>NC_052067.1:47688292-48333389 GCF_015852505.1 Tachyglossus aculeatus
CTTACTGTGTGCAGAGCACTGTACTAAGCACTTGGGAAGTACAAGTTGGCAACATCTAGAGACGGTCCCTACCCAACAGCGGGCTCACAGTCTAGAAGGGGGAGACAGACAACAAAACAAAACATATTAACAAAATAAAATAAATAGAATAGTACAGAGTACAGAGAAGCAGTGAAGCCTAGTGCATAGAGCCCGGGCATGGGAGTCTAATCCCAGCTCTGCCACTGATCTTAGTACAGTCCTTTGCACATAGTAAGCACCTAATAAATGCCATCATTATTATTATTATCTGCTGGGTGACCTTCAACAAGTCACTTCACTTCTCTGGGCCTCAGTTCCCTCATCTGCAAAATGGGGACGAATAATGGGAGCCCCCCGGGGGACAACCCGATCACCCTGCAACCTCCCCAGTGCCTAGAACAGTGCTTTGCACATAGTAAGCACTTAACAAATGCCATCATTATTATTATTATTATTATTATGGGGATGAAGACTGTGAGCCCCCCGTGGGGCAACCCGATCACCTTGCATAAATTACTTATTTATATTAGCAGCGTGGCTCAGTGGAAAGAGCACAGGCTTGGGAGTCAGAGGTCCTGGGTTCTAATCCCGGTTCCACCACTTTTCAGCTGTGTGACCTTGGGCAAGTCACTTAACTTCTCTGGGTCTAAGCTACCTCATCTGCAAAATGGGGATTAAGACCGTGAGCCCCATTTGGGACAACCTGATCACCTTGTATCCCCCCTAGTGCTTAGAACAGTTAAGAACATAGTAAGCGCTTAACAAAATGCCATTATTATTATTGTTATTATATTAATGTCTGTCTCCCCACTCTCCTCTCAAGCCCTCAGCACTTATGTACATATCTTTGAATTATGTTATAAACTACTTGTTTATATTAATGTCTGTCTCCCCACTCTCCTCACTCTCAAGCCCTCAGCACTTATGTACATACCTTCAAAATATATATTATAAATTACTTGTTTATATTAACGTCTGTCTCCCCACTCTCCTCACTCTCAAGCCCTCAGCACTTACATACATATCTTCAAAATATATATTATAAATCATTTGTTTATAGTAATGTCTGTCTCCCCATCTCGACTGAAAGCTTGTTATGGGCAGGGATTGAGCCTACTGATTCTGTTGTACTCTCCCAAGTGTTTAGTACAGTGCTCTCTATCTAGTAAGCACTCAATAAATACCGTTGATTTATTGATTGCTGCCAACAGCAACCAAGTCGGATTTACACCAGGACACTCAACTTTTGGCCCTATCAGTACGACAAAACCTGGGAGAAAAGCTCATTTTCATGCATTAACCCAGTCCCGGTTCTTATTAATGGGATTCTTTTGTTCACGAGGGCTTCGCGGTGATTTGTTCATGGCAACAAACTATATACAGACCAGGGGGTGGGACAGGGGAGGATCCAAAAAGGAAAACTGGTGGTTCAAGGAAGGGCAAGGCCGCAGTTCGGTCCAATCCACGGTGACGGGCGCGTTGGACATGGAAGGGGACGAAGGGGGCTGTTCTGTCTGGGCTCTGACAGGGGAATAATTACCGATTGAGGTTCTAACAGGGCTGGAAATCGACAGGATCCTTTCCCTCGAATAATTGTAGTATTTGTTAAGCACGTGGTACAGGCAAACAGCCGGGGATGAGGCCACGCCCCCTGCCACCGAGGCCACGCCCTCTTTCACCGAGGCCACGCCCCCTACCTGGAGAAGCAGTGTGGCTCAGTGGAAATAATAATAATAATGGTATTTGTTAAGCGCTTACTATGTGCAAAGCACCGTTGTAAGCGCTGGGGAGGTTACAAGGTGATCAGGTTGTCCCACGGGGGGCTCACAGTCTTCATCCCCATTTTACAGATGAGGTCACTGAGGCCCAGAGAAGTGAAGCGACTGGCCCAAAGTCACACAGCTGACAGTTGGCGGAGCCGGGATTGGAACCCACGAGCTCTGACTCCAAGGCCCGGGCTCTTTCCACTGAGCCACGCTGCTTCTCCTTAAAAGCCCAGGCTTTGGAGTCAGAGGTCGTGAGTTCAAATCCCGGCTCCGCCAACTGTCAGCTGTGTGACTTTGGGCCAGTCGCTTCACTTCTCTGGGCCTCAGTTATTCATTCATTCAATCGTATTTATTGAGCGCTTACTGTGGCAGAGCACTGTACTAAGAGCTTGGGAAGTACAAGTTGGCAACATATAGAGACGGTCCCGACCCAACAGTGGGCTCACGGTCTAGATCTCACCTGGAAAATGGGGATTAAGAGTGTGAGCCCCCCGTGGGACAACCTGATCACCTTGGAACTTCCCCAGCGCTTAGAACAGTGCTTTGCACATAGTAAGCGCTTAACAAATACCATCATTATTATTATTATTACCCCACCCGCGGGACTGAAGCCACGCCCCCTGCCCCCGCCTTTGCCCTCCAGGCCAGGCCCCTCCTAGATGCCACATCCCAATAATCATAATAATGACAATTTGCTAAGCGCTTACTATGTGCAAAGCACTGTTCGAAGCGCCGGGGGGATGCAAGGTGATCAGGTCGTCCCATGTGGGGCTCCCAGTCTTCATCCCCATTTTACAGATGAGGACACTGAGGCCCAGAGAAGTGAAGTGACTTGCCCAAAGTCACACAGCTGATGAGTGGCGGAGACGGGAGTAGAACCCAGGACCTCTGGCTCCCAAGCCCGGGCTCTTTCCACTGAGCCACGCTGCTAACGTAAATAAGTAATTTCATAATATACACTTTAAAGATATATGCATATGTGCCGTGGAGTTGAGAGTAGGAAGGCTATTAAATACCCAAAGGTGGCAGATCCCAAGTGCGTGGGCGAGACGGGGTTAGACCCCATGACCTCTGTCTTTTAGACTGTGAGCCCACTGTTGGGTAGGGACTGTCTCTATATGTTGCCAATTTGTACTTCCCAAGCGCTTAGTCCAGTGCTCTGCACATAGTAAGCGCTCAATAAATACGACTGATGATGATGACTGTCTCTATATGTTGCCAACTTGTACTTCGCAAGCGCTTAGTACAGTGCTCTGCACATAGTAAGCGCTCAATAAATACGATTGATGATGATGATGACCTCTGTCTTTTAGACTGTGAACCCACTGTTGGGTAGGGACTGTCTCTATATGGTGCCAATTTGTACTTCCCAAGCGCTTAGTACAGTGCTCTGCACATAGTAAGCGCTCAATAAATACGATTGATGATGATGATGACCTCTGTCTTTTAGACTGTGAACCCACTGTTGGGTAGGGACCGTCTCTATATGTTGCCAACTTGTACTTCCCAAGCGCTTAGTACAGTGCTCTGCACACAGTAAGCACTCAATAAATATGATTGATTGATTGATTGATTGGCTCCGAAGCCCGTGCTTTTTCCACTGAGCCACGTTGAGGCCCGACCCTCGAGGCCCCGCCCACAGCCCCGAGGCCACGCCCACAGCCCCCAAGCCCCGCCCCCTGGCCCCCTTCCATCGGACTCACGTCCATGGTCCTCGAAGCCACGCCCACATCCGCGAGGCCACGCCCACGGTCCCCCAAGCCCCGCTCAATCACCTCGTGGCCACGCCCACACCCAGAGGCCACGCCCATGGTTCCCCAAGCCACGCCCCCTTCTGCGGGGGCACGCCCGTGGTCCTCGAAGCCACGCCCACATCCTCGCGACCACGCCCCATGTCCCCACCCGCCCCACTCACTTACCTCGTGGCCACGCCCAAGGTCCCCAGGCCCCGCCCCACCCACACCCCGAGGCCACGCCCCCTGATCCCCGACCCTCGCCGAAGCCCCGCCCATGATAATCGAAGGCCTTCCCAGGCCTGAGCCCCTTCTTTCCTCTCCCCCTCCTTCCCCACGTCACCTGTATATATATTTGTACGTATTTATTACTCTATTTTATTTGTACATATTCATTCGATTTATTTTACTTTTTTAATATTCATTCAATCGTATTTATTTAGCGCTTACTGTGTGCAGAGCACTGTACTAAGATGTTTTGTTTTGTTCTCTGTCTCCCCCTTCTAGACGGTGGGCCCACTGTTGGGTAGGGACCGCCTCCATAGGTCGCCAACTTGGACTTCCCAAGCGCTTAGTACAGTGCTCTGCACACAGTAAGCGCTCAATAAATACGATGAGCCCACTCTTTTAGACTGTGAGCCCACTGTTGGGTAGGGGCCGCCTCTCTAGGTCGCCAACTTGGACTTCCCAAGCGCTTAGTACAGTGCTCTGCACACAGTAAGCTCTCAATAAATACGATGAGCCCACTCTTTTAGACTGTGAACCCACTGCTGGGTAGGGACCGTCTCTCTGTATTGCCAAGTTGGACTTCCCAAGCGCTTAGTACAGTGCTCTGCACACAGTAAGCTCTCAATAAATACGATGAGCCCACTCCTTTAGACTGTGAACCCACTGTTGGGTAGGGACTGTCTCTATATGTTGCCAAGTTGGAGGCCTGTAAGTGCTCAAGTGGTATTAGTTAATTGACGATGGGTATGTGATAATCAGTGGGTTTATGGAGCACAAAGTGCCTTACTAAGCACTCGGGAGAGTACGGTACATCGGTCCTGGTAGAAACGTTTCCTTCCCACAAGAAGCTTGTACTCTAGACGGGGAGATAGATATTAGTATAACAAAAGAAAGAAAAAATACGGATATATACCTAAGCGCTTAAAGGGTAGAGAGCCGAGCGATTATTCATTTCATTTTGTTAGTCTGTTTGGTTTTGTTCTCTGTCTCCCCCTTTTAGACTGTGAGCCCACTGTTGGGTAGGGACTGTCTCTATATGTTGCCAATTTGTACTTCCCAAGCGCTTAGTACAGTGCTCTGCACATAGTAAGCGCTCAATAAATACGATTGATGATGACTGATGACTTCCCAAGCGCTTAGTACAGTGCTCTGCGCACAATAAACACGATTGATTGATTGAAGGCCCGCGCCGTCCCCCTAGGCTTGTGGCCCCGCCCACCGCCCTCGAGGCCCCGCCCACATCCCCCGAAGCCACGCCCACTGTCCCTATCCGGAGGCCCGCCCTTTCCCGCGACCCCGCCCCCGGTCCGTGGCCCCGCCCCCGCCCCGAGGCCCCGCCCCCCCGCTCACCGAGGAGCGCGGTGGTCCAGACGGCGGGGCCGTGGTTTGTGCGGATGGGTAGCGTCCCGCACAGCGTGCCGCGCAGCGCGGCGGCCAGGCGGACCAGCGGCAGCAGCAGCAGCGGCAGCGGCGGGGGCTGGGCCCTCCGGCGTCCGCCCGCGCCCCGCCGGCCCGGGGAGGGCGCCGCGCCCCCGGGCAGGGTCAGGCCCAGGCCCAGGCCCCCGGCTGGGCCGGGGCCGTCGGCGCTCTTTCCCTCCAGCTCGGGCTCCCCGGTGCCCGCCGCCCTCCGCGCCCGCTGCCCGCCCCGAGGACCGGCCGCCGCCATCGCCGCCGCGGCCGCCGCCGGCTTGGGCTTGCTCCTCGTCTGCATCGCCCTCCGGCCCGGGCGGTACCGCGCTGCGCCTCCCCGCCGCGCCGCGCCCAGAACCCGCCCTCCCACGGCCGTTGGCCGGCCGCCCCGCCGCCCCGTTGCCTAGGCAACCGCCCCACGCCCGGCCGCCCCGTTGCCTAGGCAACCGCCCCACGCCCGGCCGCCCCGTTGCCTAGGCAACCGCCCCACGCCCGGCCGCCCGCAGCCCCGTTGCCTAGGCAACCGCCCCTCGCGCGCCCCCTACCGCACGCCCGGCCGCCTCGCGCGCCAGCCGCCCCGCCGGCCCTACTCATTGAGCGCCTCATCATCATCAATCGTATTTATTGAGCGCTTACTATGTGCAGAGCACTGTACTAAGCGCTTGGGAAGTACAAATTGGCAACATATAGAGACAGGCCCTACCCAACAGTGGGCTCACAGTCTAAAAGGGGGAGACAGAGAACAAAACCAAACATACTAACAAAATAAAATGAATAGATATGTACAAGTAAAATAAATAAATAAATAGGGTAATAAATATGTATAAACATATATACATATATACAGGTGCTGTGGGGAAGGGAAGGAGGTAAGATGGGGGATGGAGAGGGGGACGAGGGGGAGAGGAAGGAAGAGGAATATTGATGATGAAGCACTTACTATGTGCAAAGCACTGTTCTAAATGTTGGGGAGGATACAAGGTGATGTTTCTAGGGTGGAAAACACTCTACTAAGCACTTGGGAGAGTACAGTACAACAGGCACATTCCCTGTCCTCAGGAGCATTCAGTCTACAGGCAGAGCTGGACATTAATCCGAATAATTCATCTTTCACTCTTTCAATCGCCTTTATTGAGCTCTTTCTGTGTGCAGAGCACTGTACTAAGCACTTTGGGAGAGTGTCCCGCGGCATGGCGTAGTGGATAGAGCAAGGGCCTGGGAATCAGAAGGTCATGGGTTCTAATCCCGGCTCTGCCACTTGTCTGCTGTGTGACCATTCAATCGTATTTATTGAATGCTTACTGTGTGCAGAGCACTGTACTAAGCACTTGGAAAGTACAATTCTGCAACAGATAGAGACAATCCCTACCCAACAACGGGCTCACAGTCTAGAAGGGGGGAGACGGACAACAAAACAAGTAGGCAGGCATCAATAGCATCAAAATAGATAAATAGAATAATAATAATAATGTTGGTATTTGTTAAGTGCTTACTATGTGCCAAGCACTGTTCTAAGCGCTGGGAATAGATACAAGGTTATTAGGTTGTCCCACGTGGAGCTCACAGTCTTAATCCCCATTTTACAGATGAGGTAACTGAGGCACAGAGAATAATAATAATAATGTTGGTATTTGTTAAGCGCTTATTATTATAGATATATACACATCATTCTCTGTGCTTCCGTTACCTCAACTGGAAAATGGGGATTGAGAGACCGTCACACGTGGGACAGGGGCTATGTCCAACCCGATTTGCTTGTATCCACCCTAGCGCTTAATACAGTGCCTGGCACATAGAAAGCACTTAACAAATACCACAATTATTATTATTTTTACAGTGAAACAGGCACATTTCCTGTCCACAACAAGCTTACCATCTAGAGGGGACGATGGACATTACTATGAATAATCCATATTTCACTCATTCAATTAGTATTTCTTGAGCACTTTCTGTGTGCAGAGCACACACGCTTGGTAAAATGCACTATAAGACTATAACAGACACATTCCCTGTCCACAACGAGCTTACAGTTTAGAGGGGAAGGCGGCCATTTATATGAATAATTAATTCATATTTCATTCCCTCAATCATATTTATTGAGCTCTTTCTGTGTGCAGAGTACTGTACTCAGTGCTGGGGAGCGTACAGAACATTTTTAGACTGTGAGCCCACTGTTGGGTAGGGACTGTCTCTATATGTTGCCAATTTGTACTTCCCAAGCGCTTAGTACAGTGCTCTGCACATAGTAAGCGCTCAATAAATATGATTGATGATGATATAACATACACATTCCCTGTCCACAACGAGCTTACAGTTTAGAGGGGAAGGCGGACATTTATATGAATAATTAATTCATATTGCGTTCCCTCAATCATATTTATTGAGCTCTTTCTGTGTGCAGAGTACTGTACTCAGTGCTGGGGAGCGTACCGTACATATAACATACACATTCCCTGTCCACAACGAGCTTACAGTTTAGAGGGGAAGGCGGACATTTATGTGAATAATTAATTCATATTTCATTCCCTGAATCATATTTATTGAGCTCTTTCTGTGTGCAGAGTACTGTACTCAGTGTTGGGGAGCATACAGTACATATAACATACACATTCCCTATCCACAATGAACTTACAGTTTAGAGGGGAAGGCGGACATTTATATGAATAATTAATTCATATTTCATTCCTTCAATCATATTTATTGAGCTCTTTCTGTGTGCAGAGTACTGTACTCAGTGCTGGGGAGCGTACAGTACATATAACATACACATTCCCTGTCCACAACGAGCTTACAGTCTAGAGGGGGAGATGGACACGTGAGCTCCTTGTGGGCAAGGAATGTCGCTGTTTATTGTTGTATTCAGTCAATCGTATTGAGCGCTTACTGTGTGCAGAGCACTGTACTAAGCGCTTGGGAAGTACAAGTTGGCAACATATAGAGACGGTCCCTACCCAACAGTGGGCTCACAGTCTAGAAGAGTGTGTACTTTCCCACAGATAAGCGCTCTGCACAGGATAAGCGCTTAATAAATATGACTGAACGAATTACTGTGAATAATTATTTCCCCCCACACTTCGCCTCCACCCAACCCTGTGCCTCATTTTACCCTCCACGCTCCTGCAGCAGCGGAGAACTTAAAGGCCCACTGTCCTCCGGGTGAAGCCCCTAGCCACCTTCTCACCAAGGGACAGTCCGATCCACTCTGCAAATTAAGGGTGTCAGAAACTGGCCTGGTGCCTCCTCATTCAGCTGAGATTCCCTAGTCACCCCTTGTTTAGTTCAGCCACAAAACCTCTGAATAGTTGGCCAAACACAAGCAGGCAACACAAACTGTTTAAAATGCCACGTTTTACTCACCCCCAGCGCTTAATACAGTGCCTGGCACATAGAAAGCGCTTAACAAATACCACAATTATTATTATTACACAATATTGTGTTAATTGTTATTATTATCACACAATATTATTCTATGTATACTACTATGTTGCCGATTTGTACTTCCCAAGCGCGTAGTACAGTGCTCTGCACACAGTAAGTGCTCAATAAATACGATTGAATGAATGAATGTGTCCCCAAATAGATCAGACTAGCTCTTAGAATGCCGTTTGGGAAGGTAATGATGGCATTTATTAAGCACTTAGCATGTGCAAAGCACTGTTCTAAGCGCTGGGGTAGATACAAGGTAATCGGGTTGTCCCATGTGGGGCTCACAGTCTTAATCCCCATTTTACAGATGAGGGAACCGATGGCAGTGGAACAGATGGCATTTATTAAGCGCTTACCATGTGCAAAGCACTGTTCTAAGCGCTGGGGTAGATACAAGGTAATCAGGTTGTCCCATGTGAGGCTCACAGTCTTAATCCCCATTTTACAGATGAGGGAACCGATGGCAGTGGAACAGATGGCATTTATTAAGCGCTTACCATGTGCAAAGCACTGTTCTAAGCGCTGGGGTAGATACAAGGTAATCAGGTTGTCCCATGTGAGGCTCACAGTCTTAATCCCCATTTTACAGATGAGGGAACCGATGGCAGTGGAACAGATGGCATTTATTAAGTGCTTACCATGTGCAAAGCACTGTTCTAAGCGCTGGGGTAGATACAAGGTAATCAGGTTGTCCCATGTGGGGCTCACAGTCTTAATCCCCATTTTACAGATGAGGGAACCGAGGCCCAGAGAAGTGAAGTGACTCACCCAAAGTCACACAGCTGACAAGTGGCAGAGCGGAATTTGAACCCATGACCCCTGACTCCAAAGCCTGTGCTCTTTCCACTGAGCCATGCTGCTTCCCCAGCGTACTACTTACTACGTAGTAAGTAGTACTATTATTATTATTATTAGGACTAATAAACACTGAGGTAGTTACAAGATAATTCTATTGGACATACTCCCTGTACTGCATGGAGCTCACAGTCTAATGGGAGGAAAACATATTTCTTTCCCACTTTATAAATTAGGCAGCCAAGGCAGTCACTCGTATTTATTGAGGGCTTCCTGTGTGCAGAGCACTGTACTAAAACAGTACAATATAGCAACAGACACATTCCCTGCCCACAATGAGCTCACAGTCTAGAAGGGGAGACAGACATTTATATGAACAAATAAAAAAGATAAGCTCAAGGTCTTAAAAGAGATAAGGGGCATAGCAAGAATTAGAAGCAAGTTCTCAAGTCTTGTGCTCTTTCCACTATTCATTCATTCATTCAATCGTATTTATTGAGCGCTTACTGTGTGCAGAGCACTGTACTAAGCACTTAGGAAGTACATATAGAGACGGTCCCTACCCAACAACGGGCTCACAGTCTTGAAGGGGGAGACAGACAACAAAACAAAACACGTGGACAGGTGTCAAGTCGTCAGAACAAACAAAATCAAAGCTAAATGCACATCATTAATAAAATAAATAGAATAGTAAATATGTACAAGTAAAATAAATACAGTAATAAATCTTTACAAACATATGTACAGGTGCTGTGAGGAGGGGAAGGAGGAGAAACTACTTTATGTTCATCCTGGAACCCTTACACTCTCAAGATAGAGTCGGGTCTCCATGTGGTTTCTGTTCTCATTTAATATAGGGGAGCTGGACTTGCAAGGACAACATGAGAAGAAGCGAGCACCAGTGGAAAGATGACAGGCCTGAGAGTCAGAGGAGCTGGGTTCTAATTCCGGCTCTGCCACTTGTCTGCTGTGTAACCTTGGATGAGTCACTTCTCGGGGCCTCAGTTACCTCATATGTAAAACGGGGTTTAAGACTGTGAGCCCCGTGTGGGACATGGACTGCGTCCAACCTGATTAGCTTGTATCTACCCGAGGGCTTAGAGAAGCAGCGTGGCTCAGTTGAAAGGGCACGGGCTTGGGAGTCAGAGGTCATGGGTTCAAATCACAGCCCCGCCAATTGCCAGCTGTGTGACTTCGGGCAAGTCACTTAACTTCTCTGTGCCTCAGTTCCCTCATCTGTAAAATGGAGATTAAGACTAAGCCCCATGTGAGACAACCTGATCACCTTGTAGCCTCCCCAGCGCTTAGGACAGTGCTTTGCACATAGTAAGAGCTTAACAAATGCCATCATTATTATTATTACACTGCCTGGCACATAGTAAGTGCCTAACAATTACCATTTAAATTAATAAATGAATAAATGAAAAGCCCAGATGGACCCAGCCTGTGTGAAACAAGTGGAGCCTAGAACTGAGTTGTTATTATACCTCACCTCTTCAAATAAATCAGTTTAACCATTATGAATAATGGAAAAAATATGAACTATAACAATGATTATATATTGGTTCCCATCTCCTTCCCTTCCCGTGTACACCACGTGCTGTTACGAGATCATTTGCTCAGCACACATCTCTCCACTCTGCAAAACCTTACAATGGCTTCCTAGAAAGATACACATACCCACTTGTTGTCCGCCAGCGAACTTGGTTGGCATGACTGACTCCATCTTGTGCATGCCAACAGTAATCCTTTATTTTTTTCAGACCGAAAGCACTCCAGTGTGTGTAAAGTGACATTAACCAAAGTGGCTTCTCTCTGTCTGGAATGTCCCCATCCTGTGTTGCCCGTTATCTCCTGATACCATCTTGTAAACTGGGATTTTAACACTAACCAAACCATGACAAACGGTTGTACTTTAACTTGGGATCTAGGAATGCCGAGGCCTCACGTACGGAACTACTCTCGGGAATCCTTTGTGTACCTCGGATTTGAAGCCCAATAAAAGAGGAAGAAGCGGCTGGGATCGGGGCTGCTTGTCACTCGTACCTCTCCCGGGAGGTGAACGGGCAAGAAGCCACTTTTCTTCTTTACTGCTCCATCTGAACTCATGTCTCCGGGTAATTTTTCCTATCTGCGTCACCACCTTGGGTACACAAACCCTGCGGCTGATTTACACCGATTGATTTATTTTGCACCCTACTTTTCGATAACAACACAACATGACAAAATTGTACACACACACATACATTCCCAGGGACATATGCACTCACCCAGGAACCAGGTGGAGGAAACCTCTGTCTCTCTTCCCAGGGTCAGGCTCCTTTTCCTCCCTCCGGACCACTGGTTGGTCTCTTTCTCCTCCAAAGGCCTTGGGAGGAAACCACAGTTCAGTGTTCCCTCTGCAGGGGCTAGGAGGGGAGGGGGGCATATAAACTAATCGGTCTGGACCCAATCCATGCCCACGCAGTCTTAATCCCTATTTTACAGATGAGGTTAATGAGGCACAGAGAAGAGAAGTGATTTGTCCAAGTTCACCCTAGCCGAGTCCTCCAGCAGAAACGGCATTGATTGCATTTTCCCTAAAGGCTTAGCATAACTGACACCATTGTATGCAGAGCTCAACAGCAGGGTAAGCGAGGACTAGGCGTCGGCCTCGCGTAAAATCCTACAAAAAAGGAAGGCTGACGCTGATCAAAGCGGCTACGCCCTGTCTAAAACGACCCTAACCTTTGTGTGTGTGCTCTGCACACAGTAAGCGCTCAATAACTACGATTGAATGGGCGATGTCTCCTGCTAACATCTCACAACAGGGTGCCAAAGCTTCCCGCGCTTGGGAATCCTTTGCGTAGCCCCGATGGGGAAAGAAATAAAAGGGAAAAAGCGGCTGGAATCGGGGCCGTTCGTCCCTCGTACCTCTCGGGAGGTGAAGAGGCGAGCAGTCAGCTTTCCTACCTCTACTGCCCTATAATAATGATGGCATTTGTTAAGCGCTTACTATGTGCAAAGCACTGTTCTAAGCACTGGGGGGGATACAAGGTGATCAGGTTGTCCCACGTGGGGCTCCCAGTCTTAATCCCCATTTTACAGATGAGGTAAATGAGGCTCAGAGAAGTTGAGTGACTTGCCCAAGGTCACACAGCAGACATGTGGTAGAGGCGGGATTCGAACCCATGACCTCGGGCTCCAAAGCCCGTGCTCTGTGTACTGAGCCACGGTGCATCTCTATCTAAACTCATGTCCCCGAGTCGTTTTTCCTATCTGCGTCACCACCTTGGGTTCTCAAACCCTGCGGCCGATTTCCACCGGTTAACTTATTTTGCACCCTACTTGGCGATAACATTACACAGCAGGCATGTGGTGGAGCGGGGATTAGAACCCAGGTTTCTGTGATTCCCAGGCCTCTGTAGTCTGTATTCTGCTCACCCGGCTCATTCAGCTGTCTAGAAATCACAGGTGACGGTAGGGCCAGATGAGTTACACAGATTGGGAAGAAGCCGCTGGCTCGAGGAAGACCAGGCAGGGGGTTTTCGAGCGGTTGTGTGTCTGGACCTGGCTCACAATTTGCCAGGAGTCTTTCTGTCCCGCAATGTTTATTCTGGAGGGTTCTGGTGACCCAAGGATCGACAACATAACAGCTGCCTGCAGAGCGATATAATCTTTCCAAGACCCACCTGCTTCACGCAGACCTGGTCACTCAGAAGGTCTAGGTCCTTCCATGATTCCTGCCATGGGAAGGGACAAGCTATGGAGAGGCAGTGTTGTCTAGTGGTTAGAGAATGGGCCCAGGAGTCAGACTGTGAGCCCACTGTTGGGTAGGGACTGTCTCTATATGTTTCCAACTTGTACTTCCAAAGTGCTTAGTACAGTGTTCTGCACACAGTAAGCGCTCAATAAATACGATTGATTGATTGATTGATTTTAATCCCAGTTCCACCACTTGTTTGCTCTGTGACCCTGGGCAAGTCACTTGGCTGCTCTGTATTGCACCTCATCTCCAAAACGGGGATCAAATACCTTTTCTCCCTTCTTCTCAGATGGTGAGCCCCACATGAAACAGGGCTTGTGTCCCATCAGTTTACATTGTAACAATCCCAACACTCAGTACAGTAGTTTGCACATAGTAAGCGCTTAGTACAGTGTTCTGCACACAGTAAGTGCTCAATCAATCAATCAATCATATTTATTGAGCACTTAACTGTGTGCAGAGCACTGTACTAAACGCTTGGGAAGTACAAGTTGGCAACATATAGAGACGGTCCCTACCCAACAGTGGGCTCACAGTCTAGAAGTACTAGAAATACGATTGAATCATCATCATCATCATCAATCGTATTTATTGAGCACTTACTATGTGCAGAGCACTGTACTAAGCGCTTGGGATAGTACAAATCGGCAACATATACAGTCCCTACCCAACAGTGGGCTCACAGTCTAAAAGGGGGAGACAGAGAACAAAACCAAACATACTAACAAAATAAAATAAATAGAATAGATATGTACAAATAAAATAAATAAATAAATAAATAGAGTAATAAATATGTACAAACATATATACATATATACAGGTGCTGTGGGGAAGGGAAGGAGGTAAGATGGGGGGGATTGAATGAGTGAATAGAAAGTACTTAACAAAAACCGCAATGATTATGCTATGGGGCAAACAAGACGATCAAATAAGAGGAAAGAGCTACACAGTCTAAATAACAGTTGCATGTTATTTAGAGCACAGAAACATAAATATTCATTACTCAAACAATCCGTATAGCCTCGCAAACACTTAGTCGCAACTAGACACACATGCATTCACAAGCACAGCACCTCTGTGGGAATCAGGAGACCTAGTGGGAACTCTTACCTCGGCCTAATGGGGCTGTGACAGCAGCAGTGAAGCTTTCTGACTGGAGAACAATCTCGGGCATTCCTTGAGATGGACAGGGCAGGAAGAATCCTGAAAAACGGCTAGCTAACGTGGGCGGCAACTCCCAAGGTACCTACCTCCTGGCTTGGTTCCATGGCTCAGCCCCAACCCATTCATTCATTCAATTGTATTTATTGAGCACTTACTGTGTGTAGAACACTGTACTAAGCGCTTGGGAAGTACAAGTCGGCAGCATGTAGAGACGGTCCCTACCCAACAACGGGCTCAGAGTCTAGAATCTCACAAGCCCATAACTTCGGCCTGATCCTCAACCCATCCCTCTCATTCAACCTGTATAATCACTGTCACCAAAATCTGTCGGTTCAACCTTGACAACATTGCTAAAATCCACCCTTTCCTCTCCATCCCACCTCCCCCACGTCTGCTGTGTGACCTTGGGCAAGTAACTTCACTTCTCTGTGCCTCAGTTCCCTCATCTGTAAAATGAGGATTAAGACTGTGAGCCCCACATGGGACAACCTCATCTCCTTGTGTTCCCGCCAGCGCTTAGAACAGTGCTTTGCACATAGTAAGCGCTTAACAAATACCAACATTATTATTATTATTATCTAAACTGCTACCACATTAGGCTTTGGAGTCAGAGGTCGTGGGTTCAAATTCCAGCTCCGCCAACTTTCTGCTGTGTGACTTTGGGCAAGTCACTTAACTTCTCTGTGCCTCAGTTACCTCATCTGTAAAATGGGGACTAAAGCTGTGAGGTCCCCATGGGACAACTTGATCACCTTGTAACCTCCCTAGTGCTTAGAACAGTGCTTTGCACATAGTAAGCACTTAACAAATACCATTATTATTATTATTATTATTATCACCTCACTTGGGCCACTTGCATGTGTATTCGTCCCTGGGCTACATCCCGGCTCGCTGACTCACTCCCCTCACCCAGGGTCCCTGCGGGAACGAGAGTTGGTTGGAATGGCATTCATTCATTCATTCGTATTTATTGAGCACTTACTGTGTGCAGAGCACTGTACTAAGCGCTTGGGAAGTACAAGTCAGCAACATATAGAGATGGTCCCTACCCAACAACGGGCTCACAGTCTAGAAGGGGGAGACAGACAACAAAATAAAACATGTAGACAGGTGTCAAGTCGTCAGAACAAATAGAATTAAAGCTAAATGCACATTGTGAACAAAATAAATAGTAAATTGGTACAAGTAAAATAGAGTGATAAATCTGTACAGACATATAGACAGGTGCTGTGGGGAGGGGAAGGAGGTAGGGCGGCGGGATGGGGAGGAGGAGAGGCAAAAGGGGGCTCAGTCTGGGAAGGCCTCTTGGAGGAGGTGAGCTCTCAGTACTGCTCAGCACTGCAGCAGCTACTCGCAATGTGGTCAGACCTTTGTCCATCCTTCCAGGCAGAAGGTCCTATAGCCTTCCGCTACCCAGCACGCGATCTCGTAGACTCCATGGAGCCAGTATCCAAGGGCAATGGAGCTTGTACCGATGCAAGACTGGTAGGTGGGTTCCCCTCTCGCATTCAGGGCTAGAGCGTCAATCACATCAAGGATGGAGAGAACCAGGATTGAGGATTGTCTACGTGTTTTGTTTTGGCGTCTGTCTCCCCCTTCTAGACTGTGAGCCCGTTGTTGGGTAGGGACCGTCTCTGTATGTTGCCGACTTGTACTTCCCAAGCTTTTAGTACAGTGCTCTGCACAAAGTAAGCTCTCAATAAATACGACTGAATGAATGATTGGGCCAGATCCGCTAGAAATCCCCTTCCAGGAAGAATAGAAAATGAATCCTATTAATTAATTCATTCAATCATATTTATTGAGCGCTTACTGTGTGCAGAGCACTGTACTAAGTGCTTGGGAAGTACAAGTGGCCAACAGGCCCTCTCCCACTATCTCCCTTCCAAGATTATATCTCCATGATGAACCCTGAGATGACAACCATGGTTGAATTTTGTAACACTTGTTCTTCCCAAGTGCTTAGTACAGTGCTCTGCACACAGTAAGCGCTCAATAAATACGATTGAATGAATGAATGAATAATAAAGAAGCAGCATGGCTCAGTGGAAAGAGCCCGGGCTTGGGAGTCAGAGGTCACCGGCTCCACCACTTGTCAGCCGTGTGACTTTGGGCAAGTCACTTAACTTCTCTGGGCCTCAGTTACCATCTGTAAAATGGGGATTAAGACTGTGAGCCCCACATGGGACAACCTGATCACCTTGTATCAATCAATCAATCAATCAATCATATTTATTGAGCGCTTACTGTGTGCAGAGCACTGTACTAAGCGCTTGGGAATTACAAGTTGGCAACATGTAGAGACAGTCCCTACCCAACAGTGGGCTCACAGTCTAGAAGAGTGGGCTCACAGTCTAGAAGTGCTTAGAACAGTGCTTCACACATAGTAAGCGCTTAACAAATACCATGATTATTATTATTATTATTATTAATAGCTGATGCCTGTTGTAGTGCTGGGAGTGAGGGGAGTCCTTCAAGTTGAATTCAGCTTGGGTTCCACCATTCCTGTCACCATCCTGTCCCTCTAATCAGAAAGGACTTTAAAGGCAAAGAATCAGAGAGGAGAAAGGAACGTTGCTGGTCAAAGGTTATAGGGAAAAGGACCCTCTGTTAATGCTAATTATAATAATTATGGTACTTGTTAAGTGCTTAATAGGTGCCAAACACTGCTGTAAGTGCTGGGGTAGATGCAAGTTAATCAGGTTAAACTCAGTCCCGGTTCCGCATGGGATCACACTCTTTATCCCCATTTTACAGATGAAGCAACTGAGGCCCAGGAGCTGGGATTAGAACCCAGTACCTTCTGATTCCCAGGCCGGTGCTTTAACAGAAGCAGCACGGCTTAGTGGAAAGAGGCCAGGCTTGGGTGTCAGAGGACGTGGGTTCTAATCATTTGTCTGCTGTGTGACGTTGGGCAAGCCACTTAACTTCTCTGTGCCTCAGTTCCCACGTGGGACAACCTGATTACCTTGTATCTCCCCCAGTGCTTAGAACAGTGCTTGGCACACAGTAAGCACTTAACAAATACCAAAATAATAATAATAACCACTAAGCCAGGGTGCGATGTTGCCCACACCATTTACAGAGCCAAAGGAAAACTACGGGACAAATACAAGGGGTATATATCAAAAACACACCATATTTTAATGAAAGAAATTCATATCCACACTTTTGCACTTCTGTACAATTGGGGAGTGATATATCATTTTAAGCTGTTTACAAATAACATTTAGATGCTTCAAATATTACATAATGTTGATATTACATTTCTAGCTGAAATAAATATATTGCACTTTAAAAGAAACTTCATTCAATGTTACTTCATAGTGTTAGGCTTATAATTTCTTCTTTCATAAAACATTTCCCACCCCCCCACACACACTTCATTACACGGTGACTGTTCTCACGCAATTCATTAAATGACAAATGACACAGCAAACAGCAGAACTGTGCTACAGTCTGTTAAAGAGGCTACATCCAGTTTTCATCTTTCCAGGTAAAGAAATCTTCCCTTAGGTTTCCAAAATGAAGAAAATGAATTTCTACAGCGTTCAAAGTGTACCAGAGGTAAAATACAGTAAACTGCATTTTTTGTCCAGATACTGAAAAAATTTACTTCACAAACATGTGCGTTTACTTTTTTATTATTAGCAGTACTAGTATTATTATTTCCATGACAGCATACTTTTATAAAAAGGAAAGTTTTTAAAAATGGTCACTGGGGGCCAGGAAAGACATCCATTGGACCGTCAGGCTCCCAAGAAAGCATGAAGGGATAGTTGCTGCCAACGCATGCAGTGGACTCTTTTCTAGCCAGTAAAAAATCTGAGGGAAAGGATGCTTTGGATCATTTTCTGAAACTTTCAGTGGCCTTCCATAACCGTTTTACATCCATCTCTAATTCGTTATTACCTTAATGTTCCTGTCCCTCTAGCTCTGGCGAAGGCCGCTACACAGGTTCTTATCCGCAAAACACGCGGGCCTTTTCAGGTCCTTCTAATCTTTCTGGTCCTCCGATACTAATATTCCCAATGTGCCTCAATCGAAGAGCAAGAGAGGGCAGTGAATAGAGAAACAAGTCCAACCTCGTCTGAAAATAGGCAGCTTTAAGATGCTCTTCTGTGATTATTCCCTACCCCACAAGCATTCTACTCCAATGCAGACCTTTCCTGCATTGGAGCTACCCAACTTAGCCTCCTATAAGAGCTGGGCAGAGAGGCTGTGAAGAGAACCTCAGCCTAGTTCACCACAGAGAAAAGCCACATGGGCTAAAACTGGCGAGTCTCTCAACAGGAGATTTCAGGTGATTTTCTGTCCAATCAGAACCCTGTCTGATCCATTCAGAAGGGCTCCCACGGGAGAACACCTGTCTCCAGGGCATCCGGGAGGGAAAAGCCACTGTGGAGATTACAGAATTTATACTACTCTCTTGCTGAATCAGAATTACCAAATGGTTAAAATGCTTTGGGAGCTCCAGCTGGGCTCCCCACCATCAAATGCCAATCTTCTAGGCCTTTAATGGTTCTCTGAAAGCACTCCAGTCTACTGGATTTCATGATTTTGAATGGATGGATTAAAGCAAGCAGATAACTATGGGAATCTCCCAAATTCTAAACCCTGGTGGGTTTCTCTTCGATCCAGGAACTTCCAAGGCAGGACTAGGTTACTCCCTTTTCTCTCAGACAGGTAATTTGAGGTCTTGAGAGTGAAATAGTCCTCAAAGCATGAGAGTTTGGCCTGACTGAAATTACGATGGCATTTCTGCTTCATTAGACGGAGACCTGGCTTAAAGAACAGGGACAAGGGGCAGTAATGCCAAACATTAAGCCTTTTTTACAGTCAGAAATGCTCTGAGGCTCCGTCTCCACAGGAGCCTGTGCAGATTGGGAAGTCAGTCCTTAAGCGAGTTAGAGATTGGCATGATGCACTCTCCAAAGCACCTAGAAAAAGTTCCCTCGACCCAAATCACTGCCAAACACGCATCTCACCTTGAAATCTCACCTTGAACGGATAGAACC
This sequence comes from Tachyglossus aculeatus, assembly GCF_015852505.1. Classification (NCBI taxonomy): domain Eukaryota; kingdom Metazoa; phylum Chordata; class Mammalia; order Monotremata; family Tachyglossidae; genus Tachyglossus; species Tachyglossus aculeatus. The sequence continues at coordinate 47,707,599 of NC_052067.1, forward strand.
CCCTACCCTGTTGGCAACTCTAGTCTCTAGGCCTTGGCTACCCTACACGCTGCTGCTTCTGGCTCAGAAATTCATACTCCTCCCTGCCCTTCTCTGGGACCTGTCAGCAAGAGTGTGGCGGGATAAAAGAGAGGAACTGAAAAAGTAAGTGGGCATTGAGCAGACACCGTCAATATAGAAATCACCTACTTTTCTGGACTAGATTTTACGGGTCTGGCTGTCAGATGGTGGGATACAGGCTGTTCAGGAATATTGTATTGGCTACCAAAGAGGGGTGGGAGGAAGGTGGGATGGTCCGGAGAGGAGTTCTGGTAAAAGGATAAGTGGATGTTAATTTTGAAGCCAAGTCGAGTCATTTGGACTGGGGACTCCATGGCAATACAGGGGTCAGGCTGTCCCTCACTCTTAGCCTGAGGAGATGACAACCTGCACCAGAGATCATGACATGGGGCTGGGCTGCCTTGTGCCAATCATCCAGACGGCCTTCAGCAGCACATTAGCTCCTCCAGTGATTGGCTCCAGCCCAGGATTTTGCTGTTCCTACTTATGTGGCTGGCAGGATGCTGCCACTGGCCTGACCCTGGGACCTTTGAGTTCCCCTCTTCCTCACTGGGCTGCAGGGTGAGCCAGAGTCTCCCAGTCACCATCATTATAGTTTGCAATGCCCTCCTTCTCTCCCACTCCAGCCCACCTGCAAAAGCCCAATCTCATTGGAACAGTCAGGCATTAAAAGGTGACTGAATCCTGTCCACTGTACTGCTAAGAATCCAGTTTTACCCTCTTCCATGTTACCAGACCACAACTGAAGCACCTCAAGGATGTAGAAGTTAATCTAGGGACCATTCAGGATCTCTTGGTGAACAGTGATTGGCCGGGCCGTTTGGATTCAGCTTTTACAACTGAAATGCTTTATTCTACATGTGGTAATTTCAGTGCCAGCCAAGGTTATGCCCAACAAAATAATGACAAAGGAGCCAAATCGACTTTCAGGTGGACAGGCTCGAAGTAAACAGTGCTCTCTTGGGCAGAAAGGACACTCCAAATCTCAGCCTCAGGCTAATCAGGGACTAATCAGCTCAGGCCAGTGGGAAAGTTCAGGTTCCCTGGTAGCCAAGGAGACAATGTTTAGGAGACTTAAGTCCCCCCTGATTCTTTGGAGCTGCCAGTGGCAATGAAGAAAAACGGAGGAGCATCCCCAAACCATGAAATGCTTCCTGAGCAGGATATAGCTCTCTGACTACTGGACTCAGAAGTCAGCTTGGCCAACAGCTTGAGATCAGTGATACGAAGACCTGTCCTTGGTTTTCCCAGAGACTGTGACAGGGCCAACGGGGGAAGAAGCGTGATCTTCCACGGTGTTTCTACAAAGTGTTAGTTAATTCTCTGGGAATTTCCAGGGAAAAAGCTGTCCCCTAAGGCTCTTGCCCCCACAACTTTACAGCTCTTTGGGGATGTTGAAAACAGAGAACTGCTCCCTGCACATCCAAAGCTTAGGGATCCTGCGCTTCCTGCACAAGGAAGAGAGTACTGGCACTCGGTAGCCCTCTTCGATTTGTTTCTTAATGAGCTGTTTAGTATATGCAAGTGCCCAGGCCCACTCATAGGCACACATAGATACCCTTCAAGACTGGCAACTAGGATCGCCTGGCACTGGCCCTTCGGTACTTGGAAAGGGTGCTCTGAAATGATTACGAGCCCATCATCCATAGAAAGGAGACTACAGAATAATGCGAAGGGCAACTAAACATGCTCTAGCTATAGCACTCACCCCTCCCACCCACCCCCAACCTTTGCTACGTGTAAGGAGTGACACAGTACTGAATACAGCAGAGTGGAGACAGCATTACCTCTTTCAAGATTCTTTACACTAGTGAAACCAGAAAAAAACGCTCCTACACATCGAATCTGTCCATTTCTGCATCAACGGCATCTCATGCAACTCAGAAACCACGTGCCCCTAGAAAATCTGGCTTCTCGTGGTTTCCTCAAGGCCCAGGTCTTCTAATAACTTCAAGGCAGGTCCGTTCTTGCTGAACCCAAAGAGAAACTGCCCTTCCCCTCCCCAGAAGAATCCCTGTCCACAATCCACACTGCTTGAGGCTAGCGCTTGCTTTATTAGGCGTTCAGCTCTCTTCTTGAATGGGTCCCAATCCTCAAGGAGAGTATCCCACCCCCACTCCACCCCGGCCTTTAGTTTCAGAACAAATTTGCACATTCTAAACCTGGATCCTCCTCCTCTCCCCACTTTGGCCAGTCATACAAACGGTGTCATCACTGCAGAGGAATGGCGGAGTCCCTGCAGAGCTGCATAAGGCCCCTGCTGAAAATAGTGGTGGTAGCGGGGCATGTGGAAAGAGGGGAACGTCGGCCCGCTCCCCTGCATGGAGCTGGCGATGGCCGAAGGGGTGAGGGGCATTCCGAGACGGCTGTACGGCGGCAGCGAGCCCTGGATGGGGTGAGGAATGGGTGTGGCCAGGGAAGCGGTACCGGTGCCCAGGGCTGGCAGGGGTTGTGGCGGCTGGAATCCGGGAAAACTGGATGAAGAGGACACCCAAGAGCTGAGGGACAGATTATCAGATGTAGTGAAGGCGGATCCTGGAAACGGAAAACACGAAAGTCAACGGGCCGACCTTAGAGAGGAACGCGAACGGCGTTGAGTGGATTGACACCCTTCATGGGAGACAAATCAGCCCTACCGAGCAGATGGTTACCATTGAGAAGCCTGGAAGAGGAAACTGACCAAATCGGAAAAATGTATTACTGTTAGCGTCAATTTCATCATTATTACTGCAGATCTCTTTTCCAGAAACTGACTCAGAGATCAAGCCCCCCAAAAGTGTATACTTCCCTAAGTCCCTTTCTGTTGATAATCTCAGGGAATTGCTTCACAGCAGAGAAGACTGAATTGGCTGTGGGAAGGGAATGCGTCTACCAACTCTGTGCCCTCTCCCAAGTGTTTAGTACAGTGCTCTTCATGCAGTAAGCAGCGTGGAAGCAGCGTGGCCCAGTGGAAAGAGCACGGGCTTTGGAGTCGGAGGTCATCGGTTCAAATCCCGGTTCTGCCACTAGTCAGTTGTGTGACTTTGGGCAAGTCACTTTACTTCTCTGGGCCTCAGTGACCTCATCTGGAAAATGGGGATTAAGACTGAGAGCCCCAGGTGGAACAACCTGATCACCTTGTAAACGCCCCAGTGCTTTGCACATAGTAAGTGCTTATAAAATTCCATTATTATTATTATTATTATTAAGCCCTCAATAAATACCATTGATTAATTTCAGCACCGTACTCAGGGCTTTAAAGCTAAGGGGGCCATCTTGGGGCTGGCGTCCATGAAATACGTCTCATGTCTCAGTACCAACAAGCCAGTGGAGCCTCCCAGGGTACCAAAGGAACCCCAGGTCCGCCCAGCCCAGCAGACAGAACCCCTCCCTGTTGGAGAGCCCCAGACCTCAGCTCTTAAGGAGGTGCCCCGTGCCCCAGGAGGGGTGCATTCTGGAAGAACTGGACCCGGTCTCTGCTGCAGGAGTTACCAGGCCAGCCAGACCCAGCCTTTCAGATGACAGAGGTCTCTGGCACCACAGATATCAAGAAGGCTCAGGACTCCCAAGCCTCTCCCACGTGTCCCATCACAAACACCTCAGGGAGTGAGAGCCCTGATATGATAAATTGAATTCTGAAGCCAGGGGAGCCATCCAGTAGCACTTGGCATCACGGGAATCCCGGACGGCTCTTCCATGTGGTAGCAAGGGGCTGCTTTCGGCTGAGAGGCACTGGGGAGGAGAATGAAACATCACTTCTCCTTTCCCTGCCAATTCCCTGGGCAGCGGCCATTACAGGTTCAATTCTGAAACCTGCCCAGGGAGGAAGAGGCCCAGGGAGGAAGAGGCCTGGCCAAAGAGGTCTTGGCCTAGAAACTGGCTAATTGTTTCCATCATCAGCCACTGGTTTCTCCTTTATTTCCTCCTCGCATCTCTGCAGCCATTTTTACAGTAGTCCTAGACACAGAGCGCATTGAATGAATGAATGAATGAACTTCTCTGGGCCTCAGTTCCCTCATCTGTCAAATGGGGATTAAGACTGTGAGCCCCAAGTGGGACAACCTGATCACCTTGTTTCCCCCTCAGCGCTTAGAACAGTGCTTTGCACGTAGTAAGTGCTTAACAAATACCATTATTATTATTATTATTATTATAGAGAAGCAGCATGGCTCAGTGGTAAGAGCATGGGCTTTGGAGTCAGAGGTGATGGGTTGGAATTCCAGCTCTGCCAATTGCCAACTGTGTGACTTTGGGCAAGTCACTTCACTTCTCTGGATCTCAGTTACCTCATCTGGAAAATGGGGATTAAGACTGTGAGCCCCATGTGGGACAACCCGATCACCTTGTAAACTCCCCAGCGCTTAGAACAGTGCTTTGCACATAATAAGCACTTAAAAAATACCATTATTATTATAGTACTAATTACCACCTAAGTCTTTGTCCTGAAATGCATCAGTTCCAAAGCTTGATTATATTCTCTCAAGGAAATTTCTCTCATTTCCATTCTGTCACCAAAGTCTGAGGGGGGTCACTGGAGAATTCAAGAGTAACCTCACTGTACCCTAGGAGGCAAAGGTATCCTCTTTCTTTCCTCCTTTTAGGCTTAGGGTCTCTTCTCTTTTGGGTCCCAGAGGATAGTTTCTCTCGCAGTACTAATGCCCAGGACAGGGGTCAGCTGCTCAACATGAATTATACTGACACAGTCCTGGCCATCAGAACACACAGGCCATGGTCAGAATAAAATAGGCCCAGGTATCTCACTCTACTTCTGAAGGGTGACCTACTGCATGGCAGTAATAGTATTTATTTATTAAATGTTTACTGTGTGACAAGCCCTTATTAAACATGGGAGAAGATACACACAGATGGGAGTTAAACATGGACCCTGTTAGACCCTGTAGAGAAGAGTGTGGCACACTGGAAAGAGCACAGGCTTGGGAGGCATGGGTTCAAATCCCGGCTCTGCCACTTGTCAGCTGTGTGACTTTGGGCAAGTCACTTCACTTCTCCGGGCCTCAGTTACCTCATCTGTAAAATGGGGATGAAGACTGTGAGCCCCCCATGGGACAACCCAATCATCTTGTCACCTCCCCAGCGCTTAGAACAGTGCTTTGCACATAGTAAGCGCTTAATAAATGCCATTATTATTATTATTATTATCATGGAACTCACAATCCTCCAGCTACCAAACTCTGATCCAAAATCTCTAGTAGCACCAAAGCAATGTCCTGAAGATGCTTCTTCCAAACTAGAGGTTCAGTTTTGTTCACCTTGGTCTACGGAAGGAAGATTTTGTCTTAACAACCTCATTATTACTATTTATTATTATTAATCATTTTTAATGAGAGCTTACTGTGTGCAAAGCATTGTACTAAGCACTTGGAAGAGTACAAAATAACATCAGACACTTTCCCCGCCCACGACGAGCTCACAGTCTAGAGGGATGCTAACAGTCCAGAACCACAGGCAGGACTTTAAACGGCTCCCGCTCGCTGACAGTCCATCTTTGAGTTGAGCTTATTTACTGCCTAAAGAGGCCACCTACCTCTCCATGTTGGAAGGGGCTCTGTGACCTTGGGGTTTAAAGGGATCTTCATCTCTGCCCATGCCTTACCTCTGCTCTGCGTTGTCTGGCTCTCATCTCCCAGAGCATCCTCTTCTCCTCCATATGTACGGATTGGGGATCGGGCATAGGAATGTTTTTGAATAAGACTCTCCACACTTTCCCTGGATATAAAAATGACATTTCCATTAGCTGAGACTGGATCTGACTGGGGTGGACCGATTTGTAGCCCATCAAAACGTTTTCCTAGCCAGCAATCTCTGAAAAACCGCAGACTGGGTTGGAGATGATTTACATTCAATTTCATAACCAATACAACCTAATGATTCTGGAATGCTGGCCATTGTCCTAAAGACTCTTCCACTTTTAATAATAATAATAATAATAATAATAATGGCATTTATTAAGCACTTACTATGTGCAAAGCACTGTTCTAAGCACTGGGGGGGTTACAAAGTGACCAGATTGTCCCACAGGGGGCTCACAGTCTTAATCCCCATTTTACAGATGAGGTAATTGAGGCCCAGAGAAGTGAAGTGACTTGCCCAAAGTCACACAGCTGACAATTGGTGGAGCCCAGAGAAGAGAAGTGACTTGCCCAAAGTCACACAGCTGACAACTGGCAGAGCTGGGATTTGAACCCATGACCTCTGACTCCAAAGCCCGTGCTCTTTCCACTGAGCCACACTGCTTCTCTTATACAGTTCCCCTTGCTTGGGACCTCCTTCCCCCAAACCCATCAGATCACAGCTCTTCCTACCTTTAAAGCCCTACTAAAATCCCCCCTCTTTCAAAAACGTTTTCCCCAAATAATTTTCAGGAGCCTAGTCTTGTCAACCCAACAGCCACTCAGCAGTTATATTTTTAATTTTACTCCCATCCTCAGCACTTATGCATGTATTAATATTTTCAGCTAGATTGTCATTTGCATATTCGATTATTTATTCCGCTATTCGATCCTGATGGGCCTGAGCTACATCCTGGTATCTGTTCCTATGCATACTGCTTTTCAGTCATCTTTGTCTCTCAAACTGCCTCTTAAGACTGTGACCTCCTCAGAGGCAAGGGAAGGTGGGTCTTCTGTATTTTTCCAGTCCTCTGCATTCATTCAGTGGTATTTATTGAGCACTTATTGGGTGCAGAGCACTGTACTAAGTGCTTGGGGGAGTAAAGTACAACAATAAATAGACACCTATCCTGTTTTCAGTGAGCTTACAGTCTAGACAGGGCCGGGCAGAGACAGATATTAATATAAATACATAAATTACAGATATATACATAAGCGCTGTGGGGCTGGGAGTGGAGAGGAACAAAGGGAACCAGTCAGGGTGACTCAGAAGAGAGTGGGAGAAGAGGAAATGGAGGGGGGCTTAGTCAGGGAAAGCCTCTTGGGGATGATGTACCTTCAATAAGGCTTTGAAGGGGGGAAGAGTAATTGTCTGTTGGATTTGAGAAGGGAAGGCATTCCAGGCCAGAGGTAGATAATTGAATGCTTTAAAGCCAATGGTGAGGAGTTTTTGTTTGACGCAGAGGTGGATGGGCAACCACAGGAGGTTTTCGAGGAGTGGGGTGACATATCCCGAACGTTTATGTAGAAAAATGATTTGGGCAGCAGAATGACATATGGACCAGAGTGAGGGGAGACAGGAGACTGGGAGGTCAGCAAGGAGGCTGATGCAGTAATCCAGGCAGGGCAGGATGAGTGAATTTATTAATGTGGTAGCAGTTTGGATGGAGAGGAAAGGGTGGATTTTAGTGATGTTGTGAAAGTGGGACCAATGGGTAGGTGCTCAATAAATACCACTGAGTGATTGATTGTGCACAGATGTGTGGTTAACAGTTGGTGCCTTGCAGTTCCTGAAGTCATTTAGGGCAATAGTAGGGATTCATTCATTCAGTCGTATTTATTGAGCGCTTACTGTGCGCAGAGCATTGTACTAAGCGCTTGGGAAGTACAAGTTGGCAACATATATTCATTCATTCATTCATTCAATCATATTTATTGAGCGCTTACTGTGCGCAGAGCATTGTACTAAGCGCTTGGGAAGTACAAGTTGGCAACATATATTCATTCATTCATTCATTCATTCAATCATATTTATTGAGCGCTTACTGTGTGCAGAGCACTGTACTAAGCACTTGGGAAGTACAAGTTGGCAACATATAGAGACGGTCCCCATACAGAGATGGTCCCTACACAACAACGGGCTCACAGTTTAGAAGGGGGAGACAGACAACAAAATCAAACTTGTAGGCAGGTGTCAAAATCATCAGAACAAATAGAATTATGGCTATATGCACATCATTAACAAAATAAATAGAAGAGTAAATATGTTCAAGTAAAATAAATAGAGTAATAAATCTACAAATATATAAAAGTGCTGTGGGGAGGGGAAGGAGGTAGGGCTTGGGGGGAGATGGGGAAGAGGAGAAGAAAAAGGGGGCTCAGTCTGGGAAGGCCTCCTGAAGGAGATGAGCTCTCAGTAGGGCTTTGAAGGGAGGAAGAGAACTAGTTTTGTGGATGTGTGGAGGGAGGGCATCCCAGGCCACGGGAAGGACGTGGGCTGGGGGTCGACGGTGGGATGGGCGAGAATGAGGCTCAGTGAGGAGGTTAGCGGCGGCAGAGGAGCGGAGGGTGCGGGCTGGGCTGGAGAAGGAGAGAAGGGAGGTGAGGTAGGAGGGGGCGAGATGATGGAGAGCCTTGAAGCTGAGAGTGAGGAGTTTTTGCTTGATTTGTAGGTTGACAAGCAACCACCGGAGATTTTTGAGGAGGAGAGTGACATGTCCAGAGCATTTCTGTACAGAGATGATCCGGGCAGCAGAGTGAAGTATAGACTGAAGTGGGGAGAGACAGGAGGATGGGAGATCAGAGAGGAGGCCGATGCAGTAATCCTGTCGGGATAGGATGAGAGATTGAACCAGCAAGGTAGCGGTTTGGATAGAGAGGAAAGGGAGGATCTTGGCGATGTTGCGGAGGTGAGACTGGCAGGTTTTGGTGATGGATTGGATGTGTGGGGTGAATGGGAGAGTGGAGTCGAGGATGACACCCAGGTTGCGAGGTTGTGAGACGGGAAGGATGGTAGTGCCATCTACAGTGACGGAGTCAGGGATGAGTTAAGTGACTCCTGGGAAGTGACCCCAGTAGTCATAAGACGAAGTATGGCCTTGTGGAAAGACCACAGGCCTGGGACTCAAAGGTCCTGTGTTCTACTCTCAGTTAATAATAATAACAATAATGTTGGTATTTGTTAAGCGCTTACTATGTGCTGAGCACTGTTCTAAGCACTGGGATAGATACAGGGTTATTAAGTTGTCCCACTTGGGATTCGCAGTCTTGAGCCCCATTTTACAGATGAGGGAACTGAGGCACAGAGAAGTGAGGTGACTTGCCCAAAGTCACACATCTGACAAGTGGCAGAGCCGGAATTAGAACCCACGACCTCTGACTCCGAAGCCCGGGTTCTTTCCACTAAGCCACACTGCTTCTCAGTTCTGCTATTTCCTTGATCAGTGCATTTGGAAAAGTCACAACTTTCCTATGTCTCAGTTTCCTCATTTGTAAATTGAGATTTAAGTATCTGCTTTCCATCTTCCTTAGACTGTGACCCCCATGGGACAAGGACTGTGTCTGATTTGATCTTCTCAAATCCACCCCAACTAATGCAGTGGATCTGGATCTGACTGGGGCGGACAGATTTGCAGCCCATCAAAATGTTTTCCTAGCGAGCAATCTCCGAAAAACCGCAGACTGGGTTGGAGATGATTTACATTCAATTTCATAACCAATACAACCTAACAATTCTGGAACCCAATTCTTGGCACGTCGTAAGCCCTTAAGAAATGCCACAATTATGATCATAGACGTGGTCCTTCTCCCTCTATTGCTCTACCGTCATCCCTCCAACCTTCCCACCCAACTCTCAACTTCAGGTCAGTTCTACCTCTAACCAAATATAAATTAAAGCTAATACTTAATGGCTGGGCATCTCCATTGTTTAAAAAGGAAACCCGAGGTTTTGGAAGTCAGTACTAATAAACTGCACAATTCAGGTACACTGGAACAAGTCATCTAGGGTCATAGCAGTGCCTTAATCTGAGCCACTGATTGCCTAATAGGAGTAGTGATATATCAATTTCTAATCAATCAATGGCATTCATTGAGCACCTACCATGTGCAGAATACTATACTAAGACATTGTACTAAGCATTTATTCATTCATTCAATCGTATTTATTAAGCACTTACTGTGTGCAGAACACTATACTAAGGGCTTGGAAAGTACAATACAGCAATAAAGAGAGACAATCCCTGCCCACAATGGACTTACAGTCCAGCTGGGGTGAGTCAGACATCAAAACAAGTAAATGGGCATCAATAATAATAATAATAATAATGGCATCTATTAAGCACTTACTATGTGCAAAGCACTGTTCTAAGCGCTGGGGAGGTTACAAGGTGATCGGGTTGACCCACAGGGGGCTCACAGTCTTAATCCCCATTTTACAGGTGAGGTAACTGAGGCCCAGAGAAGTTAGGTGACTTGCCCAAAGTCATACAGCTGACAATTGGTGGAGCCAGGATTTGAACCCATGACCTTTGACTACAAAGCCCGGGCTCTTTCCACTGAACCATGCTGCTTCTTTATATAAATAATATAATATTATTATATAAATATATAAATAATATAAATAAATAGAAGACTGTGAGCCCGTTACTGGGTAGGGACTTTCTCTATTTGCTTCCGACTTGTACTTCCCAAGCACTTAGTACAGTGCTCTGCACACAGTAAGCGCTCAATAAGTACGATTGAATGAATATACAGATATACATAAGTGCTGTGGGGCGGGGGAGTAAAGGGAGCGAGTTGAGGTGATGTGGAAGGGAGGGGAGCTGAGGAAAAGGGGGCTTAGTTTGGGAAGGCCTCTTGGAGGAGCTGGGCTTTCAGTAGGGTTTTGAAGGGGGGGAAAGTGATTGTCTGGCAGATTTGAGGAGGGAGGGCATTTCAGGCCAGAGGTAGGACACGGGCCAAGGGTCCGTAGTGAGACAGGTGTGACGGAGGCACAGTGAGAAGATTAGCAGCAGAGGAATGGAGTGTGAGGGCTAGGATGTAGGAGGAGAGAAGGGAGGTGAGGTAGGAGGGGGCAAGGTGATGGAGAGCTCTGAAGCCAACAGTGAGGAGTTTTTCTTTGATACGGATGTTGATAGGCAACCACTGGAGATTTTTGAGGACAGGGGTGACATGCCCTGAACGTTTCTGCAGAAAGATAATCCGGGGAGTAGAGTGAAGCATAGATTGAAGTGGGGAGAGAGACAGGAGGTTGGGAGGTCAGAAAGGATATTGATGCAGAAATCTAGTTGGGATAGGATGAGCAATTGTACTAACACGGTAGCGGTTTGGACGGAGAGGAAAGGGCGGATCTCGGAGATGTTGTGAAGGTGAGACCGCAAGGTTTTGGTGATGAATTGGATATGCGGGATGAATGAGAGAGAAGAGTAGATGCAATCCCTGCCCACAAGAAGCTTCCAGTCTATGGGGGTCCCTGCCTTCAAGCATCTTCTAGACTGTGAGCCTGCTCTTCTAGACTGTGAGCCCGCTGTTGGGTAGGGACCATCTCTATATGTTGCCAACTTGTACTTCCCAATTGCTTAGTACAGTGCTCTGCACACAGTAAGTGCTCAATAAATACGATTGAATGAATGAATGAATCTTACAGGGGAGACAGGTCCTAAAATCAATTATGTGCTAAAGGTGGTTGTGAGGTCTGAAGTGACATGGACGTATCTGAAGTGGCAGTTGAGGAATATAAAGTGAGGAGAATAGAACTTAGTCGGGGAGTGCCTTCTGGAAGAGGTGTGATCTCAGAAGGGTTTTTGACAACAGGGAGAGCTGTCGTCCGTTGGTTATGAAGAAGGAGGAAGAGCTTGAGCGATAGTTTGGCCATGGTAGAGAGAAAAAATGAAGCACAGTGAGTAGCTGACCTTGAGGGGAATAATGAGTGCAAGCTGAGATGTAGGGATAGGAGAGGGTGGATGAGTAGAAACATTCTTCAGCACTTGTCTTGCCTACAATTATCCAGCCCATTTTCTTGGGTTTTCGGCCAGCATAGAAATCAACATCTTTTACCATTGGCTTTATATAAATGGCTAGTTGTCCAGGCCAACAAGGCAAATCTCTCCGCAAGGTCATCCAAATAGGGAGTTCTAGTGACATCAGAGTCAAGTCAGTTAACATCTCGATGATTAGGTTGGCACTTGAGCAGGAGACTTTTATTCTCAAAACTAGACCGTTCTAATGGACTTGGCTAAAGCCCATATTGTTCCAATTTGTTGAGGCCAGATTACTTGGGGAATAGAATACTACTTGGGCTTTCTGTCTTGCATCTCTGAGACTCCAAAAGCCCAAAGGACTGAACCTTATTAACCCTTCCTGTGCCCGGGATCAGTTCTACCCCCTTTCACAGCCCAAGGAAAGGCCCAACTGATGAGTGAGGCAGTTCCAAAAAGAAGAGAGTGCCAGGTCTGATGAGGCTGACATCACAATTTCTGTTGTCCCTCAAGCCCTTCATTCCCCTGGCAAAGCTGCTGAGTAGATCTCTGTAGGGCTCTATTGACCCCTGAGATTGCACTGAAGGTGCCCCTTGGGGAAAGGAGACAGAAACTGTCCCTTCCTAACCTGGGTTCTAATCCAGCCTCTGCCACTAGTCTGCTGTGTGACCTTGGGCAAGTTACCTCACTTCTCTAGGCCTCAGTTACTTCATCTGTAAAATGGGGATTAAAACTGTGAGTCCCATCTGGGATGTGAAGTGTGTCCAACCTGATTAGCTTCTATCTATCCCAGTGTTTAGTACAGTCTCTGGCACACAGTAAGCGCTTAACAAATAACTTTGGCCTCCCTTCTCTTAAGGACTTTGATGCCCCAGGATCTCACATATGTCTCTTGGGACTGAGACAGTTAGCTTCTATTTGGAAAATACAAGCAAATAAACCCAAGGAGTGAAATTCATTCAACTGAGCAGAAGAAGTAGCCACTGTGAGAAATCCAAGTCGCAACCATGAAGATGGGAAGCGAACACCAGAAGGCACGTTTATATTCCAAACAAAAGTTTGAGGTGCAGCATGGCCTAGTGGAAAGAGCATGGGTTTAGGAGTCAGAGGACATGGGTTCTAATCCTGGCTCCTCCACTTTCCTTGTGTGACCTTGGGCCAGTCACTTAACTTCTCTGTGCCTCAGTTTCCTCACTGGTAAAATGGGGATTCATGACCTATTCTCCCTCCTAGTCGGACTGTGAACCCCATGTGAGACAGGCACTGTGTCCAAACTGATGAAGTTGTATCTAATCTAGTACTCAGAACAGTGCTGGATACATAGTAAGCACTTCACAAGTAGAATAATAATAATAGTATAATGTAGCCATGCCAAGCAATAGTTTCTGAAACTCAGACCAAGCAGTGTGGCTCAGTGGAAAGAGCACAGGCTGTGGAGTCAGAGGTCATGGATTCAAATCCCGGCTCCACCAATTGTCAGCTGTGTAACTTTGGGCAAGTCACTTAACTTTTCTGTGCCTCAGATACCTCATCTGTAAAATGGGGATTAAGACTGGTGAGCCCCCCGAGGGACAACATGATCACCTTGTAACTTCCCCAGCGCTTAGAATAGTGCTTTGCACATAGTAAGCGCTTAATAAATGCCATTATTATTATTATTATTATTATCCCAGTTAAAATAAGCTAGGACCAGTGCAACCATTTTGCTAGGCAACAACAACTGGAAAACTTAGGTAAACGTGTGGTGAGAGTCAAGATATTAATTGTTTCACTGAAAAGTCCAGAGGAATGGTAAAAAAATAAAGGAAAGTTAAAGAGCAGAGGAATGACCTCTGTAAAGAACACAAACTTGAAGAGATATTTCATTCGGGTGAGCTAGCCCAGAACGTCTGCCCCTTTTGAGTGCTTAGTACAGTATGCACTCAGTAAACACCAGTGATTAAACTGCAGAAATGAGAGTACATAAAGTGCTCATCTGATGCAAGAGTTTATGTTTCAGAAGCAGATTCCGTTATTAGTACAAAAACTAGGGACCAGAGTGCTTTCAGGATTTCAGGAAACCAAGTAACCTCCCAGAAAATGTGTACAGGCTGGAGGGAAGCAGCATGGCATAGTGGATAGAACATGGGGCCTAGGACTCATTCATTCATTCAATCCTATTTATTGAGCGCTTACTGTGTGCAGAGCACTGTACTAAGTGCTTGGGAAGTACAAGTTGGCAACATGTAGAGACGGTCCCTACCCAACAACAGGTTCACAGTCTAGAAGGGGAAGGTCAGAGGTCCTAATCCCAGCTCTGCCTCTTGTCTGCTGTGTGAGTTCACTTCACTTCTCTGTGCCTCAGTTCCCTCATCTGTAAAATGGGGATTGAGGCTGTGAGCTCCATGTAGGATGGGGACTGTGTCCAACCCGATTTGCTTGTATCCACCCCAGTGCTTGGTACAGTGTTTGGCAAATTGTAAGCACTTAACAAATACCATTATTATTATTATTATTATTATGGGATAAGGCTGCTTACAGTATTAGGCAGGAAAATGTTTTCAACAAAAGGTTATCCCTCAATGAGCGGTGTTACTTTTTGCAAGAGAATGTGGGAACCAAAGTGCGGCCGTTGATTATACTGAGCAGCAGCTCTTTCCCCCGTTTGCCAGTTTGCAGAAAGCTGCTGATGAAACAGGGGCAAGATTTTTTCCAGTCAATCATCTCTAGTTCACCCTGATTCATATGGACCTATGCCCAGAGGATGAGTGCATTAGCATCCCTGCGGGCAATCGAGCAAATTCCCACCATGGCTCTTCAGAGAAGACTAGGAGGAAATGTATTAAATGCCACACGTGCTTTTCAAAGTGGTGGCATTTGTAAGCATTTCACAGGAGTGGGAAAGATATTGAAATCTGTTCCATTCATAGGAGATGGCTGACTTTCATTATTTCTGAACAAGCCTATCCCTACGCATGCAAATTATCCAGATAAGATCCAATTCATTTTGAAGCCAAAATGAATTTTGGCTTCAACCGCCCAGACATTTCATGGAAGAAGCTACAGACTTACCCTTGGATCTGTGACCTTTTGGCATAATAATAGTAATGAGGGCATTTGTTAAGCGCTTACTATGTGCAAAGCACTGTTCTAAGCACTGGATCTAATATTCACCCCCTGCTCAGCCCCATACCACTTCTGTACATATTTGTAAATTATATGTTAGGAATTATCTTTATTAATATCTGTCTCCCCTACTAGACTGTAATCTCACTGTGGACAAGGAACTTCTCTACCAATGTTGTTGTACTCTTTCAAGTGCTAAGGACAGTGCTCTGCAAATAGTAAGTGCTCAATAAATACCATTGATGATGATAATGATGATAATGTTGATTGATGATGATGGAAGGGTTTTGGTATTGGACCATGGTCATGGAATCGTCTCTAGACACCCACGATGCCCCAAGTCAGCTTCCCCCAGGCTCCTCTGCAGTTTGGCAATTGTTGTTTACCAATGCCTGGCCTAGTGGCGGTAGTGGTATTTTTTAAGCACTTACTTTGTGCCAGGCACTGTTCTAAGCACTGGGGTAAGTACAAGCAAATCAGGTTGGATAAAGTCCCTGTCCCATATGGGGCTCACAGTCTCAATCCCCATTTGACAGATGAGGTAACTGAGGCATTGAGAAATTGAGTGACTGGGCCAAGGTCACACAGCAGACAAGTGACAGAGCGGGATTAGAACTCAGGTCCTGCTGACTCCTAGGCCTGTGCTAGGCCACGCTGCATCTCACTAACCTTGTGTGCTTTAATGGGATCTGCCCTAATGCAGAAAAATTGCTTAAATGGAGCTGACGGGTACAGATAAGGGGAAAATCTGCCATTTGATTGCATGCATTTCCAAGGCATGTCTATAAGGCAGCTTGCATATCGCACAAATTCCAAGGAAAAACATTTTCCAAATAGCACCATAAATCAACACCATGGCGAGCACTTTCTTTTCCTACGAAAAAAGCCATTATATTCATTTCGTCCTTGGAATATCATTGGCATCATTACTTATGCTT
The DNA here is from genome assembly GCF_015852505.1 of Tachyglossus aculeatus. Classification (NCBI taxonomy): domain Eukaryota; kingdom Metazoa; phylum Chordata; class Mammalia; order Monotremata; family Tachyglossidae; genus Tachyglossus; species Tachyglossus aculeatus. The sequence continues at coordinate 47,723,289 of NC_052067.1, forward strand.
GACTCCTGGAAAAAAGAGAGGATCTTATCAAAGTGATTTACTTGTGTCAGGACTGGAAGTGGACTGAAAGCAATGGCAGTCCCTACAGAAAGATGATATAATCGAATTATTGCCTTTTAAGTGATTGAAAACAGTGGGCATATCAGGGCCATCTCCAAGAAGATTTTACAAAGAAAAGCCAGGCCTTACTGTTTACACTATGCCTCTCCCATGTTCCAAGCAAGATGGAAGATTCAAAAAATTTTGCTAACCCTTCATCTGCCCTCCTGTTTCTTCACCCCAGACACACATTATCTAACCAGGGAATTCAGACCATGTTTTCAAGGAGTTTTGGCTCTCTGAAGCCTGCTCCCACGGTTCTTCCAACTGAGATTGCTAGTGCATCAACAGTGTCTCCAAGTACCTTCCTCACTAACATTTCCAAGTGTACATATAACACTGTAATGCAGCATCCAGAAGTGGGGTGGTCTAGAAGAAAAATAATCTACAATAGCTTCCTGAAGATGACCATTTTAAGATTTACAAGTTCAAAATCCAGCCCCAATTATTGAGACTGTGACCTCATTGTGGGAAGGGATTGCCTCTCTTTACTGCTTTATTGTACTTCCCCAAGCACTTAGCACAATGCTCAGCACACAGTAAGCACTCAATAAATATGATAGATTGAATGAATGAATGAAAGAAATATTGTTCCAAATGGGTCACATGCTTAGAACAGTGCTTTGCACATAGTAAGCGCTTAATAAATGCCATCATTATTATTATTACTCTCAAAGAATTACGCTACCCACTTAAGGCACCTTCTCTTTGCAGTGGAGAGCAGAATAACTCTGGGCAAAGCAAGGGTGATTTGTTTAGACCAAAGATAACAGGTTTTTGTGTGTGTGTGTTTTTTTCAATTAACTCCAGGGATAGTAAACATGAAGTTCATTTAGCTGAAAATGAAAAAAAAGTTTTGAATAGGAAAAATTCAGAGTAAAAAAAAAATTGTTTAGTGGATAGAATTACCTATAAAATAAAATATTGACTAAATTCAAGGCCCTTAGGTTTCTCCCTACCTACGGTGATAATTCAGAACCAGTATAAACTAAGGTCCCTTGCTGTTTTCTGTTTGGATCCAAATACTTCTGTGGAAGGCGGGGCCTTCTTAGTAGAAGTCAGGGTCCCAGGCTGGGCAATCTGATTAGCCCCTCCCTTCCTGTGATCCTCGATGATATCATTAAAATGTAAAAAAAAAATCAAAATCTCCTCCCTCCTCCTCAGACTGTGAGCCTCATGATTGCAGGCAGGGGATTTGTCTACCAACTCTGTTATTTTATACTCCCCAAGAGCAGTGCTATGAACACAGTAAGCACTCAGTAAACACCACTGATGATGATGACAGTGTCTGCCGGGTTTGTCTTGTATTTACCCTAGTGCTTAGTAAAGTGCTTCGCACATAGTAAGCGCTTTACAAAAACCATTATCATTAGCAGCAGCATCACAGTTTATTCAGCCAGAGTGAGGCAGAGATATAGGGGAGCTGTGGGTGGCTTCAACAGTCAAGCTGTTAGGCCCTTTACCTGGGAGGGTGGGAAAGGGAGGAAGGAGGGAGAAGGGAAGAAGAAGAGAGAGGGAGGGAGCAGGGGTGCCCAGTAAGGAGTCAGGAGGACTCCCTCTGGTACTTGTATGCTTGTTCTTCTGAAAGGTAGCAGCCTGGGGGTGGGGATGGGGAGAGGCGAGGGGAGAGGCCCAGAGTGATTCCCTAAGACTTTACACTATCAAGTAAGTTTCCCTTCTTTTCGCATTATCTGCTTAATGACATCTATCAACCAAGGAATCCACAGGATTTTTCCAGGAGATACAGAGCTAAGGGGTGGGGCAGTGATTAGCAACTATTTGTGTTAGTCCCTATCCCTGCATCTGGATAAACTGAAGCCCAGTCGGGAGAGATTTAAAGGAACTGATGAGAACCAGGGGTCTCCCTCTCTTGTCCTGCCACATTCCTTGCTAATTAAAGGGTACGTTCCCCTTTAAAAATCAGACACACCAGCAAAAAAAGCAGTGTGGCATAGTGGATAGAGCACCGACCTGAGTTTTTTAATACCAGCTCTGCCACTTTTCTGCTGGGTGACTTTGGTCAATTTCTCTGTGTCTCAGTTATCTCATCTGTAGAATGGGTATTAAAAATGCGAGCCCGATGTGGGACAGGGACCATCTGATAACCTGATTATCTTGTATCTAGCCCAGCACTTAGTAAAGTGCAAGAAACATAATAAGTGCTTAAGAAATACCGCACTCAAGCACAACAAGACCTGCCTTGTGTTGAGGGTTTTGAGGAAAAATGCCACCTTCATAATAATCCAAGCAGCAGCTATGTTGGTAAGATCAAGGGGGGTGTGATTTGGTAGATCAGTCAAGGCCCCTGTCAACTTGAAACCCTGGGCTTAAGCCCCTTAGAGCCTCAGCATAAATCAGTCTTGGGGGGAGATAGTAAACACAAGATCCCCTAAGTCTTCTCATGAGTGAATTTGGTTTATTGTTCATTAATTTCCCAACTGGAGAAATTTCTATCTGAGCAAAGGGTGAGTTCTTCATCCTCCCATTACTCGCGGGAGTAAGGAATTTCCAACTCCTGGTATATCCATCAGTCCAGGCTACTGAGTTGCCATCTTGGTCCTCTGCAGGACGAATACTTTGGCTCTCATTTAGAGCTGGTAGAACCTGTCTCTCCCAAGTGAGACATTCAAAGTCAGTGTAGAGGTGATTATACATCTTTCTACCCATTCAAAATATTCACTTATCCACTTTGGTAAAAAAAAAAAAAAAAAAAAAAAGGATACCAGAAATATCTACAGAATGGTAGTAAAATGATTTGGGGACTGTTGTGGGGAGGGTGTCAATTATCAATCAACCAATTGATGATATTTATTGAACACATACTATGTGCAGAGCACTGTACTAAGCACTTGGGAGAGTACAATATAACAGAGTTGGCAGCCACATTCCCTGCCCACAAGGAGCTTACAGTCGAGACAAATTATGCCAATAATTTGTCCATGAAGAAAGGAATAAATTCTAGTTCTTTCCTGTAGCAATGTAAAAGGTAATTGCCTTCAGTGACTGGAAAGTAGGAGCATAATATATCTGAAAAGAAAAAGGGAGACATCAAAAGACTCTATGCGGGTAAAAGGTCAGCCTAGTGGAAAGAGCTGAACAGAGGGAAAATATGTCATTTAAAGTTGCAGTTGGTTATCAGTTTTATCCATGTTTGCAGAAGGTCTCAAATAAATGACAACTATTTATAAGTCCTAGATTTCTGTATAAGACTCCTTGTCACAGCATAATTCAAAAGATTTATGCAGATAATTGTATGAATTACTGGAATATGACAAATCAATATCTGCAGAAGTATTTTTCTCTTCCACAAAAAATACTTAATAAATGAAAACTGGAGACAAAATATAAGTTGGGGTGTTTTTTAATCATTCATTTTAATTTGTTAAAGACTGATATTAATCGGGATAGTCAGATGGATGAAGTGATGCCAAATTAATCTGAAAATAGCTTTTAGTCCTTAGTTTGTTTTTAGGACATTTTCAGGCTAACTTGACCCTATGATTTTTATGTTACAACAATGTACACTTTTGTACTTCCTTCTCCTACGAAGAGCATAAAGAACCAAGCAGAGCTTCTTGCTTTTATGACTACAGCACTGACTCTTATGTCCAATTTAGTCAAGATCAGCACAGTTCTAAAATACAAAACTCCAGATAGTCTGGATATAGCATCCTAAATATCTTAAATGTGCTCTAATAAAGAAAACCTCCACCTCAGGTCTCAAAAGCCAGAAATGAGACTTGGGCACCTGCAAAATGCCCCATTTCCCCTCTGACCAAACTAGAGACATTGAGGAAAAAACACAGGCCTAGGAGTTAGCTCGTCATGGGCAGAGATCGTGTGTGCTAATTCTGTTGTATTGTACTCTCCCAAGCATTTAGTGCAGTGCTCTGCATATAGTAAATACTTAAAAATATGACTGATTGATTAATTGACCTGGGCTACTTGTCTGCTGTGTGACTTTGGGCAAATCACTTAGCTTCCCTGTGCCTCAGTTTCCTCAACTGCAAAATGGGAATTCCAAATACCTGCTCTCCCTCCTACTCATATTGTGAGCCCCTTGTGGGACTGGGACTGTATCTGACCTGATTAATTTGTATCTACCCCAGCGCTTAGAACTGTGCTGGACACGTAGTAAGTGTTTAACAGATACCATAAAAATGGCTCTTATTCAGCTTTCAGCTAAATCCGTGCTACTTTTTGTTCTCCTGACTTTTTTATGGTATTTGGTAAGCACTTACTATGTGCCAGGAACTAAACTAAGACCTAGGATAGATGCAGCTAATCAAGTTGGACACAGTCAATGTCCCACATGGAGCTCACGGAATTAATCCCCATTTCACAAATGAGGGAACTGAGACACAGAGGAGTGAAGTGTCTTGACCAAGGTTATACAGCAGACTAGTGATGGAGTCAGGATTAGAACCCAGGTCCTTCCTACTCCCAGGCCTATGCTCTATCCAATGGGAACAAGGTAGATTGTGAGTCCTGTGTGGAAGTTCATAAACCTGAACTACCCCAGTGCTTAGCATGTTCTATCCACTAGGCCACACTGCTTCCCCATCCTAGGGAAATTCCAGTGGGACTCAGAGTTGACTTGTTCTGAGATAAAAGTGTCCGTATGTATGTGGGAGAAGGGGCAGGGGAGGAGTGTTTATCATTTCTTGAACCTAAAACCAGTCCTGGTCACCCAAGAGTTCTCAGGAGACGAGGCCCAAATATACAAAGTTGTGTTATACTTCATGAATTAAACATTGTGGAATTGAAAACTAAACACTGGAGCAGAGTTTTAAGAAATATCGCAAACTCTATCACAGCACCTTTCATTAAAATCTCATGATTCCAACTGTAGTTTGCAGTCAGGATAACAACGTGATAGCTGTTTGTTGCCCAAAGGAATGAATACCCTCCAGGAAATGGACCGGGCATATAAATAAAAGTTCCCATTCTAGAATTGTGAGAGTCCCTTTATTATCATTATTGAAAAGAAAAATGAATGAGTATCCCTTAGTATGTAGCAACAATGCTCTAATACTCTTCTGTCATTAGACTCATACCCTGGTTTATAATAATCTAGGGATTCTGAAACAGCTAAGCCCAGGATTGCCATCATTCTTCTCTCCACTCTGCTGAAACTGTCTAATTTTACCTTTCTCTAGAGGAGTTTTCTAGTAATAATTATGATATTTATTAAAACATTGCTGCATGCTAAGCACTGGGTTAGGTCAAGTTTATGAACTAGGGCACAGTCCCTGTTCCACACAGGACTCACAATCTACCTTATTCCCATCGTTCAGGTGAGGAAACTGTGACCCGGAAAAGTTAAGTGATTCGCCCAAAGTTACCCAATAGACTAGTGGTGAAGCTGGGACTCAAACCACATTTGGGACATGGCCTGTATCCAACCTGATTATCGTACCCCAGTACTTAATACAGTGCCTGGCCCATGGTAAGTGCTTAACAAATACCATTAAAAAAACCAACAAAACAAAAAAAAGGGTCTCCAACTCCTAGAATGCATCTTAAGTGTGGTTTATTGATGTACTAGGAGACGTTTGATGTGAGGAAAAATAATAAAATTGATGGACTCGTGCTGTTTTTGGCTGCCCAGAGCAAATGAAAGGTAAATAGAGAAAAAGAGGAGGGTATGAATTATCATTTTACAGCTTGGATAATTTTTTCAGTAGTCCTGGATTTCAGCAGTCTCCTTTCCAGGGCTTCCAGTTTAATTCTTTTGGAAGAAAGCCCGGGTAAAAAAAGTCCCCATTAGCTGGTTAAGGTGAAGATGGGCCTCAGATATACAAAAGTTAGGTACAGAGAGTCTCCTGAAAACTTAAAGGAAGAGATGACTAGCAAGGAAGAAGTATATATGGAAAGGGAATAGTAAGAGGAAGAAAAAAAGTCAGCAGATATTCCACAAGTTAATTATGAAGAACACAGCTAGGTATTCTGTCTGGTATTGAAAATGCTTTTCACCTAACTCTGTAAAGAATCAATGGCCCTGTACACTTCTTTTTAACGGTATTTGTTAAATGCTAACCCCTCTATTGCCTCCCAACAAAGCACCGTGGTAACCATCACCCTCCCTCCCATCACCGTGGATTCCTGCTCCACGCTTTTGGGTTGCTCCCAGACTCCTCTATCATTGCCAAGACTTAGATCCAATTTTGTCTATTTGTTTGTCTTATGTTTTAACATTTCATCACTTCTGATGTGTCTGTCACTAATCCTTTCTCCCCACTTAAACTGTTAGATTGTGAGCCAACTCCATGAAGGAAAGGGACCGTGTTTAATTTCTATCTGGGTATCCTCTCCCAGTGCTTAGTACAGTGCTCTGCACACCGTAAGCACTTAATAAACACTATGATTACTATTACTGAAATTATATGAAAGAATTTCCAGATGGGGAAAGCTGTTGGAATCGGTGACCAAAGCTAGTTTTGTTTGCCTGTGGTAGGGCTATTTCTGCACCTTTTTGGGTGGTAGTGCGAAGGGCCCTGGATTTGGGGGAGCCTGGACAGCTGCTGAAAAGATGAACAATATCCCCAGATCAGATGCCAGTTCTGAGGTCCAGGTAGGAGTGAGGGTTCTTGACATCTGTGGTCCCAGAGAGTACGATTATTCCAAATCCAACCAAAAAGGTCCTGACACAAAGTCCCTCTAGACTGTAAGCACATTAAGAGCAGGGAAAGTGTCTACCAACTGTATTATACTGTACTCTCCCAAATGCTTAACAGTGTTCCTCAGCAAGTGCTCAATAAATACCACTGATTGATATGTTGTGGGACCTTGTGATCTCCTCTCTGACCTTACATTTACCAGAATGCCAGAATATCATCATCATCAATCGTATTTATTGAGTGCTTACTGTGTGCAGAGCACTGTACTAAGCGCTTGGGAAGTACAGATTGGCAACATATAGAGACAGTCCCTACCCAACAGTGGGCTCACAGTCTAAAAGGGGGAGAATATCTGGCAAGAGCCCCCTGGAAGGAGGGCATCTGATATTTTTCCTCATTTTTGCATCAGTCTGCGGTAGTGGGATAGACTAGATGACCTCTGAAAGTCCAATCTAGTGATTGGTAAGATTCATCCAATTTTATATTCCAGATTCTTGTATTTTTCCCTGCGAGACGCTCATTGGCAAAACTACCAATAGAGGGAGTAGGAAACCCATTTACTGGGCAAAGATTTTCTTCCTTGAGATTATTTAAACCCTTAGAAAGGGAAAGAAAAAAAAACTAAGCCCCTCAAATACACAGCTGCAGTTTCTACCTATAACTTGGGGGCACTTATATAAGGAATCTATATAAAAATGTAGAATTCAACAGCTAAAGAGTTTCATTTGCCAAGGGACTATTTAGCTAATAATAGTAATGACGGTATTTGTTAAGTGCTTACTGTGTGTCAAGCACTGTTCTAAGCGCTTGGGTAGACACAAGGTTATCAGGTGGTCCCACGTGGGGCTCACAGTCTTAATCCCCATATTACAGCTGAGGTAACTGAGGCACAGAGACATTAAGTGACTTGCCCAAAGTCACAAAGCTGACAAGTGGTGAGGCCGGCATTAGAACACATGCTCTCTGATTCCCAAGTCCATGCTCTTTCCACTGAGCCATGCTGCTTGAGCTCACAGTCGAATGGGAAGATAAGATGAAAAACCTGAGGCACAGAGCAGTTGAGTGGCTTCCTCAAGATCGCAGAGTAGGCAAGTGTCAGAGCCAGGATAAGAACCCAGACCTGACTCCCAGTCCTGTGTTCTTTTCAGGAGGTCACACCATTTGTCAATTATTTAAATTTAGATAACCTAAACTTTTTATCCGTAGGTGACAACACCCTCCCTTCCCAAATCTCTTTCAAGACCTACTGACAAACTTTTGATGTCAGCCTGCTCGTCCTCTGTCTGTCTTTTTGTAGAAGTGTTAATGGGATGGGAAAGTTTGGGAATTTGAGCAGAATTAAGAGACTTGGATAGTTAATTGAGAGGGTCTAACACAAAGAAGACTCAACCCTCGCAAAATGGAGCAAAATGGAGAGCCCGGTCTTCCTGACCAAAGTGCAGGCTCAGTCCCAAACTCAAAATCTCAAGCCATTTAAGCCACATTCAGGATGAAATGTGATCTATAATGAGAGCTCTTGTCCAGAGCTGTGCTAAATGGCCCCCTTGGGATTTCTTGTGCTCTTGTTTTTACGGGTTTCCCACTGGCTAACCCACTCTGAGAATGGAAAGAATAATTTGCTGGAGATCCATATGTGGCTTGTCTACATACCTTGGGTATCTAAAACTTGAGTCCCATCCATCAGTCAATCAATGGTATTTACTGAGTGCTTACTGTGTACAGAGCACTGTATCAAGTGTTTGGGAGAGTACAGTACAACAGAGTTTGTAGACACATTCCCTACCCCTAAGGAGCTTACAGCCCAGAGTGGGAGACAAGCCTTAAAATGACCTCCTTCTTGCCAAACCTGTACTCCATCCTAATCCTGCTTGGTCTCTTGGCTGCCTTAGATACTGCAGACCATCCATTTTCCCTGGAAATATTACCTAACCTTGTTTTTTTTTCCTGACACAGTTGCTTCTCTTAACCTCTCCAGTCTCCTCTGCAGTCTCTGTCACTGGCTTCTCCTCTTTCTCCCCCTCCCTAACTATGGAAGTTAGGTCCTCTGCCATCCCCTTCTCTACATATTTTGCTCTCATTCCTTTGAGAAGCTGTTGCACACCCATCGCTCCATCTATCTCTTTTATGCAGATGTCACCCAGACTCCCTCGTTAGCCCTGACCTCTCTCCTTCTCCGCAATCTCACATCTTCATTACTCCACAACATCTCTTCATGGGTGACCAGCTGGCTCCTTCAGCTCAAAAAGTCCAAAACCCCAGCAATCAATGGTATTTATTGAACACTTACAGTGTGCAAAGGATTACACTAAGCTCCTCTTCTCTGAAGCCAGTGACCTTGGCTTGATTTTTTTTCCCTTTCAGCCTCCATATTCAGTCTGTCACGAAATCCTGTTGGTTTTTCCTCCACCACATTTCCAGGGTTTGCATTTTCCTCTCAATCTGAATGTCCACCACATTTGTCCACGTACTTGTCTTATCCCCGATTGATTTCTGCATTGGACTCTTAGCTGATATTCAGTCAATCAGTGGTATTTATTGAGTGCTTACTATATGCAGAGCTCTGTACTAGGTGCTTGGGAGAGTTCAGTACAAGAGAGATGGTAGACATAAATCCCTGACCATAGAGGGCTTACATTTCTGACTCTAGTCTCTCTTCTCTACAGTTCTTACTTCACACTGCTGCCTGGATAATTTTGATAAAGTGTCATTCTGTGCATATTTCCTTATTCCTCAAAAATGTAAAAATGATCATGCATTCATTGCTCTCCATATCATGTAGAAATCCTGACAATTAGCTGTACCGTATTCAGTCGACTCTCTTTCCTTCTATTTGCGCACTGCCTTCTTCTGCTACATTGCAACTTTCCCTCTTTGTTTCTCTAACCATTTTTTTCCTGTGCCCTATTCTTATCTCTTCTCTTATCTGACCTGTTGCTCATTCCCTCCCTGCAAACACCTGGAATTCCCTCCCTTTTCATATCCAGCAGACCTCAGCTCTCCCCACCTTCAAAGTCCTTCTCGAATCACATCTCCTCTAAAAGATTTTGGTGATCAATTTATGTGTACCTTATTACTTAAGCACTAACTTTCTCCTTCCTCCTATTTGTAATTTATTTTAAGGTCTGCATCCCCCACTAGACTGTAGGCTCTTTAAGGGAAGGGATCATGTCTACTAATTCTCTAAGCTCCTCGTGGGCAGTGTCTACCAACTCTGTTATTTTGTAATCTTCCAAGTGTTTAATAATAATAACAATAATGGCATTTATTAAGTGCTTACTAGGTGCAAAGCACTGTTCTAAGCACTGGGGAGGTTACGAGGTGATCAGGTTGTCCCACGGGGGGCTCACAGTTTTAATCCCCATTTTACAGATGAGGTCACTGAGGCCCAGAGAAGTGAAGTGACTTGCCCAAAGTCACACAATTGGCGGAGCAGGGATTTGAACCCATGACCTCTGATTCCAAAGCCCGTGCTCTTTCCACTGAGCCACGCTGTTTCTTTATACAGTAAGCATTCAATAACTATGATTGACTGATTCATATTATTTTAATCTCCCAAGCCCCTAGAACAGTGTTTTGCACACAGTAGTTGCTCAATTAAATATGAATCGATTCATTGATTATTTGATTGATCACTTCAGCATGTCGATCTAGGCACCACTTTGCTCTGGCAACTGATTGTTCTATGTGGCTTGCTATTTGCCTTCCGTTCTTAAACCTACTAATTGCATTTGGGCTTTCCCTAAAGGGGATTCTGCATTACTAATAGGTTTAATCCAGTTTCTTCAGGCACTGCTCAGGTATTTTAGGAGGTGAACCAAGCTGAGCTGCTGGTTCACCAGGCCCTGGAAGCAAGGTAGAATAAGCCTTGGGCCAAACGTAGCTGAAGGACAGGAATATAACCAGGGCTAGCCACAGAACAGTGGGCTTCAAGTTGCATGGTGCTGCTCAGAGTTCTTGGTCCCAGAGAGGCTGATATGTAAACCGGGAGAAAAATGGGGAGGAGTCATCGAAGAGGAAAGTGAATGGGGGTGGGAGAGATTGAGGGTGGGGATGAATGGAATAGGGAGGAGAGACATTCAGGGTGACATTCACGGGAGAAGAAGAACCAGAAGAAGTGGAAGGGTTGTCCAAAAAGGAGGGAAAAGAGGAAAGGGAAAAGGATACAAAAAGCTGAGGACCCAAATCCAGAAACAGGAGATGGATGATCATATTGGGAATAAAGGATGTAGGGGGAAGGAAAGGGACCCAGAGAAATGAAAGGGCAAGAAAGTTGGGGAGAAAGACAGCGAGAGAGAGGGAGAGGGAGAGAGAGAGAGAGAGAGAGAGAGAGAGAATGCTAGGAAAGAGGGAAATTTGTGGGAAAGAAAGGGAGATAAAGAGAAGCAGGTGGAAAATATTAAAATGCCATGAAGGCTGCAGCTAGTCAACTTTGCTAAACTTGGGCTCAAAAAGTATGAATTTGAAAATCTTAACCAGCAGTGGGGAGAGAAAAGAACTTCTTAATACTCTGAGGTCAATTCTTTTCCTCCCAGCTATGGACAGTTATGAGACTGAAAAAGCAAGTGCTAAACACCAAAGGTAACAAATGCCAAATGGGAGTCTCTGCCTCTATTTATGGTTATAGAGTATGGAACCACTGGAGCCATTTTCCCCAGAGTGGAGTAGCTAAAAATTAAATTATTACAAGAATCCCCATGTGAGGCAGAGCTCTGGCTTCTTGGTTCAGTTCCCAGTTGATTAGAGCAGGCTATATGCAGAACAGCCCCTAACATGACCGGTTAGATTGAGAGTACTAGGAAGAGCGTATCAGAATCAGAGGTGGCATTGACATTTTGTGGGGAAGCAGTGTAGGAGATACATGAGATGCTCAGGTATTTGAATGAAACAAGAGAGCGCAGCGAGCAGAATACATTTTAGAGTAGCTATGAGTCTTTCTCACTAAAAAAGAATATTACTGGTTGGCCTAAGATGAAAAATGCAAATGGATTTAGTCAAAAAGCCTTTTTTTAAAAAAAAAAATTCCTACCCAGGAGTTGTAAATCTGGGACAGGAAACTTGAAATCATTAAGGTCACATATTTATTACATCATATCCAATTAGGTTAGAAAAGTGCAATTTCTGTCATCATGTCATAAAAAGATGTGTTTTTCTCTCAGATCTTCCCTAAAGAAAAGCTCTCTATATGGTTACAGATAGAGGCTGTTTTCAATCAGTTACAAGGAGCAATCCAATTACTAGATGGTTTAGTGCAGTAACTGACTCCAGACTAATTTAATTTCTTTAGGTCTCTAAAGATCAATTGATCTGATTTGTTTCCCTCCCCAAAGGCTGTTTAGGAAAAAGCAGACCAAAATACCTGGAAATGCAATCCAAAGCTTGGCCATTTCACACTACCTAGGTCATCTTGCCAACTTTCAGCTAGTCGTGACGGGGAGTGTCTGCAGTCCTCAGATCAGTCCTTGGATCACTATGTCAGCGACTCCGGGACAGCACTGCAAATGCTCTTCGTGGCACTCAACCCACCCCTCCCCTTGGAAATGGACAATCTCGGCTGTTTGCCTAATCAAATATGGGTACAAATCCCCTGGGCTTCACCCTGACATACCTTGAAAACAAATAGGACATTTACTCTTTCATGGTGGCCTTATTGGGCCTATTAGCATTTCATCAGATGAGGCATAAATCACTTGATATCCTGCAATCGTTGCACTGATGCTGAAAAGATGCTTTTCAGTAGGTACGGGATAAAAAAAAAGCAGACCTCTGATTGATTTCAAAGTTGGATCCCGAATTCCTTCTACATCCTGCACAGTGGCTGTCTTATATTTGGTGCTCAGAAAATATTAGGAAGTTATTTAAAGAACAAGTCATTTTTCTGGAGACTGTAAGCTTGTTATCGGTAGGGAGCCAGTCTACCAACTCTGTTGTACTCTCCCAAGTGCTTAGTACAGTGCCCTCAACATTAAGCCCTCAAACCATCGATTAATATGTGGAAAGCCAAATTAGGCTGGTTGGGTATTGCCCTAGGGGTATATTTGTGCTCCCCATGCAAGGTTGGCACTCAATGGGGACAACAGTGAAGACAGTGGCAATGCAATTCCTAGAAGCCGGTCGGCTCTCAAGTATAGGCTTCTGTTTGCCATAATCTCATATTCTTTCTACATGCAGAGAGCTATGGATGGCAATGGAAGGCCCCCAAGAACGAATGGATTTACCTGACTAGAAATATCTTAGAAACTGTCAGATGGCAATAATTCATAATCATACAGAATCCTACAGCTCTGCTGGAAAGGTAAAAATCTATCATTACCATTCTGAAAAACTATAACCATTAGTCTACATTTCCCTGTCCCACATGGGGCTTGCAGTCTAAGAATATTCAACAGAAAATTTTTTTTGAATAATACTATTTCTAACCAGGGATCATTATCCCAACTTAAGCAGCAATTCCAAGGTGGATCCAAAGTCCGAAAGCAATTCCTGTCTCCATTTTCCCCGAGTCAGTTTATAGAGGAACCACTTTAACTAGGGAACCATCCAAGATTATCAAAAATCCAGGCCTATGTTTGTAGGATATGGGTAGATTAGGAGTATACTTAGAAGTAGCGAGGGTAGACTTAGAAGTAAAAGCAGTGTGACTTAGTATATCCCAGGGGCCTAGGAGTCAAAGGACCTTGGCTTTAATCCAAGCTCTGCCACGTACCTGCTGTGTGACCCTGGGCAAGTCACTTACCTTCTCTGTGCCTCAGTTCTCCCAGCTGCAAAATGGGGCTTCAATACCTATTCTCCCTCCTATTTAGAAAGTGAGGCCCCTTTGGGACTTGATAATCTTTTACTTAGTCCAGCGCTTAGTGCAGTGCTTGACACATAGTAAGCACTTAACAAATACCACAGTTATTTCTTAGAGGGAATTAGATACAAGTGTTGAAGCTTGCTGGATTAAGTAGTAAAATAATATTTAAGCCAACTATATCTCCCCCCTCACATTCGACACGTACATTCTGGATGACCAGAGCAGGCAAAATATTTTCAGGGATATTCTCTGCAGACCGTTTAGCACTTTCCCAGAAATCCAGCTGACATCAATAGGATTGGATAGCCTGATAACCAGGGAGCTTTATTTTATACTGCTGATGGACTTTCACAACCATCAAAGTGACTACTTCAAGAAGTCACCTTAGAAAGCTGAACATGTAATAGATTCAACAGGCACAGAGGCCAAGGCGCAAATCAGTTCTGTCTCTATGAGGATTATAACTTGAAAAAAAATAGTGTTGAAGAAAAGTGACTATTTACTACCAGTGCACAGCTAGATTATGTTAAAACGCAAAACTTCTTTGGAGTTGAAAGGACCGTTTTCCTCCCAACTTTCTCTTCTTTTTATCTTATCTCAACAGAAAGTAAACAGAAAGCCCCCATTACCTCTCAATATCAGTGAGTCTGGACGAGTCCCGGAATCCTTTGGCAAAAGGGTTGCTGTCGATTTTCAGCTTGGTTATCTGGAAACGCAAGAAAGAGTAACACAGTGGTATCATTTCTGCTGCTAAAGCCATAGAGTTGGCAGGGTGTATTCAAATTCCACTCTCTTTTAACTCTGTGAGTCCTGGCAATGTGTTTCCCCAAAGTGCGTTTTAAAAAAATCACATCTGTGAGGTAATAGTTTTATTTAGGACTCAGAGATGTTGAGGACCAATTCTCTTTTTCAGTTGGCCCTTTCGTCTTAAACCTATTCTGGAGTGTGATTCACATTCGGCGTGGGATAATTCTGGGATGACTTTCCTTAAATCTCAGCAGGGCCAAATAAAAACTCTTCTTTACATACTCTGAATTCTGCAGAATTTGTATCAGAAGTAAACTTTGCTTCAAGGTTTTCAGGAAAGATCTCAGGACGGGCAAGGAATAAGGCAGGTCAGAAGAAAAGAATGTTAGCAGTCAATTCAGTACTACACTTATATATGCGACATTTCCATTCTATTGCAGCCAATTTTCACTTACCTGGAATAGGCTTAAACATAATAATGATAAACACAGAGGTCATTATCTTTCCTCAAAATGTCACCTGTGGGGCAGGGGCTGGTGGGGGGCAAGAGACTAGAGGCTAGACCTCGATTTCTATCCATAAATCTTTCTCAAATATAGCATGAATGAAATGCAGCATCTTGACAATAGATGGGGAAAGGAGCACATGGCCTGGTGGAAAGAGCATGGACATATGAGTCAGGGGACCTGGGTTCTAATCCTGGCCCTGTCATTTTTCTGCTCTGACACCTCTGGCAAGTCACTTCACTCGATCTACATGCACTCCCTCGATCTACACGCAATCCCTTGGCTCCCCTCATTCGACCCCCGGCCCACGTTCATCCCCCGGGCCTGAAATGCCCTCCCTCTGCCCATCCGCCAGGCTAGCTCTCTTCCTCCCTTCCAGGCCTTACTGAGAGCTCACCTCCTCCAGGAGACCTTCCCAGACTGAGCCCCTTCCTTCCTCTCCCCCTCGTCCCCCTCTCCATCCCCCCATCTTACCTCCTTCCCTTCCCCACAGCACCTGTATATATGTTTGTACATATTTATTACTCAATGTATTTATTTATTTTGCTTGTACATATCTATTCTATTTATTTTATTTTGTTAGTATGTTTGGTTTGGTTCTGTCTCCCTCTTTTAGACTGTGAGCCCACTGTTGGGTAGGGACTGTCTCTATATGTTGCCAACTTGTACTTCCCAAGCGCTTAGTACAGTGCTCTGCACACAGTAAGCGCTCAATAAATATGATTGATTGATTGATTGATTCACTTCTCTGGGCCTCAATTTCCTCATCTGTAAAATGGGGAATCAATACCTGGTCTCCCTCCTACTTAGACTGTGAACCCCACGTGGGACAGGGACTCTGTCCACCCAGGTGGACTTGAACGTATATCTATCCCAGTGCTTAGAGAAGTTCTTCTCACGTAGTAAGTGCTTAACAAATACAATACTACCACCACTACTACTACTACTGCTTGGAGAAGCAGCATGGCTCAGTGGAAAGAGCCCGGGCTTTGGAGTCAGAGGTCATGAGTTCAAATCCCAGCTCTGCCAATTGTCAGCTGTGTGACTTTGGGCAAGTCCCTTCACTTCTCTGTGCCTCAGTTACCTCATCTGTAAAGTAGGGATGAAGACTGTGAGCCCTCCATGGGACAACCTGATCACCTTGTAACCTCCCCAGTGCTTAGAACAGTGCTTTGCACATAGTAAGCACTTAATAAATGTCATTATTATTATTACTACTACTACTACTACTACTACTAATGCATCCTTCAATAATGTAGTATTCAAAATGCTGAACCCTGTATTCTTCCCCACCCATTTTCAGGGCCATCTGGACACATTTTGGTGACCCCAAATATACTTCCATTACCTTAAATAACAGAGGATGTGGGTAAAGCCAGAGAGAAAAAAGTTGCTTTCCTATTGGACCTTTTCACCAAAATAATTTTTACCAAAAATCACAGGCTAAAATACTTAAATGAAGGGATATTTCTCTCAGCTATCGAGGGCGTTTTAAATGGAAATGAATCAAATGCCAATCTAGTGCTATAACAAGCATTAACAGACATTTCTCAATCACTTTCCTAGGCTTCAGTACTACCAAGGCCAAGTATACATTTTAATATAGACTGGAGTTGGACGAGTTAAGTAGAAAGGGGGAAGGTGGAAGAGGAGAGAGGTAGCATGTGAGCCTTTGTAACCCTGACACTCTAGAAACTATTCAATGGCAGGCTGCCAGAAAATTAAGCAGTCCCTTCTTTCTAGCCTAACACTAAAACTCAGCAGCTCTATAGGCAAAGATTCAGAGGCCAGCTAACACCATTGGAATGAATGCTAGAATTCCTAAGTCATTCCTGCTCCAATTCCATAGTTACATTCTTGAAACCCCCACCTTAATAAAATGCTACATTGTGACAACCATCAGCTCAAAGGTAAACAGGAGGCTAGGGAGAAAATGACTTAAACACAATAGAAACAAAGCATTGGCGGGGAGTTAGGAACCCACCAGGCTTCTTCTTTTAAATCTTAAAGCAGTCTTTGGTGTTTACGGTGCAGGGACATTTTAACAGGTCATTAACATTTTACAAAGAACTAATTTGTAAACGTTTAAATTCTACTATTTCCAAAATAAGTAATTGTGGATTGCAAACACTTACAATCAGCTTAACAAATACCATTAAAAAACGCTAATAACTGATACAGTGTCTTTGAATCAGAAATACAATTGGATATTTTTAATGATACTTCCTAAGTGCTTTCTTTGGGTCAAGCACCGTACTAAGTGCTAGGGTAGATACAAGAAAATCAGTTTAGACATGGTTCCTGTCCCATATGGGGCTTAGAGTCTAAGTAGGGAGAAGTAGGATTTAATCCTCATTTTGCAGATGAGGTAATTGAAGCACAGAGAAGCAATCAGTTGTATTGTTGAGAGCTTAAAGTGTGAAGAGCACTGTACTAAGCACTTGGGAGAGTACAATATAACGATATAACAGACACATTCCCTGCTCACAGTGGGCTTACAGTCTAGAAGTTGACTTGCCCAAGGTCACACAGCAGACAAGTAGAATCCAGATCCTCTGATTCCCAGCCCTATGCTCTTTCCTCTCCACTGTGACTGGGAAAAACTGCAGTATCTTGTGATAAATCTAAAAGCAGTATAGCATAGTGGATAGGGCACGGGCCTAGGAGTTGGAAGGTCATGGGTTCTAATCCCAGTTCCTCCACTTGTCTGCTGTGTGACCTTGGGCAAGTCACTTCACTTCTCTGTGCCTCAATTACCTCATCTGGAAAAGGGGAATTGAGACTGTGAGCCCCACATGGGACAGCGACAATAACCAACCTGATTTGCTTGCATCCATCCCAATGCTTAGTACAGTGCCTGGTGGATAGTAAGCCCTCAACAAATATCATGATTATTACTATTATTATATTACGGTACTATGTTTCCCAGTTCCACTGTGTTGTATGCAAATACACATTAACATTTGCATTCTGGCATAAATGACTGTTTAAAGTCCTTTTGGCCCTGGGAGCATGTCCATGGTTTAGGGGATTGGTGAGTTCTAAAACTCAAATAATAATAATAATGGCATTTATGAAACACTTACTATGTGCAAAGCACTGTTCTAAGCACTGGGGAGGTTACAAGGTGATCAGGTTGTCCCACAGGGGGCTCACAGTCTTAATCCCCCTTTTATAGATGAGGTAACTGAGGCACAGAGAAGTGAAGTGACTTCCCCAAAGTCACCCAGCTGACAACTGGTGGAGCTGGGATTTGAACCCATGACTCCAAAGCCCGGGCTCTTTTCACTGAGCCATGCTACTTCTCTAAAATGGATAAAGACCAATTTCTCAACTAGACCACAAGGGCCTGGGAGTCGGAAGGACCTGCTCTGCCACTTGTCTGCTGTGTGACCTTGGGCAAGTCACTTAACTTCTCTGTGCCTCAGTTACCACATCTGTAAAATGGAGATTAAGACTGGGAACCCCATGTGGGACATGGACTGGGTCCAACCTGATTACTCTGTATCTAACCCAGTGCTTAGAGCAGTGCCTGGCACACAGTGAGCGCTTAACAAATACCATTAAAAAAAAACCCTGAAATGAAAGAACGAGTTTCCTGTCGGGAAATTCAGTGTGGTGATCGAGTTCAAGTTTCTCTCAGGTAGCAAATCCCAAAGTCCACAGTGAAGAAAGACTCATTTTAGTGAATCCTGACATCTCTACTTCAAGAACTCTGGCTGATTCTTGCCAGCCCAAACTTGGCCCTAAATTCTGTTGCCTGAGGCGGGTGCAGGACCAGTTGATCCCAGAAGGGCCAGGCTTTCATTCATTCATTCAATTGTATTTATTGAGCACTTACTGTGTGCACAGCACTGTACTAAGTGCTTGGGAAATACAAGTTGGCAACATATAGAGATGGTCCCGACCCAACAACGGGCTCACAGTCTGAGGACATTCTGGGCTGGTGGTATGAGAAGCAGCGTGGCTCAGTGGAAAGAGCCGGGCTTGGGAGTCAGAGGTCATGGGTTCTAATCCCGGCTCCAGCACATGTCCGCTGTGTGACCTTGGGCAAGTCACTTCACTTCTCTGAGCCTCAGTTCCCTCATCTGTAAAATGGGGATTAAGATTGTGAGCCCCACGTGGGACAACATGATCGCCTTGTAGCCCCTTGGCGCTTAGAACAGTGCTTGGCACATAGTAAGCGCTTAGCAAATGCCATCATTATTATGGGTATTATAGAGTGAGAGAGGAGGAAGAGATAGGAAAGTGAAGAGGGAGGTAGAGTTAGAAGGTTCACTTGGGAGAAACAAGAGAGTCAGCTGGAGGTGAAGAGAGTTGAGATAATAATAATAACAATGGTATTTGTTAAGCACTTACTATGTGCAAAGCACTGTTCTAAGGTGAGGAGAGTTGGTTGAGATGCTTGAAGGTGATTGTGTTTTCACTTGAGTACAGTTAACTACCATGTCTACCAGGGAGTCACAGGATCGTTTGGACCTCATTCATTCATTCAGTCTATTTACTGAGCACTTACTGTGTGCCGAGTACTGTACTAAGCGCTTGGGAAGTACAAATAGGCAACATTTATCAGCAACCTCATCCAAGGGAATATGACCGGTTGCTGTTGTCTAGTCTGGATCCACTAAGGTGAGTCATCCCATAATTCCAAGTGAGCAGGACTCATCCCAATGTTCATTCATTCATTCATTCGTATTTATTGAGCGCCCACTGTGTGCAGAGCACTGTACTAAGCGCTTGGGAGAGGACAAAATAACAATATAACAGACATTTTCCCGTCCCACAACGAGCTTACAGTCTGGGAGGCAGACATCAATGCAAATAATTAAATTAGTTAAATAAGTGCTGTGGGGCTGGAAGAGGGGAAGAGCAAACGGAGCAAGTCAGGGTGATGCCGAAGAGAGTGGAAGATGAGGAAAGGTGGGCTTTAGTCTGGGCCTCTTGGAGGAGATGAGCCTTCGATAAAGCTTTGAAGGTGGGGGGAGTCATCGTCTCTTGGATTTGAGGAGGGAGGGCATTCCAGGCCAGAAGCGGGACGTGGGCGAGGAGTCGGCGGCAAGATAGGCGGGATCAAGGCATAGTGAGAAGGTGAGGATTTAGTCTCTAGAGATTGTCTCATCAATGGCCAGGACATCTGTCCAAAGGCATTTTACAATGAAGTTTGACCTGTGCTTCAACCCTATAGCAGTGGTTGGACTGTTCAAACAAATGCGTGACCTTTAAATCTTAAATTCTGAGATAGTTTGTTGAAAGTGTAATGTATTTAGCCCTTATCTAATAATGTTCAAAAATGCCATCGGCTCCCCTGAAAAGCACAGCACACCGAGGGCTCCCCTGCAAAAGCGGAGCTCAAAGATGACCCCGAAAGGTCTCATTTTCATTGATCATATTTCAGACTTTCATAACCCCTCAAATGATCAATTCTGGAAGGTGTATCTTCCTGTGAGCCGTCATGTCCCATACCCCCAGAGTCTAAAAGAAATCATGACAGCTCTCACCAAGGCAACAAGCAGGTCCAGTGAGTGCTTTCCTAACCTCTGTCTCTTCTTTCCATCCCCTTTCAGTCAGGCTTTATGGAATCAGGGTTTATGGCAGCCCTGAGAGTGACTATTCCAAGCAGATACGGATTTTCCTTAGCTCAGCCAGGGACGGGGAATGGGATGGCTTGGCTAAAGTGTGAAAATTTGAATTTTTTGAGCCTAAGAAAATTTTAAAGCTATTTACTGGGCTAGACTTTCACAAGGACAGCTAGAGAAAGTGGTCTCTAGATGTAAAAATAATCAGGCTTATTTTCTTAATTTGAGCATAAAATGATTTAAACAGTTATTTTTCCAGGAAATTCTTCTTCTGTTTACTCCTCCCAATATACTACCCAAGCGCTTAGTACAGTGTTCTGCACACAGTAAGCGGTCAATAAATATGATTGAATGAATGAAAGAATGATTATATAAAAGTCACTCAATAATTATCCACATCAAGAGCATTGGTTCACTCCCAGTTCCACCAAATTCTGGGGATCTGGTGGGAATACAAGGGTAGAACACAAATATCTAAGCTCGCAGGGCAGCAGAGTCCAGGAGGGGAATAGAGATGGGAGGAGTCCCTTTGGAGTGCAAACTCCTTGAGGACAGGGATCCTGTCTACCAACTATATAGAACTCTCCCAAAGCACTTAATACAGTGGTCTGCAAACAACAAGCACTCAATAGATACCACTGATTGACTGAAAGGCTATAGACATGGATGGGAGGTTGGAAGTAAGAGCAGAATCTGGCTCTACCACGACTAAGGCTGGGAGAAAAGCAAGACACGAAAGGCAGAACCTGGAGTAGGCTTAGTGAAGAGGATGAGAGCAGGACAGGGGAATTCTGATTTTTGTGGGAGCTAATCAATCAACCAATGGTATTTATTGGGAGAGTACAATATAACAGCTGGTAGACTAGTTCCCTGCCCACAGAGTGAGTTACTTCCCATTTCCACGCTGAATTCCACTGAATAGAATGAGGCAGATCTGGACCACAAACACTTCCACACATGCCTAATGATCAGGCAAAGAAAAAAATCGAGCCCATTCTCTCCTCACTAAAGGTTGAGGAGTTTCTTATTTTTCCTGCTTATCCCTCCTTTAAAGATGTGGCATTCTAGGGAACAGAAGGAAAGAATCTTACTAATCTATAACAAATTCCATCCATTTCCTGGCGCTTCAAACAAAAGGCTGGAAACTTTCATCCTCTGGTCTGTTTCCTTAGGCATCAAAGTCTGCTCCGGGAGGGAAAAGCTGGGTTGTTTGAATAGCCTCAGCAAACACATAAATAAGTGCAACTCTGGTAATGGTGAATAGAAGAGATAATTTCCACACCTAATTTTAAGCACAACTTCTTCAACCATTAAACCTTTCACCAAAGCTTCTTACAGTTGTGTTGTGGTCACTGTGAGAAAGACCCTGGAACCGTAGTGATGGAAAAATAAAAGAATAATGTGCAACCTTCTAGAAGCTTTAGTAGGAATTGGGGAGGCAGGTGTGGCAGTTTATTTAAAAGTGCCTACTATGTGCTAAATGCTGGGGTAGATACAGAGTTGTCAGATTGGACACAGTAATGAAAAGACCAAGTGAGGAGACCCAGTTTCCGCTTGTTGGGCAAGTGACTTAACTTCTCCTCATCTGTAAAATGGGGATAATAATGATGGTATTTGTTAAGCGCTTACTATGTGTAAAACACTGTTCTAAGCGCTGGATAAAATACCTGTTTTCCATCCTACCCTCCTTAGATTGTGAGTCTAATGTGGGACCAGATCCAACCATATTTTCTTGTCCCTTTCTCGGATCTTGGCCCATAAGTAATCACTTAATAGTAGCAATGGTATTTATTAAGTGCTTATTATGTGCCAAGCACTGTACTAAGCACTGAAAAATGCTTGTTTTGTTTTGTTGTCTGTCTCCCCCTTCTAGACTGTGAGCCTGTTGTTGGGTAGGGACCGTCTCTATATGTTGCCAACTCGTACTTCCCAAGTGCTTGGTACAGTGCTCTGCACACAGTAAGCGCTCAGTAAGTACGAGTGAATGAATCAATGAATAAATATCCTTATTCAGGTCTCAGCTGGTTTTCCCATGAGCTTGACATTGAATGAGGTGAAAACCAGGACAGAGTCTATCACAAACACAGCACCCTCTCCCAGAATAGCAATCTAGATTATTTGGTTTAGGTTTATGATAGTCCCTCGAACTGGTATCTAGCCAAACTCACACATAACCAAAAGAGTGTTCATTTAAGGCAAAACATTCAAGAAGTTGCATTATGTTGATTTGTTTGACAAGTGACGTTTTTAAAAGCAGTGAGAAGCAATGTGGCCTAGTGGATAGAACATGGGCTGTGGAGTCTGCTTTGTGACCTTGGGCTGGTCACTTCACTTCTCTATGCCTCAGTTACCTCACTGGCAAAATGGGGATTAATACTGTGAGTACCATGTGGGAGATGGACTGTGTCCTACCTGATTATCTTATGTCTACACTAGTGCCTGGCATATAATAAGTGCTCAACAAATACCATTAAAAAAAAAAATCTGAACCCATTATTGCCCTGTGATCTGTTCTACAGAGGACCGGGCTCAGAGCCAAAAGAAAATAGGTGGATTTGCAGAGAGGAACAAAGAAGAGAAGAACAAAAAAGACAGGTCAGGGAACAGTGGAGGGAGGGAAGAGGAGGACAAATTAGAGGTGGGATGGCAATAGGGGATGGAGCAGGGGAAAGGCAGAAGTCACCCAAAACAGTAGCCTCCCTGCAAAGAGGAATCGCTTGGTGCCATATTTATTTTGTTAATATGTTTTGTTTTGTTGTAGGTCTCCCCCTTCTAGACTGTGAGCCCGCTGTTGTGTAGGGACCATCTCTGTTGCCAGCTTGTACTTCCCAAGTGCTCAGTACAGTGCTCTGCACACAGTAAGCGCTCAATATGATTGAATGAATGAATGAATGAATGGGATTTAAGTGTTCTCCAGGAGAATGGTTTAGTTTCTTGTCCTGCCCTCCGTTAAGGTCGCTTCTCCTTTTCGCCCTGCCCCTCCGAAGTTGCCCATCCAGGTCCAGGAGACCTTGGGATCCTGGTCGGCAGGAAGGAGGA
Source organism: Tachyglossus aculeatus (assembly GCF_015852505.1). Taxonomy (NCBI): domain Eukaryota; kingdom Metazoa; phylum Chordata; class Mammalia; order Monotremata; family Tachyglossidae; genus Tachyglossus; species Tachyglossus aculeatus. The sequence continues at coordinate 47,746,669 of NC_052067.1, forward strand.
TGACAGCACACTCACCAGCTGATTCTGGTAGGCGGTAACAGCCGTGAAAACGGTCTCTGGAAAGATGAAGGTTCTGAACTCTTCAGACTTCAGATTGAGCAGGGAGGCAGTGTGGTCCTTCTTCTTAATGATGTGCACCCGAGGTTGGTACTTGTGCATTGAGTTCAGAATGATCTGAAGCAAAAAGAGGCACAAAGAGCTGTTATGGTCCAGGTCCACACTGGGTTTCCCAAGAGCAACTGAGGAAAACTCAAAATAGCAGTGTTCATTGGTAAAGGCGGACAAGTATGATAAACCATCTCCATCACCTCGCCCTCTCCTACCTCACCTTCTCTCCTTCTCCAGCCCAGCTCGCACCCTCTGCTCCTCTGCCGCTAATCTCCTCACTGGGCCTCGTTCTCACCTGTCCCGCCATCCCCCTTTTTCCTCTCCTCCCCTCCTTCCCCTCCCCACAGCACCTGCATATATGTTTGTACAGATTTATTACTCTATTTATTTTACTTGTACATATTTACTATTCCACTTATTTTGTTAATGATGTGCATTTAGCTTTAATTCTATTTGTTCTGACAACTTGACACCTGTCCACATATTTTGCTTTGTTGTCTGCCTCCCCCTTCTAAACTGTGAGCCAGTTGTTGGGTAGGGACCATCTCTATATGTTGCCAACTTGTACTTCCCAAGCGCTTAGTACAGTGCTCTGCACACAGTGAGTGCTCAATAAATATGATTGATTGAATGAATAAACCAAGGCCTGAATCATTTAATTAACATGTCCCTTCAACTGGCAAAATGGTGGACATGAAAAGGGATAGAAGGCCAATTCATGGAATTAATGTTTGGAAATTTAATTTAAGGTCAGATTCATTTCCATTCCAAGAGACACACTGTCATTAAGACTAGATGGCAGTCATGGAACCACTCATTCTATTAAGGTTAGAGGAAACAGTACAAAAATCCATATGTTATTATTGTTCCATGATCTTACTAAGAGAAACACAGAGGCTCAAACTTAACTTTTTAGATCCAATTTTTGTGATTTTTTTCCCTCCTCTTTATTTTTAGAGAAATAATAATAATAATAATGGCATTTATTAAGCGCTTACTATGCGCAAAGCACTGTTCTAAGCGCTGGGGAGGTTATAAGATGATCAGGTTGTCCCACAGGGGGCTCACAGTCTTCACCCCCATTTTACAGATGAGGTAACTGAGGCCCGGAGAAGTGAAGTGACTTGTCCAAAGTCACACTGCTGACAAGTGGCAGAGCCGGGATTTGAACCCAAGACCACTGACTCCAAAGCCCGTGCTCTTTCCACTGAGCCATGCTGCTTCGCTAATAGAAAGCTATTAGTTATATTTCCAGGACTTCAAATTTACAGGTACTCTAATTTTTGCCCCAAATATCTGAATGAGTCATTTCAGGAGTCCAAATGACTACTGTCAACCAAATGTGACTCCAAGATGAGTTCCAGGCCAGAGGGAGGAAATGGACAAGGGGATGAGGCTAAGATAGATGGAGGTTCAGGGAATGGATTGAGGTTCATTGAGCAAAGGACGTGGGCTTGGTTGTAGTAAGAAATCAGTGAGGTAAGGTAGGAGAGGGCAATCAGGTTGAATGTTTTAGAACTGATGGAAAAACTGGGCCCCTCACAATCCCAGCGTGATTTTCGGGCAGGGCCAGAAGCAGTCTGGTCCTGAAGCCCAGCCCTGGCGGCTCATGAGCCCAAGCCAGGTGTCTATCTCACTTCAAATGTGGCCAGGAATCTGGAGGGGGTTCTGGGGAGCAAACTGGCTGACTGTCTCATTCCCCGGATGATCCCCGAGATTGGCAGGGGCTGCGGAGCTGAGGCAGGGAAAATGGACTGGGCCAGAGGCTCCATCCCTCAATCCTGAAGCCCAGAAAATGCTCTGAGATCGAGCAAGGAACTTCCCGCTCTCCAGTGGGCTCTGGGCCCCAGGAAGGAGCTCTCTGTCTGTGAGGCTTCGCTGCTGGCAGACGACACCGAAGCGCATCTTCCGTTTTTCAACCCACTCATTCAGCTTTCCAAGATTACCTCGCTGCTCATAGCATTTCACCATTTGGAAGTGTTTAGTCTCATCTACAGACTCACACTTTTCACTACACACACTCCTTCTGCCAGATCATTTATGAAGATGTTCAACAAATTGGTCCCAGCACTGATCCCTCGGGGAACCTCACATTTTACACTTCTCCAGGCGGAAAATTAGCCATTTATCCCTGCCTACTGTTTCCTATCTTTCAGCCAATTTTCTATCCTTGACCAAACATTCCTCCTAATCCCATGATTACTCTGTTTTAATAAAAGCTTCTGGTGAAACAGCATGACCTTGGGTAAAGAATATGGGCCTGGGAGTTAGATGAGCTGTTTTTTTCTTTAAAAAAAAAATAATATTTGTTAAGAGCTTACTATATGTCAAGCACTGTACTAAGGGCTGGGGTAGATACACATTAATCAGGCTGGACACAGTTCACATCCTTCAAAGGATTCACAGTCTTAATCTGCATTTCAGAATTCTATTTATTTTATTCTGTTAATATGTTTTGTTTTGTTGTCTCTCTTCCCCTTCTAGACTGTGAGCCCACTGTTGGGTTGGGACCGTCTCTATATGATGCCAACTTGTACTTCCCAAGCGCTTAGTACAGTGCTCTGTACACAGTAAGCGCTCAGTAAATACGATTGAATGAATGAATGAATGAATGACAGAACCGAGACACAGAAAAGTTAAGTGACTTGCCCAAGGTCACACAGGAGACAGGTGGTAGTGCTGGGATGAGAACCCAAGTCCTTCTAACTCTAATCCCCATGCTTTATCCACTAGGCCACACTGGTTCTCATCACAGGTACTTCCAACTTGTTCTTCCCAAGCGCTTAGTACAGTGCTCTGCACACAGTAAGCCCTCAATAAATGTGATTGAATGAATGAATGAATGAATGAATCACAGATCTGCCAATCGCTTGCTGTGTGATCCAGCACTTAGAACAGTGCTTTGCACATAGTAAGTGCTAACAAATGCCATCATTATCTTGGGCAGGTCACTTAATTTCTCTGGGCCTCAGTTTCTCCCCCCTTCTTAGACTGTGAGCCCCATGTGGGACAGGGACTGCGACCAAAGTGATTCATGTATATCCCAGAGCTTAGAACAGTTCTTGACACATAGTAAGTGTTTAACAAATACAGGACTTGTATTTGTAACAAATACAAATATTTTTAAAATCTTGTCAAAGCACTGTGAAAATTGAAATAGAGTGTGTCTCTTGGTTCCTCTCTGTCCTCATGCTGTCCTTCAGAGAACTCCAGCAAATCAGTGATGTATGGTTTCCTCTTATAGATTTTTTAAAAATCTACCTATTGCAAAACCACTGAAGATGTCAGAGGGAGAAACACAGAAGGCTGAGTGACTTCTCATGATAGCACTTGACATGAAGTAGTAGTGATGATATTTTTTGAGCACCTACTGAATGCAATGGCACTGTACTAAGTGCTTGGGACATACAACAGATGCACAAGACACATTACCTGCCCACAAGGAATTTATACTCCAATGGAGGAAACAGATATAGACATATTCACCAACAGTGGAATTAGAATGAATAAAATAGACAATTCAGTCATATATCTGTATATGTTCAAGTGCTGGGGCTGGATATTCATTCAATCATATTTATTGAGCACTTACTGTGAATAATAATAATAATAATGATAGTAGTTGTTAATGCTTACTATGTGTGAAGCACTGTTCTAAGCGCTGGGTGGATACAAGTTGATCAGATTGTCCCACGTGGGGCTCACAGTCTTAATCCCCAATTGACAGATGAGGTAACTGAAGCACAGAGAAGTGAAGTGACTTGCCCAAAGTCACACAGTTGACAAATGGCGGAGCCAGAATTAGAACCCACGACCTCTGACTCCCAATCCCAGACTCTTTCCACCGAGCCACGCTGCTTCTCTACTGTACTAAGCGCTTGGGAAAGGACAATACAACAATAAACAGTGATATTCCCTGCCCAAGATGAACTTACAGTCCAGAGGGATATAAATAAATCAAGATATAATAAATCAATATAAGTAAATAAGGCAAGAGACAGCTGAAGATTTGGATTATTGATGACTAGCTGGGAAAGGGTCATTGGTAGAGGTGGGATTTTAGAGGGTTTGAAGGAGGGGAAGGTTGAGGTCTGGAGGATTTTGAGGGGAAGGGAGATCCAGACAATATGAGAAGGGGATGGAGCTGGGCAAAATGAGAATGATGATGATGTTGGCATTTATTAAGCACTTACTATGTGCCAAGCACTGTTCTAAGTGCTGGGGAGGTTTCAAGGTAATCAGGTTGTCCCATGGGGAGCTCACAGTCTTCATCCCCATTTGACAGATGAGGGAACTGAGGCCCAGAAAAGTTAAGTGACTTGCCCAGAGTCACACAGCTGACCAGTGGCAGAGCCGGAATTTGAACCCAGGACTGCTGACTCCCAAGCCCGGGCTCTTTCCACTGAGCCATGCTGCTTCTCCAGTGAGCCATGTCTTTTGAGATCAAATACTGACGACAGTAGCATCACCCATCGCAACTGACCAACAAAGCCTCGATTGTGAGACTTCTGGTCTGAGAACCTGAACCTTTGAGGAAGCAGCATGGCCTAGCGGAAGGAATACAGGTGTGGCAGTTAGAGGACCTGGGTTCTAATCCTGGCTTCTCCACCTGTCTGCTGTGTGATTTGGGGCAAGTCACTTAATTTCTCTGGGCCTCAGTTAACTCATCTGGAAAATGTAGATTAAATTCTTCTCCCTCTGACAGACTGTAAGTGGGACAGGGACCGGGTCCAACCTGATTAACTTGTATCTAACCCAGCACTTGGAACAGTGCTTAACACATAGTAAGTGCTTATCACGTACCATTAAAACAAAATCTGGTCCATAAACAACTCTGAAATCAGAGCGACCAAAAATAATTTCATGATCCCATTCATTTCCTCCAATTCATCCCACTGACACCTACTAAATTCCTGAGATTTCCAGAAAGGATTTACTTTCTAGGGGGTAAAAGGACCAGTCCTGAGTTAAGGGAATCTTGGATAAAGTGTGTTGTTAATAATAATCTACCAATCTCTGCAGCAGTTGCCAGATGCCCTCGGGGCCATTCATTCATTCATTCAATTGTACTTATTGAGCGCTTACTGTGTGCAGAGCACTGTACTAAGCGCTTAGGAAGTACAAGTCGGCAACATATAGAGACAGTCCCTACCCAACGACGGGCTCCCAGTCTAGAAGGGGGAGACAGACAACAAAATAAAACATGTGGACAGGTGTCAAGTTGTCAGAACAAATAAAGCTAGATGCACATCATTAACAAAATGAATAGAATGGTAATTATGTACAGGTAAAATAAATAGTGTAATAAATCTGTACAAACATATATACAGGTGCTTCGAGGAGGGGAAGGAGGTAGGGCAGGGGGGATGGGGAGGAGGAGGAGAGGAAAAAGGGGGCTCAGTCTGGGACTGTGACTGCAAGGAGATACCGGAAGGGAAACGTTCCTTCCCTCATCGCAGTTGCTATTTAACTGAACCAGCAAAAGAAGACAAACCTGGGAGTCAGAGAATCCCAGCTCTCCCACTTGCTGCCGTGTGACCTTGGTGAAGTCACTGAACTTATTCACCTGGAAAATGTGGATTCAGTACCTGTTCTTCCTACTTGAGTCCCATGTGGGACAGGGGACTGTGTTTAATCTGATTAATTTCTAGCACTTACAGCAGTAAGACTTACACATAGTTTAAGTATCATTAAAAACAAAATAAAGCAAAACAAAAAATCTGAGAACTGGAGGAGCAGACCAGAGGGTGAGTTCATGCAGGAGGGGAGACGTCCACCTCCCCCTCTCACTGTGGCTGCCACTGTGGTAGAGAACAGCACCAGGGCCCTAGGATTGTCAGAAGGGAGTTATGCAAAAGTAGCTGTAACTGTCGTGCCCATCAAGGGGCTAACTCCTGACCCAAGCCTTCTTTTCCAATCATCTTTCTCACTGGTTTTCAGAAAACTCGTTTCGCAATCTAGAAGCTGAAGGGATGTAACTAGACACCCATCCTTTCATTACATTCATTACAGTAGCCTTCTGATATGGGCAGAGTTACACATTAGTCACCGGGCTGGGGCTGATACCTCATCCCTCACTGGTTTGTATAGGTTGACCCAATTCAAGTCACATCCCATTGCACTAAGAGGCAGTGTGGTCTTGTGGAAAAAGCATGGGCCTGGGACTCAAGGAGCATGTGTGTCCTAATCCTGGCTCCACCACTTGTCTGTTGTGTGACCTTGGGCTAGTCACCTCACTTCTTTGTGCCTCAGTTCTCTCTTCAGCAAAATGGGGATTCAATCCCTCTTCTCCCTCCTCCTTAGACTGTGAGCACCATGTGGGACCCGATAATTGTGTATCTACCCCAGCACTTTGTACAGCGCTTGACACTTGGTAAGTGCTTAACAAATACCACAGTTATCGTTATTCATTACCAAGTGACCTCCTCAGAAGGAAGGTCCCCTGCACATAATAATAATAATAATGGCATTTGTTAAGCACTTACTATTTGCAAAGCACTGTTCTAAGTGCTGGGGAGGATACAAGGTGATCAGATTGTCCTACATGGGGCTTACAGTCTTAATCCCCATTTTACAGATGAGGTAACTGAGGAACAGAGAAGATAAGTGACTTGCCCAAGGTCACACAGCTGACAATTGGCGGAGCTGGGATTTGAACCCATGACCTTTGACTCCAAAGCCCTTGCTCTTTGCATTGAGCCACGCTGCTTCTCCATAATGATGATTGATGAAAATGAGTAAGATGCTTATAAATCCCAGCCAATCAGATTTTGAAATTATTTATACTGACCTAGGAGCAACATGACACCTTTTTTCCAAAAAGCTCAAAACAAACAAACTTTGCCCATCAGAAGGATTAAATAGCAACTTGTAAAATCTGCACAAAAGCCCTGAGATGATGTAGCCTCCGATTACTGTGCCATCAGCAACCCACGTCCTCTGCTGAGGAGGCAGACCTGCAGCTTGTCAGATTCACAAATAGGAGACAAAGCAAAAATAAGCGAACCCTGAGCTGTAAAATCCCCTTTCCTTCTTGGAACCTCCCTTGAGCAAGAGCCTTTCCTACCCACAAACCCAAATCTCAGAAGAAAACTTGGATGGCTCTAATCCACAGTGCTTTCCAACATACCTGAGTGCTCCTCTGCCATTTCTTTCCCACTCAGCCTATGGGATGGGCGACATCAGAGACAGAGCCAATATCATTGAGGAAATTCCCACTGCAACTCTGTCTGATCTCTAGCATAGTCTCTTCAGCTCCATGCTGAAGAGAATCCATTTCTTCCCCCTTTTTGAAGCTCCAGACTTGAGATTGCTCATGGAAAATACTCTCTAAAAGCAAAGCCAGTAAGTTCTAGACAACTCATCCCAGCAGAAGGGCCACATCTTGCAGGAAGATTATAAGGAAAGATCTGGACAAGACTAGGTTTTTCAACCCCATCCAGGGGTGCTATGATTCTTCTCCATCCCGACATAGATCCTTAGGGTAGGAAGGTCACCCCGGAGAACACCAGGCTGCTGTCTGGGAATGCAATCCTCAACCCAAGCAAGAGCCAGCCATAGTCTTCATGCAACCAGGTCAGGGAAAGAAGCAAATCAAGTCTGATTCAAGCCTGCAGGGCACAGGACTGCATCCACAAACAGTGATGGGTGTTGGTTGTTGGAAACCCAGGCTGACGCAACCAGAATCTCTGGAAAATCAGGGAACAATGGAGTGACCATTTCTCCGCAACCACAACCTTGGCTGCCATCTTCCCTACCATCAGTGGGACTGGTTGGCTGGGAAGTTTTTAAAAGAGCCAAGCTTTTAAACAGCTCTCTGAAATACCGACACAGAGAATGCCGGCAGAAAGAATAAGCAGCAGGGCAATCACACGCGGCACTCAATCCATCAGTCTGACAATTGTCTATCCCATTGTTCCTGAAAAGATGTTGGCATCTCAAAGCTACAGCAGCTTCCTGTGAGACCCCAGGGACAAAAAGAAAAGTGCCTTTCATTGGGACAGCAAGTTGGGTGAGGCTTGAAAACACCCACAGAGGCCAGTGGCTGGGCAGCATTTCGTGAGAGGAGAAAGGGATGCCTTAAAAACCACAGTGGGGGGAAAGTGCTCTGTGGGGTGGGGGGTCAAAAGCTGCCCCATCTCCCCTGAAGCCCAGTGGGGAGGGTGTGAACCTTGCTTCCCCCTGCCAGGCTCACAGCAGGAGCAAATGGCCACCTGATCACTTGGCTCCCTGGCCCTCTGGCCTCCTGGCCCCCTGCACACAGTAGCGCATCCCTACGCTGCAGCCTCAGGTGGGCCTGGCGTTGAACTCGAGCTAAGGTTGCCGTTTTATGCTCATGACCTTGAGAGCTCCCAAACCGCTGAAGCCAAGTCCAGCCCCAAACCCCTGTGGTGACCGTTGGCCAGGGCTCTCCCCACTTTCTACCTTCCTGAGCCCCTCTGGAGGGAGGCTAGGCCATGATGAAAAACAAAACAAAACAAAAAACAAAGCTTGTGCTTTGGAATGTCATCCTGGAATACCAGTATGCCAGTATCTTATCCCCGATCTGCCAATAAGTCATACTGGAATACCAGTATGCCAGTATCTTATCCCCTATCTGCCACTTGCCAACTATGTGACCCTAGTCAAGTCATTTCACTTTTCTGGGCCTCAGTTTCCTCATCTGTCTAATGGAAGTTCAATACCTGTTCTCCCACACCTTATACTGTGAGGCCCAGGAGGTAGGACAAAGACTGTTCAATCTGATTGTAATTTATCTTCTTCAGTGTTTACCACAGTGCTTGGCATCTAGTGCTAAACAAATACTACCATTATTATTATTACTATTATGATTTTTTACACATGCGCCATTCTGGGGTGTTCTGGCTTGGTTTCACCCTTTCGATACACTGGCTTTGATTACCACTTGGTTTGGTCCTCTCTGTTTCTTATGTACCATGCTGGGCAATACTCTCTCTGAACTCTCATCAGGTGGTCAGATGAACAGTTCTAATCACTATAAATCTGACTGGAAGGAAGGTGGGGAAAGGGAGGGGGGTCCGGCCATTTGTGAACCTTTAGAAGGTGGAGGGGGGGGCCCTAATTTGTTAGCAAGGATTGGACAGTAAATGATGTCGTCAGCATCGTAAAGTACCACTTTAATGCAACTCTAGTTAGTGGCAGTTTTACCAAATAGAACTCTTTCCTTGGAAGGAAAGAAAACCTCTCCAATAATTAGGGGTTACTTATACTTGCAATTTTAAGTGAATGCTTCACAAGCCAAATTAGATAAAGCCCAGGAGAAAATTAAGGGGTCTATCATTACCCCCGAGGATGGATGGATGCCCAGGAGAGCAGCCTGGAATCACAGCATTCTTTCAACTCTTCTGTCCTCTAGACTGTGAGCTCATTGTGGGAAGTAATGTGTCTGTTTATTGTTATATTGTTCTCTCCCAAGTGCTTAGTATGGTGCTTTGCACACAGTAAACGCTCAGCATGGCTCAGTGGAAAGAGCACGGGCTTGAGAGTCAGAGGTCATGGGTTCTAATCTCGGCTCCACCGCTTATCGGCTGTGAGACTTTGGGCAAGTCACTTCACTTCTCTGGGCCTCAGTTACCTCATCTGTAAAATGGGGATGAAGACTGTGAGCCCCACGTGAGACAACCTGATCACCTTGTATCCCCCCCAGTGCTTAGAACAGTGTTTTGCACATAGTAAGTGCTTAACAAATACCATTATTATTATTATAAATACAATTGAATGAATAAATGAATGGTGCTGCCATCAGAACTGGAATCTGGGGACAGATCTGACCCACTTCAGGAAATAAAAGCAATTGTAGAATTGTGGACTCCTTCTTAATTCCACTGGTAGATTCTGACAAAGCCTTTTTTATAGTATTTGTTAAGTGATATTTGTTAAGCACTTACTATGTGCCAGGCACTGTACTAAGCACTGGGGTGGATACAAGTAAATCGGGTTGGACACTGTCTGTGTCCCACGTGGTGCTCACAGACCATTTTATAGGTACGGTAACTGAGGCACAGAGAAATGAAGTGACTTGCCTAAGGTCACACAGCAGACAAGTGGCAGAGTCGGGATTAGAACCAATGGCTCCCAGTCCTGTGCTCTAACCCCTAGGCCATGCTGCTTCCCTAAAGCCTTCTAAAAACCTTCTAAGTGGTGGGTTCCTTGGTAGACTGGTTTGAAATTAATCTTAATCTGTCACCAGCAAAATTACTATTAATTCATAGAGCTCCATGTGGGACATGAACTGTGTACAACCTAAGTAGTGTTTAGTAGAGTGCCTGGCACATAGCAAGTGCTTAATAAATACCATTAAAATAAAAATAAATTATTTGTGGCCTCTTTTTTTCTTATTTAATGACAGTTCTGGGGAAGACATTCTGAACTACGGATGAATATGCTCCTCAAGACCTTCGTTAGCCCAGAACATGGCTCTTGTGACACCCCCTCTAGATTGTAAACTTCTTAAGGGCTGAGATTACACCTACCCCTCCCTCCACCGCCCCCAGCCCCTCCCCAGCCCCCCACCAATTACTTAGTACAGTGTTCTGCACTGAATAAGCACCCTAGAAATACTATTGACTGATTGATTGATTAATGGAAAGAAGCTCTTTGCAAGGGTCATCCACTTGTCTTCTAGAATTTAACTGACTGATTGCAGCTTCCAGTTTGGCTGAATGAGTATAAAGCCTGCAGAGTTTCTGGATTCCTACCGTTTGTGAAGCAAGAATAAAAATTGTCCAGAAATTTGCATTTATTAACGTTTAGCTTCAATTTACGCTCCTCCACGTTAATAGCTATCTAACATCCTTTATATTTGATCTATTTTGTGTAACCGTCCCCAAAAGGCAAAATTTCCACCAATTTCCAGGAGGAACACTCCACATGTCTTCACAGTTCTTTTTAGATTTCAGGACGTTCTTCAAATATCTGTTCAATCCAATTATTTGGTTTTCTGACCTCGTACTTCCTTAATTCTGTCACTATGTTAATAATGGACAAACCAAATCTATCTCACTAGTCAATCAATCATATTTATTGCCTTTCAACTCTCACCTTCAATTTAACCACCAAATCCTGCCGGTTTTGAGCAACATTTCCTGATCTGCCTCTTCTTCTCCCCACCCTGGTTCAAGCTCTGGTCATATCCCAGACAGACTATTGCATCAGCCTCCTCACTGGCTTCCCTGCCTCCAGCTCTGACTTACTCCAGTCTGTACTGCAAAAAAATCTGCCTACAAAAAACTCTTCTATAGTTCTCTCTACTCCTCAAAAACCCCATTTGCTTTTCGTTTTCCTCAACATCAAGCCAAAACTCTCCATAATTAGCTCCAAACCTCTCCACCAATTCTCGCCGTCTTGAATATCTGCTGTCCTTACCCACTACTCCCCTCTCTTAATAATAATAATGGCATTTATTAAGCGCTTACTATGTGCAAAGCACTGTTCTAAGTGCTGGGGAGGTTACAAGGTGATCAGGTTGTCCCACGGGGGGCTCACAGTCTTAACCCCCATTTTACAGATGAGGGAACTTGAGGCACAGAGAAGTGAAGTGACTTATCCAAGGTCACACAGCTGACAATTGGCGGAGCCAGGATTTGAACCCGTGACCTCTGACTCCAAAGCCCGGGCTCTTTCCACTGAGCCATGCTGCTCTCTTCAATCCTCCAACCAAATCATCCATTTATTCCTCACTCTTAATTTTTCCACCTCCATTCCCTCACTCAAATTGTTTTCCTGGCCTGGAATTCCTCTTCTTACAAATTGCACAGACCACAACTGGTCTGTTAATTTGTTAAACACTTACTGTATTGCAAGCACTGTACTCAGCGCTGGGGTAGATACAAGCTAATCAGGTTGGATAAAGTCCATGACTCACATGAGAGCCACCTTCTTAAGACCCATTCTACAGATGAGGTATCTGAGGCACAGAGAAGTTAAGGATTTGCCCAAGGTCATACAGAAAATTGGAGGAACTGGAATTAAAACCCAGGTCCTCCGACTCCCATGCCCCTGGTCTTTCTACTAAGCCATACTGCTTTTCAAAGCCCTCATAAAATCCACCGAGCATTCCCTAATTCCCAATACTTCAAGTCATAGCCACCTCTAGCAGTTTTGTTTTTATTTATTCCCATTCTCAACACTTGCATATATATGTTCATTCAATAGTATTGTCCATTTAGGCTGAATTATATTTGTCTGTCTTTTTCTTTAGAGTGCAATCTCTTTGTGGAGAAGGAATGTGTCTCTTCATTCTGTTGCCCCTTCCCAAGCACTTAGTACAATGCATTGCATCCAGAGTACCCTCAATTAATGCCATTATTACTCCTATTACTACTATTCATTCATTCATTCAATAGTATTTATTGAGCGCTTACTGTGTGCAGAGCACTGTACTAAGCGCTTGGAAAGTATAAGTTGGCAACATATAGAGACGGTCCCTACCCAACAACGGGCTCACAGTCTAGAAGGGGGAGACAGATAACAAAACAAAATGTGTGGACAGGTGTCAAGTCATCAGAATAAATAGAAGTAAAGCTAGATGCACATCATTAACAAAATAAATGCAGTAGTAAATATGTACAAGTAATTGTGGCATTTATAAAGTGCTTATTCTATATCTTATACTTTATTCTTATTCTTATTCTATGTATATACCTGTAATTCTATTTATCTATTTTGATGGTATTGATGCCCGTCTATTTGTTTTGCTTTGTTGTCTGTCTCCCCCTTCTAGACTGTGAGCCCATTGTTGGGTAGGAATTGTCTCTCTCTGTTGCCTAATTGTACTTTCCAAGCTCTTAGTCCAGTGCTCTGCACACAGTAAGAGCTCAGTAAATATGATTGAATGAATATACCAAATACCGTACTAAGCACTGAGTTGATGCAAGATCATTAGACTGGCAACAGTCCTTGCCTCTCATCGAGCTCACAGTCTAATTAGGAGGGAGAACAGGTATTGAATCCCCATTTTACAATTGAGGGAACTGAGGCACAGAGAAGGCAGGTGGCAGAACTGGCATTACAATTCAGATCTTCTGATTCCCAGGCCTGTGCTATTTCCACTAGGCCATGTTGCTTCTCTAGTGCTGCTACAAGTACATTGACTACTACTAAAACTAGTACTACTACTACTACTAATAATAATAATGATGGCATTTATTAAGCACTTACTGTGTGCAAAGCACTGTTCTAAGCACTGGGGAGGTTACAAGGTGATCAGGTTGTCCCACTGGGGGCTCACAGTCTTAATCCCCATTTTACAGATGAGGGAACTGAGGTCCAGAGAAGTGAAGTGACTTGCCCAAAGTCACACAGCTGACAATTGGCGGAGCCGGGATTTGAGCCCCTGACCTCTGACTCCAAAGCCCATGCTCTTTCCACTGAGCCATGCTACTATTACTACTTGTCCTGGTATCGCTAATGATACCAGAGGGCGATCCCCGACCCGTTCGGTCCCCAGAGCGGCCCTAGTTGGGGGGTTTTGGGGTCCCAAGATAAGCACTAGGTAGGAAGGGAGGAAGGACGGGCCCCAGGCCTGATGGGGAGGGAAACGCCAAGGTGGGATCCTTTTGGGATGTCTCTGACCCGGGTGGGAGGGGGGACGGGGGTCTCCAAGAGAGGGAGAACTCTCTTCCCCTTTGCAAAGCCCTACTGAGAGGTTCTCTCCTCCAGGAGCCCTTCCCAGACTGAGCTCCCCACTTTCTCCTCTGTCCCCCTCCCTCCCTCTGCCCTACCCCCACCCTCCCCGTGTACATTTGTACATATTTATTACTCTATTAAATGAAATACTTCTAGACTATGAGCCCACTGTTGGGTAGGGACGTCTCTATATGCTGCCAAATTGTATTTTCCAAGCACTTGGTACGGTGCTCTGCACACAGTAAGCGCTCAATAAATATGACTGAATGAATGAACGAATGTTCATGCTTATCAAGGAAGCATGAGAAGGATGAAGAGATGGTTTGTTTTTATTAGCCTTGTAATCCCTTTATCATAAAGGAGTTGTTTATTTTCCCACCAAACTCCTTACCATTAGCTTTAAAACACTTTAGTCACCTTGCCCCATCCTACTTCAGATCCCTAATCTCCTTTCACAGCCCAGCCCACACATTCTGTTCCTCTAATGCCAGCTTACTCACTATACCCCAATCTCATCTATGGAATCGTCGTCCCCTTTCCCCCATCCTCCCCCTAGCTTGGAACTCCCTCCTTGCCCACATATGCCAGTCCACCACCTTCAAAACAAAATTAAGGTCACGTCTTCTCCCTGAGACCTTATCAGAATAAGCCCTCTTTTCCCTGGCTCACTCTCCCTCTGTATCCCCTATGCATTCAGATCTGTGACCTCTTGACATTTGATATTTGCCCCACCCCAACCGCACAGCACTCATGTACATAACTTTACATTTTTTATTATAAAGTAATTATTCATGTTAACACTTGTCTCCCCCTCTAGACTGTAAGCTCATTATGGGCGGGGAACATCTCTTCTAATTTTATTGTATTGCATTCTCCCAAGCACTTACAACAGGGCTCTGCACATAGTAAGTGCTCAATAAATACCATTGATGATGATGATGGCATTTATTAAGCGCTTACTATGTGCAAAGCACTATTCTAAGTGGTTGAAGTATTGTTTTATTTCTCCAAATTAGTTTGTTTCTCAGTTGTTCCTTCCCTTCTTTCTCTCCTTCCTTCTCAGGAGAGCCTCTAGAGCAGGGGTAGGCATAAGAGCAAAACATTTTGAGTACATGGGGCACAAAGAGTCAATTACCCAATTTAAAAATGCATGAACACAGCTTACTTCATTGTGAATCTAGTGGTTTTGAATGCCTTGTCACCCCTGCACAATGCCAGCTTAGTGGTGTCTAGTCTGGTTTAATGCACACAGGGCTTCCTAGGTTTTGGGGGCCCCCGCGTGACTTCATTACATCACACTGTGTGTGGTGCTATGTAATAACATCATTGAGCCATTTGTCTTTTTCACAAGCCAGAAGAGGAGGGCAGGGCAAAGTAGGGGAAAAGAAGGGAAGGCAAAGAAGAAAAGGGAGAGAGAAAGGAGGAAAGGGCAGGGGAGAGGAGGAAGGAAGAGAGGAAGAGGGGGAGAAATGAGGGAGGATAGTGAAGGGAAGGGCGGGACAAAGATCCAACACCGACAGAGGCTATTCTCTTTCCCCTTCTCTCTTCCTCTCCCTTTTCTTCCTCTCTCTTCACTCCCAAGATGTGAGAAGACAGGGCTGCCTTTAGGGCAATCTCCCTAAAGCCATTGCAGTTGGTGAGTGGCCAGTGGACTCTACTGACCCATCGCTGCCAGGCAGGGAAAGAAAGGGGAGCGAGTCAGTGACAGACAGCCTGGTTGAGGCTCTCTGCTTGGTGTGCGGGTGGATACTGACTCCCAGAAGTCTACGGATCTGGTCATCCACTTTGGGGGTCCTGGATGGGGCTTAGACCATATTCCCCGGCCCTTCGGACAAGGGAATCCTCTCCCTTTTCCACCCGGGGAGGGATTCCTGCCCCTTAATGTAAGGGGAATCCTTCCCCCACCACCCTACCCTGTTTCTGGAGGGTCCAGTGGGCTCAGCTGCCCTGCAGATCTGGGAGGGAAGGAAGGAGCCAGGGGCTGTAGACAACAAGAGCAGGGTGTGGATTAGAGCAAATTAGGAAAGGCCAAGAGTTGAGGGTGGGGAAATTGGTTTGTGGAAGTGTTTGGAAAAATAGCCTATAGACAACATTAATGTCTGGGAAACAGAATCAATTTTGGAAAGACTATTCAGATTTTTACTTGAGGAAACGGGTAAAAACACCATCTTACCAAAGGCGAGATGGACCAACAAATCTGTCCAGGTCACATGCTTAACTGGATCTAGGAGACTCAACACCATATTTCTAAGTACAGACAGAAATTGGAGCACTTGAAAGTAATGAGCACACTTTGGGAATTTCAAATTCCAGGGGCAGTAGTGAACCAGTGAGCAGCATGGCATAGTGGGCAGAGCGTGGGGCTGAGAGTCAGAAGGTCATGGGTTCTAATCCTGCCTCCACCACTTGTCTGCTGTATGACCTTGGGTTAGTCACTTCACTTTTCTGGGCCTCAGTCACCTCATCTGGAAAATGGGGATTGGTATTGTGAGCCCCACATAGGACTGTGTCCAACCCGACTTGCTTGAATCCACCCCAGTGCTTAGTACAGGGCCTTATACATAGTAAACACTTAACAAATACCATATTATGAGAAGCAGCATGGTGCAGTGGCTAGAGCCAAGGCCTGAGAATTAGAAGATCATGGGTTCTAATCCCGGCTCTGCTACTTGTCTGCTATGTGACGCAGGGCAAGTCACTTCACTTCTCTGTGCCTCAATTACCTCCTCTGTAAAATGGGGATTGAGACTTTGAGCCCCAAGTGGGACAGGGACTGTGTCCAATCTGATTTGTTTGTATCCACTCCAGCAATTAGTACAGTGCCTGGCATACAGTAAGCGCTAACAAATACTGGAATTATTATTCACCATCAAGTGAGTGGGATAGACAGGGTAGCCAATTTCTTCACAGTCTAAGGTCGCATTTATAGGAGCAGAAGCAGGATGGAAAAAAAAGAATGGCCACAGACCGTGACCGAAATCACTGTCCCTTAGTTGTTATGCTGAGTAGTTTCAAGGGATTGAGGTTGGGGCTGTTTAGCTGTATAACACCAAACTAGGACTAAACATCCAGACCATCCTGTACTCGGAGCAATCCACGGCGGCTGCGTCATCTGAAACTCCAGCCAGTTTCTGCCTAACAACTCTGTGAAGGCCCCAGTAATCATGGCCGAACAGGAGCCCCCAAATAGGATGATGACCCAATTCAACAGATTGGGCATGTCCTTTCCCCTCCTGAAACCCGCTCCTCCATCAAGTCAAACACATCACAACTCTTTTAAAATTTTAAAACCTCCTGACAGCCTGCCTCCCCAGGAAGTAGTCCCGGATTGAATACCAATACTCCCGGATTGAATATCAAACACCTCAGGTCATGCCATCACAACACTCATTTTAGCACTTAAATTCCGACAGTCATTCTCAGTCCTTATAGAGTGGCTACTTGCTACTCAGCAATTTGTTCAATTATTCATTCTCCCATCCATCTTTCCTTAATCTACCTCCTCTTCCCACTGACTGTAAAAATTTTGTGTCTGAGTGCCTGCCCTCATTAGACTGTAAATTCTTTGAGAGGCCTTCTCCCTCTATTGCACTCACCCAAGCACTTAGTGCAGTGCTCAAAAGACAGCAGCTGTTCAAGAAATAGTAGTGATTGACTCATTTGGGGGAGAGGAGGAAGGAGCTTGGTGTGGGTAGGGAATGCGCCTGTTTATTGCTATATTGTGCTCTCTCAAGCCCTTAGTACAGTGCTCTGCACATAGTAAGCGCTCAATAAATATAATTGAATGAATGCATGAAAGCAGTCAGGATCTCCCAGCCTCACAGGAGATAGACCAGGCCACAGCCCAGCTTCTCCAGGGTAGTGCTTAGAACAGTGCTTGGCACATAGAAAGTGCTTAACAAATACCACAGTTATTATTAATTATTATTCAATCAATCATATTTATCGAGAGTTTTCTGTGTGCAGAGCACAGTACGAAGAGCCTGGGAGACTACACTATAACAGAGTTGATAGATTCATTCCCCATCCACAATGAGCTTACAGTCGGGAGGGAAAGCATTCCCATTACCATCCCTTCTTAGATGGACAGCTCTGGAAAGATGCCATGGAGGGAGGTCTCGGAGAGTGAAAATTCTGCACTGACTCTTCTCGGGGTGAGCAGGGTGCTCAGTGGTTCTGCCCACAGACACACAGTAAGGGAGAGAGCACATAACTCACATGCCCATGTTGATCCAGCTCGTTGTTGGTGAGTTTCACTTTTTCAAAAGACACCATCTGTTTGAGTAACTGCTCTCCTGTAAAGGGAGAATCAGGATGCACGTATAACCTAAGGAAAGGACACAAAAGAAATATTATAGTTAGTTCATCGCTCCATAGCCTGGATCTGTATCCTGTAAGCATCTGATACTCTCCCCACTCAGCCATAGAGCACTTATCTATTCTTTAGTTATTTGTATTAAAGTCTGTCTCTAGACTGTAAGCGTCCTGGGGGAAGGGAACATGCCTACCAACTCTGCTGTACTCTCCAAAGCGCTTAGTAGAATGTTCCACATACAGTAAGAACTCGAGAAAAACATTGACGGATTGATCGATTGATTGATAGCCTAGCCGAAGTATCCTGATTTCATCAGATATTGTGACCACAGGGAGATGGTGAATTTGAAATGCCAGTATATAAGAAAGCTCTTACTAAAGTGATGATAAGAAGGACTAGCCTAAAGGAACATATTTAAAACTATTTAAAGGATTGATTTATTTACTCACGCATTACTAACTGGGAATAAAAGATAGATCATCAAATGAGTTTAGAAATCCACTCAACAAACCAGTCTTTTTCAATGTGAATGTCAGCTAATCAATCAATCAATCAAAAATATTTATTGAGCGCTGGCTGTGTGCAGAGCACTATGCAAAAAGCTTGGGAGAGTACAATACAACAGAGTTGGTAGATGTTCTCTGCCACCGATGACTTTTTTTTGGATGATATATGACATCTCTGTTTTCAAAAGAAAAGAAAGATTACAATTAAGATGGTCTATGGTAAACCCATTTGGGTAAGTAATAAAATTCAGTTTAGACACCCAAAGGATGACTGTAGCATTTAGCTCCAGGTTGAACATCTGGTTGGTGAAAGGACTGGAAGGGAAAAAAAGCCTTAGTAACAGTAATGATAACAATAATAAGAGTAATAATAATAATGATAGTAATAACATTAAATGCTTTCTATGTACCAAGCACTGTACTAAGCACTGGAATAGACACTAGATGGTCAGTGTTCACTGCTGCTGAAGACTGTTAAAAACACATCATCATCGTGACTAATAGAATTTATTAAGCACCTCTGTTGACCACTTGGGAACAGAAAGCAGAAGTTAAAAAAAATTCTAAATAACAGAAGTCTCTGCCTCAAGGATCTAATAAGGTGCACATGATTGGCTTTTCCCATGAGCTAGTGATGGGCTGCTGAATAGGATCATTGCTGAATTGTACTTCCCAAGCACTTAGTACAGTGCTCTACGCACAGTAAGCGCTCAATAATAATAATAATAATAATAATAATGGCATTTATTAAGTGCTTACTATGTGCAAAGCACTGTTCTATGCACTAAAGAGGTTACAAGGTGATCAGGTTGTCCCACGGGGGGCTCGCAGTCTTAACCCCCATTTTACAGATGAGGGAACTGAGGCATAGAGAAGTTAAGTGATTTGCCCAAGGTCACACAGGTGACAGTTGGCGGTCAGGATTTGAACCCATGACCTCTGACTCCAAAGCCCGTGCTCTTTCCACTGAGCTACACTGCTTCTCCAATAAATATGAATGAATGAATGAATGAATGAGTTTCATGTTTGTGCAATTCCCTTCAGGTGAATTTGACATCCCATGAGGAAGATTCCAAAACAGATGCAGTGCTCAGTGGCTGTGCCAACAGAAGCAGTGTGGCCTAATGAGTAGAGCACAGGACTGGAAGTCAAAGGACCTGGTTCTAATCCCGGCTCCACCAGTTCTGTGCTGTGTGACCTTGGGCAAGTCATTTCACTTCTCTGGGACTCAATTCCCTCATCTGCAAAATGGGGGTTTAAGGCTGTGGCCCCCATGTGGGACACGGCCTGTGTCCTACCTGATTAGTTTGTACCTAGCCCGGGGTTTGGAGTCAGAGGTCATGGGTTCAAATCCCAGTTCTGCCACTTGTCAGCTGTGTGACTTTGGGCAAGTCACGTCACTTCTCTGGGCTTCAGCTACCTCATCTGTAAAATGGGGATGAAGACTGTGAGCCCCCCGTGGGACAACCTGATCACCTTGTAAACTCCCCAGCGCATAGAACAGTGCCTTGCACATAATAAGCACTTAATAAATGCCATTATTATTGAGAAGCAGCATGGCTCAGTGGAAAGAGCCCAGGCTTTGGAGTCAGAGGTCATGGGTTCAAATTCCAGCTCTGCCACTTGTCAACTATGTGACTTTGGGCAAGTCACTTCACTTCTCTGTGCCTCAGTTACCTCATCTGTAAAATGGGGGTGAAGACTGTTAACCCCCCCGTGGGACAACCTGATCACTTTGTAACCTCCCCAGTGCTGAGAACAGTGCTTTGCACTTAGTAAGCACTTAATAAATGCCATTATTAATATTATTATTACCTACCCTGGTGCTTAGTACAGTGCACAGCACATAGTAAGCACTTATCAAATGCCATAAAAAAATAGATTTGTGAGGGTCTGAGAGAGTCAGGCTACAGCTTCCAGCAGTGCCAAGGATTTGACACTAAATGTCTCTGCTCCCAGTGGATTAGCAAAATGAAATGTATATTCCATCAGAGCAATCACTCCAGGGCCGGCTGCCTCAATCCGTCCCTCAGCTCGTCCATCACATAGTCCCCGGGGAACTCCCCCTGCATAAAATGGTGGACATTGCCCTGGGTGAGGCTGCAAAAACAGGCACCACAAACTAACCCTCATCTGTTCAAAAGGAAATCGATAAATGGACGGTTCTGAATTTTATGGAATCAATCCATCAGTGGTATTTATTGAGTGCTTACCGTATGCCAAGCCCTGTACTGAGAACTTGGGAGAGTACAATAGAACATGTTCCCTGCAAGGGGCTTTCGGTCTAGAAGGAAGACTACACAAGACTACAGATTTTCATACAGATTTTCATATCTTGTCAACCTCTTGTAACTCTATCTCTGGCCCTCAGAAGCAAATGGAGTGTACACAAATGGGGTAATGAAGAGTGAACTTTGATTTGATCTTTGGGAATTGTGTTGGTTGGTCCCAAGTGCTCATTCCAAAGCTCTAAATACCAGAGACACTCAGTACAGTCCTCTGCACAAGGTAGGAGCTTAATAAATGCTGTCGAAAACAATGAGGCTAAGTATCCCTCATCAGCTACTGGTTACTATTTATCTATAAGTCCATTCCCAGAGGCACATTCAACAAATAAATTAACTACATAATCACTCAATCAATGATATTTATTGAGTTATTACTGTATGCAGAGGACTGTACTATGCACTTGGGGGACTATGTTTCCCGCCCACAAGGAGCTTATGTCTTAGAGACATCAATTGGAAAAGAGTCAGAGAAAATGTTCTATTCAAAAAACCCAGTGCTAGGGTGTTACCATTGCAAATTCCATCACCTAGCAGTAGCAGTGTCCTAAGACAAGAATGTCAAGAAGGGAAAGGGATATAATAGATAGTAGACCTTAAAGAAAGACAAGAAAGACAAGTTTTACACATCAAAATGTATCCGCCACCTGTGCTGATCCTACTGCTGGAGGCACTCAAAAGGGGCTAAAGAGGAGTGTCTCGAAAACACCTTTCTCTTAAACCATTCGACGGCAACAAGACATCGCCTTAAATATTGGCAGCAGGAAGAGAAGGACTTAATTACTTGTGCAAATAAATCTATGAGTGAATATTATTTCAAAATGACATCCCCGGGTGACCGTTGGCTTGAAATGCAGCTTTTCAGAGCTAAAAGTTATTTGTATAAAGAGAGGAAAAATTTGAACGTCTTAGAAGTTGGTGGAAAAGTGGCCCTCCTAAAGCCAGACACTCAGGAATCACGGCCCATCACATTTATGGACATGACAAGTCTGTTGCTCGGGCTCAGAAGTACTCTCCCTCCATTTTAACATTTATATATTTAAGAAAAAAAATTGGTTTACTTCCATTGGTTGCTACTGAAGGGCCCCACGTAAGAGCAATCGTATGGGATAGATCCATAGATGCAATTTCAGGGGCTATCTAAACTAGGAGCACTCGTCCAAAGCATCACTTGATTTATTCTCGGGAAACTGGACTACAGGGCAAACTGAAAGGAGCCTCTACAGAAGTTTATGAGGCTCTTTAAGAACCCTGGTATCCCTCAAGCCTCAAAAGATTGAGCCATTTTTAGTCATTGGTGGTGCATAGAAAGATAAACTAGACCTGAGTAAGACAAAAAATGAATACAAAATCAAACACAGTCCAGTCCTCTAAGTCTGAGGCCTTAAAATTCCTGCAATAGCTTAAGTACATATATTGGTAAAGCATTCCTTTTCCCCAAACAGCAACTGAATAGTAACATAAACAAAAAACGACCCATTTCCATAGTCTTTACTGGCCTTTACATCTATCTTCCTCTCTCTCCAAACAGGATACTTTCAGATAAGAAAAAAATGTTGGAGAGTATAAAAGTTGCGGGGGGCGGGGGGAAGGGGGGACGGGGGGATAGGAGGAGAGGGGCAAATGGCTAGTTATAATTGCATTCAAACATTGTAAAAAAATGCAATTTAAACTCGCGGATAACTTTTAGCCTGCGTGCCCAAAAAGGCAAATTGTATCAGCTTTCAAACCTAGAGAGAACCAGGGAAAGAGGCCTGCTGGTAGGGTGGGTTGGTAATAAAAGGGTCCGGGGACAAGTCACTTTTTGGGTTTGCCCCACGGAGAGGGGACTTCTTTATCAAAACCATTTAGCGATGATTTCCTCTCCTCATCACTTAGTATTTGTTGGGCAGTGCTTACTACAGTGCTCTGCACACAATAAGCACTCAATAAATACCAATGAATACATGAGGATTGGAAAAGCTCCTACAGCCGGTATAAACTGGGCTTTTCATTTTTCATAAAGTCTCAGGGTCCCATGGGCTTAATAAAATAATGTTATTAATGTCTGTCTCCCCCTGGAGACTGTAAGCTCGTGTGAGCAGGGAACATGTCTATCAACTCTGTTGTATTGAATTCTCCCAAGCGCTTATTGCAGTGCTCTACCCATAGTGAGTACTCGATAAATACAATTGATTGACTGATTGATCAAAGCAATTAGCTTTGCAGGCCTTACCATGCTAAATGAATGTAATTCAGAGACCAAGAAAATGACAGTCTCAGGCCTGGATCTTGCCCTGGTTCATCTGAGGAATAAACTAAGGAAAGAGGCAAGACTACAACCCACAAGCCCCCATACCCTCTTATCTCTCTAGGCAAAATCTGAGGTGATTCATTTAACTTGTTGAAGAAAAACTTGATTAAGAATAATCTCCACCACTCTCCACTCCAAGCCTTAGATGAATGCTAGCCATCAAGGGTATTTATTAAGCCCCTTCCTGTGTGTTTTCCTCCCTAGGCATGGGAGGATTGTCCTGAAGGTATGAGAGGGCTATCCCTTAGGGGTCAGAGTAGGGTCTTATCTTTTTCCTCTTTATCGGCCCACAGCATCTAGAGCAGGCAGACACGTGCTCACAAGGGAGATGTGCAATGCAATAATGGTCCCAACAATTTGGACTTTCTTCCCTCCTTAAACAGAGGTTTAGGTTTCAAAGAAGGCATGGGATTGGTCTCTAAAAAGTCCCACGTCACTATTTTCCCTTTTCCTACTGTCTCTTTCACCGGTGTATTGTGTTGCCCAGCAGTTACCATGGCTACATCTTAGGAAGATTCCATGCCCATCAAAAAACTTTCTTGGAAAAAACTCCAGGGAAAATTAATCCAAAAGGTCCTCAGTGGGCCAAATTTCCTGTAACAGGAAATTGGCTTAAAGGTAGATTGTGTCCATCTCTGGAATTATTTATGAAAGCAGTATCTCTTTTTTAAAAAAAAGTCTTCAAAAAAACTAAACATGGTCTCTACATGAAGATTTTATTGTAGACATCATGGCTTGCCTTATACTTTTTCTGTGGGTCCTGCTATATTGGGAAGGAAATGTGTCTACCAACTCTGTTATTATTGTACTCTCTCAAGCTCTTAGTACAGCGCTCTGTACCCAGTAAGCGCCCAGTAAATACCACTGATGGATCTATGCACGGCACAACATAATTAACCAGTTCAGTAAGTTAAACGGTCCAGTTCAAATGTTAGCAAACTTTTGTGATTGACTTAGAAACTTGCCCCTGTGTAGTTTCCAATGAAAGTGGCCCGGGCTGCACATTATCGAGCATTAGAAATAGGGTTGTCTGGAATCATTTTGCAGCATTTGGGAGACTGCTGAAACAATACCTTTGGAACAAAAGGGAAGGTCTGGCAAGCACTCAATACTTTCGGTACCTTGGCATATTCTCCCACCCCTGGTCCTAAAAGTGGCCCGGCCTCAAATTCCAGCCTGTGACAGAGGGCGACATCCAGAAAATGTCACCGTTCGGTGACCTCTTGGCAATGAAGGGACAAAAACAAACCTGGCTGGAAGAGGAGGATCCGCCTTTCCGGCTACCAACCAGGAGGAGCGGTGGTAAGCATAACGGTATCTCTTGCTGTCCACAGGGACGATATCCATCAGGACGATGTACTTGGCTTCGGGATCCACTCCCGAAAAGGAAACCCGGATGGTGGGAAACATCCTCCTGAAATGGAGAGATCAGAACGATTGACGCACTTGATCCGGAGCTGAGAAGGGGATTTCTGAAGTGATCCCTCAAAAGTAGAAAACAATCCAGGATCCCCATTCCCTTTATGCCCACCTAAAATATACCAAGCTTTGATCCAGGAGATCCCCCCAGTCACCACTCTCCACTCCAAGCCTCAAATGGATGCTGGCCTTCAACGGTATTTATTAATAAATAATAAATAAATTTATTAATAAATAAATAATAAATAAAGGGCTTAAGCCCTTCCTGAGTGCTTTTCTCCCTAGGCATGGGAGGATCGTCCTGAAGGTATGAGAGGGCTATCCCTTAGGGGTCAGATCTACGTGCTCTAGGTGTCAGAGGTCCACTTAGTTTAGGGAGACATACTCCCTAGTGTGAGCAGTGATATAGCTGTTTATTTTTTTCAAAGGTATTTGTTAAGCCAGGCACTGAAGTAATCTCTGGGATAAATCCAGGTTGGACAAAGTCTATGTCCTACATGGAGCTCATAGTCTTACTCCCCATTTTACCGATGAGGGAACCGAGAAGTTTAGTGATTTGCCCAAGGTCACACAGCAGAGAGGCAGCAGAGTAGGGATTAGAACCCATTTCCTCTAGCTTCCAGGCCTGTGCTCTCTCCTCTAGGCCATGCTGCTTCTCATCTGTTACATGGTGTCCTTCATACTGCCTCTTCTCTCTCCAGCTTAGACTGTGAGCCCAATGAGAGACAGGGTCTGTATCAAACCTGATTATCTTGTATCTACCCCAGTGCTTACTTGACACATTGCAAGCAGTTTATAAATAGCACTATTGCTATTATCATTATCTACTTATGTACATAGCTGTAACTTTTTTATTTATTTTAATGTCTGTCTCCCCCTCTAGGCTGTGAACTCCTTGTGGGCAGTCAAGGTGTCAACCAACTCTACAGTATTGTAATAATAATAATGGCATTTGTTAAGAGCTTACTATGTGCGAAGCACTGTTCTAAGCACTGGGGGGGATACAAGGTAATCAGGTTGTCCCACATGGGCTCACAGTCTTAATCCCCATTTTACAGATGAAGTAACTGAGGCACAAAGAAGTTAAGTGACTTGCCCAAAGTCACACAGCTGACAAGTGGCAGAGCCGGGATTAGAACCCATGACCTCAGACTCCCAAGCCCATGCTCTTTCCACTGAGCCATGCTGCTTCTTGTACTTTCCCAAGCACTTAGTACAGTGCTCTGTACACAGTAGGCACCCAATAAATACCACTGATTGATTGATTATTAGTAAGTACTCAAAACCTAGAAAAATCCAGGCCAACGGGAGTCCTGGAACAGTTTGCAAACGACAACATGGGGCAGTCAGCATTGGCTGGCCTTGGGTGGGACTGTCATCTGTAAGGGAAGCCAGGGAGAGTTAGTTCGGCCTTTCCCCACCCAGTTCCGACCCTCCAGCTGGGCCGGATCAATCAATCAATTCAGCAGCCTGTCCACCTGCTCTCGTGGTCTAACTGCCTGTCTGCACTAAAAGCCCACCTGCCTGCTCTCATGGTCTAATTGCCCACCTGTGCTAACTGCCCATCCACCCTCTGCTTGGCAGAGGCCATTGACACGGATGCAGATTGGCTGCAGGAGGGGATCAGGAAGAGGAGGGCACCTCAAACATGCCTCCACACACATGTGGGGCTGATCACCAGTCCAGGGGGAAAGAGAGGGATCCTCTCACCTCGACATGACCATCTACGCTCCCTCTTCACCCCTACTCCCAGCGTGGCTCAGTGGAAAGAGCCCGGGCTTTGGAGTCAGAGGTCAAGGGTTCAAATCCCAGCTCCGCCAATTGTCAGCTGTGTGACTTTGGGCAAGTCACTTCACTTCTCTGGGCCTCAGTTCCCTAATCTGGAAAATGGGGATTAAAACTGTGAGCCCCCATGGGACAACCTGATCACCTTGTAACCTCCCCAGCACTTAAAACAGTGCTTTGCACATAGTAAGTGCTTAACAAATACCACCATTATTATTATTATTATTATTACTCCTCACAGCCACCCTGGCTGCCCGCCCACCCATCTCTTAAAGATCTGGGGCTAGAAGGACTGGGAAGGTGTTATAGAAGGGTAGACCTTGAACTTTCCAATCTATGCTACAGAGGAGTTCTGATCAGGGTGACCAATAGCTGCTCCCTTTCTTCCCCTTCCCCTCTTCCCCCTCCTGCCTCCTTATTCCTTCCCTACCTCTCCCCACCCTTCTGGGAGTGATTGCTGCAGGCATTTCTTTTAAATAATAATAATAATAATGGCATTTAGGTGCTTACTATGTGCAAAGCACTGTTCTAAGCACCAGGAAGGTTACAAGGTGATCAGATTGTCCCACGGGGGGCTCACAGTCTTCATCCCCATTTTACAGATGAGGTCACCAAGGCCCAGAGAAGTGAAGTGACTTGCCCAAAGTCACACAGCTGACAGTTGGCAGAGCAGGGATTTGAACTCATGACCTCTGACTCCACAGCCCCTGCTCTTTCCACTGAGCCACGCTGCTTCTCTAAAATAATAATAATAATATGTTTTACACGGTGCTTTCACATTACTAATTTAATTTTATTTATGCAATCTCCCTGTGGGTTATTACAATTCTCATTCTAATAATAATTAACAATTATATTTGTTAACTGCTTACTACATGCCAGGCATTGTACTAAATGCTGGGGCGGATACAAGCAAATCAGGTCGGACACAGTCCCTGCCCCGCCTAGGCGGTCTTAATCCCCATTTTACAGATGAGGTAACTGAGGCCCAGAGAAGTGAAGTGACTTGCCCAGGGTCACACAGCAGACAAGTGGCAGAGCTGGGATTAGAACCCATGAACTTCCAACTCCCAGGCAGGGGCTCTATCCACTACCCCATATTGCTTCCCACTACACCATACAGATGAGGAAGCTGAGTCACAGAGAGGTAAAGGGACTCAGCCAAGATCACACAGCAGACCAGTGTGGGCAGAAACAAGGGGTAAGGGGTAAGGTAAGCGCTTAGCACAGTGCTCTGCACACAGTAAGTGCTCAATAAATGCGACTGAATGAATGAAGGTGCCCTGAATTTCCCTTCCCTCCAACATCTTAGACTGGGGAGGGGGGCTCACACCAGCTGGGCTGGATAGGGGGGCCAGACCTGGGTGTTGCCCCCTTCAACTTGGCTCCAGGACAGTTGTGGGGGTTGTGGGGGGGGTGAACCCCTCCTTTTCTCTCCTCTCACTCCCCTGCCCCACCTTTCCTGGCCCCAATAATAATAATAATAATAATAATAATAGCATTTATTAAGCATTTACTATGTGCAAACCACTGTTCTAAACACTGGGGAGGTTACAAGGTGATCAGATTGTCCCACGTGGGGCTCACAGTCTTAACCCCCATTTTACAGATGAGGTAACTGAGGCCCAGAGAAGTTTAAGTGACTTGCCCAAAGTCACACAGCTGACAATTGGCAGAGCCGGGGTTTGAGCCCACGAACTCTGACTCTAAAGCCCGTGCTCTTTCAAGTGAGCCACGCTGCTTCCCAATCTGTCTGTTTCTGTCTCTTCTCTCTCAGAGATTAGAATCCGTGTATGAATGGGAGGGAGCTTCAAGGGGGACTTTGCGTGTAACTGCGTGTGTTTGTGTGTGCCTCTGTGGGCCTGTGTCTTTGTGTACACGCCCGTGGATCTTTTATGGGTGTGTGCGTGTGTTGTGTGTGTGTTTCCATCGGGAGAGGCGAAGCCACAGAAAGCCGAGCCTGTCCCTATCATGTCCGAAGTGGAAAAGGGGACTCGGCTGCCTCTTAGGAGACCCTCCGCCCCGATTCATTCATTCATTCATTCAGTCGTATTTATTGAGCGCTTACTGTGTGCACAGCATTGTACTAAGCGCTTGGGAAGTCCAAGTTGGCAACATATAGAGACGGTCCCTACCCAACAACGGGCTCACAGTCTAGAAGGGGGAGACAGACAACAAAACAAAACAAGTGGACGGGCGTCAAGTTGTCAGAGCAAATGGAATTAAAGCTAAATGCACAGCATTAACAAAATACATAGAATAGTGACTATGTACAAGTAAAATAGAGTAATAAATCTGTACAAACATATATACAGGTGCTGTGGGTAAGGGCTTAGTCCAGCACACAGTAAGCGCTCAATAAAGACGATTGAATGAATCAAACCCAGGTTCGACAGCTGTTTCAGAATTTGGGTCCCGGAGGCTGGGTCATTCATTCATTCAATCGTATTTATCGAGCACTTACTGTGTGCAGAGCACTGTACTAAGCGCTTGAGAAGTACAAGTTGGCAACGTGTAGAGACAGTCCCAACCCAACAACGGGCTCCCAGTCTAGAAGGGGGAGACAGACAACAAAACAAAACAAGTGGACGGGCGTCAAGGCGTCAGAACAAATGGAATTAAAGATCAATGCACAGGATTAACAAAATAAATAGAATAGTGACTACGTACAAGTAAAATAGAGTAATAAATCTGTACAAATATATATACAGGTGCTGTGTCCAGCACACAGTAAGTGCTCAATAAAGACGATTGTATGAATCAAACCCAGGTTCGACGGCTGTTTCAGAATTTGGGTCCCCGAGGCTGGGTCATTCATTCATTCAATCGTATTTATCGAGCACTTACTGTGTGCAGAGCACTGTACTAAGCGCTTGGGAAGTCCAAGTTGGCAACATCTAGGCGGTCCCGACCCAACAGTCTAGAAGGAGAAGCAGCGTGGCTCAGTGGAAAGAGCCCGGGCTTTGGAGTCAGTGGTCATGGGTTCAAATCCCGGCTCCGCCACTTGTCAGCTGACTTTGGGCAAGTCACTTCACTTCTCTGGGCCTCAGTTTCCTCATCTGGAAAATGGGGATGAAGACTGTGAGCCCCGTGTGGGACAACCTGATCCCCCCAGTGCTTAGGACAGTGGTTTGCACATTGTAAGCGCTTAATAAATGCCATTATTATTAAGGGGGGAGACAGAGAAGAAAATGTAAATGTAAATTGCAGTCCCCTTCGGCTCCCCGCGCCCCTGTGGCCCCGAGGCCTTACCTCCCGGACTTGGTGATGATCATCTCGGTGCCCAGCTCGTGAAACTTGTCCCACAGGTCCTTGGTCTCCAGGCTGCAGCCGATCCGGGCCATCTCCTCGCTGGGCACGGCGGGGGCGGCGGGGATCAGGGGCTCGGTGCGGGGCGCGGCGGGGCTGCTGCCCCCTGCTCCGCTGGCCGGGACCCCCGGGACCCCCGGGCCGCCGAAGTCCAGGCCGGACAGGTCGCCCAGGGGCTGGGCGCAGGAGGATTTCTCCACGAATTGTTCTGGGAACGGGGGAATAATAATAATAATCAACAATAATGCCATTTCTAGACTGTGTGCCGTTGTGTCTCTATATGTAGCCGACTGGTACTTCCCAAGCGCTCTGCACACAGCAAGCGCTCAATCAATTAATCAAACAATTGATTAATCAATTCAATAATTCATTAATTATTAATAATTATTAATAATTAATTAATTAATAAATGATTAATTCAATTGATCAATCAATTCAATAATAACAAATGCTATTTCTAGACTGGGAGCCCGTTGTGTCTCTATATGTAGCCGACTGGTACTTCCCAAGCGCTCTGCACACAGCAAGGGCTCAATAAATACGATTGAATGAATGGATCAATCAATCAATCAATCAATCAATCGTATTTATTGAGCGCTTACTATGTGCAGAGCACTGTACTAAGCGCTTGGGAAGTACAAATTGGCAACACATAGAGACAGTCCCTACCCAACAGTGGGCTCACAGTCTAAAAGGGGGAGACAGAGAACAGAACCAAACATACCAACAAAATAAAATAAATAGGATAGAAATGTACAAGTAAAATAAATAAATAAATAACTAAATAGAGTAATAAATATGTACAACCATATATACATATATACAGGTGCTGTGGGGAAGGGAAGGAGGTAAGATGGGGGATGGAGAGGGGGACGAGGGGGAGAGGAAGGAAGGGGCTCAGTCTGGGAAGGCCTCCTAATCAATCAATTGTATTTATTGAGCGCTTCCTGTGTGCAGAGCACCGTACTAAGCGCTTGGGAAGTACAAGTCGGCAACACATAGAGGCGGTCCCTACCCAACAGCGGGCTCACGGCCTAGAAGGGGGAGACAGACAACAAAACAAAACATGCGGACAGGTGTCAAGTCATCGGAATAAATAGACATAAAGGTAGATGCACATCATTAACAAAATAAATAGAATAGTAAATACGTACAAGTAAAATCAATGGAGTAATAAATCTGTACAAGCATCTATGTTGCCAACTTGTACTTCCCAAGCGCTTAGTACAGTGCTCTGCACACAGTAAGCGCTCAATAAATACGATTGAATGAATGAATATACAGCAGGTTGGACGTAGTCCCCGTCCCACATAGGGCTCACAATCATATTGGTTAAGCGTTTACTATGTGCCAAGCACTGTTCTACTGTTTTAGACTGTTTTAGACTGTGGGCCCACTGTTGGGTAGGGACTGTCTCTATATGTTGCCAATTTGTACTTCCCAAGCGCTTAGTACAGTGCTCTGCACATAGTAAGCGCTCAATAAATACGATTGATGATGATGATGATGTTCTAAGCGCGGAGAAAGAGGGAAACAGCGCTCAGAGACCGGCCGAGCCGCAGGAACCCCCCCCATCCCCCAATCGGGGCCACACCTCCCTCTAATTTGTATGATTATTGAAGCAGCGTGGCTCAGTGGAAAGAGCACGGGCTTGGGAGTCAGAGGTCATGGGTTCAAATCCTGGCTCCGCCAATTGTCACCTGTGTGACTTTGGGTAAGTCGCCTCACTTCTCTGGGCCTCCGTTCCCTCATCTGGAAAATGGGGAATAAGACGGAGCCCCACGTGGGGCCTGATCACCCTGCATCCTCCCCAGCTCTTAGAACAGTGCTTTGCACATAGTAAGCGCTTAACAAAAACCATTATTATTATTTTTTTTCCTGAGCGCTTACTACGTGCTGGGCGCCGTACTGAACGCGCTGCGGTGGCTACAAGCAAGGCGGGTTGGACCCCACTCCCCGTCCGACGCGGGGGCTCACAGTCTCAATCCCCATTTTACAAGTGAGGGAACTGAGGCCGGGAGAAGCGAAGGGGCTTGCCCAAGGTCATACGGCGGACACGTGATTAGAACCCACGACCCTCTGTCTCCCAGGCCCCTGTGGCGTAGCCACCACGCCACGCTGCTTCTCGACCGTTTGTGGGCAGGGATGAGTCGTCCTCATCGTACAGTGCTCTGCACACAGGAAGCGCTCAATAAATACGATTTAAAAAAAAACAACACTGGTGGGCCCGGGTGGGGTGAGCGCGGGGTGGGGAGATAGGCTTGTGATGGGGTGGGGACGGTGGGGGTGCGGGGATGGAGAGATGGGGGGGGTGTACAGTCACTCTAGAGTGTAAGGTCGTTGCGGGCAGGAAATGCGCCTTTTATTCTTGTATTTTACTCTCCCGAGTGCTCAGTACAGTGCTCTGCACATAGTAAGCGCTCAAAGCCCTACTGAGAGCTCACCTCTTCCAGGAGGCCTTCCCAGACTGAGCCCCCTTTTTCCTCTCCTCCTCCCCATCCCTACTCTGCCCTACCTCCTTCCCCTCCCAACAACACTTGTACATGTTTGTACAGGTTTATTACTACTTTTATTTTACTTGTACATTTTTCCTATTCTATTGCTTTTGTTAATGAGGGGCCTACAGCTATAATTCTATTTGTTCTGACGATTTTGACACCTGTCTCCATGTTTTGTTTTGTTGTCTGTCTCCCCCTTCTAGACTGTGAGCCCGTTGTTGGGTAGGGACCGTCTCTATATGTTGCCGCCTTGTACTTCCCAAGCGCTTAGTACAGTGCTCTTAAGCGCTCAGTAAATACGATCGAATGAATGAATAAATAAATTCGACTGAATGAACGAATGAATGGGGAGACGGGGGTGAGCGGGGATGGAGAGATGGGGGTGTGCGGGGATGGGAATGTGCGGGGATGGAGAAATGGGAATGTGCGGGGATGGAGAAATGGGAATGTGCGGGGATGGGAAGATGGAAATGTGCGGGGATGGAGAGATGGGAATTCGTACGGGGATTTAGAGATGGAGGGTGTGGGGTTGGAGAAATGGGGGTGTGCAGAGATGGGGAGATGTGAGGGTGTGGGGATGGAGAGTGGGGGTGTGCAGGGATGGGAAAATGGGGATGTGCGGGGATGGGGAGACGGGAGCGTGTAGGAACGGGCAGTTGGAAAGAGTGGACGGGAAGCACCCCCAGCGCTGCTTCCCGTTTCTTTCTCCCGGTAACGAAATTGGGAAGCCGTTCAGGTGAGGAGTCGGGCAACCCGGTGCGGTGCCTTGCTCGGATCGGGGAGAATTTCCTTTCTCCCGAAACCAATGAAATAGACGAGGCGGTTTCAGCGCTTCCAAGCCAGGACTGATCCCGCCCGGCCCCGCCGCCCAGACGCGCAGGTGGGGAGAAAAGAGTCGGGGGGTCTGGTGATGCCAACGGTGGTACGGGGGGCTCAGGCTAGAACACCCTGCCTTCTAAGATTTTTCCCTCTTCATCAAGCAGAAACTCCTTCTCATCGACTTCAAAGCTCTTTCTCCATTTTTATATTGTCTCTCTTTACCTGATGTCTGCCAGTTTCCATTCCCTTCTACTCCCCAAGACACTTTCTGATTGTACATCACTCTTGACTCTCCTCAGACTCCTTGCTCTCAAGCGCTTAGGACAGTGCTCTGCACACAGTAGGCGCTCAATAAATACGATTGAATGAATCTGGAAAGTTAAGCGCCCATAGGAGACGCCCGGGACCCGGCCTTGCCACGGAAAGCAGGGAGTTAGGGGATTTGGAGAATTTTCCAGCTCAACGAAAAGGAGCCGAGCCGAGCTGGGGGTCTTCAGGGACCTCGCCCCTCCACACAGCGCGGGCTACAGGGGCTACCGCTCAGCACGCCCCGAGCCCTCCCCTCTCTGGACCGAATTGGGCGACTTCATTCCCAAAACTTCACTTTTCCTCCCAGGGAGAGGAGGACGCTGCCCGGCCCACTCCAAGCCGGGCGTTGGCCACAGAGTCGGGCCGGACCGGGAAGAGGAAAGCCGGTCGCCTTCGGGCCCTGTCGGCCTAGTTCGCCAATTTGCCAGGCTCGAGATTAGGCAGGAAAGAAAGCAGGAAGGAAAACTAGTATGAAAGCGAAAAAGAAAGAACGAAAAACAAAAACAAACAAAAAAAAGAGAAACGGAGAAAGAGGGGGAGAAAGAAGGCGAGATGGAAACAAGAGAGGAAAGAAAAACGTGGGAGAAGAGAAAAAAGGTGAAAGAAATAAAGGAGGCGAGAGAAAAAAATAATGAGGACGGTCAGAAATATGAAGAAGAAATACAGAAAAGGTGAAGGAAGAAAAAACTCTAGGAAGAAATACAGGAAGTATGCAAGAAATGCCAAGTAGATAAAGAAGGAAAGAAATAGTAAAGAGAGAGGAAGAAAGAAAGGAGATGAGAGAAAATTTACAGGAAAACATTAAAGAAGAGAAAAAGGAAAAACTAAAGGAGGAAAAAGGTAGGGAAAAAACACAGATTTTTGTCGTTGGTAACTAGGAAACAGTTGGTTCTGCAGAGGGGAGAGTTCCCCAGGAAATATGTCGGGCAGGCTGGCGCTGTCTTAACAAACCCCAATTGTGGCCGGACGGGTGGGGCGGGGGTCTGGGAAACGCCATCCCGGACTTGGCCGATTCGGAAGCCCCCGGTTTTCCATGAGCGGAAAAGGTGGTTAAATAAGCGCTGTAACGAAAAGTCGAGGAACTTCCCCAAGAGGTCCTTGTTTAAAGTCCCCACGAGGTCGGTGGGAAGCCGGGACTGGACCCAGGCCGGCCGGGTTGGACTGGCCTGGGAATTAGCCGTGGGGTCGGGGCTGGGCTGGGGAGCAGCCGGGAAAAGGGTTTCCGAGAGAGAAACGCGTTGTTTTCCAACGAAGCCCAACACACGGGCATCGCGTCGGCCTTGGGAATTTATTTCCAGAAACAGCGGAAACACGAGCGGACGAAGTGTCGCTCGTGTTCAGTCCGTATCGGGGCCCGAATCAATCAATCAATCAGTCGTATTTATTGAGCGCTTACCGTGTGCAGAGCACTGTGCTAAGCGCTTGGGAAGTCCAAGTTGGCAACATATAGAGACGGTCCCTACCCGACTGCGGGCTCACAGTCTAAAAGATGGAACGATCGCAGGTCCCGAGAGCTGTCCGGATGGATGGATGGATGGATGGGTGGATGGATGGATGGATGGTTGGATGGATGGACGGACAGATGGGATGGACGGACGGATGGATGGGTGGGTGGAGGGACGGATGGATGTGGATGGGTGAAACCCCCCTTTTAGACTGTGAGCCCGCTGTTGGGTAGGGACCGTCTCTATATGTTGCCAATTTGTACTTCCCAAGCGCTTAGTACAGTGCTCTGCACGCAGTAAGCGCTCAATAAATACGATTGATGATGATGGTGATGAAATGACGGAAAACAGGCCAGACGCGTGATGGCCCTCCCCTGCCGCTGTCAATCAATCAATCAATCAATCGTATTTATTGAGCGCTGGAGAGCACTGTACTAAGCGCTTGGCAAGTTGGCAACGTATAGAGACAGTCCCTACCCACCAGTGGGCTCACAGTCTAGAAGGGGGAGACAGAGAACAAAACCAAACATACTAACAATCAATCAATCCATCAATCGTATTTATTAAGCGCTTACTGCGTGCAGAGCACTGTACTAAGCGCTTGGCAAGTTGGCAACGTATAGAGACAGTCCCTACCCACCAGCGGGCTCACAGTCTAGAAGGGGGAGACAGAGAACAAAACCATAGTAACAATCAATCAATCGTATTTATTAAGCGCTTACTGCGTGCAGAGCACTGTACTAAGCGCTTGGGAAGTACAAGTTGGCAACGTATAGAGACAGCCCCTACCCACCAGTGGGCTCACAGTCTACAAGGGTCTACAGTCTACATATTTATTACTCTATTTATTTATTTATTTATTTATTTTACTTGTACATTTCTATCCTACTTATTTTATTTCGTTGGTATGTTTGGTTCTGTTCTCTGTCTCCCCCTTTTAGACTGTGAGCCCACTGTTGGGTAGGGACTGTCTCTATGTGATGCCAATTTGTACTTCCCAAGCGCTTAGTACAGTGCTCTGCACATAGTAAGCGCTCAATAAATACGATTGATTGATTGATTGATTGATACAAGGGAGAGACAGAGAACAAAACCAAACATACTAACAATCAATTAATCAATCGTATTTATTAAGCGCTTACTGCGTGCAGAGCACTGTACTAAGCGCTTGGCAACGTATAGAGACAGCCCCTACCCACCAGTGGGCTCACAGTCTAGAAGGGGGAGACAGAGAACCAAACCAAACGTACTAACAAAGTAAACTAAATGGGATAGATACGGACAAGTACAATAAATAGAGTAGTAAATCCGGACAAACATATATACAAGCCCAGGCTGGGAGGCCGGACAGGCAGCCGCCGCTTACCCAGGGGTTTGATGGTGCTGTCGGGGGTCTCCTTGTCCCTGGGGCCGCCGCTGGCCATGAGAGAGGCGATGGAGAAGGCGTTGGCCCGGGAGGACAGCTGGGGCTTGGGCGACGCCGTGTACTCCATGGCCCGGGGGGGAGAAGGCCGGCCGCTCGGAGCCGTCGTGGCCGCCCCGGCCCCGCGGGGCGTCCAGAGCGGGGACGGAGGGGACCCACACTGCGCCCGCCCGCCCCTCTCCGGCCCCTTAATTGCCCGAGACCCCTGCGGCCCAGCCAGTCACAGCCGGGCCACGTCACCGCTTCCCTCTCCCCTCCGGGGGCCCGGCCTGGGCCTTTAAATCTCCCCCGGCCCCCTCCTCCCGCCCTGTCCTGACGGGCCCCAGATAAACAGGGAAGGGCCCCCGCCTTCGGGGGAGCCCAACCGGGAATCTGGAGAGGACGAGGATGTTATCTGCGGGATTAGGTCTCTCTGTCTCCCCCTCCCCATCCCCCGGAGGCTCGGAGCCCGGCGGCGGGGCTCAGTGGAAATAATAATAATAATGGCATTTATTAAGCGCTTACTATAATAATAATAATAATAATAATTGGCATTAGTTAAGCGCTTACTATGTGCAAAGCACTGCTCTAAGCGCTGCGGGGGGGATACAGGGTGATCAGGCTGTCCCACGTGGGGCTCACAGTCTTAATCCCCATTTTCCAGACGAGGTCCCTGAGGCCCAGAGAAGTTAAGTGCTGTATTAAACGCTTGGGAAGTACAAATTGGCAGCGTATAGAGACAGCCCCTACCCACCAGTGGGCTCACAGTCTAGAAGGGGGAGACAGGGAACCAAACCAAACATACTAACGAAGTAAAATAAATGGAATAGATGCGGACAAGTACAATAAATAAATAAATAGAGTAATAAATCTGGACAAACATATATACAAGCCCAGGCTGGGAGGCCGGACAGGTAGCCGCCGCTTACCCAGGGGTTTGATGGTGCTGTCGGGGGTCTCCTTGTCTCCACACAGCAGGCAGGTGGTGGAGGCGGGATTCGAACCCATGACCTCCGCCTCCAAAGCCCGGGCTCTTTCCGCGGAGCCACGCGGCTTCTCTATGGGCAAAGCACTCTTCTGAGCGCCGAAGGAGCCCGGGTTTTGGAGTCAGAGGTCGGAGGTTCAAAGCCCAGCTCCGCCACTTGGCGGCTGGGTGGCTTTGGGCAAGTCACTTCTCCGGGCCTCAGTTCCCTCATCTGGAAAATGGGGATTAAGACTGTAAGCCCCCCCGTGGGACAACCTCCGGCGCTTAAAACAGTGCCTAACGCTTAGAACAGCGCTTTGCACATAGTAGAATAGTGCTTTGCACATAGTAAGCGCTTAATAAATGCCATTATTATGATTATTATAGTAAGCGCTTAACAAATGCCATTATTATTACCTTGTAAACTCCCCAGCGCTTAGAACAGTGCTTCGCACATAATAAGCGCAAAATAAATGTCATCATCATTATTATTATCTCTACCACCCCCTCACTCCCAGGCCGCACTGTTGGCTATTTCGGACGGCCTCTCTCTGTCTCTGTCTGTATGTCTGTCCCTCTCTCCCTCTCTCCAAACGGTTTCTCCCGCGCCTTCCTTCTCTCAGGTCCCCGGCCACCGCCACAATCATCCGCACAAACCTTCAAGCTCTTAGTACAGTGCTCTGCGCACATTAAGCGCCCAATAAATGCGATTGACTGACTGAATGAGTTGTGCCATTAGTAAGCGCTCGCCGTGTGCCTCCCTGGTAGACGTGGACTCGGGGGGTCGGGGGACAGTCCCCCCCATCTTACCTCCTTCCCTTCCCCACAGCACCTGTATATATGTATATATGTTTGTACATATTTATTACTCTATTTATTTATTTATTTATTTATTTATTTTACTTGTACATATCTATTTTATTTTATTTTGTTAGTATGTTTGGTTTTGTTCTCTGTCTCCCCCTTTTAGACTGTGAGCCCACTGTTGAGTAGGGACTGTATATGTTGCCAGTTTGTACTTCCCAAGCGCTTAGTACAGTGCTCTGCACATAGTAAGCGCTCAATAAATGCGATTGATGATGATGATGATGTCTCTTTTTATTTGTTACCGATTGATAACACAGTGAGCGCTCAATAAATGCGATTGAATAACGATGAGGGGGAGCAGGGAACTGAAGGGGAGAGGTTGGCTCCACCCTTGGCCCTGCCGGACTCCTGGGAGGGCCATGCGAGTGATTCATCCATCCATTCATTCAATCAATCGTATTTATTGAGCGCTTACTGTGCGCAGAGCACTGTACTAAGCGCTTGGGAAGTACAAGTCGGCAACGGATAGAGATGGCCCCTCTACCCAACAACGGGATCCCAGTCTAGAAGAGGGGAGACAGACAACAAAGCAAAACAAGTAGGCGGGTGTCAATAGCATCAAAATAGCCTCTGGGCTCCCACTCTACTCTCCGCTCCATCATTCATTCGGTTGTATTTACTGAGCGCTTACTGAGCGCTCAGTGGAAAGAGCCCGGGCTTTGGAGTCTGAGGTCATGGGTTCGAATCCTGACTCCGCCAACTGTCAGCTGTGTGACTTTGGGTAAGTCACTTCACCTCTCCGGGCCTCATCGGTAAAATGAGGATTAGGACTGTGAGCCCCCCGTGGGACAACATAAAGAGACGGCCTCAGTTCCCTCACCTGTAAAATGGGGATTAGGACTGTGAGCCCCCCGTGGGACAACCTGGTCACCTTGGAACCTCCCCAGCTCTTAGAACAGTGCTTGGCACATAGTAAGCGCTTAATAAATGCCATTATTATTATACTAAGCGCTTGGGAAGTACGAGTCGGCAACATAAAGAGATGGCCTCAGTTCCCTCATCTGTAAAATGGGGATTAGGACTGTGAACCCCCCGTGGGACAACCTGATCACCTGTAACCTCCCCAGTGCTTAGAACAGTGCTTGGCACATAGTAAGCGCTTAATAAATGCCATTATTATTATACTAAGTGCTTGGGAAGTACGAGTCGGCAACATAAAGCAGCAGCCTCAGTTCCCTCACCTGTAAAACGGGGATTAGGACTGTGAGCGCCCCGTGGGCCAACCTGATCACCTTGTAACCTCCCCAGCACTTAGAACAGTGCTTGGCACATAGTAAGCGCTTAATAAATGCCATTATTATTATACTAAGCGCTTGGGAAGTACGAGTCGGCAACATAGACAGCCTCAATTCCCTCATCTGTAAAATGGGGATTAGGACTGTGAGCCCCCCGTGGGGCAACCTGATCACCTTGTAACCTCCCCAGCGCTTAGAACAGTGCTTGGCACATAGTAAGCGCTTAATAAATGCCATTATTATTATACTAAGCGCTTGGGAAGTACGAGTCAGCAACATAAAGCGACGGCCTCAGTTCCCTCACCTGTAAAACGGGGATTAGGACTGTGAGCTCCCCGTGGGACAACCTGATCACCTTGTTAACTTTCCCAGCGCTTAGAACAGTGCTTTGCACATAGTAAGCGCTTAATAAATGCCATTATTATTATACTAAGTGCTTGGGAAGTACAAGTCGGCAACATAAAGAGTTGGCCTCAGTTCCCTCATCTGTAAAATGAGGATTAGGACTGTGAGACTGTAAGCCCACTGTTGGGTAGGGACTGTCTCTATATGTTGCCATCTTGTACTTCCCAAGCGCTTAGTACAGTGCTCTGCACACAGTAAGTGCTCAATAAATACGATTGATTGATTGATTGATTGAGCCCCCCGTGGGACAACCTGATCACCTTGTAACCTCCCCAGTGCTTAGAACAGTGCTTGGCACATAGTAAGCGCTTAATAAATGCCATTATTATTATACTAAGAGCTTGGGAAGTCGAGTCGGCAACATAAAGAGACGGCCTCAGTTCCCTCATCTGTAAAATGGGGATTAGGACTGTGAACCCCCCGTGGGACAACCTGGTCACCTTGTAACCTCCCCAGCGCTTAGAACAGTGCTTGGCACATAGTAAGCACTTAATAAGTGCCATTATTATTATACTAAGCGCTTGGGAAGTACGAGTCGGCAACATAAAGAGACGGCCTCAGTTCCCTCATCTGTAAAATGGGGAGTAGGACTGTGAGCCACCCGGTGGGACAACCTGATCACCTTGTAACCTCCCCAGCGCTTAGAACAGTGCTTGGCACATAGTAAGCGCTTAATAAATGCCATTATTATTATACTAAGCGCTTGGGAAGTACAAGTCGGCAACATAAAGAGTTGGCCTCAGTTCCCTCATCTGTAAAATGAGGATTAGGACTGTGAGACTGTGAGCCCATGTTGGGTAGGGACTGTCTCTATATGTTGCCATCTTGTACTTCCCAAGCACTTAGTACAGTGCTCTGCACACAGTAAGCGCTCAATAAATACGATTGATTGATTGATTGATTGAGCCCCCCGTGGGACAACCTGATCACCTTGTAACCTCCCCAGCGCTTAGAACAGTGCTTGGCACATAGTAAGCGCTGAATAAATGCCATGATTATTATACTAAGCGCTTGGGAAGTACGAGTTGGCAACATAAAGAGACGGCCTCAGTTCCCTCATCTGTAAAATGGGGATTAGGACTGTGAACCCCCCGTGGGACAACTTGGTCACCTTGTAACCTCCCCAGCGCTTAGAACAGTTCTTGGCACATAGTAAGCGCTTAATAAATGCCATTATTATTATACTAAGCGCTTGGGAAGTACGAGTTGGCAACATAA
Source organism: Tachyglossus aculeatus (assembly GCF_015852505.1). Taxonomy (NCBI): domain Eukaryota; kingdom Metazoa; phylum Chordata; class Mammalia; order Monotremata; family Tachyglossidae; genus Tachyglossus; species Tachyglossus aculeatus. The sequence goes on from NC_052067.1 coordinate 47,787,498, forward strand.
AGAGACGGTCCCTACCCAACAATGGACTCACAGTTTAGAAGTAGGAGACGGACCGGGCTGGACTGGGCTGGGATTGGGGCTGACCCGAGGCTAGAACCGGGCTGGGCCTTGCCATTCCAGCGCTTAGAACAGTGCTTGGCACATAGTAAGCGCTTACAATCGCCATCATTATTATTATTTCAGCGTGCCAGAAGCGCTGTCAGAGCAGGACGGGATCCTGGTCCTTGGGGACAGGTTCCCTGCTCTGTCTGAGGCCTGATCCTGTCCAGCCCCTGGAGTGGGAGATCCCGGCCGGCCGGTCGTTATCCGGAGGGGCCAGGGGTCCCCACGGCCTGAGAGCTGAGGTTGGGGGGAATTGGAGGTAACGGGGCGGGTGGGGAAGGAATTCCTTGTTGGAGGGGGGAAATGATCCGACCTGAGGCCTGGACAAAGGGAGGGAGCCAGCATCCCCATCCCACCGGTCCTTGACAAATTCCTATCTTCAGCCCTCGAGAAATTGGGAAAGGAGGAAAGAGAGGGCGTGGATTCGCCCTAGTAATCATAATAAGATGGTATTTGTTACGCGCTTACTATGTGCCAAGCACTGTTCTAAGCTCTGGGATAGATGCAAGGTAATCAGGTTTTCCCACGTGGGGCTCACAGTCTTAATCCCCATTTTACAGATGAGGTAACTGAGGCACAGAAAATAATAATAATAATAATGTTAAGCGCTTACTATGTGCCAAAAACACTGTTCCAAATGCTGGGATAGTTACAAGGTAATCAGGTTGTCCGACGTGGGGCTCACAGTCTTAATCCCCATTTTACAGATGAGGTAATTGAGGCACAAATAATAATAATAATAATAATGTTAAGCGCTTATCATGTGCCAAAAACACTGTTCTAAGCACTGGGATAGTTACAAGGTAATCAGGTTGTCCCATGAGGGACTCACAGTCTTAATCCCCATTTTACAGATGAGATAACTGAGGCACAGAAAATAATAATAGTAATGTTAAGCGCTTACTATGTGCCAAAAACCCTGTTCTAAACGCTGGGATAGTTACAAGGTAATCAGGTTGTCCCACACAGGTCTCACAGTCTTAATCACCATTTTACAGATGAGGTAACTGAGGCACAGAAAATAATAATAATAATAATAATGTTAAGCGCTTGCTATGTGCCAAAAACACGGTTCTAAGCGCTGGGATAGATGCAAGGTAATCAGGTTGTCCCACGTGGGGCCCACAGTCTTAATCCCCATTTTACAGATGAGGTAAGTGAGGCACACAGAAAAATAATAATAATAATATTAAGCACTTACTATGTGCCAAAAACACTGTTCTAAATGCTGGGATAGATACAAGGTAATCAGGTTTTCCCATGAGGGGCTCACAGTCTTAATCCCCATTTTACGGATGAGCTAACTGAGGTACAGAGAAAAATAATAATAATAATGTTGGTATTTGTTAAGCGCTTACTATGTGCCAAGCACTGTTCTAAGCACTGGGATAGATACAAGGTTATTAGGTTGTCCCATATGGGGCTTACAGTGTTAATCCCCATTTTACAGATGAGGTAAGTGAGGCACACAGAAAATAATAATAATAATGTTAAGCACTTACTATGTGCCAAAAACACTGTTCTAAATGCTGGGATAGATACAAGGGAATCAGGTTGTCCCACGCGGGGCTCACAGTCTTAATCCCCATTTTACAGATGAGCTAACTGAGGCACAGAGAAAAATAATAATAATAATGTTGGTATTTGTTAAGCGCTTACTATGTGCCAAGCACTGTTCTAAGCACTGGGATAGATACAAGGTTATTAGGTTGTCCCATGTGGGGCTTACAGCCTTAATCCCCATTTTACAGATGAGGTAACTGAGGCACAGAAAATAATAATAATAATGTTAAGCACTTACTATGTGCCAAAAACACTGTTCTAAATGCTGGGATAGATACAAGGGAATCAGGTTGTCCCACGCGGGGCTCACAGTCTTAATCCCCATTTTACAGATGAGCTAACTGAGGCACAGAGAAAAATAATAATAGCAATGTTGGTATTTGTTAAGTGCTTACTATGTGCCAAGCACTGTTCTAAGTGCCGGGATAGATACAAGGTTATTAGGTTGTCCCACGCGGGGCTCACAGTCTTAATCCCCATTTTACAGATGAGGTAACTGAGACACAGAGAATAATAATAATAATAATGTTGGTATTTCTTAAGCACTTACTATGTGCCAAGCACTGTTCTAAGCGCTGGGATAGATACAAGGTTATTAGGCTGTCCCACGTGGGGCTCACAGTCTTAATTCCCATTTTACAGATGAGGTAACTGAGGCACAGAGAAGAGAAGTGACTGGCCCAAAGTCACACAGTTGACCAGTGATGGAGCCGGGATTAGAACCCATGACCTCCGACTCCCAAGCCTGGGCTCTTTCCACTGAGCCACGCTGCTTCTCTTAATCCAATCCACCAGCCGTGAGGAGGCAGGTGTAATAATAATGTTGGCATTTGTTAAGCGCTTACTATGAGCCCGTTGTTGGGTAGGGACCGTCTCTATATGTTGCCAACTTCTACTTCCCAAGTGCTCAGTACAGTGCTCTGCATGCAGTAAGCACTCAATAAATACGACTGAATGAGTGAATGAATGTGCAAAGCACTGTTCTAAGCACTGGTGTAGACACAGAGATCTCTCCGTCCCCCACGACGGGATCCAAGAGGGCCCAAGAGCATTTGGGATCATGGGGTCCTAGAGGGTTTTCCCGGGCCAGAATCCAAACCAGGTCCGCATGGAAAATGCCGAGGGAAAGGCTGCCCGGTTTTCCAGCCTCAGAGGGAAGATGTGGAGATGTGGGAGCTGTGTTATGCACACCGTAGGATCGGCCCCAGGCCCGGCAGGACCGAGCGCTAGAATGGGAGAAGGCGCCCCGCGGCCTGGTTTGAGGGTTTGGTTCGTTGGGCCAGGGCGGTGGGATTAGTGGAATGATTCGAGATCGACGGATGCCTCAGTTTCCCCCGGTTCTTGGGTCGGCTAATTCCCTGGCTACCCACCAGATCTAGATTCGGTTGCACCCCGCTTCTAACGCAGCATGCTGCCCTGGATGGAGCACGGACCCACTTGTCTGCTGTGTGACCTTAGGCAAGTCACTTTTCATTCTTTCAATCGTATTTATTGAGCGCTTACTGCGTGCAGAGCGCTGTACTAAGCGCTTGGGAAGTACAAGTCGGCAACGGATAGAGACGGTCCCTACCCAACAGCGGGCTCACAGTCTAGAAGGGGGAGTCAGACAACAAAACAAAACATGTAGACAGGTGTCAAAGTCGTCAGAACAAATAGAATTAAAGCTAGATGCACATCATTAACAAAATAAATAGAATAGTTCGTTCAGTCGTATCTACTGAGCGCTTTCTAGACTGTGAGCCCACTGTTGGGTAGGGACCGTCTCTATATGTTGCCAACTTGTACTTCCCAAGCGCTTAGTACAGTGCTCTGCACACAGGAAGCGCTCAATAAATACGATTGAATGAATGAATGAATGAGGAGCGCTGGACTAAGCATTTGGAAAGGCTAATTCGGCAACAGAGACAATCCCTATCATCATCATCATCATCAATCGTATTTATTGAGTGCTTACTATGTGCAGAGCACTGTACTAAGCGCTTGGGAAGTACAAATTGGCAACATATAGAGACGGTCCCTACCCAACAACAGGCTCACAGTCTATAAGGGAGAAGACAGACAACAAAACAAAATGAAGCAAATGCGCAGGCATCGATAGCATCAATATAAATACATAGAATTAGAGATATATACACATCATTAATAAAATCAATAGAATAATAAATATGTACATATATGCACAAGGGCTGTGGGGCGGGGAGGGGTGTAGAGCAGAGGGAAGGAGTCGGGGCGATGGGGAGGGAAGGGGGAGCAGAGGAAAAGAGGTGGGTGCTTCACTTCTTTGTGCCTCAGTTACCTCATCTATAAAATGGGAAATAAGACTATGAGCCCTATGTAGGACTGTATCCAACTCGATTTGCTGGTATCCACCCCAGCACTTAGTACAGTGCCTGGCACATAGTAAGCTCTTAACGAATACCATACTTATTTATTATTATTATTACTATTATTATTATTATTATTATTATTATTATTACCTTCCCGGTTCCAGGCTGGGCAGGGAGCAGTGGCAGGGGTGAATCGAAGCCGGGGCGGCTTGACCAGGGGTGCCTCCTTGCCTCCCTCCCCCCGGAGGTCCACAGGGCCTGCCCATTTGGCCCCACGGACCTGCCCCAGGACATCCCACCCAGACCAGCCTGTGCGGCATTTATTAATGATGTGTATATATCTATAATACGGGAGAAGCAGTGTGGCTCACTGGAAAGAGCACGGGCTTTGGAGTCAGAGGTCCTGGGTCAGTTGTCAGCTGTGTGACTTTAGGCAAGTCACTAACTTCTCTGTGCCTCAGTTACCTCGTCTGTATAACGGGGATGAAGACTGTGAGCCCTCCTTGGGACAATCTGATCATGTTGTAACCTCCCTGGCGCTTAGAACAGTGCTTTGCACATAGTAAGCGCTTAATAAATGCCATTATTATTATTATCATTATTCTATTTATCTATTCATTCATTCAATCGTATTTATTGAGCGCTTACTGTGTGCAGAGCACTGTACCAAGCGCTTGGGAAGTACAAATCGATTCTGATGGTATTGCCACCTATCTACTTGTTTTGTTATGTTGTCTGTCTCCCTCCTTCTAGACTGTGAGCCCGTTGGGTAGGGATTGTCTCTATTGCCGAATTGTACTTTCCAAGTGCTCAGTACAGTGCTCTGCACACAGTAAGCGCTCAATAGATATGATTGGATGAATGAATGAATGAACGAGGGCGGGGAGGTTCTGCGAGGACCCACTTTGGCGTGGGCAGCCCCTTCCACATGCCCGGGGATGGCTCGAAGTGGTGGGCAAGCCAAGGGCCACTCGGCAAGCACTGGGGAAGCAGTGTGGCCTAGTAGATAGAGCTTGGGCCTGGGAGTCGAAAAGTCATGGGTTCTAATCCCAGCTCCGCCCTTTGTCCGCTGGGTGACTTGGGGCAAATCACTTCTGTGCCTCAGTTACCTCATCTGTAAAATGGGGATTAAGACTGTGAGCCCCACGTGGGACAAGGACTGAGTCCAATCCAATTTGCTTGTGTCCACCCCGGCGCTTAGTAGAGTGCCTGGCACAAGTAAGAGCTTAACAAATACCATTATTATTATTATTATTATTATTATGAATAGCGAGATTGCGGGGCCTCGCTGCCCTTTCCAGGCCTCATAACCCAGCTCGGCTCCTCCTGCACGGCCTCCGGTTCGGCAGAGCCAGGCTGCGGGCCGAGCAAAGCAGGACCAGACTGGGCCCTGCCTCCTGCCCCCTCCAGCCTCCTGGCCTGAGTGGAAGCGCCCCATCCAAGCGACATCCCACAGCCACACTCACGCACAAGCAAATTCACCCAAATCTGGGCCGTTTCTGAGCCAGGTTGGAAGGGCTCTCAGTGCCTTCCAGCGCGGCTCCAACGCCCTCTGGTCTTCAAGGAGATCGGGGCTCAGAGGCGCGGAGAAACCGATCCAGACAGCCGGGCAAAACACTGACATCATCAACACAGCTGGAAACGGGGGGCTCAGTCCCAAAGGAGCCCAGCAACAGAAGGACCCACCAAGTTGGCCCTTATGTACATACAAACACAAGATAGAATGCTCAGAGACACGCACATCCGTGTGCAGTCTCCTTCCAGAGTGCGGATGCGTTGTCTTTAAACACTTTGGAACTTATTGCTATTCTATCCAACACTAGTACAATAATATCCCTGTGCACGCGTTTACAGTAAGTTAAAAATTCCAGAACAGGGATGGAGAACGTGAAGCAAAACGACTGCCCTGTAAATGTTACAGCCAAATTGCTTTTGACTTGGGCCGTGTGTTGAGGTCGTTTTGCTTCTGGTAATTGATAGCGGGAGAGGAGAAGAGAGGGAAGGGAAGGGGAGGGGAGGAGAGGAGAGGAAAGGGAAGGGAAGGGGAGGGGAGGAGAGGAAAAGGGACAGGAGAGGAGAGAAGAATGGAGGGGGGAGGAGGGGAGGAGGGAGAAGGAAAGGGGAAGGGAGGAAAGGCGAGCCAGAGTGTAAGCTCCACAAGGGCAGGGTCCTATCTACCTACTCTATTGTACTTCACAGGGGTTTGTTCAATGTTCTGCACACAGTAGATGCTTAATAAATACTATTAATTGGCTGACTGATGGAATGGTAAGGGGGCGGGGAGAGAGACTACCAAGACTCTCTGCTTCTCTCCTCTCTTCTATTTTCTCTTTTCCTTTCTCTTTCCTTTCTTCCTTTCTTCTTTCTTCTTTCTTCCTTTTTCTTTCTTTCTTTCTTTCTTTCTTTCTTTCTTTCTTTCTTTCTTCCTTTTTCTTTCTTTCTTTCTTTCTTTCTTCCTTTTTTCTTTCTTTCTTTCTTTCCTTCTTTCCTTCTTTCTTTCTTCCTTTCTTTCTTTATTTCTTTCTTTATTTCTTTATTTATTTCTTTCTTTCTTTCTTTATTTATTTCTTTATTTTTATTTCTTTCTTTCTTTCTTTCTTTCTTTCTTTCTTTCTTTCTTTCTTTCTTTCTTTCTTTCTTTCTTTCTTTCTTTCTTTCTTTCTTTCTTTCTTCCTTCCTTCCTTCCTTCCTTCCTTCCTTCCTTCCTTCCTTCCTTCCTTCCTTCCTTCCTTCTTTCTTTCTTTTCCCTCACCTGCAAAATGGGGATTAAGACTGTGAGCCCCAAGTGGGACAACCTTGATTACCTTGTATCTCCTCCAGCGCTCAGAACAGTGCTTGGCACATAGTAAGCACTTAAAAAATACCAACATTATTTTTATTATTATCTTCTTCAAGAGGCCTTCCCCAATTAAGTCCTCTTTCCACAATGACCTCTCCTTTCTGAATCACCTATGCACTTGGAATTGAACCCATTGGGTACTTGGTCGTCATTTGTCAAGCGCTTAGTACAGTGCTCTGCACACAGTAAGCACTCAATAAATACAACAAATACAATTGAATTTGCATTACGGTCTGTCACTGCCTCTAGACTCTAAACTCGCTCTGGGCAGGGAACAGGTCTACGAACTCTGATGTATTGTGCTCCCCCAAGCACTTAGTTTAGTCACCAAATCCTGTCAGTCCTACCTTCACAACATCACTAAAATCCACCCTTTCCAACCATACTGCTGGTATGTTAATACAATCACTCATCCTATCTCGCCTGGATTACTGCATCAGTCTCCTTGCTGACCTGTCTCTCCCCACTCCAGTCCACACTTGACTCTGCTGAATGATTTGAATGATTTGTAGATCATTTTTCTACAAAAACATTCAGGACATGTCACCCCACTCCTCAAAATACTCCAATGGTTGACCACCCACCTCTATATCAAACAAGAACTCCTCACTATTGACTTTAAAGCAGTCCATCACCTTGCCCCCTCCTACCTCAGCGCTTAGACCATAGTAAGCACTTAATAAATGGCCATCATTATTATTATTATTACCTCACCTCACTTCTCTCCTTCTACAACCCAGACGACACGCTTCGCTCCTCCAGTGCTAACCTTCTCACTGTGCTGTCTTGCTGCTGATTCCTAGCCCACATCATACCTCTGGCCTGGAAGGCCCTCCCTCCTCAAATCTGACAATTACTCTCCCCCACTTCAAAGTCTTATTGAAGGCCCACCTCCTCCAAGAGGCCTTCACAGATTAAGCCCCATTTTTCTTCATCTCCCACTCTCTTCTGCATCACCCAACTTGCTCTCTTCCCCACTGCCAGCCCTGCAGCACTTATGTACATGTCTGTCATTTTATTTAGTTGAATTCTTGTCTGTCTCCCGACTCTAGACTTGTTGCTAAGCTTGCTGTGGGTAGGGAATGTCACTGTTTATTTCTGGGCTATGCTTTCCCAAGCACTTAATACAGTGCTCTGCACGCAGTAAGCACTCAATAAATACGACTGAATGAACGAATGAATACATGCTCTGCACAGAGTAAACATTCGATAAATATGATTGGAATGAGTATCAAGTGCTTAGGACGTAGGACTCAAGTGCATACAGTGTGGAGTCAGAAGGACCTGGGTTCTAGTCCCAGCTCTGCCACTTGTCTGCAGTGTGACCTTGGGTTAATCATTGAAATTTTCCATTCTTCAGTTCCCTTATCTGTAAAATGGGGATTAAGAGTGTGAGCCCCATGTGGCTCAGGGATTGTGTGGGACAGAGACTGTGTCCAACCTGATTAACTTGTATCTAATCCAGTGCTTAGAACAGTGCTTGGCACTCAATAAGCACTCAATATTTAATAATAATAATAATAATAATAATGGTATTTATTAAGGGCTTACTATGTCCAAAGCACTGCTCTAAGCGCCAGGGAGGTTACAAGGTGATCAGGTGGTCCCACGGGGGGCTCATAGTCTTAATCCCCATTTTACAGATGAGGTAACTGAGGCACAGAGAAGTTAAGTGACTTGCCCAAAGTCACACAGCTGACAATTGGCAGAGCCGGTATTAGAACCCATGACTTCTGACTCCAAAGCCCATGCTCTTTCCACTGAGCCATGCTGCTTCTCTCTCTCTCTCTATATATATATATGATTGAAAGAGTGAAAGTGCTTAACAAGTACCATTAATATTATTATTATAGGCTTTGCAGTTGGGAGGGAGAATAGGGTAGGGAAAATGAGAGGTTAGTCAGGGAAGACTTTCTGGAGTAGTTATAATTTTAGATGGGCTTTGACGATGAGAAGAGGGATGCTCTGCCTGATAAAAAGGACGAAGGAATTCCAGGCAGGAAGGAGGAAATGAGTAAGGGGTCAACAGTGAGAGAGATGAGATTGAGGTATAGTGAATGGGTTGGCATTAGAGGAGTGAAGTTTATGGGCTGGGTTTTAGTGGGAGAAGATTCCTATCCTGGTTCCAACAGTAACCATTTCAGAGGCCACCGAACAGAATAAAGCTGTTTTAAAATTCTCCCCTTAAGGAGAACAGGTCCGGTTAGGGGCTGTGCTGGTGAGTGGGATCTCAAAGCACAGGGGATCTGGTTGGAGGCCTGATCTCTTGAGCCCTAAGCGCCCTAGCGGTATAGCAGTGGTGGCCATGATTTTCCCAGCTGAACCGTTTATTTCCCAATTTCTATTGACTGAAACGTTTATCCGGATCCTGGCCAAAGTTAGAAAGACTTCGATGACAGCTTTAATTTATGCTCATCCCAGCAATGCGTCTCAGCGGAGAGATAATTAGGCCTTTCATATCTATTATGATTCCCATATAGAGCCAATAATGTTATTAGAGGTTTAATTTCTGCTAATTCCCAGGGCAGTGACAGGGAGGGAAGTGTCTCTCCTTTCCCACTAAAGCATTAGGCTAAGGCCACGGCACAGACACAGGCAGCTTCTGTAGCAGCACCAGTTCAAGATTTGGGTGTTGGGGTAAGAGGAATCGTGGCTCAACAGAGAAGCAGTGTTGCCTAGTGGATAGAGCACAATCCTGGGAATCAGAAGGACCTGGGTTCCAATCCCAGCTCTGCCACCTGTCCGCTGTGTACTTTGGGCAAATCACTTAACTATTCTGGGCCTCAGTTACCTTATCTGGAAAACGGGGATTCAGACTGTGAGATCCCATGGGGGCTGTTGACTGTATCCAGCTTGATTAGTTTGTATCTACCCTCTACTATGTATACAGTTCTTGGCACATAGTGAGTGCTCAGCAAATACCATTTCAAAGAAAAACAAACAAAAAAGGCATTTTTCTCCCGGAATTGATTGTCTCTATCCCCAGGGTCACACACATGCCTCTCCTTCATTTGGTGTAAGGAAGGGGTGGACCCTGGAGACAAACAATCAGTGGTATTTATTGAGTGATTACGTGGGCAGAGAACTATGCAGTATGATGGCTTGTTATTTGTTAAGCACTTACTACGTGCCGGGCAGTGGAGTAGATGCAAGTTAATCAGGTTGGACACAGTCCGTGTCCCACAGGGAGCTCACAGTTTTAATCCCTATTTTACAGATGAAGGAAGCGAGACACAAAGAAGTAAAGTGGCTTGCCCAACATCATGCAGCAGACGAGTGGCGAAGCCAAGATTAGAATCCAGGTCCTCTGACTCTGAGGTATATGCACTTTCCACTAGGCCATGCTGCTTCTCAAGTGGTGATGTGATTTCAGAAGGACTTGGGAAGCAGTATGGCATAATGGATAGAGAACAGGCCTGGGAATCACAAGGTCATGAGTCCTAATCCCAGCTCCACCACCTGTCTGCTGTGTGACCTTGGGCAAGTCCCTTCATTTCTCTGTGCCTCAGTTCCCTCATCTGTAAAATGGGGATTGAGACTGTGAGCCCCATGTGGGACAACCTGATCACCTTGTATCTACCCCTGCGCTTAGTACCGTGCCTGGCGCATAGTAAGCGCTAAACAAGTGCCATAATTAGTATTATTATTACTTGGCAGATGGTGAGAACAGTGACTTGCCAGATGGCGAGTGGGAGGTAGTTACATGCAGAATAGCGGGTGTGATCGGGAGGTTGGTGACAAAAGAGATGAGATTGGGGTACAATGAGTCGGATGGTTCGAGAGGAGTGAAGTCTCCCCCTTTTAGACTGTGAGCCCACTGTTGGGTAGGGACTGTCTCTATATGTTGCCAACTTGTGCTTCCCAAGCGCTTAGTACAATGCTCTGCACACAGTAAGCGCTCAATAAATATGATTGATTGATTGATTGATTGAAGTGCCTGAGCTAGGTTGTAACGAGAGAGGAGAGAGGATCAACTGATGGAGTACCTTAAAGCCAGTGGTCGGGTGTTTCTGCTTGATGCAGAGATATACAGGCACCAACAGCAGCCTTGGTTAGGTTCTGCTGCCGATTATGGTTTGGCTCCATCCCCAATCATCATTTTAATTTCCCAGGAAAGTCCCAGCTCCTAATGGTGCCTAGTAGGGTCTCCTTGGCTTGTCTTCTCCATAGACAAGACTTGCAAACTGTCGGAAACAGCACTATTGTTAAGTTTTCTGGTACCTGAGCCAGCAGAGCAATTGCTTTTTTAATGATATTTGTTAGGTGCTTACCGTGTGCCAGCCACTGTACTAAACTGCAAGATAATCAGGTTGGACTGTCCCACCTGGGGCTCACAGATGAGGGAACTGAGGCACTGGAAAGTGAAGTGACTTGCCCAAGGTCACACAGCAGACATGTCCCGGAGGAGGGATTAGAATCTGTGACATCCAGACCTGTGCTCTTTCCACACTGCTCCTCTTTCCCAGGAAGAGCGGGGAACCTTGGGAAATGGCGAACCTCAGGTCAGGATCAATATCCATAGAAGGAACAATACTGGCAGACTTATAACCTTGTCTAATTCCCACAGGTGTATTCTCTCCCAACCCAGTTTGTGCACTAAATACTACTACTGCTACCATTACCGTGGAGACAGAAAATTCTAATCAATAGTCAGGAAAGAGGGGACAGGGACTTCAAAGGGGGTGGACAAGCTGATCGTGTGTTTGCTATGCCTCAATCCAGGGTGAAAGAAAAGGCACCACTCTCCAGGGCTTGGGGAAGATTGGAGGAGCTTTGGGAAGCTTGGGAAAGCAGTGAGGCCTATCTGAAAGAGCATAGGCCTGAAAATCATCATAATAATAATAATGATGGCATTTATTACATGCTTACTATGTGCAAAGCACTGTTCTAAGCACTGGGGAGGTTACAAGGTGATCAGGTTGTCCCACGGGGGGCTCACAGTCAATCCCCATTTTACAGATGAGGTAACTGTGGCACAGAGAAGTTAAGTGACTTGCCCAAAGTCACACAGCTGGCAACTGGTGGAGCTGGGATTTGAACCCATGACCACTTACTCCAAAGCCCGGGCTCTTTCCACTGAGCTACACTGCTTCTCAAGACCTGGGCTCTAAGCTCTGCCATTTAGGCCAGTCACTTAACTTCTCTGGACCTTCATTTCCAATTCAATACCTGTTCTCCCTCCACATTAGACTGTTAGTGACCTGATTGTCTTATATCTACTCCAGGGTTTAGTACAGTGCTTGGCCCATAGTAAGCTCTTAACAAATACCACCATTGTTATTATTAATAATATAATAACATTGAGAAATTCTGCTGACAGCAAATGTAGCCTGTCTCCCAGGTGCCAACAGGTTGGTCTCTAATAATAATAATAATGATGGCTTTTATTAAGCGCTTACTATGTGCAAAGCACTGTTCTAAGCACTGGGGGGATACAAGGTAATCAGGTTGTCCCACGGGGGGCTCACAGGGTTCATCCCCATTTTACAGATGAGGGAACTGAGGCCCGGAGAAGTGAAGTGACTTGCCCAAAGTCACACAGGTGACAATTGGTGGAGCTGGGATTTGAACCCATGACCTCTGACTCCAAAGCCTGGGTTCTTTCCATTGAGCCACGCTGCTTCTCTAAAGTGAAGAATGAGCTCTTTGAGTCCTGACCCCTGTAATGCTTGGTTCCCTTACCAACCCTAAGATGGCCAGGGGATTCTTCCCCATCTAAACTGTGAGCTTCTTGCGGCCAAGGAAGCAGCGTGGCTCGATGGAAAGAGGACGGGCTTGGGAGTCGGAGGTCATGGGTTCAAATCCCGGCTCCGCCACTTGTCAGCTGTGTGACCTTGGGCAAGTCACTTAACTTCTCTGTGCCTCAGTTACCTCATCTGTAAAATGGGGATTAAGGCTGTGAGCACCCCCCATGGGACAACCTGATCACCTTGTATCCTCCCCAGTGCTTAGAACAGTGCTTTGCACATAGTAAGCGCTTAACAAATGCCATCATCATCATTATCATTATAACTCTGTTGTACTTAGCACAATCCTCTGCCACAGTAAGTGCTCAATAAATAAAATTGATTGATTAATTACTCTCCCAAGCACTTAATACCGTGGTTTGCACACAGTAAGTGCTCAGCAAATACCACTGATAGATCTAGCTTGCCCCCCTCCACTTTTTCCTTAATCCACCTCTGTAATTGGCTAAATTCCAAGACGCTTCCATCAGGTAAGTGATTGACATCTTACGGAAATGAGCTTTCTTTTTGGAAAGGGGTAGCAAGGTGCGTTAAGGAAAGAGTTTCCCAGGCCACTAATGAGAACTAAGGAAAGGGATGCCCAAGGTACTAAGGATTGCTGAGGAAAGGATAGCAAGTCCTGGAGAAGCAGCAAGAACCCGGGCTTGGGAGTCAGAGGTCCTGGGTTCTAATCTCAGCTCTGCCACTTACCAGCTGTGTGACTTTGGGCAAGTCACTTAACTTCTCTGTGCCTCAGTTACCTCATCTGGAAAATGGGGATTGACTACGAGCCCCATGAGGGGCTCATGGGACAACCTCATTACCTTGTATCTACCCCAGCGATTAGAACAGTGCTTGGCACATAGTAAGCACTTAATAAATACCATTTTAAAAAGTGCGTAAAGGAGGTGCTAGATTGTTGATTTTTTTTTTCCCTGTCTCCAGGGGCAGCGTGTTCCCTTTACCCTGTCTCCCGCTCTTTTTTATGGTATTTGTTAAGCACCTATTATGTACCAGGCAAAGTTCTGGCGTAGATACAAGCTAGTCAGGTTTGACACGGCCCATGTCCAACACGGGGCTCACAGTCTTAATTCCCATTTTACAGATGAGGGAACTGAGGCACAGAGAAGTTAAGTGACTTGCCCAAGGTCACACAATAATCATTCCGATGCTGCTGCTGCTGATAATAATGATAATAACAATGATAACTGTGGTCTGTGTTAAGTGTTTACTATGTGCCAAGCACTGTGATACGCACTGGAGTAGATACACCATAATCACTCTCTCTTCTCCCTCTCTTCCTCTCTCTCTTTCCTTCCTCTGTCTTCCTCTTTGCTCTCTTTCTTTCTTTTTTCTGTGCTTTTTCTCTCCTCTTTTCCCTCTCTCCCTTTCTTATCTTTCCCTCTCCTTTCTCTCTCCCTTTCCTCTCTCTTTCTCTTTCTCCTCCTCTCTCTTCTCTCTCCCTCTCTTCTCTCTCCCTTTCTCTGCATTCTTTCTCCCTCTCTCCTCTCTCTTCCCGTTCTCTTCTGTTTCCTTTCTCCCTGCCCCTCCTTTCCCCTGCTCACTTTCTCCCTTCTTTACTCTCCTGTCTCTCTCCTTTCTCTCCCCTTCTCTCTCTTCTCTCTCCTTTCTCTCTACCCCTCCTTTCTCCCTTTCTCTTTTTCTCCCTCTCTTTCTTCTCTCTTCCCTATCTCCCTCTCCCTCTCTCTCTCCCTCTGATAAATACACACATGCACAAACACACTTAACACGTGTCCATACATGTGCCTGAGTAAAATCATTTCATGGAGATGTTTTCTTTTTTTAATTTCCCAAGAATATTGCATGTTGCTGTCATCATTAATACCATGGCATTTAGATAAAAGATGGTCCCTGAGAGGAGACATCCTAGCAATCCCCAGCACGTTGCTAAGAAGGTGTCCTGTAGCACGGACGATGATGTCAACTGCTTGTTTGTGGAGTTACATAACACCATTCCTGCTGCTTTGCCCAGCTTCTCCGGGGATTCACTTTAATCTTTCTGCAGTGTTTCTTTACTTGGTTTGTTAAGCTCTGATAGTGGTAACTGAAGTCCAGGAAGGGAAATTTCCATTACATAAAAGTACCTTTTTATAACCCCCCCACCTATCCTTCTGTTCACAGAGATAAAAATCAGAGATTATACTATTTTTTTTCCAGGTAAAGCCTGGCTCCATCTGGAGCTGTCCTCCTTTCTTCCTGGAGATCTTCCTTCCCATTCTACCTTTCTGGAAATGACTTTCAAAGAAGTCTCTCTCTGAAAGTGGCCGGGAATCCTCTCTTATCTGGGTTTACAGTCGAAGAGATTTTTGGTCAGGGCTCAGGCCTGACCAGTGACCAGGCTGAAGCGTTTTCTGTTTTGTAAGCTTTCTAAGAAATAATGGAAACTTCATGTTCCAACATCTCTCCCAAGTTAATTCGTTCAGTTGTATTTATTGAGCGCTTACTGTATGCAGAACACCATACTAAGTGCTTGAGAAAGTATAATACAACAATAAAGAGAGATGATCCCTGCCCACAATGAGCTCACAGTCTAGAGGGGGGAGAGGCAGGTGGAGCAATGTTGTGCAGGTGAGACCGACGGGATTTAGTGTTGGATTGAATATGTGGGTTGAATGAGAGAGCCGAGTCAAGGATAACACCAAGGTTACGGGCTTTTGAGATGGGAAGGATGGGGATGCCATCTACAGTCACGGAAAAGCCAGGGAGAGGACAGGGTTTGGGTGGGAAGATGAGGAGCTCTGTTTTGGACATGGTAAGTTTGAGGTGAGGGGGGCACATCCAAGTAGAAATGTCCTGAAAGCAGGAGGAGATGCGAGCCTGGAGAGAGAGATCAGGGGAAGAGGTGTAGATTTGGGTATCAACCACATAGAGATGGTAACTGAAGCCATGAGAGCGAATTAATTCTCCAAACTAGTGAGTGAAGATGGAGAATAGAAGGGGACCCAGAACTGAACCTTGAGGGACCCCCACAGTTAGGGGGTGGGAGGCAGAGGAGGAGCCCACGAAGGAGACTGAGAATGAACGGCCATAGAGATAAGAGGAGAACCAGGAGAGGACAGAGTCCGTGAAGCCAAGGTTGGATAAGGTACTGAGGAGAAGTGGGCGGTCCACAGTGTCAAAGGCAGTTGAGAGGTCAAAGAGGAAGCTCTTGGGTACATAGAAGATAATCAGGCTGGACTTAGTCCCTGTCTCTTATGGGGCTTACAGTATAAAGAGGAGGGAGAACAGGAATCGAATCATTTTACAGATGAGGAAACTGAAGCACAGAGAGGTTAAATGACTTACCCAAGGTCACACAGAAGGCAATTCTCAGTTGGGGACTGAAAGTCCTGTCTGAATACTTCTTTCCCAGCACTTAGTACAGTGCTTTGCACATAGCAAGTGTTTTGCACACAGTAAGCACTCAATGAATATGATTAAGTACTTCATAAACAATTTCACTGTCATCTACCACTCCCTCCTCCTGCCCCCCCCACAATGTCCCACCTCCAACATTTTTTAACCATTTTGATCCATTTCTCACATTCCTTCTCTCTTTCTCCATCCCTACATTGATCCTTGGGGACTTCAATATCCACATAGATGTTTCCGACGACCCTTCCGCTGCCTGCTTTCTGTCACTCCTCAACTCCACTGATCTCCTGCTCCACCCCAGCTCTCCCACTCACCAACTTGGACACACACTGGATCTCATCATCTCTAGTCACTGTACAATCTCTACCTTCATCAGCTCTGAAATCCCCCTCTCTGACCCCAACCTCCTCACCTCCCTTCTCTCCCACACCCCTCCTCCCCACAAATCTGTCCTGTTCCCCCCACAGAGGCCTCCCATCTTTTGACCCCATCCAGTTTTCTCAAGCCGTCACTCCCATTTAGTCTCCCATGCCCAAACTACCTTCCCTTGATGACCAAATTGTTACACTCAACACCCGTTCTCTACTGAACTCAGCTCCCTCAGTCCCCTAGCCCTTCGTCGATCTCAGACCCCTGAATCACAGCCCTGGTTAAGCTCCACAATCTGCTTGATGGAGAAGAGGGAAAACAGGATGGGGAGATGAGACTTTAGTCATGGAGAGCTTCCTGGAGGAGATACAATTTTAGAATGGTTTTGAAGATGGGGAGAGTGGTGGTCTATCAGATACGAAGGGAGAGGGACTTCCAAGCGGGTGGGAGGGATCAAAATGAGATGAGATTGAGCTACCATAAATAGGATCATCTTAGGGGAGCAAAGGGTGTGGGCTGCGTTGCAGGGGGAAAGAAGTGAGGCTAGGTAGGAGGGAGAGAGCTGATTTAGTACCCTAGTGCCAATGGTGAGGAGTTTCTGCTGGATGTGGAGATGGATGGCAACCCCTGGAAGTTTGACGGAGTGGGGAGATGTGCGCAGAGTAATTTTTTAGAAAAAAGATCTGGGTGGCAGGATGAAGTATGGACTGGGAAAGGGAGA
Organism: Tachyglossus aculeatus; assembly: GCF_015852505.1. NCBI lineage: Eukaryota > Metazoa > Chordata > Mammalia > Monotremata > Tachyglossidae > Tachyglossus > Tachyglossus aculeatus. Next base: position 47,804,520 of record NC_052067.1, read on the forward strand.
GGTGGAGGCAGGGAGGTCGGTGAAGAGGCTGATGTAGTAGTTCATATGGTGTATGACACGTGTATGAAGCAGTGAGTGGTAGTTTGGATGGAGAGGAAGAGGAAGATTCTAGAGGTGTTGTGAAGACAGAACTGACAGGATTACTGGCTGAATATGTAGATTAGAAGGTGTGGAAATATTTCCCTCACTTTTAGGCAGTTGAAAACAGAGGGTTTGCTGGGGATCCCTGCTCTCTTGTCCAAGGAGAGACTCAGAGACCTTGAACAATGCTTTGTTGTTGGTTGCCCACCAGCCGGGCTCCCACCTCCCCTCCCTTCTGCCCTCAATTACTTGGTAAAATCACCTATTAAGGAGGGAACCAGGGCCTTGGAAAGAGCTTTTTTTTATCGTAGTTGCTAAGCGCTTACTACGTGCCAGGCACTATGCTAAGCGCTGAAGTAAATACAAGCTAATCAGGTTGGAACACAGTCCCTGTCCCACATGGGGCTCACAGTCTTAGTCCCCACTTTACAGATGAGGTAACCGCCGGCCCTGAGATGTTAAGTGACTTCCCTAAGGTCACACGGCAGACACGTGGCAGAACCCAGATTAGAACTTGTGTGTATATATACCTATTCTTTATTCTATTTATTTTATTAATGATGTGTATATATCTATAATTCTATTTATTTACATCGATGCTATTTATGCTGGTCCACTTGCTTTGTTTTGTTTTGTTGTCTGTCTCCCCCCTTCTAGACTGTGAGCCCGGTGGGTAGGGATTGTCTCTATTTGTTGCTGAATTGTACTTTCTGAGTGCTTAGTACAGTGCTTTGCACATAGTAAGCACTTAATAAATATTATTATTATTATAACAGGTAATGAATCCTCATTGTGCAGATGAGGGACCTGAGGCATTGAGAAGTTGTGACTTGCCCAAGGTCACACAACTGGGTTTAGAATCTAGATCCTTTGACCCCCCCAGGTCTGTAGTCTTTCAATTAGGCCATGCTACATCCTCCCTGCCCCTTCCAACCCTTAGAACCTCTTATTCAGTCGGTCACCCAATCTTGTTGACTCTTTGTCCACAACAATTCGGAGATCTGTTGCTTCCCCTCCATTCAAAAGACCAGTCCAGGCACTTGTCATATTCTGGCCTCCTCACTGGTCTCTCTGGATTCAGTCTCTCCCTGCTTCAGTCCATACTTCACCCTGCTGGCTAGACCATTTTTTTGTTCTGCACCCACCTTCCCACTCCCCTAATTTCTCAGATAGTTGTCTGTTCCTCTCCCCACCAAGCAGAAAACCTCACCGTTGTCTTTAAGTCTCTCAATTAACTCTCTTATCCACTTATCCTTATCCACTCTCTTCTTCCACTGCACCCCAGCTCATACGCTATTCTTCTCAAACTAGCCATCTCACTGTGACTTCTTGTCTCTCCCACTGCCTATCCCTTGTCCACTCTCCCTCCCAGCCCCCATCCCACACCAACCTGGAACTTCATCTGTTTCAAATTTGACAAACATAATTCTCTCCATTTTCCAAGTCCTTCTGAAGTCACAGCTCTTCCAGGAAGCCTGCCGGGATTAATTTCTCATCTCCCTTGCTTATACTCCCCCTACTACCACTGAGAAACTCAGGCACTTTAGTTCGTATCTTACATATCCTATTACTTAAACATTAACTCATGGACATAGTTCCTTTTCCTTCTTTTTCCTATCTGTAATCTGTGGTCATCAAGAGCATTTATTGAGTGCCTATTGTGTACAGAGCACGGTGCTAAATGCTTGGGAAAGTATAGAAGAGTTAGAAGGCATAATCCCTGCTCTGCAGTCTAGCCAGGGAGACTCTTAAAATTAATTACAAATAAGGGGAGTAGCAGGGTAATCAAGATATGTACATAAATGCTACAAGGCTGGGTTAAGTGCTTAGGTGAACTTGTGTGGTGCCTGTTTCCTCAGCTAGACTCTATAATCCTTGAAGGCAAGGGATTGCCTCTATTAATTGCATTTAACTGACCCAGCTGCATAGTACAGTCATCTGCACACAATAGGTTATCAATCGATTGATTATTCAAGGTGAACAATTCCTTCTTTTCTGAATCCCTTCAGCCTCTGTCCTGCAAATTTCTCCTGAGCCCACCACATCCCCTCTGGAAGTCTTGTTCCCTGTCTTGGTTTTCTTTCTTTCCTTCACTGATTCCCTCTTCAGGGAATGTATCTACCAACTCTGTCATATTATTCTTTCCCAAATGTTTAATACAGTGCTCTGCATACAGGAAACGCTCAGTAAACACCACATCAAACAGATGCTCCTTACCCTTGACTTTAAAGCACTCAATCATCTTGTCTCCTTCTTTTCCCACCCCACTCCAACACACACATACATCTTACCTCCCTGATTTTCTACTACAACCCTGCCCTCACATTTTGATCTCCTAAGGCCAACCTACTCACTGTACTTCGATCTCGTCTAACTCGCTTCGGACCTCTCACAAACATCCTCCCCCTTCATATCCAACCATCACTCTCCCCATCTTTGAAAACTTATTAAAAGCACATCTCCTCCAAAACACCTTCCCAGCCTTGGAAGCCCTGTTCCTCTTCTTCCGCTCCCTCTGTGTCTCCCTTGCACTAGGATTTGCACCATCCCTCAGCCCCACATCACCTATGAGCAAATCCATCATCTAGTCACTTACATTACATGTTGCCAACTTGTACTTCCCAAGTGCTTAGTACAGTGATCTGCAAACGGTAAGCGCTCAATAAATACAATTGAATGAATTAATGCCTGTCTTCCCCTCTAGACTCTAAGTTCATCGTGGGCAGGGAACATGCCTACCAAGTCTGTTATGCTTTTCTCTCCCAAACACTTAGTACAGTGTTCTGCATACAGTAAGCACTCAATAAATACTAATGAGAAGCAGCGTGGCTCAGTGGAAAGAACATGGGTTTGGGAGTCAGAGGTCGTGGGTTCTAATCCTGGCTTCGCCACTTGTCAGGTGTGTGACTTTGGACAAGTCACTTCACTTCTCTGGGCCTCAGTTCCCTCATCTGTAAAATGGGGATTAAGACTGTGAGCCCACATGGGACAACCTGATCACCTTCTATCCCCCCCTCCCAGCATTTAGAATAGTGCTTTGCACACAAATGCCATCATGATTATTATTATTATTACTGATTGATTGATTGTCAGAGACAGAATGGAGGCAAGGAGCTCACTCTGCTTCAACCTGAGTCCCCTGGCATGTGAAACCCTTTTCCCCCCCTCCCTGCCCCTTTCCTGCCAGTTCCAGCTTCCTCCCAAATGGATAATGCCCTGGAAGTGTCCCTAGCAGGGCCCCCACCCTTTCTCCAAGGCAGAGTGTGAAGCCAGCTACAGCACTAGGGCTGTTACGAGGATCTCCGGGGCACTGCCCAAGGGGGTCTAGAGCCCTACGCTTCCACTTTGTGAACACAAAACATCCTCCCATGTCCCCTCCTAATAATGGTATTTATTATGCTTTTCCTATGTGCAAAACACTGGTCTAAGCGCTGGGGAGGTTACAAGGTGATCAGGTTGTCCCACGGGGGGCTCACAGTCTTCATCTCCATTTGACAGATGAGGGAACTGAGGCCCAGAGAAGTGAAGTGACTTGCCCAAAGTCACACAGCTGACGAGTGGCGGAGCCGGGATTCGAACCCGTGACCTCTGACTCCAAAGCCCGGGCTCTCTCCACTGAGCCACGCTGCTCCTCAGCCTTGTTTCTTGATACCGGGGCCATGGAGTGGCCTGGAGCTGCTGCGATCCACTGTCGCCGGGCCAGGAGCTCAGATGACCAGTTGGAGTCAGGGGACCCAGGTTATAATCCCGGCTCCACCACTTGTTCGTTGGGTGACCTTGGGCGAGCACTTAACTTCTTTGTACCTCAGTTTCTCACCTGTAAAATGGGGATTCAATGCCTGTTCTCTCTCTAACTGTAAGCCTTTTGTGGGATAGGGACTATGTCTGACTGGATTATCTTGTATCTACCCCACTGCTTAGTACAGTGCTTAGCATATAGTAAGAATTTAACAAATACTGCAGCTATTACTATTGATTATTAATCATGTTTCCCTTCCTATCAAATACCAGGCCACCAGGCCTGTGAGAGGCAGTTCCCTTAACACCCAGGTCCTCGTGTGGCTCAGTGCAAAGAGCCCGGGCTTGGGAACCAGAGGTCATGGGTTCTAATCCTGGCTCCGCCACTTGTCAGCCGTGTGACTTTGGGCAAGTCACTTAACTTCTCTGGGCCTCAGTTACCTCATCTGTAAAATGGGGATCAAAACTGTGAGCCCCACATGGGACAACCTGATCACCTTGTATCACCCCCAGTGCTTAGAATGGTGTTTTGCACATAGTAAGTGCTTAACAAATGCCATCATCATTATTATTATTATTCTGAACGTGGCTCAGTAGAAATAGCCCGGGCTTTGGAGTCAGAGGTCATGGGTTCTAATCTCAGCTCTGCCAATTGCCAGCTGTGTGATTTTGGGCAAGTCACTTCACTTCTCTGTGCCTCAGTTACCTCACCTGTAAAATGGGGATTAAGACTGTGAACCCCCCCGTGGTACAACCTGATCACCTTGTAACCGCCCCCCCCCCCAGCGCTTAGAACGGTGCTTTGCACATAGTAAATGCTTAATAAATGCCATTATTATCCAGCTCTTAGAACAGTGCTCCAGCACTTAGAACAGTGCTTCGCACGTAGTAAGTGCTTAACAAAATGCCATCATTATTATTTTGAGAGGTGTCCTCCCTTACCCTCCACCTGGGCTTAGCCTCCACAAGCCCCGGAGACCCTCCTCTCCCCGTCATTCCCAGGAGCCAGGCAACAGCAGCAGCTAAATCTGGGGAGGAACGAGGCTCTGGAGCCCAGAACAGTGTTCATATAACTATCATAATAATGATGGCATTTATTAAGCGCTTACTATGTGCAATATCTCTCAGAGTGCTGAGCCAGGGGGATCTAGGGGAAATCGGGAGTTTGGGTGCAATTTTGGGGCAGGGTGGGGGGGTCTAGGTGAGCAAGGGGTACCAAAAGGCCAGGAAGCATCAGTGCTGAACCCAGGGACCTGGGGGCACTGGGGGACCCAGAAAGTATCAAAGCTCTGAATCCAGAGATTCTGGGGTTCTGAAGAAGCCAGGCTGCACTATATTTAAGTGTATGTATCTGTATATATCTGTAATTTCTTTATTTATATTAATATCTTTCTCCCCCTCTAGACGGTGAGCTTGCTGTGGGCAGGGATCAACCTGTTTGATGTTACATTGTATGATGCTTAGTACAGTGCTTTGCGCAAGTAAGCGCTCAGTAAATACAATTGAATGAATGAATGAATGAACAGGGATGAGCCTGGTGGGCTCAGGGTTGCTGGGGAATGCTAAGTCTGAGGGGTTTGAACAGGAAGGGGAAGGGGGAAGGGGAGGACTGTATATATGTATATATGTTTGTACATATTTATTACTCTATTTATTTATTTATTTATTTATTTTACTTGTACCTATCTAGTCTATTTTATTTTGTTAGTATGTTTGGTTTTGTTCTCTGTCTCCCCCTTCCAGACTGTGAGCCCACTGTTGGGTAGGGACTGTCTCTGTATGTTGCCAGCTTGTACTTCCCAAGCACTTAGTACAGTGCTCTGCACACAGTAAGCGCTCAATAAATACAATTGATTGGTTGATTGATTGATTGACTGGGCTACTCCTGGCTTTCCTCTTGCTAACTCTAGTCCTTGTCCCCTGCCCTCATCCCTGCGTCCCCAGCCAGCAGTCCCGGAGCTCCCAGGCCCAGGCTTTTATCACGGGGTTGTTTGATAAAACCCTGCTTCACCGGGCGATGCTGCAAAAAGGGTTTGTAGCCGAGGAACATTCTCACCATCTCCAAAGTATCCAATTCTGGTCTCACTCGCGCGGCCCGGGGGTTCCCCTCGGGGGGCACTTATGGGCCGCCCTGCCAGTCGCCTCCATTAAGGCATTTCTGCCCATGATCCCCGCCATCGATATTTCCCGGGCAGGGCTGAGCTCTCGGAGTCGTTTCATCTGGGTCAGCACCCAGGTGCCAGGAGAGAGAAGACGGGGAGGTGGACGTGGGCGAGGCGGTGGGGTGAGAGTGGAGGGAGGGGGCTGCAGAAGAAATAAAATTGTTCCTATTGATCTCGGACATGTCAGCCAAGGCTACTCAGGGAGAGTCTTGGGAACTCACAACATCCAGTAGCACTTACATCCATATCTTCATGCCCTATAATTGAAGTACTGACACGTTTAAGTAGTCCCTTTTCCTTCAGTCGATTGATTGCATTTTTTGAGTGCTTACACTGTGCAGAGCACTCTCTTAAACGCTTGGACAAGTACAAGAGAATTAGTAGACATGGACACAGTCCCTGTCTCTCTGGGGAGAGACGCTAAAATAAATTACAGGTAGGGGGAAACAACAGAGTTTAATAGTATCAGTCGATCAATCGATGGTATTTATTGAGCATTTCCTGTGTACAGAGCACTGTAGTGAGCACATTGTAACAGAGTTGGGAGAGCTGTTCCCTTCCCACCACGAGCTTACAGTCTAGAGATGTACATTAAGTGCTACTGGGGGCGGGGGGCTGGGGAGAGTGTAATAATAATAATAATAATAATAATGGCATTTATTAAGCGCTTACTATGTGCAAAGCACTGTTCTAAGAACTGGGGAGGTTACAAGGTGATCAGGTTGTCCCACGGGGGCTCACAGTCTTAATTCCCATTTTACAGATGAGGTAACTGAGGCCCAGAGAAGTGAAGTGACTTGCCCAAAGTCACACAGCTGACAATTGGCAGAGCCAAGATTTGAACCCATGACCTCTGACTCCAAAGCCCGGGCTCTTTCCACTGAGCCACAGTGTACTCAAGGACCTCGGTGGGGCAGAAGTGCTGGAGTGAAAGTAGGGGAGAGAATTAGGATGGGGAGATGAAAGATTCAGCAGGGTAAGCCTCCTGGAGGCTCAGTGGAAAGAGCATGGGTTTTGGAGTCAGAGGTCATGGGTTCAAATCCTGACTCCACCAGTTGTCAGCTGTGTGACTTTGGGCAAGTCACTTAACTTCCCTGTGCCTCAGTTCCCTCATCTGTAAAATGGGGATTAAGACTGTGAGCCCCACGTGGGACAACTTGATTACCTTGTATCCCCCCAGCACTTAGAACAGTGCTTTGCACATAGTAAGCACTTAACAAATATTATTATTGTTATTATTATTATTAAAAAGTGCTTGGAGGGGGAGAGAAGCTGACAACTGGAGATAAAGGGGAAAGGAGCTCTTGGCAGGAGGAAGGACATTCATTCATTCATTCATTCAATCATATTTATTGAGCACTTACTGTGTGCAGAGCACTGTATTAAGTGCTTGGGGTGGCTGCAAGACAGACAAGAATGAGGTAAAGTGAGTAGGTTGACTTGAGAAGAGTAAAGAGTGTGAACTGGGGAAGGGACTGGTTAAATGGGGGAGAATCCTGATGGAGTGTCTTCAACTCAATAGTCTTGCAGCAGCGTGGCTCAGTGGAAAGAGCCCGGGCATTGGAGTCAGAGGTCACGGGTTCGAATTCCAGCTCTGCCACTTGTCAGCTGGGTGACTTGGGCAAGTCACAACTTCTTTGGGCCTCAGTTACCTCATCTTTAAAATGGGGATGAAGACTGTGAGCCCCCCATGGGACAACCTAATCACCTTGTAACCTCCCCAGAGCTTAGAACAGTGCTTTACACGTAGTAAGCGCTAAATAAATGCCATCATTAGTCAGGAATTTCTGCTTATTGTGGAGAGGATGGACCACCATTGGAGGTTTTTGAGAACTGGGGAGATAATAATAATAATAATAATAATAATAATGATAATGATGATAATAATAATAATAATAATAATAATAATGGAGATGTGAGCAAAACAATGTATTGGGAAAATGATCTGAGCAGTACAGTGAAGTATGGACTGGAGAGGGGAGAGACTAGTCAGGGAGGTCAGTGAGGAGCCTGAGGCAGAAGTTGTCAAGATTTTACAAGCGCTTTGACCAGCGTGCCGTAAGTTTGGTTGAAAATGAATGGGCAGATTCTGGAGATGATGTGAAAGATCACCTTATCCATCAATTCTATCTGTCAATGATGGCATCTGAAAACATCCTATTGGTAAATCATTTCGGTGCCTGTCTTCCCTACTAGAATGGGAGTTTATTGAGAGCAGGAAGCATATTTACAAACTCTCACTTTCCTCTCCACAGCACTTAGTACAGTGCTCTGCACATACTAAATGCTCAATAAATGCTATTGATTGACTGACTGAATAGTGTTGTTATCTGGGGAAATTGCTGACAGATTTATGGATTTTGCTTCTGGTCTCAGGCTCCGTTGCTCAGGCAGGGCAGAGGGCTTCAGCTGTTAAAGTGGCAATCCCATAAGTCCCAACCTGCCAGCCTAGTGGTTCGTTCTAATCATGTTGCTACAAGGTGCTAGGATCCAATTATTACATGAATTTGCCAAGCCCAATCAATCAATTAAAGCTATTTATTGAGTGCCGAGTATGCACAGAGCAATCAATCAAACAATAGTATTTATTGAGCGCTTTCCGCATGCAGAGCACTTTGAGGGGTACAGTATGACAGGGTTGGTAGACATGTCCTCTGTCTACAAGGAGCGTCCAGTCTAGTCCCAGCTTTAGGTTTACAGAGGAAATTCCTTTCGGCCAATTGATCCCGTGAGGAGCCTAGGCCCCTGGGGAAAGGATAACAGACCACCCTGCCCCTCCCTTCAGAACTTAACCCTGGGAATTAGGGAAGCAGCATGGCCTAGTGTAAAAGGCACAGTACTGGGAGTCGGAGGCCCCGGGTTCTAATCCTGCTCCACCACTTGTCTGCTGTCAAGTCTGAAGTCACTCAACTTCTCTGTGCCTCAGCAACCTCATCTGTAAAATGGGGATTCAATACCTGTTCTCCCTCCTATTTAGACTGTGAGCCCTGTTTGGGGCTTGATTACCCTATAGCTGCCCTAGGGCTTAATCAATCAATCAATCTATCAATCGTATTTATTGAGCGCTTACTATGTGCAGAGCACTGTACTAAGTGCTTGGGAAGTACAGATTGGCAACACATAGAGACAGTCCCTACCCAACAGTGGGCTCACAGTCTAAAAGGGGGAGACAGAGAACAGAACCAAACATACCAACAAAATAAAATAAATAGGATAGAAATGTACAAGTAAAATAAATAAATAAATAAATAAATAAATAAATAAATAAATAAATAAATAAATGGAGTAATAAATATGTACAACCATATATACATATATACAGGTGCTGTGGGGAAGGGAAGGAGGTAAGATGGTGGGATGGAGAGGGGGACGAGGGGGAGAGGACTTAATACAGTGCTTGGCCTGTAGTAAGCAAATACCAAATCTTATTATTATTATTCTGACAGCAGCCCACCTTCCTGATTGACAGGTGGCATTTCTAGCTCTTTCCCCTCCAGCTTGGGTCCGCCCTCTTATCCCACTGCTATATTGGAAGATTTCAGGGCCAAACGAGTTGTCTGCCAGGTAGGCTGTGGGGAGAAGATAACTCTATCCTTAAGGAGCCACTGGCTAATCAGTAGACAATCGGGGAAAACAACCAGTGCGCTTGGCCTCGGTCGAATGCCCACCGTTCCCTCCTTCTTCCTTACCCTTTCCCTTTCCCCAGGTCTACTCCTTCCCAGATCTCTCCCTCTCCAAGTTCCCGGCCCTGGCTCACCCTGGAAAATCTAAGGGTGTGGAATCAACCGTCCGTCACTCTGTTGGACAAAGGCAGGCTCGGGCTTGGACGGCTCTGCCCTCAGCCCGCTTCCAGTCGGCCCATCCAGTGGCACCAGTGTTTTGAGGCCCGGACTGCTCAGGAGGAATGGAGGGGCAGTTCGGCCAGCCCCAGGCCTCCTCCAGCAAACAAGCAATGTGGAGCGAGGCACTGTTGCTTCCCCGTGGCACCTCACATGTGATGTACCAGAGCTCCCCTTCAAAAACTAAAAGCGTGTCGAGGATGGCAGCCCTCGCCACGGGAATATGGAAGCACGGGAGGACGAAGCAGTGGCTTCCTCCTCCTCTCCCTTGTCCTCTTGAACTTCTGCTGGGGACACGGAAGCCCCTCAGAGCTTCTGAATAGGGACAGACCCAGTCCGCCAGGAGATTAGCTACCAGATTCCCCTTCCGTCCCCCAGGGTCGCCGGGTCAGCTCCTGTCTGGGCCGCTAATGACCAAGAATCATTACTGACCCTGTCCCTGAATCGGGGATGGGGGGAGGCGGGAGGTGCAGCTCAGATTGGCCAGGGCTTGAGCGGGGAGGATGGGGTTCTCAGAAGTGGCTGGGGACCCCCAGGGACCCTCTATATGCCGTCTATAACCTGGGATTCTCTCTCTGACCGTAATTGATTCATTTATATTCATGTCTTTCTCCCCTTCTAGACTGTAAGCTCTCCGTGGTCAGGGAACGTGTTTACCAATTCTGTACCCTCCTAAGCGCTTAGTACAGTGCTCTGCACACAGTAATAATAATAATAATAATAATGGCATTTATTAAGCGCTTACTATGTGCAAAGCACTGTTCTAAGTGCTGGGGAGGTTACAAGGTGATCAGGTTGGCCCACAGGGGGCTCACAGTCTTAGTCCCCATTTTACAGATGAGGGAACTGAGGCCCAGAGAAGTTAAGTGACTTGCTCAAAGTCACACAGCTGACAGTTGGCAGAGTTGGGACAGTGGCAGACTTCACAGAAACTGATTCCTGCACCAAAAGGCTGCACCATCACCTAAGAGCGGGAAGCAGCACGGCCTAGAGGGAAGATCCTGAGGCAGGGAGGCAGAGGCCTTGGGTTCGAATCCCCACTCTCCCCTTTGCCTCCTGTGACACCTTGGCAAGTCACTTCATTCTTCTATATCTCCCTTTCCTCTTTTGCAAAATGGGGACCCATTCATTCATTATTCAATCGTATTTATTGAGCGCTTACTGTGTGCAGAGCACTGTACTAAGCGTTTGAGAAGTACAAATCGGCAACATGTAGAGACGGTCCCTACCCAACAACGGGCTCACAGCCTAGAAGGGGGAGACAGACAACAAAACAAAACATGTAGACAGGTGGTAAAATCGTCAGAACAAATAGAATTATAGCTATAGGCATATCATTAACAAAATTCATTCATTCATTCATTCAATCATATTTATTGAGCGCTTACTGTATGCAGAGCACTGTACTAAGAGCTTGGGAAGTACAAGTTGGCAACAGCTTGTACAAATAAATATTCAACACCTGGCCTCCTTCCTACTTAGTCTGTGAGTTAATTAATCAATCATATTTGTTGAGCGCTTACTATGCGCTGACCACTGTACTAAGTGCTTGGGAGAGAACATTATCACAGAGTTCCTTGTGGAACAGGGACTGTATCTGACATGATTTGCACTATACCACAGTTCTTCATATGATTAGCTAGCTAGTCAATCAATCAATCAATCAATTGTATTTATTGAGCGCTTACTGTGTGCAGAGCACTGTACTAAGCGCTTGGGAAGTACAAGTTGGCAACATATAGAGACAGTCCCTACCCAACAGTGGGCTCACAGTCTAGAGGGGGGAGAGCTAGTCCAGTAGCCTTGCTGCATGGACTGATGTGGGCTAGTGGCAAAGGAGAGTAAGGACTGTAAGCTCACTGTGGGCAGGGAATGTGTCTGTTTATCGTTGTATTGTACTTTCCCAAGCGCTTAGTAAGTGCACACAGTAAGTGCTCAATGAATGAATGAATGAGTGGGGTGCTCATTGGCAGCGTAGTGTTGAGGTACATTTCATTGCTTCAACCGTTGGGGATGGGGCATATCGACTCCTTAAGTTTATGTATTATAAATTAATTATTTATAACTAATTATATATAACTAACTTTATAACTAATTATTTATAACTAACTTTATAACTAACTAACATTTATAACTAATGTCTGTCTCCACCTCTAGACTGTAAGCTCTTTGGTAGGGAACGTGTCTGCCAACCCTGTTGTATTGCACTCTCCCAAAGTGCTTAGTCAAGTGCTCTGCATATAGTAAGCTCTCATTAAATACCATTGAGGATGATGAAGATGATTGATGATGGACTGTAAGATCCTTGTGGGCAGGGATCACATCTACTAACTCTGTTGCATTGTACTTTTCCAAGGGCTTAGTACGTTGCTCTGCACACACTAAGTGCTCAGTAAGTTGATTAATCGACTGATGGCTTTCCACAGTTTTCAGACAAATTAAAAGCTCCCTTTTGAGATTTTCCCTAGAGGTTTTTCTCATGGAATTTCTGCAGGCAAAGAATTTCTGCAGGCGAAGTAACTGACACCGATTTAAATTTATAAAATGCAGGCAGGGCTGCCCCTCGTCTGAGTTCGCGGCTGCCTCCCAGGGACTGGACGGAGCCCTGGCTAAACCAATGACATGGGTTTGGAAGTAGCATGGCCTGGTGGAAAGATCCAGGCCTGAGTTATAATCCTGGCTCCTCCATCTGTCTGCTGTGTGGCCTGCTGAGACGTCTCTGTGCCTCAGTTTACTCATCTGTAAAATAGGGATCCAATGCCTGTTCTCCCTCCCTGTTAGACTGGGAGCCCCACATGGGGCGGGGGCTGTGTCTGATCTGATTATATTGTATCTGCCCTGGATACAATCCATACCAAACAAATGCGACAATTTTAATGATTGTCAGGGGCTCCCCAAACTCTAACTTGGCTTGTTCTGTTGTTTGGTGGCAGGGGGAATCAGTGTCCCTAAAGTGGGGAAGTCAGCACATCCACAGTGAGCCAAACCATTTGGGGTTTGGACATTTTTGCAAGTGGCTCAGAGCTGACAGGTTCAGCGCGGTCTGGCACAACATCTTAGTTCTCCACCACGTTTCCTACTGTCCGATCTGCTTTGTGCCAGAAGGCAGAGCCCTAGATTGGTGGGGCAACCCGTGGCCATGGAGGGCTTTGAAGCCGGCCCACGGCTGAACTGCCCGGGACTTTGGAGGCTAGATCTATCCAAGCCTGAGTCCACCCCCGGCAGTAGGGTAGGATGGTAGAAACAGAAGTGGGCCAGCCCCCTCCCTTTGGCCCAGAAAGTGTGCGCCTCATTGCCCCCTCACTCTGGTCTGGGGCTTTCAGGGTTCAGCCGAGACCCAGGGAAGCTCAGACACTAAACTATGTGCATTTTCCTTCGCGCCTCCAATCAGCACGGCATCCGGAGTCTGGGCCCAGCGCGCTGCTTCTGGGACTCTAACTGGTTGTCGATGGCCCCTGGCTTCTTCTTTCCTGCTGTTCCCATTTAGGGAACCGGCCATCACTGGATGGGACAGAGGCTCCCTTCCTAAAGATGGACACTCTTTAATAATAATGATAGCATTTATTAAGTGCTTACTATGTGTAAAGCACTGTTCTAAGCGCTGGAGAGGTTACAAGGTGATCAGGTTGTCCCACGGGGGGCTCACAGTTTTAATCCCCATTTTACAGATGAGGTCACTGAGGCCCAGAGAAGTGAAGTGACTTGCCCAAAGTCACACGGCTGACCATTGGCGGAGCTGGGATTTGAACCCATGACCACTGACTCCAAAGCCCGTGCTCTTTCCACTGAGCCACGCTGCTTCTCTACTTTACACCCAGGCAGCCCCGAAGGCAACGGAGATAAGTCGAGCTGAGCGGGTGGCTTTTTCAACCCACGCTGGTCAGGCACTAGCCACATGCAGCTACGAGGTGGCAAGCCCCACATGACTGGTTCCCAGAGCCTAATGGAACAGTCGCTCCTCGAGGCCGAGCTCGTGTGAACCTGAGAAAAGCCGCCGTCGTTGTCTGCTCCCTCATTTCTCACTTTCGTGTCCGGGCTGGGAAAGCCCAACCCAAGATCCGAGGACAGAGGCCCGAGGGCACGGTAGAGCATGATGGCATGATGGGCATGGAATGGTGAGTTGTGGGGAAGAGGCTGCCAACATTGCCACTCAACAGCCGCTTTGGAAAAAGTTGTATGGAGCTCTCTTGCTTCTCTGGTTTCCCCCCACCTGCTGGGAAACGTCTTCCCAGTACAGACCAGGAATACTGGCTCCGTAGTTAAACGCGCTTCAGCCTGGGTCTCCTTTCTCCAGTCTCTCCCAGTAATAGTAATAAAAATATTGAGGATGATTCATTCATTCATTCATTCAATCGTATTTATTGAGCACTTTCTGTGTGCAGAGCACATGGGCAGAATAAGTTGGCAACATATAGAGATGGTTCCTACCCAACAATGGGCTCACAGTCTAGAAGAGGGAGATGGACAGCAAAACAAAACATGTGGATAATTGTAATATTTGAGTCAACCACCGTACTTAGCCCTGGGATAGATCCAAGATAGTCAGGTCAGACACATTCCTGGCCAACATGGGGCTTGCAGTTTAAGGGAGAGGGATAATAGGCATCTAATGCCCATTTTACAGATGAGGAAACTGAGACCCAGATGTTAAGTGATCTGCCCAGGGCGCACAGCAGCCACCTAGCTCTCTTTTTTTTTTTTTGATGGCATCTATTAAGCGCTTACTATGTGCAAAGCACTGTTCCAAGTGCTGGGGAGGTTACAAGGTGATCAGGTTGTCCCACAGGGACACGGCCTGGGCTCTTTCCATTAGATGCTCTGCTTCTCACCCAGCCTTCAGTGTTCGCTTGGTTCCATCCTCTGCTCCCTCTGCCCCAGGCTAAGTGCGTGAGAAGCAGCGTGGCTCAGTGGAAAGAGCATGGACTTTGGAGTCAGAGGTCGTGGGTTCCAATCCCGGCTCCGCCAATTGTCAGCTGTGTGACTTTGGGCAAGTCACTTCACTTCTCTGGGCCTCAGTTCCCTCATCTGTAAGACTGTGAGCCCCCGTGGGACAACCTGATCACCTTGTAACCTCCCCAGGGCTTAGAACGGTGCCTTGCACATAGTAAGCGCTTAATAAATGCCATCATTATTATTATTATTATGTTAAGAGATGGGGTCCTCACTGGCTAGTACAAAGGTGCAGCTTCAGAGGATAAGTGAAGAAGCGATTGCATCAGGGTATTGTTCAGTAGGGATATCAACGTGGAACTTCCCTAAGACGGCCCACCGGGTCAACCTTCTCCATGATGGTAACAGGTTGGAAGTGGTCCCTTGGCAGGAAGTCAGGCAGGGTCTCAGAGCCAAGCCTGGTTGGGGGGCAGTCCAGGGAACAGGGGCAACGGGGCCGTGGTGGTAGAGGCATTCTGAGTGATGCCATTATGCTACGTTGGCATGAGTGCAATATTGTGGGGTCCCACGATGGAATGAGGGCAGCACCACCCGACTAATCCCTGACTGGCTCTGACATTCTCATTTCTCTGAGCTCTGTCGTAGAGCCTGTCATCCAGGTTGCTCTCCCGACTTCTCAGTGTTGGTTTTCCACAAGCAGAGGTGTCACCTCTGGTCCCACCCTTCCTGGGAGTCTGCGGCTCAGGATTGGATCAGATTTCCCCATCCACTCGGTCCCCAGAAGTGAGCTGGGGACTCTGAAAATCCACCTGCCTGATACTGGGCGAGGGAAGAGGCCTGTGCTGGGTGGCCACTGGAGATGGGGCTAGAGAAGGGCCTGGGGCAAGAGACTGGAGGAAGGGCTAACGCAGAGGCTGGGATAGGGACAGTTGGGGATAATTAGAGCCCACGGGGACGTCTGGCAATTCAGGATCACAATGCTGGTTTTAGGTAAGGGGAAAGCCAGGGCAGGTCTCAGAAACCGGAGTCTCAGGCCTCCCTCACTTCGACACCCAATGGGCAGCCCCTTTGTTTATGGGAAATTCAATCCCCCGAGGTCTAGGGCCTCGATGTCTACGGGCTGCTGAGCCTTTAAAACCTTTTTATCTCTCCTCGGAGCTGAAAATGACATCTGGCCAGCTGTTCACCACCCGACACCCTGGAAAATGGCCCTCCTTTTGCCCGGTGCCCTGGGAAGAGAGAGAAGCTAGACAACAACCTAAAGCCCGGGGGCTGAAGGGCGAGGGTATGTGTGTATGTGTGAGTGTGTGTGTTCCACCTCTGTCCGTAAACACATGCACACAAACACACACACACTCAGCTCCCACTCTGGAGCAGAGCAGATTGCAACTGGAAATGCCCAGGAAGCATAAACGTTTGCAGGGTCATTTGAACCTGACTTCTGGAGGTCATCTGCCACTGGCGTCACCCCTCTCCATCCGTTTTCAACTATGTGTGGCCATGGCAGGGAGCCTCTGGAGGGGATTCTCAGGTTGGGAGTCCCTTGAGGGTCAAGGAGCTGGTCTAATTCTAGCCTGTGTATTCTTTCGCAGTGCTTGGTGCAGTGTTTGGAACAGAGTAGGTGCTTAATAATAATAGTAATAATAATAGTTATGGCATTTATTAAGCGCTCACTAGGTGCAAAGCACTGTTCTAAGTGCTGGATAAGGCAACGATTATCACTTCCAGGAGATTAATAATTGAGGCGGGGTGAAGCAAGAGGGCAACTTGCAGGGGATGGGGCTTCTTGTCTGCTGTGCGGGCTTGGGTAAATCACTTAATTTCTCTGTGTCTCAGTTATCTCATCTGTAAAATGGGAATTAAGACTGTGGCCACTATATGTTGCCAACTTGTACTTCCCAAGTGCTTAGTCCAGTGCTCTGCACACAGTAAGCGCTCAATAAATATGATTGAGTGAATGAATGAATGTGAGCCTCACGTGGGACAGGAACTGTAATCCAACCCAATTACTTGTATCTACCCGAGTGCTTAGAACGGTGCTTGGCACATAATAAACGCTTAACAAATGCCATTATTATTCTCCCTCTTCATCGCTCAGCGGTGTGGAAGGTGCCTGGGGTTGGAGCAACGGAGAGCCAGGCACCCGCTGAGATGCTTGCTCTGCTCCTGGGGTTTTGTCCCAAGAGCCTGTCTCATTGGCAATATTTCCAGGAAGAAAAGTCTCACCCCCCTGCCAATCGCCCTCTGAAACTCCAGAGGCTGGATCTGCCTCCTCGGCAATAGGGACAGGGGAAGGAATCCCCAAAGATTTGGACAGTTCAACACAGTTTGTTTAGAATTCCCCAAATACAGTCTCTCTGTCCTTCCTTCCCTTGTCTCTTGACTCTATCTTTCCCCCTTTCTCCCCATTTTCAGGCTTGTCTCTCCCCCCTCCCCTTTTCCTCTTCCTATTTTTCTCTTTTTGTGTCATTTGTGTCGATAAGCTGCTACTAACATCGAGATCTTATCAATGAGTGGGACTTAACTGGTGAGTCAGACGTGGAACTGAGACTACATCAGTGTGGCTGAACAGACCGTCTCGCCACACTGTTGGCTTTGCCCTTTACAAGAGGTTTCCATTTTCTAATCTGTCTCTTGGTCTCTGTAGCTTCCCAAAGCCTCTGGTCAGGGAGAACAGCCCCTTACGCTATTTAGGGGTGTAAGTCTCTCACTCTCTATCTTCAGTTGGCATGAAGCAGCGTGGCTCAGTGGAAAGATCCCGGGCTTTGGAGTCAGAAGTCAAGGGTTCAGATCCCGGCTCCGCCAATTATCAGCTGTGTGACTTTGGGCAAGTCACTTAACTTCTCTGGGCCTCAGTTACCTCATCTGTAAAATGGAGATTGAGACTGTGAGCTCCCCGTGGGACAAACTGATCACCTTGTAACCTCCCCAGCGCTTAGAACAGTGCTTTGCACAGAGTAAGTGCTTAATAAATGGAATTATTATTATTGTTATTATGAAGTCTGATTCCCCATTCACCAAACTGCTGGATTTCCTGATTTGTTTTTCTAATTCTAATTCTTTCCTCTATCTGTGCATCTCTCAAAGCTAAGGAGTTCCAACTACATATGGTCGCAAACCAAAAAGACTGGCACTGTGGGAAGAGAGTTTCAGCAAAAATGCACATTGAAAGCCTACGTAATGGCAGAAACAGCATGCCTAGTGGAAGGAGCATGGGCCTGGGATTTAGAGAACCTGGGTTCTAATCCCGCCTCAGCCACATGTCTACTGTGTGATCTTGGGCAAGCCACTTCACTTCTCTGCGCCTCAGTTACCTCATCTGCAAAATTAAGACTGTGAGCCTTATTTGGTACAGGGACTGTGTCCATCCTGATTATTTTGAATCTACCTCAGTACTTAGTATGATACCTGACACATAGTAAATGGTTAACAAATGCCATAAGCAAAAAAACCACTCACCAAATGCACATCTTCTCATCTACCATCTAACCACAGGAATATATTTTATCTCTACAAATCAAAGGAATTTCTCTCCCAAATCCTTACCAAGAAGTTGAAAATATGATCCTATATGGTGCTCTAGGTCATTGTGACAGCACTCCTATTTTGGGTAAAGGACCAAGCGATGTGCTGAGGAGTCCACCGGGGCAAATGTTGTTGGATGAACATTTATCTTCAACAATATTGAAATGTTGGCCAATGTTGGAAAGTGGTGAAAATTTCAGTGGGAAATGAATCTTGCAGTTAAGTAATTATGGTTTGGAAAATGGCTGTAGACTATGATATATAGATTTGAGAGAATCCAGTCATAAATTTCCCAATTTTTTTTGTTGAAACGATCATTTGAAGAACATACTAAAGTTGTAATAATATCTCAAATTGATATAGTAGTTTTTCCTTTTCGCAAGCACTTTCACATTACTTATTTTTTATCGCATTTTATTAAGCATTTATATGCTAAACACTGTACTAAGCACTGGCGTAGATTACAAGCTAATCAGGTTGGACACAACCATCCACGTCCTACTTGGGGCTCATAGTCTCAGAGAACTGAGGGTCAGAGAAGTTAAGTGATTTGCCCAAGGTCACATACAGCAAGGTATACGTCATTCCTACTTCATTCATTTGGTACTCGCAGCATCTCTGTGAGGTAAGGTGAGGCAGGTATTATTGTCTCCATTTGATAGTTGAGGCCACAATTATCTTAACGGAGAAGTTAAGTGAAGCACTTAAGTGCTGAGAAGTCCAAGGTCACAGAACAGGATGATGCAGAGCTCACACTGTAACTCAGGTCTCCCGATTCCCGGCCCTCGTTTTCTTTCCGTCAAGGTCACAGTGCCCTCAAGGTGAAGAGTAAATATGAATTTGGTCCTATTAATAAGTCAAAGCCAGTATCCAATCCAGCCCCAGGTTGTGACTTCAATCAAAGGGAAAGGATGTTTGGAGGCGTTGTGGTTAGGGATGGGCTATCTAGCAATTGATGACATTTCCTTCTACTTTTCCTTCCTTTCGCTCTAGTAACCCATCAGGGACTATTTACGCAGTGAACTATCTAAATCTTTCTCGAACCTGCTGGTACTTTTGACCTAAACAGCTTCCCGTGACTCCAAATGTCAGAGATTTACCGCCTGTTGAGCGAAGAAATATTTCCTTTTGTTTGATTTGAACCTCCAGCCCTCTAGCTTCATTGGGAGCCCCTCATTCTGGTGCCGTGAGACTCAATGAACAGGGATTGTGTGTTTGCCCTCTTCATATACCCTTCACAAAAAATTTAGTCAGGTCCCCTCTCGGTCTATGACTTTTCAGGCTGAAGAAAGCTATTTTTTCCACCTAACGTCTCTCGGAAGCTACTTCCATTGGACTGCTCTCCTCCCCATTGTTGGGTAGGGACTGTCTCTATATGTTGCCAACTTGTACTTCCCAAGCACTTAGTACAGTGCTCTACACACAGTAAGCGCTCAATAAATACGATTGAATGAATGAATGAATGAATGGTGTCCTACATAAGACGTCGTGGCTAGAATAACCAGAATGGCATTCCAGGTTTAGACTGAAAGCTCCTGGTGAACCGGGAACGTACCTTCGGCTTTGTTGTATTGCACTTTCCCAAGTGCTTACTAGAGTGCCAGGTGAGCTGCAAGTGCTCAGTCAATCAATCACTCACTCACTCAATCAATCAATCAATCAGTTGTATTTTTTGAGTGCTTACTGTGTGCAGAGCACTGTACTATGCGCTTGGGAAGTACAAGTTGGCATTATATAGAGACAGTCCCTACCCAACAGTGGGCTCACAGTCTACAATCAATCAATGGTATTTATGGAGTGCTTACTATGCGCCAAGAATTATTCCAAGTGTTTGGGAGAATAAAGTACAACCAAATTTGCAGACAAATTCACTTCCCATAATGATCTTGCAATCTAGATGGGGAGATAGACATTAATATGAATAAACACCATTGATAAATCGATTGACGTAGTGTTGTACAGTGGGAATACTGGGCATCCCCACCTTTGGCCTAATATAACCATCAGAGTCCAAGCTAGGGAGGAGAAGCAGCATTGCCCAATGGAAAAAGCATGGGTCTGGGAATCAGAATGCCTGGGTTCATAATGTTGGTATTTGTTAAGCGCTTACTATGTGCCAAACACTGTTCTAAGCGCTGGGGTAGATACAAGGTAATCAGGTCGTCCCATATAGGGCTCACAGTCTTCATCCCCATTTTACAGATGAGGTAACTGAGGCACAGAGAAGTTAAATGATTTGCCCGAGATCACACAGCTGACAAGCGGCAGAGCCAGGATTAGAACCCCTGACCTCTGAGTCCCGAACCTGCGCTCTTTCCACTTAACCATGCTGCATCTAATCCCAACTCCACCATTCTCCTGCTGGATAACCTTGGGCAAACTTCTCTGTGGCTCAGTTCCTTCAACTGTAAATTGGGGTTCAGTTCTGAGTCTCTCGCCACCTGAGACTTTGAACCCCAAGTGAGACGGGGACTGCACCTGAGCTAGTGTGGCCCATAGTAAGTGCTTAACAAGTGCCACAATTATTCATTATTAGGGGAGAGTGAGGAGTGAATCCCTCTCCCTCACATACTCATTTTCTTTCACTATAATAATAATAATTGGGGTATTTGTTAAGTGCTGAATATGGGCCAAGCATTGCTAAACGTAATATAATCTTAAGCAAATCCCAGAATTCTGTGGCCTGGGCACATCCTAACACCATGTCAGGGCGGTCTGTAGTGAGCGGAGGCAGATGAAGGGGGAATCAGGAAGCTAGTCCCAGATGATCAATCAGTGGTATTTATTGAACGCTTACTGTGTGCGGAGAACTGTACTGGGGGACTGCGATACAGCCGAGCTTACAGTCTAGAGGACGGTCCCAGTTCTTGGACCCCGATGGCTTTCTAAAACTGCTGAGGGCAGTTAATAACAATCAGGAGCCACCCCAGCCCTGCCAGAACTTACAGCCAGGCCTCACAGCCGGCCTACTGATATGCCGGTTATTCAAAGGGTGACTCGTTCAGTAAAGTTTTACAACAGAGCTCTTTGGCTGTCAAAGAGCTGTCCTCTGTAAACGAATAAAAATGCAGACCACGATATGACCTAGTGGGAAGAACACAGGGATGGGAGTAAGGAGACCTGGTAACTAATCCTGGATCCTCCTCTTGCTTGTCGTGTGACATTGGGCAAGTCACTTAATAATAATGATGGCATTTATTAAGCGCTTCCTATGTGCAAAGCACTATTCTAAGCGCTGGGGAGGTTACAAGGTGATCAGGTTGTCCCACATGGGGCTCACAGAGTCTTCATCCCCATTTTTCAGATGAGGGAACTGAGGGCCAGAGAATAATAATGATGGCATTTATTAAGCACTTACTATGTGCAAAGCACTGTTTTAAGCACTGGGGAGGTCATAAGGTGATCAGGTTGTTCCACGGGGGGCTCACGGTCTTAATCTTCATTTTCCAGATGAGGGAACTGAGGCCCAGAGAAGTGAAGTGACTTGCCCAAAGTCACACAGGTGACAATTGGCAGAGCCGGGATTTGAATCAGTCAATCAATCAATCAATCATATTTATTGAGCGCTTACTGTGTGCAGAGCACTGTACTAAGCGCTTGGGAAATACAAGTTGGCAACATACAGAGACGGTCCCTACCCAATAGTGGGCTCACAGTCTAGAAGGGGGAGACAGAGAACAAAACCAAACATATTAACAAAATAAAATAAATAGAATAGATATGTACAAGTAAGATAAATAAATAGAGTAATGAATATGTACAAACATATATACATATATACAGGTCATTGAACCCATGACCTCTGACTCCAAATTCCAGGCTTTTTCCACTGAGCCACGCTGCTGCTTCATTTAATAATAATAGTTGAGGTATTTGCTAAATGCTTACCATACACCAAGCAGTCTACTAAGGGCTGGGTTAAAAACAAGATAACCAGGTCACACAAGGTCCCTGTTTCACATTGCACTCACAGTTTTAGGGAGAGAGAGAACTGGTATAGAACCCCCATTTTACAGATGAGGAAACTGAGGTATGGAGCAGATAAATAAATAATAATAATAAATAATGGTGGCATTTGTTAAGCGCTTACTATGTGCCAAGCACTGTTCTAAGTGCTGGGAGAGATACAAGGTAATCAGGTTGTCCCATGTGGGGCTTACATTCTTAATCCCCAGTTTCCAGATGAGGTAACTGAGGCACAGGGAAGTTAAGTGACTTGCCCAAAGTCACACAGCTGAGAAGTGCCGGAGCCAGGATTTGAACCCATGACCTCAGACTCCAACGCCCCGGGCTCGTTCCGATGAGCCACGCTGAAATGACTTGCCCAAGGTCACCTAGCAGGTAAGTGGCAGAACAAGAATTAGAGCCCAGGTCCCCTGACCCCCAAGGCCTGTGCTCTTTTCGGGAGGGTACACTGCTTCTCTGGGCCTCAGTTTCCTCATCTGTAAAATGGGGATTCAATATCTGTTCTCAGTTCCATTTAGATTGTGATCCCTGTCGGGGGACAGAGACTGCATCCAATCTAAATATCCTGCATTTAGCCTGGAATCTCTCACAGTGCTTGGCACATAGTAAACACCACTTAACAAATACCACAGTTACTACTAGAGGTGGGGAAACTTTCTAGAGAAGCAGCGTGACTCAGTGGAAAGAGCCCGGGCTTTGGAGTCAGAGGTCATGGGTTCAAATCCCGGCTCCTCCACTTGTCAGCTGGGTGACTTTGGGCTAGTCACTTCACTTCTCTGGGCCCGTAAAATGGGGATGAAGACCGTAAGCCCCATGTGGGGCAAACTGATCACCTTGTAACCTCCCCAGCTCTTAGAAGAGTGCTTTGCACATAGTAAGTGCGTAATAAATGCCATCATTATTTTTATTATTACTCCTTCTGTGACAGATTCTGAGTCTGGTGCACGTTTGGAACCGTACACTGGGGCAGATTGGGATGACTTTAGTGGCCTGGATCTCCTTTGGGCTTCCCCACCCCTCTTCCCATCCACCCGGGGATGGGCCTGTTGTCTCAGAGTGGAAGGAGCACGAGCAAACGTGAGCTGGATGCTTGTCCTCACCATGGCAGGGAGCATGGGGGCAAGGAGGTGTGCCCGTTGGGTTGCCAGGGCAGGAACAGGGGCCACCCTTCGAGCCCAGGAGCTTGAGTCCATGTGGGCGCTTCCAGGTGGCAAATGGCCATCAGATTTTACCTCAGAACTGCTTAGGGGAGCAGCGGGGCCCAAAGTAAAGACGACAGGCCCGGGAGTGAGAGGAATTGGGTCCTAATGTCAGCTCAGCCACCTGTCTGCTGTGTGATCTTGGACAAATCATTTCTCTGTGCCTCAGTTCCCTCAGAGCCCCCTTTTTCCTCTCCTCCTCCCCATCCCCCCTGCCCTACCTCCTTCCCCTCCCCACAGCACCTGTATATACATTTGTATAACTTGTACATATTTACTATATATTTTGTTAATGATGTGCATATGGCTTTAATTAATTCATTCATTCATTCAATCATATTTATTGAGCGCTTACTGTGTGCAGAGCACTGTACTAAGCACTTGGGAAGTCCAAGTTGGCAACATATAGAGACGGTCCCTACCCAACAGCGGGCTCACAGTCTAGAAGGGGGAGGCAGACAACAAAACAACACATATTAACAAAACAAAAGAAATAGAATAGTAAATATGTACAAGTAAAATAGAGTAATAAATCTGTGCAAACATATATACAGGTGCTGTGGGGAGGGGAAGGAGGTAGGGCGGGGGAGAGGGGGAGGGGGAGAGGAATGGGGGGCTCAGAGGTCATTCATTCATTCATTCATTCAATCGTATTTATTGAGCGCTCACTGTGTGCAGAGCACTGGACTAAGTGCTTGGGAAGTACAAGTCGGCAACAGATAGAGACGGTACCTACCCAACAATGGGCTCACAGTCTAGAAGGGGGAGACAGACAACAAAACAAAACATGTAGACAAGGTGTCAAGTCGTCAGAACAAATAGAATTAAAGCTAAATGCACATCATTAACAAAATAAATAGAATAGTAAATTTGGACAAGTAAAATAAATACAGTGATAAACCTGTACAAACATATATACAGGTGCTGTGGGGAGGGGAAGGAGGTTGTCTGTCTGCCCCTTCTAGACAGTGAGCCAGTTGTTGGGTAGGGACCATCTCTGTATTCATTCCTTCATTCATTCAATCGTATTTCTTGAGCACTTACTGTGTGCAGAACACTGTACTAATCAATCAATCAATCAATTGTATTTATTGAGCACTTACTGTGTGCAGAGCACTGTACTAAGCGCTTGGGAAGTACAAGTTGGCAACATATAGAGACGGTCCCTACCCAACAGTGGGCTCACAGTCTAGAAGGGGGAGACAGAGAACAAAGCAAAACATATTAACAAAATAAAATAAATAGAATAGATATGTACAAGTAAAATGAATAGAGTAATAAAAACGTACACACATATATACATATATACAGGTGCTGTGGGGAAGGGAAGGAGGTAAGGCGAGGGCATCATATAGAGATGGCCCCTACTCTGCCATATGTTTTTTTAGACAGCCCACTGTTGGGTAGGGACTGTCTCTATGTGTTGCCAATTTGTACTTCCCAAGCGCTTAGTACAGTGCTCTGCACATAGTATGCGCTCAATAAATACGATTGATTGATATGTTACCAACTTGTACTTCCCAAGTGCTTAGTACAGTGCTCTGCACACAGGAAGCGCTCAATAAATACGATTGAATGAATGAATCTGTAAAACGGGGATTAAAGGCGTGAGCCCCGTGTGGGATATGGACTGTGTCTAACCTTATTATCTTGTCTCTACCCTAATGCCTGACACTTAGTAAGCACTTAACAAATACCATTAAAAAACACCGAAAGAACTGCCCTCCTGAGGTTTTGTCGGTGGCCTGACGCTTCCCCGAGGGTGGTCACTATGTTTCGCCCTCTTCTCCTTCCGGGTCCACTGCCGTGGCCCCGAGCGTGGCTCTCTGCAGGCATTAACGCTACCAGACTGTGCAGTTGTCAATGCAAAGCACAGTCTTGAGGCTTAGGGTCCCTCCCGCAGGATGCCCGGCGGGACGGGGGTTGCTCTGGCTCCCCTCGTCCGACCTCGCCTGTGGCAGAGAGGCCAGTGGGCTCCGGAGGTCTGTGGGTTCACAGAGGATCTTATCAGTTGTCGATGAGGCCCTGTCCCGCCTGACAGACAGGCGGTTTCCTCCTGTCCCCAGAGCCGGCCTGCTGTGGAGCCAGGAGAAAGGCGATAAGCCGCAGAGAAGATGTTTTCGGAGCCGCGCCTATCTTTCCCACCAAGTGGCCAGGGCCCTGCTTCCCCAGTCTCCGGCTGTTTTCGGATAAGGCCCGGGAGAAGCGGGAATGGGGAGCGAACCGCTTTCAGGCGGCGCCCCCGGGGAGCGTGCGGGAGTCCGGAGGCCGCGTTTCCTTCGGGGAGCCGTCTGTGTGGGGAGAGGGGAGAGGGGAGCCGGCCCCCCCTACTCGCCGCTCCCTGTCTGTGGCACAAGGAAGGAAAGGCGGCTGGCCAGAGGCGAGCCAGGGCTCTGCTGAGTTGTCGAAGGCTTCATCCCAGTCGCAGGAAACACATCTGCGGAGATTCCCTCCCGGCTGACCGGCCCAGTGGGGAGCCAGCTCATGCCCGGCCTTGGTTGCTGTGTATACCAGAAATGCAGACTGGCTTCAGCCAGGCAGGGAGAGGAGGCCAGGAACCAATGGGTGTGAGATGTAAAAGCCAGAGAAGTCATCTTCTCAGGCCCCTAGCACCATCCTCATCACACTCCTGTCTAAGGTAGGGTCACCAGGGCCATTTGGATGCGGTAGCAAGCGCTTAGTACAGTGTTCTGCACACAGTAAGTGCTCAATAAATACGACTGAATGAATGAATAGCGGACTCTTGGGGTCTGGGATGAGGGGAGCAGCTTCAGAGAGCCCGACTCACTCCCCCGCTGCTCCACTCTTGAGGCTACTGATGGGTCCTGCTGCCAATATACCACAATTATTACTATTATTCCTTAGCAGAACTGTTCATCAGGGCCAAGGTTGCCTGGCTCAAGAGATGAGGAAGTTTGGCTACCATTTCCCTCTCATTTAGCCCCTGGCCATTGCACACAGGGGCCAACCAATGCCTCACTGAATGTAAGACATGAGAAGAGAAAGCAAATGACATTTGCCTCTTCTTTTTTCTTAGAGAAGCAGCAGGGCCTAGCAGATGGAGCTGCTAGTCAGAATGACAGGGGTTTCAATCCCAACTCTGCCATTTGTCTGCTGTGTGACCTTGGGCAGCTCACTTAACTTCTTTGTGTCTCAGTTACCTCACCTGTAAAATGAGGAGTAAGGTTGTGAGTCCCGTGTGGGACAGAAACGGTGTCCAACATGATTTGCTTGTATCCACTCCAGTACTTAGTACGGTGCCTGGCACATAGTTAGCACTTAAAATATACCGCAGTTATTACTGCTATTCCTTAGCAGAACTGTTCATCAGGGCCAAGGTTGCCTGGCTCAAGAGATGAGGAAGTTTGCCTACCATTTCCCTCTCAATCTCTCCTGGGGAGACTAGGATATTCCCACATCCAGATTGCGCCAAGATTTGCAAATGCTGAAAAAATGCTGCCTCTTCCGTTTTCAGTAACTGATTTTAATGTCCGTCTCTCCCTCTAGACTGTAAGCATCCCGAGGGCAAGGACCAGCTCTATTGTACTGTACTCTCCCAAATGCTTAATATAGTGCTCTGTATATAGTAAGTGCTCAATAAATACCATTGATTTACTGACCGATTGATTTAGGAGATGCTGAAGACCCATCAGTGGTGTTTATTAAGTGTTTATTGTGTGCAGAACACTGAACTAAGCTTTCGGGATAATACGTTAGAGTTAGCAGACACAATCCCTCCTCTCAAGGAATTTTTAACCTAGCAAGGGTGACAGATATTAAAATAGATTACAGTCTGGGGAAGCAACAGAGTGTAAGAACATGCACATAAATACTGTGGGGATGGAGTGAGCACCAAAATGTTTAGAGAGTAAAGCCTCCCCACCAGAAGCAGCGTGGAAAGAGCACGGGCTTGGGAGACAGAGGTCATGGTTTCTAATCCTGGCTCTGCCACTTGTCAGCTGTGTGACTTTGGGCAAGTCACTTCACTTCTCTGGACCTCAGTTCCCTCATTTGGAAAATGGGGATGAAGACTGTGAGCCCCATGTGGGACGACCTGATGACCTTGTATCTACCCCAGAGCTTAGAACAGTGCTTGGCACAAAGTAAGCGCTTAACAAATACCATAGTTATTATTATTATCGGTATAGTGATCTGCACACAGTAAATTCCCAATAAATACCATCAATAGATTGATTGATTATATAAGTGATGTAATAAGGAAGGAAATTTGGGTGGGGAAATCAGAGGTTAGTCAGGGAAGGCTTCCTGGAGGGGTGGATGATAAAAAAAATTGAGAAGGAGCAGTTTCTACACTGTAAGTGCCTCATGGGCAGGGAACATGTTTAACAACAACCTTAATTGTACAGTGTATTCCCCCCAGTGCTTAGTGCCATGCACTCCACACGGTAAGTGCTCAATAAATACCACTGATTGACAGGAGTAGCTCAGTTAGCACACAGCACTGATGTTCCCAGGTTCTCTCTGCACTGGTCCACCACACTCTTTTCATTCATTCAGTAGTATTTATTGAGCATTTATGGTGTGCAGAGCACTGTACTAAGCGCTTGGGAAGTACAAGTCGGCAATATATAGAGACGGTCCCTACCTAACAACGGGCTCACAGTCTTTGGACAGAGTCTTAAGTGTTGAGGGATTCCAGGGGAGGGCCCTACTGAATTCAGAGCTCCTCTGGGAGGCCTTCCCTGTTTAATCTCTCATTTCCCCAACTATATCCTCCCTCCCCAACTGCTCTCTCAGCCATGTCACCTAAAAACCAGGAATGTGTCCGCTTATTGTTCTATTGTAGTCTCCCAAGCGCTTAGTACAGTGGTCTGCACCCAGTAAGCGCTCAGTAAATATGATTGAATGAACTGAATCACCAACCCCACACCCCACAACACTCACGTGCATATCTTCATGATCCATTGCTTCCTTCTTCCCAATATTTATTTCAGTGTCTGTCTTCCCTGCTAGATAGAACACTCCTTTAGGGCAGGAATATCTCAAGTGCTTAGTACAGTGGTCTGCACACAGTAAGCGCTCAATAAATACAATTGAATGAGTTGAATCACCAACCCCACACCCCACAGCACTCATGTGCGTATCTTTATGCTCCATCGCTTCCTTCTTCCCATAATTTATTTCAGTGTCTGTCTTCCCTGCTAGATAGACCGCTCCTTTAGGGCAGGGATAACATCTGCTAACTCTCTCCCATGTGCTTCGTACAGTGCTCCGCTCAGAAAAGTTACTCAGTAAATCGTCCCTTCAAATGCCGTCGAGTCATTTCTGACCCATAGCAACTCCCTGGACACAGCCTCTTCAGAACGTCCCATCTTCTGTCAGAAAGTTGTCTGGTAGGTGTATCTGTACAGTAAATGCCACGGTGTACAGTAATAATATAATAATGATGGCATTTGTTAAGCGCTTATTATGGGGAAGGCACTGTTCTACGCGCCGGGAGGATACAAGGTGATCAGGTTGTCCCACGGGGGGCTCACAGTCTTCATCCCCATTTGACAGATGAGGGAACTGAGGCCCAGAGAAGTGAAGTGATGTCCAAAGTCACACAGCTGACAAGTGGCGGAGCCAGGATTAGAACCCATGACCTCTGACTGCCAAGCCCGTGCTCTTTCCACTGAGCCACGCTGCTTCTCATACAATGTGGTCAGAGAGAATCAGACGAGGTAGCGTTTGTCACGAAGTGTAACACATCTTGGCTATGTAGAATCCAGGCCATACAGCCCACTGGTCGTATGACTTTCTGGCTGGCTAGATGATGGAACGCTGGTTATGTATAGCAATGGTTGTGAAGAGTAATGAACATAAAGAACGATGGAGCAGGCCTTCTGGCTTAGGGTTGGATGGTATATTACCCGACTACTCAGAAAGCCCATGGCCTGTTGATGCAGCTCTCCTCCACATTTTTCGGCTTCCAACCAACGAAACGGATGCAAGTCACACCCCTTCTGATTATGACATAATACGGACAAATCTTGGACTCTCTGAGCCTCTACTCCCACCAAGGCCGGACGCAGGACTTCCCCAGGCTTTGGCCGTTGGCTTTCCCTTGCCGCGATTTCTCAGGCGAAATCCTTGTGTGTTGCGATCGGTGAAGGCCAGCGGGAAATCTGAATCCTCCCCTTTTCCCTTATGGCACACCCTCTGCCTCCTGCTCGTGTGGCAGAGGAACAGACTTTTGGTTTCCATTTTGCATGACTCTGTCTTGTCTCTGTCGCTGACAGTGGGTCCACAAACCCAGATCCTACTGTGGGTCTGTCCGAAGGTGTTGTTTTCCGAGATGACGCAGTTAGCTTTTCGTTTGGATAAAAAATAAGTGTCCTTCACTCACTGTCTCCTAAGGCTCGTTTCAATGGGACGCGATCAGCTCTGAACGCCTGCATTGGCCACTGGAGTGTGTGTTCTTGCAGAGTCAATCTTGGGTGAGTGCCACAGCCAAGAACACAACAACAACAACAACAACAACAGCAACAAAGAGTGGTATTTGCTTAGTCCTTGCTATGTCAGTGAATAGTATTTATTGAGTGCTTACTATGTGCTGAGCACCGTACTGAGTGCTTGGATGAATATAGCCAATTATACAAATATAATGTTGGCAGAGAAGCAGCGTGGCTCAGTGGAAAAGAGCACAGGCTTTGGAGTCAGAAGTCATGGGTTCAAATCCCGGCTCCACCAATTGTCAGCTATGTCACTTTGGGCAAGTCACTTAACTTCTCTGTGCCTCAATTACCTCATCTGTAAAATGGGGCTTAAGACTGTGAGCCCCCCAGGGGACAACCTGATCACCTTGTAACCTCCCCAGCGCTTAGAACAGTGCTTTGCACGTAGTAAGTGCTTAAAAATGCCATTATTATTATTATTATCATTATTATCATTATTATTATTATTATTATTATGTGCCAAGAAGCAGCGTGGCTCAGTGGAAAGAGCACAGGCTTTGGAGTCAGAGGTCATGGGTTCAAATCCCAGCTCTGCCAATTGTCAGCTGTGTGACTTTGGGCAAGTCACTTAACTTCTCTGGGCCTCAGTTACCTCATCTGTAAAATGGGAATTAAGACTGTGAGCCCCCCGTGGGACAACCTGATTACCTTGTAACCTCCCCAGTGCTTAGAACAGTGCTTTGCACATAGTAAGCGCTTAATAAATGCCCCCCAAAAAGCACCGTACTGAGTGCTTGGATGAATACAACACAACAGAGCGGGTAGATTTGTTCCCTACCCACAACGAGCTTACTATGTGCCAAACACATCACTAAGTGCTGGAGTGGATGCAAGGCATTCAGGTCAGACACGATCCCTGTTCCCTCCGGGGCTTACAGTTTAAGAAGGGAGAAAAGGTACTGGATCCCTATGTGACTGATGCACAGAGAAGTGAAGTGACTTGCAAGCAGTGGAGCCAAGATCAGGGCCCAGGTCTTCTAACTCCCAGAGCCGAGCTTTTTCCGTTAGGCCACGCAGCTTCTCTCTACGGGAACCGGCCGTCCAGATGACTTCAGTAAAGATCCTGTGATGTCTAGGACATTTAACAGAGTCCTTTTCCCCCCCTCCCCGTGCTCATGTTCTTTGGTTGCAGAGTGATAATGCTTCTAATTAGCTTGGCGACCTCCCGAAGAGCCCGATAGGGCAGCGGAGGGGAGGCTGGAGGTGGGAAAGGCTTGGCCGGCCAGAGACGTTCTGGGGATCCCAGGCCGAAGCCCTCATTAGCGAGGAGGTGGGGGCTGGAGGGAAGAGGAGACATTAGATAAGAGAGGGGAAGACAGGAATGTCCTGCTGACAGAAGGGAAATTCGTGCGAAATGGACTTCTCACACGGCAGCTTCACGGGCAGGGGGCCGGCTCCTTTCTACCTTTCTGAGGTTCCTCCAGACCCACCGGGGGTGGTTGCACGTTGGCTGCAAGAGAGCAAGGCGGGCTGCTCTGGATGGGCATGGAGGTGACGGCGCCCCAGGCCAACCTCTACTTGTGGAGGCCCTGTGAATCTGGAAGGATGAGCAGGAAATGTGTCTGATGAGTGTGCGACGAAACCTGGAGAACGCAGGGGATTCAGCGTGGTGCGGTGATTCGCTCTTACTTAAGAGCTCCTGCCCGAGGTCCCGGCCAACTTGACTGTTGGCTGCTGCCGTCGATGCTCCTTCCTTCCTGCTTTCACACAATCCCACCCTTGAATGCTCTCAGGCTCAAGGCCTTTAATTAATCAATCAGTCAATCAATCGTATTTATTGAGCGCTTACTGTGTGCAGAGCACTGTACTAAGCACTTGGGAAGTACAAGTTGGCAACATATAATTCATCAATCGATCAGTCATATTTGTTGAGTGCTTACTGCGTGCAGGGAGCTATACTAGGCAGTCGGGAGAGTACTTATTTTTATTTATTCTGGTGATGACACCTGTTCACCTGCTTTGTTTTGTTGTCTGTCTCCCCCTTCTAGACTGGGAGCCCGTTGCTGGGTAGGGACCATCTCTCTATGTTGCCAACTTGTACTTCTCGAGCGCTTAGTACAGTGCTCTGCACACAGAAAGCGCTCAATAAATACGATTGAATGAATGAATGAATGAAAGTAAAAACGATCCCTACTGTCCAGGAGCTGACAATAATAATAATAATGCTGGCATTTATTAAGCGCTTACTATGTGCAGAGCACTGTTCTAAGCGCTGGGGAATTTACAAGGCGGTCAGGTTGTCCCATGTGGGGCTCACTGTCCTCATCCCCATTTTACAGATGAGGTCATTGAGGTCCAGAGAAGTTAAGTGACTTGCCCAAAGTCACACAGCTGATGAGTGGTGGAGCGGAATTTGAACCCATGACCTCTGACTCCAAAGCCCGTGCTCTTTCCACTGAGCCACGCTGCTTCTATATGTTGCCAACGTGTACTTCCCAAGCACTTGGTACATACAGTGCTCTGCACACAGTAAGTGCTCAATAAATAAGATTGAATGAATGAATGAATGATAGTAAACATGATCCCTACTGTCAGGGAGCTGACAATAATAATAATAATGATGGCATTTATTAAGCGCTTACTATGTGCCAAGCACTGTTCTAAGCACTGGGGAGGTACAAGGTGATCGGGTTGTCCCACAGGGGGCTCACAGTCTTCAATCCCATTTTACAGATGAGGTAACTGAGGCCCAAAGGAGTGAAGTGACTTGCCCAGTGTCACACAGCTGACAATTGGCAGAGCCGGGGTTTGAACTCATGACCTCTGACTCCAAAGCCCGGGCTCTTTCCACTGAGCCACGCTGCTTCTCTAGTGGGAAAGTAATGAGCAATCTACTGGGAAAGTAATGATGAACATACCTTTCTTTGATGATGCTAAGTATGTTTTCAGAATGGCTGTCACCAACTGCTGCACCAACTCTTTGGCGAGGCCTGTTGGGACTCGCAGCATCCCTGGGACAGAGGAGAGAGGAGGTCGTCCAGATGAGCAGCCCATTCATTCATTCAATTCATTCAATCATATTTATTGAGCGCTTACTCTGTGCAGAACACTGTACTAAGCACTTGGGAAGCACAAGTTGGCAACATATAGAGACGGTCCCTACCCAACAACAGGCTGACAGTCTAGGAAGGGGAGACAGACAACAAAACAAAACAAGTAGACAGGTGTCAATACCATCAGAATAAATAGAATTATAGCTATACGCACATCATTAATAAAATAAATAGAATAGTAAATATGTAATATGTACTATTCTACTGGCCCAAGGCCACCTGAACTCTCAGCCTTGCCCTGGCTCCGACGATCAGGGAGCGATGGGGCCAAGAGCAGAGTCCCTGTGTCCCAAGGGAGAGTAAAGCTCTGAGAGTAGTGCTTAGTAGAGTACTCTGCAAACAGTAAATGCTAAATAAATACTGATGATGATGATGATAATAATAATGATGGCATTTATTAAGCGCTTACTATGTGCAAAGCGTGTGTGAATGAATGAATGATAGTAAACACGATCCCTACTGTCAAGGATCTGACAAGAACAATAATAATAATGATGATGGCATTTATTAAGTGCTTACCATGTGCAAAGCACCGTTCTAAGCGCTGGGGAGGCTACAAGGTGATCAGGTTGTCCCACGGGGGGCTCATGGTCTTAATCCCCATTTTACAGATGAGTTAACCGAGGCCCAGAGAAGTGAAGTGACTTGCCCAAAGTCACACAGCTGACAACTGGCGGAGCCGGGATTTGAATCCATGACCACTGACTCCAAAGCCCGGGCTCTTTCCACTGAGCCATGCGGCTTCATGATGATGATAATGAGGATCTCTTGGCCAGGACCATTTCATTCATTCATTCAGTCAGTCAGTCACATTTATTGAGCACTTACTGTGTGCAGAGCTCATTCATTCATTCATTCATTATTATGTGTTTATTGAGCACTTACTGTGTGCAGAGCACTGTACTAAGCGCTTGGGAAGTACAAGTTGGTCAAACTCTGCTTCCAGGCTCTAATTTGCTCAGGGGGTGGAGGCATCCCATCCCGTATTTCCCTCACCCTGCCCGGTCAGCAGGGCTGGCCCTCGGGACGGCTGGTCACTTGCCCGCTGGGTTGGGTTGCTCTGGGCTCTGTGATGAACGATGACGGACCAGAACCCCTGGCTTCTGGGAGCTGTTGGGGCTACTGGGGACTGCTGGGGACTACTGGGGCTGCTGATTTTCCGAGCTGTCTAGTTGTCAGTCGGGGTCACTGGGGTTGTAACCTTGACTCTCCTGCCAGGAGTTGTGGTCCAGGACAAATAGAGAGAAGCAGCATGGCTCAGTAGAAAGAACTCAGGCTTTGGAGTCAGAGGCCATGGGTTCAAATTCCGGCTCTGCCAATTGTCAGCTGTGTGGGTAAGTCACTTCTCTGGGCCTCCGTTACCTCATCTGGAAAATGGGGATTAAGACTGTGAGCCGCCCATGGGACCATGATTTCCTTGTAACCTCCCCAGCGCTTAGAACAGTGCTCTGCACATAGTAAATGGTTAATAAATGCCATTATTAGTATTATTATTATTATTGTTAAATGCCCCAACTCAGTGTAGAAGAAGTGAGGCTAATGGAAAGAACTCTAGACTGGAGAACCAGAGAAATAGTTTCCAATCCCACTTCCACCGCTTGTGTGATGTTGGGAAAGCTACTTCACTCTTCTGTGCCTCAGTTTCCTTAACCACAAAAGGAGATTTGTACATGTTGTACATATTTACTATTCTATTTATTTTGTTAATAATGTGCATTTAGCTTTAACTCTACTTATTCCGACGACTTGACACCTGTCCACATGTTTTGTTTTGTTGTCTGTCTCCCCCTTCTAGACTTCTAGACCGTCGTTGGGTAGGGACCGTCTCTATATGTCGCCAGCTTGTACTTCCCAAGCGCTTAGTACAGTGCTCTGCACACAGTAAGCACTCAATAAGTACAATTAAATGAATGAATGAATGAAAGAATGAAGATTAAGTACCTGTATTCCTCTCCCTTAGACTGTGGGCCCCATGAAGGACAGCCACTGTTGGGTAGAGACTGTCTCTATATGTTGCCAGCTTGTACTTCCCAAGCACTTAGTACAGTGCTCTGCATGCAGTAAGCACTCAATAAATACGATTAATTGATTGATTGATTGACAGGGACTGTGTCCAACCTGGTTAGCTTGAATCTACCCCCGCGCTTAGCACAATACTTGGCACAGAGTAAGCGCTTAACAAATGCCACAATTATCATCACTGATCCACATTCTTTATTCATTCATTCATTCAGTCAATCGTATTTATTGAGTGCTTACCGTGTGCGGAACACTGAACTAAACCCTTGGGAGGTGCAAATCGGTAGTGTTGGCCCAGCTCCGAGGTGAGAGGAGGGGTAGAAGAGGGTGAGATCTTTAGGGAATGTTTCAGTTCCAGGTTTGTGGCCTCATTCCTACTGCTAGTCTACCCATCTGCTGACCTTAGGCAGACTCTGAGCCCGCCAGTGAGCAGCTATAAGTCATAAAGTACTTCCCAAGCGCTTAGTACAGTGCTTTGCACACAGTAAGCGCTCAATAAATACGATTGATTGATTGATTGATAAAGGCAGTGATGTGTCCAGTGGGCCCATCCAGGTGGGAGTGTCCTTTGAAGCTTACAGAAAGCCCTCTACCCAGAAAAATTACTGGCTGTGTGACCTTGGGTAAGTCACTTCACATCTCTGGGCCTGAATTCCCTCAACTGCAAAATGGGGATTTAATACCTTTTCTCCCTCCTACTTATACTGTGAGCCCCATGTGGGACCTGATCACCTTGTATTAATTAATTCATTCATTCAATCGTATTTATTGAGCGCTTACTGTGTGCAGAGCACTGTACTAATCAATCAATCAGTCGTATTTATTGAGCGCTTACTGTGTGCAGAGCACTGTACTAAGCGCTTGGGAAGTACACGTTGGCAACATATAGACATGGTCCCTACCCAACAGCGGGCTCACAGTCTAGAATCTACCCCAGTGCTTAAATACAGTTCTTGGCACACAATAAGCACTTCACACCTTCATCAATTATTATTATTCTCAAAAATAATAATGACACCCAGGAAAAATGCCATCCCAGAGTCATGCAGGGTGGCTCAGTGGAAAGAGCCCGGGCTTTGGAGTCAGAGATCAGGGGTTCAAATCCCGGCTCTGCCAATTGTCAGCTGGGTGACTTTGGGCAAGTCACTTCACTTCTCTGGGCCTCAGTGACCTCATCTGTAAAATGGAGATTAAGACTGTGAGCCCCCTGTGGGACAACCTGATCACCTTGTACCTTCCCCACAGCTTAGAACAGTGTTTTGCACATAGTAAGCGCTTAACAAATGCCACCATCACTATTATTATTATTATTATGCAGCAACCCTAAAGCAATCTAGAGAAGTACCTTCCTGGCTGACGCGCACTCACCTTATAATAATAATAACCATGGTATTTGTTGTGACTTTGGGCGAGTCACTTCACTTCTCTGTACCTCAGTTACCTGTAAAATGAGAATTAAGACTGTGAGCCCCCCGTGGGACAACCTGATCACCTTGTAACCTCCCCAGCGCTTAGAACAGTGCTTTATACATAGTAAATGCTTAATAAATGCCATCATTATTCAATCAATCAATCAATCGTATTTATTGAGCGCTTACTGTGTGCAGAGCACTGTACTAAGCGCTTGGGAAGTACAGGTTGGCAACATCTAGAGACGGTCCCTACCCAACAGTATTATTATTATTATGCAGCAACCCCAAAGCAATCTAGAGAAGTACCTTCCTGGCCGACGCACACTCACCTTATAATAATAATAGCCATGGTATTTGTTGTGACTTTGGGCAAGTCACATCATTTCTCTGTGCCTCAGTTACCTGTAAAATGGGGATTAAGACTGTGAGCCCGCCATGGGCCAACCTGATCACCTGGTAACTTCCCCAGCACTTAGAACAGTGCTTTGCACATAAATGCCATTATTATTATTACTGTTATTATTACTATTATTAAGCGCTTTCTCTGAGCTAAGCACCACGCTAAGTGCTGCAGTAAATACAATGCAATGAGACAAAAGGATTCCCACATCTTTCCAACCCACAGTCTTTCTAGACTGTGAGCCCACTGTTGGGTAGGGACCGTCTCTATACGTTGCCAACTTGTACTTTGAAGCGCGTAGTACAGTGCTCTGCACACAGTCAGCGCTCAATAAATGCGATTGATTGATTGATTAATTGATTGATTTCCATAGTGCCACCGTTTTGAGGGGTGAGATTCTGTCTGCCCATTTTTTCGAAGCGCGACCGCGCCAGAGGCCATTTTGGAGGAACTCTCCACACTGAGGGGATGACAGCAAGGCTGACGGAAGGATCGAGTCCTCCGGTCTGTCCTCCCCCGAGCCCACTCCCTTTAGGAACGGCCTGGCTTTCGCTGGAGCGATCGTTTCTTTGGTGTGCGCCGTTCCAGTGGATTCTTTTTTTTTTTTCAAAAAAGAAGATAACTTGGGTTAATTTTCAGTTCTCCGCAATTTATCTGGGCTGGGATGGGAGAGTGTTGAGTGGGAAAGGGTTTCGTTGTCCACTACGGCCTCGCGGCTCTTCAACACCCGCTGCTTCTGTCTCATGTCAGGGAACAGCAAATCGGTTTATTAAATAGCTGTCAGGGCAAATGAGCCCGTACAGAGAACAAACAGAGGGAAATTGGATTAGAGGTAGAGAACATGCCACGCTGAACAAGGGGACAGATTTACAGCCCTGACTCCCCAGCCATACAAATGATGCCGAAGCTGAGGGGAGGCTGGACCCGCTGGACGGATCCAGCGCTTAGAACAGTGCTTTGTACATAGTAGGCGCTTAATAAATGCCATTATTTTTATTATTATCCAAATTGTTACCGGGCTTTTCCTGATCATGGCGACAGAGGCTGATATCCTCTCCTCCTCCCCCTCCCCACAGCACCTGCATCTATGTTTGTACAGATTTATTCCTCTATTTGTTTTACTTGTACATATTTACTATTCTATTTATTTTGTTAATGATGTGCATCTAGCCTTATTTCCATTTATTCTGACGACTTGACACCTGTCCACATGTTTTGTTTTGTTGTCTGGCTCTCCCTTCTAGACTGTGAGCCTGTTGTTGAGTAGGGACCGTCTCTCTATGTTGCCACCTTGTACTTCCCAAGCGCTTAGTACAGTGCTCCGCACACAGTAAGTGCTCAATAAATATGATTGAATGAATAATGATAATTGTGGTATTTGTTAAGTGTGCCAGGCATTGGCGCTTAGAACAGTGCTCCGGAAAGAGCACAAGCCTGGGAATCAGAGGATCTGGGTCCCAATTTTGCTTCCTCCACTTGTCTGCTGTGTGACCTTGGGCAAGTCACTTTGCTTCTCTGTGCCTCAGTTACCTCATCTGTCAGATGGGGATTAACACTGTGAACCCTATTTGGGACAGGGACGGTAACCAACCCGATTACCTTGTATCCACTCCAGTGCTTAGTACAGTGCCTGGCATATAGTAAGCACTTAACAAATCTCTATATGTTGCCTACTTGTACTTCCCAAGTGCTTAGTACAGTGCTCTGCACACAGTAAGTGCTCAATAAATATGATTGAATGAATGAATGGATGAACAAATACCACAGCTATTATTATAGCCTGGGGAAGGCTTGTGTTTTCAGTGAATGGAGCAAGAGCGGTCTTCCATACTTACTTACTTATAATAATAATAATAATGATGGCATTTGCTAAGCACTTACTATGTGCAAAGCACTGTTCTAAGCACTGGGGGAATACAAGGTGATCAGGTTGTCCCATGTGGGGCTCACAGTCTTCATCCCCATTTTCCAGATGAGGTAACTGAGGCCCAGAGAAGTGAAGTGACTTGCCCAAAGTCACACAGCTGACAATATGTATATATGTTTGTACGTATTTATTACTCTATTTATTTGTACATATTTATTCTATTTATTTTATTTTGTTAATATGTTTTCTTTTGTTCTCTGTCTCCCCCTTCTAGACTGTGAGCCCACTGTTGGGTAGGGACCGTTTCTATATATTGCCAAGTTGTACTTCCCAAGCGTTTAGTACAGTGCTCTGCATGCAGTAAGTGCTCAATAAATACGATTGAATGAATGAATGAACTGGCGGAGCTGGGATTTTAACCCATGACCTCTGACTCCAAAGCCCGGGCTCTTTCCACTGAGCCACGCTGCTGGAGGGACCTTCATAATTAATCCGTTATGTTCCTCTGGGATTTTCCTGAGCAGTATTAGGTTCTCAGCAGGGAGACACATTGAATGTAGTCAGAACTCATCTCGCCTGCCTCATTGGAACCCGAGGTCCAGGTCTCCTCTCCAGCTGAACCCTGAGGGCCGGAGACTCAGCCTTCCCAGAAAGGGAGGCTACTCAACTCCCACCCCAGAGTTAGTTAAGGGACAATTCAGATAATCAAGTAGGACACAGATAATGAACTCCATTTGGGACACGAACCAAGTGGGAGGGAGAACAGTTATCGAATCCCCATTTTACAGATGAGGAAATGAAGGCTCAGAGAAGTTAAGTGTGAAGGTCAGCCAGCAGGCAAGTGGGGAAGCAGGGATTAGAATCCAGGTCCAAAGTGCCCTTTCCACTAATCCATGGCTGCTTCTTAATATAGTCAT
This sequence comes from Tachyglossus aculeatus, assembly GCF_015852505.1. Lineage (NCBI taxonomy): Eukaryota > Metazoa > Chordata > Mammalia > Monotremata > Tachyglossidae > Tachyglossus > Tachyglossus aculeatus. The sequence goes on from NC_052067.1 coordinate 47,844,046, forward strand.
TGGGAATCCAGGGGAAGCAGTGTGGCTCAGTGGAAAGAGCCCGGGCTTTGGAGTCAGAGGTCATCGGTTCAAATCCCGGCTCTGCCACTTGTCAGCTGTGTGACTTTGGGCAAGTCACTTCACTTCTCTGGGCCTCAGTTCCCTCACCAGGAAAATGGGGATTAAGACGGTGAGCCCCCCGTGGGCCAACCTGATCACCTTGTAAACTCCCCAGTGCATAGAACAGTGCTTTGCACATAGTAAGCGCTTAATAAATGCCATTATTATTATTATTATTATTGCTATTATGTGTGGGGCAACAGATACACTGGTTGTCTACATATCCAAAATATTCACCGGAAGGAAAGCAAACGCAGAAGGAAAAGTAAAAACCACCTCAGGTTCCTCAGCAATGTCATGCTGACGTTGAGAAAGACTTGGATAAATCAAAAGGGGCAGAGCAGTTCATGGCTGGGGAGAAATTATTCAGCTACCCAAAAGGATCAATCAATCAATCAATCAATAATAATAATAATAATGATGGCATTTATTAAGCCCTTACTATGTGAAAAGTACTGTTCTAAGCACTGGGGAGGTTACAAAGTAATCAGGTTGTCCCACGGGGGGCTCACAGTCTTCATCTCCATTTTACAGGTGAGGTCACTGAGGCACAGAGCAGTTAAGTGACTTGCCCAAAGTCACACAGCTGACAACTGGTGGAGCCGGGATTTGAACCCATGACCTCTGACTCCAAAGCCCGGGCTCTTTCCACTGAGTCACGCGGCGAGGCCTTGCTGCTCCCGGAAGGATCCTCTCCTCAGAGCGCCGCCATAGACGCCCGGGACTCCGTTCCCGAGAGGCCCGCCCGCCATCACACCGCGAGACGCCCGGGACTCCGTTCCCGAGAGGCCCGCCCGCCATCACACCGCGAGGCCTTGCTGCTCCCGGAAGGATCCTCTCCTCAGAGCGCCGCCATAGACGCCCGGGACTCCGTTCCCAAGAGGCCCGCCCGCCCGCCATCACACCGCGAGACGCCCGGGACTCCGTTCCCGGGAGGCCCACCCGCCATCACACCGCGAGGCCTTGCTGCTCCCGGAAGGATCCTCTCCTCTGAGCGCCGCCATAAACGCCCGGGACTCCGTTCCCGAGAGGCCCGCCCGCCCGCCATCACACCGCGAGACGCCCGGCACTCCGTTCCCGAGAGGCCCGCCCGCCCGCCATCACACCGCGAGGCCTTGCTGCTCCCGGAAGGATCCTCTCCTCAGAGCGCCGCCATAGACGCCCGGGACTCCGTTCCCGAGAGGCCCGCCCGCCCGCCATCACCCCGCGAGGACTTGCCGCTCCCGGAAGGCTCCTCTCCTCAGAGCGCCGCCATTGACGCCCGTGACTCCGTTCCCGAGAGGCCTGGCCGCCCACCCTCCCGCCATCTCAGCGCCCCCACGGACGCCCCGCCTGCTTCCACCCCCCCCCACTTAGGAGGCCTTCCGTAAAGTGCCCCTCCTCCCCCCCCCTTCCCGGTCCGGTCCTGACTGACTCTACCCCCGCCCGCCCCCAGGTAAAAAGCCCTTGTTAGCACCTTGTTAGCACCATGTTACATGTTACATTAACGACAACCTCATTCACACCTCCTCAGCCCTCCCATGCTAGTTGACTGTTCGCTCCCCTCCCCAGGTATCTCTGCTCCCTGACCCCCCTTAACTGGCCCACCCTACTCCAGCTCTTAATAGTTTGTATCTGCTCTCTGTGGCATCATTGTTTGCCAATTCTATTATTGCCATAGCATATTGATTGCTCAACTACACCCTGTGATGCCATCGCCTACTTTTATCATTGCTACTGTTTTATTGCTTCTGCATCTCAATTGTTAACCCCCCACTGTACTGTCACTCGCCCTGCTGACCTCACCATGAACTTTCAGTTCCCTTGCTCCCAACTGCCATTCCCATTCCTCACCTTCCCCTTCCCCTCTCCCACCCAGCTGTTTCCCTCCCTCTCACCCACCAAGACCGCTCCCCCTCAACCCCTACCAAGGATTCCTCTGTACCAGCGCAGGTCCTCTGCTTCTCCCTCCCGACCCCCCCTCCTCCCCTTCTCCCCGCCCCCACCCCATCCCAGTTCTCCTTTCCCATCGCCACCCCCCCTTCCCACTCTCCCCGCCCAGGCCCCCGCCAACTCCTCCCAATCCAAACCCTCCCCACCCCTCGCACCCTTCCCCCTCCCTCCCCACCCTCGACAGCTGATGCCAAGTGTGGCCTCTGGAACCCCCGCTCCGTTTTAAGTAAGATTCCTTTCATCCTGGACCTTTTCCTTTCCAGTTCTCTACTCCTCCTCGCCCTAACTGAAACATGGCTGTCGTCGGACGACACGGTCTCTTCTGCTGCTCTCTGCAGTGCAGGCCTCTTCTTCTCCCACTCCCCCAGACTCACTGGAAAAGGAGGAGGTGTCGGTTTCCTTCTCGCCCCCCCAATGTCGCTTTCGCACTATCCCTCCTCCCCCTTCCCTTTCCTTCCCCTCCTTTGAAGCCCACATTATTCGCCTCTACCACCCCCTCCAGATTCTTGTAGCCGTCATCTACCGCCCTCCGGGCCCCACTTCCAACTTCTTTAACGACTTTGACCCCTTCCTCACATTCCTTCTCTCCTTCTCCATGCCCACTCTGATCCTTGGAGACTTCAATATCCACATGGATATCCCTAACGACTCCTCTGCCGCCCGCCTTCTATCTCTCCTTGACGCTGCCAACCTCTTCCTCCACCCCACCTCACCCACTCACCAACTTGGTCATACCCTCGACCTCATCATCTCCTACTGCTGCACTGTGTCCACCCTCACCAACTCTGTGATCCCTCTCTCTGATCATAATCTTCTCACCTGCCTCCTCACTCACACTCCTTTCCCCTGTAAATCCGTATTACTCCCTCACAGAGATCTCCGCTCTCTGGACCCCACCCATCTTTCGGAACGCCTCACACCCCACCTCGCCGCCCTCTCCTCTCTACCCAGTCTTGATGATCAGATTACTGCTCTCAACTCTACCCTTTCTACTCAGCTAGACTCGCTCGCTCCCCTTTCCCTTCGCCGCTCTCGCACCACTAACCCACAGCCCTGGATCACTGCCACTGTCCGCCTCCTTCGCTCTTATGCTCGAGCTGCCGAACGCTGCTGGCGAAAGTCTAAACACCATGCCAACCTCGTTCACTTCAAGTTTATCCTTTCCTGCCTTAACTCAGCCCTCTCTTCTGCCAGACAAAACTATTTCTCCTCCCTTATTGACACCCATGCCCATCACCCCCGCCAGCTCTTCCGTACATTCAACTCCCTTCTCAGGCCCCCGGTTCCTCCCCCCTCCTCCTTCCCTCACCCCCAACGATCTGGCCTCCTACTTCATTAACAAAATTAAATCCATCAGGTCCGACCTCCCCAAAGTCTCTTCCCCCCTTTCTCCAACCCCCCGGCTCTCAACATTCTCTGCTACTCTCCCATCCTTCCCAGTGGTATCCTCAGAGGAACTCTCCTCCCTCCTCTCAAGTGCTACTCCGGCCACCTGTGCTTCTGACCCCATTCCCTCTCATCTTATGAAATCTCTCGCTCCATCCCTTCTCCCCTCCTTAACTTCCATCTTCAACCGCTCACTCTCCACTGGTTCCTTCCCCTCTGCCTTCAAACATGCCCATGTCTCTCCCATCCTAAAAAAACCCTCTCTTGACCCCACCTCACCTTCTAGTTATCGTCCCATATCCCTCCTACCATTCCTTTCCAAACTCCTTGAACGAGTTGTCTACACGCGCTGCCTAGAATTCCTCAACAACAACTCTCTCCTCGACCCCCTCCAGTCTGGCTTCCGTCCCCTTCATTCCACGGAAACTGCGCTCTCAAAGGTCACCAATGACCTCCTGCTTGCCAAATCCAACGGCTCATACTCTGTCCTAATCCTCCTCGACCTCTCAGCTGCCTTTGACACTGTGGACCACCCCCTTCTCCTCAACACGTTATCTGACCTTGGCTTCACAGACTCCGTCCTCTCCTGGTTCTCCTCTTATCTCTCCGGTCGTTCTTTCTCAGTCTCTTTTGCAGGCTCCTCCTCCCCCTCCCATCCTCTTACTGTGGGAGTTCCCCAAGGTTCAGTGCTTGGTCCCCTTCTGTTCTCAATCTACACTCACTCCCTTGGTGACCTCATTCGCTCCCACGGCTTCAACTATCACCTCTACGCTGATGACACCCAGATCTACATCTCTGCCCCTGCTCTCTCCCCCTCCCTCCAGGCTCGCATCTCCTCCTGCCTTCAGGACATCTCCATCTGGATGTCCGCCCGCCACCTAAAGCTCAACATGTCGAAGACTGAGCTCCTTGTCTTCCCTCCCAAACCTTGTCCTCTCCCTGACTTTCCCATCTCTGTTGACGGCACTACCATCCTTCCCGTCTCACAAGCCCGCAACCTTGGTGTCATCCTCGACTCCGCTCTCTCATTCACCCCTCACATCCAAGCCGTCACCAAAACCTGCCGGTCTCAGCTCCGCAACATTGCCAAGATCCGCCCTTTCCTCTCCATCCAAACCGCTACCCTGCTAATTCAAGCTCTCATCCTATCCTGTCTGGACTACTGCATCAGCCTTCTCTCTGATCTCCCATTCTCGTGTCTCTCTCCACTTCAATCCATACTTCATGCTGCTGCCCGGATTATCTTTGTCCAGAAACGCTCTGGGCATATCACTCCCCTCCTCAAAAATCTCCAATGGCTACCAATCAATCTGCGCATCAGGCAGAAACTCCTCACCCTGGGCTTCAAGGCTCTCCATCACCTCGCCCCCTCCTACCTCACCTCCCTTCTCTCCTTCTACTGCCCAGCCCGCACCCTCCGCTCCTCCACCACTAATCTCCTCACTGTACCTCGCTCTCGCCTGTCCCGCCATCGACCCCCGGCCCACGTCATCCCCCGGGCCTGGAATGCCCTCCCTCTGCCCATCCGCCAAGCTAGCTCTCTTCCTCCCTTCAAGGCCCTGCTGAGAGCGCACCTCCTCCAGGAGGCCTTCCCAGATTGAGCCCCTTCCTTCCTCTCCCCCTCGTCCCCCTCTCCATCCCCCCGCCTTACCGCCTTCCCCTCCCCACAGCACCTGTATATATGTATATATGGTTGTACATATTTATTACTCTGTTTATTTATTTATTTATTTATTTTACTTGTACATTTCTATCCTACTTATTTTATTTTGTTGGTATGTTTGGTTCTGTTCTCTGTCTCCCCCTTTTAGACTGTGAGCCCACTGTTGGGTAGGGACTGTCTCTATGTGATGCCAATTTGTACTTCCCAAGCGCTTAGTACAGTGCTCTGCACATAGTAAGCGCTCAATAAATACGATTGATTGATTGATTGATTCTCTAATCAATCAATCAATCAATTGATTAATAAATCAATCAATAGTATTTACAGAGTGCTTGCTCTGTGCAGAGCATTGTTCTAAGTGCTTGGCTCAGTGGAAAGAACCCGGGCTTTGGAGTCAGACGTCATGGGTTCAAATCCCGGCTCCGCCAATTGTCAGCTGTGTGACTTTGGGCAAGTCACTTAACTTCTCTGGGCCTCAGTTCCCTCATCTGTAAAATGGGGATTAAGAGTGTGAGCCCCACGTGGGACAAACTGATCACCTTGTATCCCCCCAGCGCTTAAAACAGTGGTTTGCATATAGTAAGCACTTAATAAATACCATTATTGTTATTACAATGATAAGAAACAGCATGGCTTAGTGGAAAGAGCACGGGCTTGGGAGTTATAGGTTCTGGGTTCTAATCCCAGCTCTGAAACTTACCCACTGTGTGACCTAGGGCCTTGGGACTTCTCTGGGCTTCAGTTCTCTCATCTGCAAAATGGGGATTCAATCCCTGTTCTTTTTCCTACTTTGACTGTGAGCCCCAGTCAGGACCTGATTATCTCGTGCATATTTACTATTCTATTTATTTTATTTTGTTAATATATTCTGTTTTGTTGTCTGTGTCCCCCTTCAAGACTGTGAGCCCGTTTTTGGGTAGGGACCGTCTCTACATGTTGCCAACTTGTACTCCCCAAGTGCTTAGTACTGTGCTCTGCACACAGTAAGCGCTCAATAAATATGATTGAATGAACGAATGAATCTTGTATCTATCCCAGCACTTAATACAGCGCTTGGCACCATCTCTGCGGTACTGTAAGCACTCAATAAATACCACTGATGATAAGGAAGGCAGCGAAACCGTGTCTCTGTTCCTGATGTCTTGCTTTCCCTCTCCATCTTGGCTCCCACCATTAGGTAGAAAGATAATAATAATAATGATGGCATTTGTTAAGCGCTTACTATGTGCAAAGCACTGTTCTAAGCGCTGGGGGGATACAACGTGATCAGGTTGTCCCACGTGGGGCTCACAGTCTTACCGGACCCCCAGTAGAGGGGCTAATCAAACCAGCACTAAGATGGGGTTGGGAGTTAGAGCCCCAGGGAATAATAACATTAATAATAACAGTTGTGATATTTGTTTATCAACCAACCAATCGTATTTATTGAGCATTTACTGTGTGCAGAGCACTGAACTAAGCACTTGGGAAGTACAAGTTGGCAACATATAGAGATGGTCCCTACCCAACAGTGGGCTCACAGTTTAGCGCTTACTATGTGCCAGACATTGTACTAAGTGCCGGGGCGGTAACAAGCAAATCAAGTTAGATACAGTCCCTGTCCCGTGTGGGGCTTACAGTCTCAATCCCCATTTTACAGATGAGATAACTGAGGTACAGAGAAGCTAAGTGACTTTCCCAAGGTCACACAGCGGACAAGTGGTGGAGCCGGAATTAGAACCCAGGCCCATGCTCTATCCAGTACTCCATGCTGGTTGTTCCAGCCAACTCCTGTGGGGCCTGTACAGATTTATTACTCTATTTATTTTACTTGTACATATTTACTATTCTATTTATTTGGTTAATGATATGTATCTAGTTTTATTTTTATTTATTCTGATGACTTGACACCTGTCCACATGTTTTGTTTTGTTGTCTGGCTCCCCCTTCTAGACTGTGAGCCCGTTGTTGGGTGGGGACCGTCTCTTTATGTCGCCGACTTGTACTTCCCAAGCGCTTAGTACAGCGCTCTGCACACAGTAAGTGCTCATAAATATGATTGAATGAATGAATGAACGAATGGTGAAAAGGCCCTGGGAGTCAGGGGACCTGGGTTCTCATCCAGCGCTTAGACCAGTGCTTTGCACATATTAAGTGCTTAATAAATGCCATCATTATTATTATTATTATTATCCTGGCCCTGCCACTTGTCTGTTGTCTGACCCTGGGCAAGTCTATGCCTCAACTTCCTCATCTGTGAAATGGGGATGAAACAAAAAGTATTGCGGTATTTGTTAAGCGTTTACTATGCACCAAGCACTGTCCTAAGCTCTGGGGTTGATACAAGTTAATCAAATACCTCTTTTCCACCCTAGATAGTGAGCCTATGAGGGACAGGAATTGGGCTGATTATATCGTATTTCTTCCGGCCCTTAGTACAGTGCTTGACATTGAGTAATAGTGAACAGCAGCATGACCTAATGGATAGAGCACAGACCTGGGTTCAAATCCTAGCTCTGCCACTTGTCTGCTGGGTGACCTTGGGCAAGTTACTTCTCTTCCTCCGGGCCTCAGTTCCCTCATCTGAAAAGTGGGGAGTCAATACCTGTTCTCCCTCCCATTTAGACTGTAAGCTCCATGTGGGACCTGATCATTTTGTATTGAGAAGCAGCGTGGCTCACTGGAAAGAGCCCGGGCTTTGGAGTCAACGGTCATGGGTTCGAACCCCAGCTCCGCCGATTGTCAGCTGTGTGACTTTGGGCAAGTCACTTCACTTCTCTGTGCCTCAGTTACCTCATCTGGAAAATGGGGATGAAGACTGTGAGCCCCCTGTGGGACAACCTGATCACCTTGTAACCTCCCCAGCACTTAGAACAGTGCTTTGCACATAGTAAATGCTTAATAAATGTCATCATTATTATTATTATTATTTTCTAACCCAACACTTGGGGTAGTGTTTGGCACATAAGAAGCCATGATACATAAAATATTATATATATTATATTATATTATATTATATTATATTATTATATATTATATTATATATTATAGTATGCATATTATACATATACATAAGAAGAAATACCAGTTATTTATTATTATTATCCCAGGGACCGCAACTTCCAGGGCCTCTCAATCAGCTCACAGCCCTGCTGGCTTTCCAACCAACGCCCATATCCCAACTTTCTGAAAGAAGGAAGCTCCACAATTTTCCGGCCACCAAGAACTCTGTTCCACTCCAGCCCACTCCCCTTAGCAATTCCCCCAGAAATTGGGAGCCTCTCTCCGGGGTCTCAATCTGCCCCCCTCTAGCCCCTACTCGTGTCCTGAGAGAAGAGGGGGTTTCTGCCTCTCTGCCTTGGGGGAAATAGCTTCACTTTTCCCTGCCATCGTTCTCCCTCTGGACCACCGGATCCCGGCTCTGGCAGGGGACAGGCCTATGGGGTTAATGTGATTGAATCCCTCCCAATCCCTCATGGAAATTCAGCTGCTATCGATCCCCCTGGTCTCTCTGCCCTTCCCAGGTCACAAGAGAGACCTGCCCCATTGTTCAGGAAATACGGGATTCTGTTCACTGCATCAATTATGGTGACCCCAGGGCCTCAAACATCCCCGACCATTTAAAATGACAACTGCCATGCTAATGATCTCCATTGACATTGTAATTAAGCCATTAGACAGCAGTGAGGCCTTTTTACTGCGGCTGCTCCTCAATCTGCTGCTTCCCGCAAGCAGGGCCCCAAAACATTCTGGACTCCTGCCTCTAGGTCAAGGTTAATCCAGGTTTTCCCTCCCCTGGTAACAGTAATAATAATAATAATAATTATGGCATTTGTTAAACGCTTACTATGTGCAAAGCACTGTTCTTAGCGCGGGGGGGATACAAAGTGATCAGATTGTCCCACGTGGAGCTCACAGTCTTAATCCCCATTTTGCAGATGAGGTAACTGAGGCTCAGAGAAGTTAAGTGACTTTCCCAAGGTCACACAGCAGACACGTGGTGGAGCCAGGATTTGAAACCATGACCTCTGAGTCCAATAATGGCATTTGTTAAGCACCTACTATGTGCAAAGCACTGTTCTAAGTGCTGGGGAGGAGGTTGTCCCACGGGGGGCTCACGGTCTTAATCCCCATTTTACAGATGAGACAGCTGAGAAAATATAATTAAAAAATGATGGCATTTTGTTAAGCGCTTACTATGTGCAAAGCACTGTTCTAAGCGCTGGGGGGATACAAGGTGATCAGGTTGTCCCAAGTGGGGCTCATGGTCTTAATCCCCATTGTACAGATGAGGTAGCTGAGAAAATAAAATTAAAAAATGATGGCATTTTAAGTGCTTATTATGTGCAAAGCACTGTTCTAAGCGCTGGGGAGGATATAAGGTGATCAGATTGTCCCACGGGGGACTCAGAGTCCTCATTCCCATTTTACAGATGAGGTAGTTGAGAAAATATAATTAAAAAATGATGGTATTTTGTTAAACGCTTACTATGTGCAAAGCACTGTTCTAAGCACTGGGGAGGATACAAGGTGATCAGGTTGCCACACGTGGGGCTCACAGTCTTCATTCCCATTTTACAGATGAGGTAGCGGAGAAAATAAAATTAAAAAATGATGGCATTTTGTTAAGCGCTTACTATGTGCAAAGTAGTGTTCAGAGCACTGGGGGGATACAAGCTGATCAGGTTGTCCCACGTGGAGCTCACGGTCTTAATCCCCATTTTACAGATGAGGTAACTGAGGCTCAGAGAAGTGAAGTGACTTGCCCAAAGTCACACAGCTGGCAATTTACAGAGGCGGGATTAGAACCCATGACCTCTGACTCCCAAGCCCGGGCTCTTTCCACTGAGCCACGCTGCTTCTCTAGTAACTGTGATAGTGGTGATGCTGATGACGACAACCATAATTATAATGATAATAATATTTGTTAAGTGTTTATTCTATGTCAGGCTCAGCCGCTTACCTGCTGTATGACCTTGGGTAAGTCACTTCACTTCATTCATTCATTCTTTCAATAGTATTTATTGAGCGCTTACTGTAGGCAGAGCACTGAACTAAGCGCTTGGAAAGTACAATACAGCAATAAAGAGGGACAATCCCTGCCCACAACAGGCTCACAGTCTCGGGGGTGGGGGAGAGACAGACATCAATACAAGTAAACAGGCAACAATCTAAATAAATAGAATATATATATTTACATAGATACGTAAGTGCTGTGGGGCAGAGAGAGGGGGTGATGCAGAAGACAGTAGGAGCTGAGGAAAACTGGAGCTCAGTCTGGGAAGGCCTCTTGGAGGAGGTGGGCCTTCAGTAGGGTTTTGAATGGGGGGAGAGGGATTGTCTGGCAGATTTGAGGAGGGAGGGCATTCCAGGCCAGAGGTAGGACGTGGGCCAGGGGTCGTCAGTGAGATAGGCGAGCTTATGGCTCAGTGAGAAGATTAGCACCAGAGGAGCAGAGTGCGGGCTGGGATGTAGAAGGAGAGAAGTGAAGTGAGGTAGGAGGGGGCAAGGTGAGGGAGAGCTTTAAAGCCAATAGTGAGGAGCTTTTCCTTCTATGGAGGTGGGTAGGCAACTACTGGAGATTTTTGGAAGGGAGTGACGTGCACTGAACGTTTCTGTAGAAAAATAATCCAGACAGCAGAGTGAAGTATGGACTGGAATGAGGAGAGGAAGGAGGCTGATGCAGTAATCTAGGCGGGATAGGATGAGTGACTGTACTAACATGGTAGCGGTTTGGATGGAGAGGAAAGGGTGGATCTTGGCGACGTTGGGAAGGTGAGACCGACAGGATTTGGTGACAGATTGGATATGTGGGTTGAATGAGAGAGAGAAGTCAAGGATGACACCAAGGTGAGACAGGAAGAATGGTTGTACAGTCTACAGTGACAGGAAAGTTCAAGGAGGGAAACGAAGGAGCTCTATTTTGGACACGTTGAGTTTTAGGCGGCGGAAGGACATCCAAGTCGAGATGTCCCAGAGGCAGGAGGAGATGCGAGCCTGGAGAGAGGGAGAGAGAACAAGGGAGGAGATGTAGATTTGGGTACCATCCATAAAGAGATAGTTTTGAAGCCGCGGGAGTGAATGTGCTCTCCAAGGCAGTGAATGTAGATGGAGAATAGAAGGGGATCAAGGACTGAACCCTGAGGGACCCCTATAGTTAGGGGATGGGAGGGAGAGGAGAAGCCCACAAAGGACACTGAACAGCCAGAGACGTAAGAGGAAAACCAGGAGAGGACAGAGTCAGTGAAACCAAGGTTGGCTAACGTATCCAGGAAAAGGGATGGCCCACAGTGTCAAAAGTAGCTGAGATGTCTAGAAGGAAGCTCTTGGGTACAGAGAAGATAATCAGGTCAGACCCAGTCCCTTATTCTTATGGGGTTTACAGAATAAAGAGGAGAGAGAACAGGAATTGAATCATTTTACAGATGAGCAAACTGAAGCACAGAGAGGTTAAATGACTTACCCAAGGTCACACAGCAGACAATTCTCAGTTGGAGACCTAAAGCCCTGTCTGAATACTTCTTTCCCAGGACTTAGCGTACTTTGCACATAGTAAGCGCTCAACAAATACGATTAAGTACTCATAAATACACAATTTCTACTACTACTGCTATTACTCCGCCCCTACCTTGGCAACGCTTCTCCCTCACAAGTCCTTTGAAACAGTAGAGCTTGGGGAGGGTGGCAGCCTGAATCCAGGGTCAGGAGAATGAGTCCCAGGAATGTTTTTGGGTCCTGGGAGCCCTGCCACCTGTTTCTTCCCTGACAGACAGGTTTCATGCTACAGTTCCAGGCTCACAGATTCAAGTGGAATTTATTTTAAACTCATACTAGACTTACTAGACCGTAAGTTCCTGTGGGAAAGGAATGTGTCTAGCAACTCTGCTGTGATGTACTCTCCCAAGCTCCCAGTACAGTGCTCTGCACACTGTAAGCACTCAATAAAAACCATTAATTGATTGATTATGATGCCCGCCCTGGGCACTGACGTAGCTCCATTCGGCAATATCAATAACTTTCTCATAAACAGACTGATGATCCAAGAGCCATTAAAGAAGAAGCTCTACAGTGGAAAGGTCTTTGTTCCCAGGACAGGCCTGGGCCATTGGCATTAGCCAATCAGTCAGTGGTATTTATTGAGTACTGACTGGATGCAGAGCACTGTACTAAACTCTTGGGAGAGTATAATACAATACAGTTGGTAGTCCTGTTCCTTGCCCACAAGGAGGTTACATGTGACCATTCATTCATTCATTCATTCAATCATATTTATTGAGTGCTTACTGTGTGCAGAGCACTGTACTAAGTGCTTAGTTTTCGGTCTGACTTCGGTCCTCATTTGTGCATTCTCCCCATTCTCCAGATGCTCCATTATTCCAGGACAGGGACTCTGTAAATGAGTGAACAAAGTCATCTCTAATGAGGCAGGGAGGATAAGGGCCCACACTTACCCCCTAATGGTCCGGCCTCTTCCTGAGAAGCAGTGGATAGAACACAGGGCTAAGACTCAGAGGTCCTGGGTTCAAATCCCATCTCCAGCAATTGCTTGCTGTGTGACCTTGGGCAAGTCATTTCACTTCCCTGTGCCTCAGCTCTCCTGTTCTCCCTCCTCCTTAGACTGAGCCCCCATGTGGGACAGGGACATTGTCCAACCTAATTAATTTGTACCTACCCCAGGACTTAGAACAGTGTTTGACACATAGCAAGTGCTTAACAAATATCATTTAAATAAAGAAAAAAAAAACTAGGGTGTCTCGGTGTTTCCATCCAGGATTTTGAGGTTATTCTTGCCCAGGAGAGATGGGAGAAAGAACAAGGGAGGAGATGTAGATTTGGGTACCATCCGCAAAGAGATGGTAGATGGCAGTGGATGGATTTGGGCATCCATCCAAATCCTTGGCTCCAGGATGACCCCAACAAGACTGTGAGCTCCCTCTAGACTGTAAGCTCACTTTGGGCAGGAGTGTGTCTGTTTTTATATTGTACTCTCCTAAGTGTTTAGTACAGTGCTTTGCACACAGTAAGCATTTAATAAATATGAATGAACGAAGAGCTGGGCCTCAGGAGATATTCACCACCAATAATAATAATAATGATGGCATTTATTAAATGCTTACTGTGTGCAAAGCACCATTCTAAGCGTGGGGAGGTTACAAGGTAATCAGGTTGTCCCATGGGGGGCTCACGATCTTAATCCCCATTTTACAGATGAGGTCACTGAAGTACAGGGAAGTCAAGTGACTTGCCCAAAGTCACACAGCTGACAATTGGTGGAGCCAGGATTGGAACCCATGACCTCTGACTCCAAAGCCCGGGCTCTTTCCACTGAGTCATGCTGCTTCTCCTGTGAGCCCGTTGTTGGGTAGAGACTATCTCTATATGTTGCCAACTTGTACTTCCCAAGTGCTTACTACAGTGTTCTGCATACAAAAGCGCTCAATAAATACGATTGAATGAATCTGTCATTCTCGACCAGCGTGACCTAATGGAAGGAGTACAAGCATTGGAGTCAAAGGACATTGGTTCTAATCCCAGCTCTGCCAATTAGTACTTATGTGACCTTGAGCGAGTCACTTCACTTCCTTGTGCCTCAGTTTCCTCTTCTTTAAAGTGGGGAATTTATTGGGGAACTAAATACCTGTTCTCCCTCCTACTTAGACCTTGATCCCCATTTGGGACAGGGACTATATTTAACCCGATTAACTTGTATCTACCCCAGTGTTTAGAACAGTGCTTGACACATAGTAAGGGCTTAATAAATGCCATTATAAAGATCAATCATCAAGTGACGGTGTTTATTGAGCCCTTACCGTTTTCAGGGCACTGTATTCAGTTTTTGAAAGGGGAGAGTATACTATTGGTCCATTGATGTAGTGGTTGGCTCATTGTGAAGTTTCTTCTTTAATGGCTCAAATGTCATCATATGTTTTGTTTTGTTGTCTGTCTCCCCCTTCTAGACTGTGAGCCCGTTGTTGGGTAGGGACCGTCTCTATATGTTGCCAACTTGTACTTCCCAAGCGCTTACTACAGTGCTCTGCATACCAAAGCGCTCAATAAATACGATTGAATGAATCAGCCCGCTTATGAGAAAGCTATTGATGTTGCTGAATGGAAGGGTGGGCTCTGTAATCAATCAATAAATGGTATTTATTGAGTGCTTACCCTGTATGTAACACCGTACTAAGAGCTTGGGAGAGTACAATGCAACAGAGTTAGTAGAACAGCACCCAGGTGTCATTATATTGTTCTCTGTGACTGTGTGGCTGTTCAACTTAAGAATTTTATTACAGTGTCAGTGGAATAAAGTCACGCCTTTCTCAACTAAAACTGGAGGAATCTCCAAGCTTTGAGAAGGCAGTAGAATAAGCGATGCCACTTTTAAACTCCTTACTGATGGTTGTGGGCTGGTCAGAGGCAACATCTAGTGATAAGAACTTGGGCTTGGGAGTCAAGAGACCTGAGTTCTAATCTCAGCTCCACCACTTGACGGCTGTGTGATCTCGGGCAAGTCACTTCACTTCTCTGTGCCTCAGTTCCCTCATCTATAAAATGGGGATTAAGACTGTGAGCCCTATGTCTGAGAGGGACTGTGTCCAACCTGGCACAGAGTAAGTGCTTAAAAAAATTAAAAACAGCATGCTAGTCTTCCTAATATGTTTTCTTATTCTTTGTCCATCTTTACATTATTAGACAGACTCTAATGACGGCATTCAGCTTGTTGTCAGTAGGGAGATCGTTGGCTTTGTGCACGGTTCTCCAGGTGCTGGCTGGTATCTAGTTTCCTTCTTTTTTAGGCTGATGACAACTTCACCGATTCTGAGAAGCAGTTTATAAAAGCTGCCGTTTTCTGGGTCTCCTTTCCTTCTCACTTTCCAGTCACTCCTTTAGGGGTTTCTTCTGCTCCTCATGAGAAGCAGCGTGGCTCAGTGGAAAGAGCCCGGGCTTGGGAGTCAGAGGTCATGGGTTCAAATTCTGGCTCTGCCAATTGTCAGCTGTGTGACTTTGGGCAAGTCACTTCACTTCTCTGGGCCTCAGTTCCCTCATCTGTAAAATGGGGATTAAGACTGTGAGCCCCCTGTGGGACAACCTGATTGCCTTGTGCTTATAACAGTGCTTTGCACATAGTAAGTAGTTAATAAATGCCATTATTATTATTATGACTTCAACTACCACCTCTATTTGGATGACTTCCAAATTTACCTTGCTAATTCTGATTTCTGATCCCGATCTTTCCCTCTCTGCCTCCAGGATCTGTCCACAGTGACATTCCACCAGCATCTTAAGCTCAATATGTCTAAAACTGAACTTTTCCCTCCTCCCAGTTGCTCCTTTCCACCTAACTTTCCCATCACATTTGACGACACCTCTCTACACTCTGTCTGTGAAACCTATATCTTGACTCCTCTCTTTCCTTCAATCTGTATATTCTGTTTCTAGATAGGATATCCTCTACCTGGATATCCATTTGCATTTTCTTCTCCTACCCCTGCAAAAAATGTTATGAATTTTTGTCCATAACATTTCCCATATCTGAACCCCTCCCTCCATCCAAACGTTCACTAATTTGCTTCAGGTATTTGCCAAAATACCTGTGGGCAGGGAACGTGTCTGCCAATTCTGTTGCATGGTACTCTCCCACGTTTGTTAGTAGAGTGCTCTGCACATAATAAGAGCTCAATAAATAATAGTGATTGATTAATTGATTGAGGAGGCATCCTCGCTGATCTCTCTTCTGCCATCTTTCTCTTGTCCAGTTCAAACTTCACTCTGCTTCCTGGACCACATCTTCCCACTCCTTACTAATCTCTAATGTTGCCCATTCCTCTCCCCAAGCAGCACCAATTCCTGACAATTGGCCTTCAGTAACTCAGACAGCTATCTCCTTCTCACTTAAGCAGTGTGGTTCAGTAGAAAGAGCACGGTCTTGGGAGTCAGAAGTCATGGGTTCTAATCCCGGCTCCACCACTTGTCAGCTGTTCGACTTTGGGGAAGTCACTTCACTTCTCTGTGCCTCAATTACCACATCTGTAAAATGGGGATTAAGACTGTGAGCCCGACGTGAGACAAGCTGATCACCTTGTAACCCCCCACGCTTTGAACAGTGCTCTGCACGTAGTAAGCGCTTAACAAATAACATCATCATTATTATTATTATTCACTCTCCGCAGTTCCTACTTTTTGTTACATTAAAGCTAATGCTTTCTTGTTTCTCCCACCTCCAACCCCTTCCTAGCATCCTCCCTCCTCTACAAAACTCCCTCCCCCTGCAAATCCACTGGCCACATCACATCTCCTCAACGATACCTGCCCTGACTAAATTTTTCCTCTCTCTATGACCTTACCTCCAACCACCATCCCAGCACTCCTGAAACTATGATACACTAAAGCCCTCACCCCCATCCATAGCAGTTCATGTGTATGTCAACTTTTCCTGTCATTTAAGCACTTATATATCTAGATATCTATTTGTACTTTCTTCTCCTCTATCTGAAGTTATGTTGTGGACTGCAAGCTCTCTGAGGGCAGGGCCTGTGTGGTCTACCTATATTGTAATAATAATAATAATGATGGTATTTGTTAAGCGCTTGCTTTGTGCTGAGCACTGTTCTAAGCGCTGGGGTAGATACAAGGTAATCAGGTGGAATCAGTGTCAGTGTCAGTGGAATTAAGTCATGCCTTTCTTCTCTCTACAGTGACAGGAAAGTCAGGGAGAGGGCAGGGTTTTGGAGGGAAGATAAGGAGTTCAGTCTTGGACATACTGAATTTTAGATTGCGGGCAGACATCCAGATGGAGATGTCCCGAAGGCAGGAGGAGATACAGGCATGGAGGGAGGGAGCGAGAACAGGTGTGGAGATGTAGATTTGGGTGGCATCAGCATAGAGATGATCGTTGAAGCCGTGGGAGCGAATGAGTTCACCAAGGGAGTGAGTATAGATGGAGAACAGAAGGGGACCAAGAACTGACCCTTGAGGAACTCTTACAATAAAGGGATGGGAGGGGGAGGAGGAACCTGCAAAGAAGACTGAGAATGAAAGGCCGGAGAGATAAGAGGAGAACCGGGAGGAGAGAGGACGTAGTCTGTGAAGCCAAGGTTGGATAGTGTGTTGAGGAGAAGGGGGAGGTCCACAGTGTTGAAGGCAGCTGAGAGGTCGAGGAGGATTAGGATAGAGCAGGAGCCATTGGATTTGGCAAGAAGGAGGTCATTAGTCATTTCCCTTTGAGAGGGCAGTTTCAGGGGAGTGTAGGGGACGGATGCCAGATTGGAGGGGGTCTAAGAGAGAGTTGGAGTTGAGGAATTCGAGGCAGTGAGTGTAGATGACTCATTCTAGGAGTTTGGAAAGGAAGCATAGGAGGGAGATAGGGTGATAACTAGAAGGGGCAGTGGGGTCAAGAGAGGTTTTTTTTAGGATGGGGTAGATGTGGGCATGTTTGAAGGCAGAGGGGAAGGACCCAGTGGAGAGTGAGTGGTTGAAGATGGAAGTTAAGGAGGGGAGGAGGAAAAAGGCGACAGTTTTCATAAGATGAGAGGGAATGGGGTCCAAAGCACAGGTGGATGGGGTGGCACTTGAGAGGAGGGAGGAGATCTCATCTGAAGACACTGCTGGGAAGGATGGGAAAGTAGAGGAGAGGGTTGAGAATAATGTGGTACAGATTGCCACAGAGGTAAGGGGGAATCAAACTTCTTGGGCATTTGAGCAGTCCTTCCCCAGACTCTCCCATCACTGTAGACAATACCACCATCCTCCCTGTCTCACGTGCCCACAACCTTAGCATTATCCTCTTCTCATCTCTATCATTCAATCCATAGAGAAGCAGTGTGGCTCAGTGGAAAGAGCCCGGGCTTGGGAGTCAGAGGTCATTTGTTCAAATCCCGACTCTACCACTTGGCAGCTGTGTGACTTTGGGCAAGTCACTTCACTTCTCTGGGCCACAGTTACCTCATCTGTAAAATGGGGATTAAGACTGTGAGCCCCACGTGGGACAAGCTGATCACCTTGTATCCTCCCCAGAGCTTAGAACAGTGCTTTGCACATAGTAAGTGCTTAACAAATACCATCATCATTATTATTATTATATGTTCAATCTGACATCAAAGCCTGTCAGTTCTACCTTCACAATTGCTCTAGAATCCGCCCCTTCCTCTCCATCCAAACTGCTGTCCCACGAATCCAAGCACTAATCATGCCCTGTCTTGGCAGCCTCCTCGCTCACCTCCCCGCTTCCTAGCTCTTCTGTCTCCAGTCCATACTTCCCTCTGTTGCCTGGATTGTTCTTCTAAAAATAATTCAGTCCACAGCTCCCCACTCTTCAGAAACCTCCAGTGGTTGTGTGTCCACCTTTACGTCAAACAGAAACTCCTTACCACCAGTTTTAAAGCACTCCACTCATTCTCCCCCTTCTACCAAAGTCAGCTGTGTGACTTTGGGCAAGTCACTTCACTTCTCTGTGCCTCGGTTACCTCATCTGTAAAATGGGGATTGAGATTGTGAGCCCCATGTGGGACAACCTGATCACCTTGTATCCTCCCCAGCACTTAGAACAGTGCTTTGCACATAGTAAGCACTTAATAAATGCCATTATTATTATTATCACCTTACCTTGTTATGAAATTTCCTATGATA
The DNA here is from genome assembly GCF_015852505.1 of Tachyglossus aculeatus. NCBI lineage: Eukaryota > Metazoa > Chordata > Mammalia > Monotremata > Tachyglossidae > Tachyglossus > Tachyglossus aculeatus. The sequence goes on from NC_052067.1 coordinate 47,862,728, forward strand.
ACCACACTTTGCTCCTCTAGTGCCAACCTACTCACTGTACCGTGATGTCAACTAACTCATACCTGACTTTTTCCCACATCTTCCCTCCTGCCTGGAATTCCACAACCACCACTTTCTCCGTCTTCAAAACCCTCCTAAAATCACATCTCCTCCAAGACACCTTTGCTGATTAAGCTCTCACTTCCCCTATTCACCCTCCGTTTGGCTTCGCCTATTCAACCCCACAGCACTTATCCTTATACTCTGCCACTTTTCCTATCTCTAATTTACTTTAATGTCTGTTTAATTTACAGGAACATTGTCCAACCTGACTAGCTTGTATAATAAATAATAATAATAATGGTATTTGTTAAGCACTTACTATGTTCCAAGCGCTGTTCTAAGCACTGGGATAGATACAAGGTATTCAGGTTGTCCCATGTGGGGCTCACAGTCTTTATCCCCATTCTATAGATAAGGTAACTGAGGCCCAGAGAAGTGAAGTGGCTTGCCCAAAGTCACACGGCCGAGAAGTGACAGAGTTGGGATTAGAACCCAAGATCTCTGATTCCCAAGCCCGTGCTCGCTTAGTACAGTGCCTGGCCCGTAGTTTGCACTTAACGAATGCCATTAAAGAAAAAAGCCTTTCCACTCACTGTCCCTCCTTCTCATCTCTCTCACCGCCATCCACTTCCCCCTACTCTCCGTCCTTCCTGGAGCTCCCTTCCCTTTTCCTTCCATCACAGCTGCTCTCCCTTTCTTCTAAGCCCCGCTGAAATCACATCTCCTTCAGGATGTCTTCCCTGATTAATTCTCTTCTCAGCACCTTATTTCACCATCACCTTGGATTCTCCCTTCCCCGTAGTTGTGTCTTATGCCGTTGAGTTGTCTCTGATCCATGGTGATACCACAGACCCATCTCTCCCTGAACGCCTCACCTCCGACAGCAATTGTTCTGGTGGTGTATCCACAGAGCTTTCTTGGTAAAAATATGGAAGAGGTATACCATTGCCTCCTTCCGCACGGTCCAATGCTTCCGTTGCCCAGCACAGTGGAGTCCTGATTTGTAGCAGATTGCCTTCCACTGACCAGCCACTGCCCAAGCTAGGGACGCAATGGGTAGGCCTCTGCTGGACTCTCCCTCCTGGAGTCGAGACTGGTAGAGTTCTGGAAACTCTCCAGGTGCGACCCTGAGAGAAGTGAATATAAATAATTCATTTTTCTATATATTTTATAGACATGTACATAAGTGTTGTGGGGTTGAGGATGGGGTGACTATCAAATGCCCAAAGGAAGAGGAAGGGGTTTTCCAGGGAACGGTACAAGCATTCCTATTTAATGATGGCATTTATTAAGCGTTTACTATGTGCTAAGCACTGTATTGCTCCCCACTTCCCCATTTGGCTGTGGCCTTGCCTGCAAACCCCTGGAAGACAGCTGGATCTTTTCCCCAGTTCAGCTCCCATCACCCTTGCCCCAAGCTAGCGGGTCGGACCCCCAAGCCCAGGCGATGCCATCGAATCCGTCCAGTTCATCTCTTCCTCACCACCAATGGTAGGCTGGGGGTCTGATAGCCCCGGGGCTGCCTTTGGTGGTCCCATCCCCCCGTACAGATGGGTCCTGCCGAGTCCCTAGGGGGTCCCCCTACTCCCTGAGATTTTCCTGGTGGTCCTGTCCCCTCGTACAGATGGGTCCTGCTGAGTCCCTAGGGTGTCCCCCTACTGCCTGAGATTTTCCCGGACCCCCTCAGCTCTTCAATTATCTCCCTTGCCTTGTCAAGAATCCGGCATCTCAAATTCGGTTAGCCGCTGCTTGGAGCTGGGCCAAGGGCCAGCCTCAGCTCCTAATGACAGCCAGCTGAGGGGACCCTGAGAGGGGCAGGATTCAATTTGCAGCCCCTCTAATGCAATTAGGGGAGCAGGGCTTTTATTTTCTCCCAGGTTGGCCGTGGGCAGGATGAGTGATGGCTGAGGGGGAGCTGACAGCATCAACAAAGGCTTGGGGGGCCTCCGGGTGCTGGGGGGAGGGCAGAGAACGAGAAAGGCAGAGATAGAGAGACACAGAGGGAGAGGAGACAAGAAGCTTCCTCTGCCAGCCTGTCTGCCTGCCCTCCAGGACGGAAGGGGAGCTGGGGGATCAAAGGTTGCATGGCAGGGCCTCTCTGTACCTGAACTGTGGTACGAAGATTGGTCGGAGAGCCGCCCATGCTCTGGGGGAATGGAGTTATTCCTGGGACAGTTTCTTTCCTCCTCTAGCGTTGTTGGAGCCCCTCTGCCCTGACTCCATCTTAGCAGTCTCCCGCAGCTCAGCCCACCCATCCCCTGGATCGCCGATCCACTTAGCATGTTCTCCACACTGGCCCCCCAGTCCATCCTCCCGAGGCCTCCTTCCCATCCACCCCGGTATGAGGGAGGGCAACGACCGTCGCAGCGGTAGGTTGCTTTTACAGAAAGGAGGATGATGATGATAATAATAATAATAATAATAATAATAATAATAATGATGGCATTTATTAAGCGCTTACTATGTGCAAAGCACTGTTCTAAGTGCTGGGGAGGTCACAAGGTGATCAGGTTGTCCCACAGAGGGCTCACAGATGAGCCTCATTTTACAGATGAGGTAACTGAGGCCCAGAAAAGTGACGTGACTTGCCCAAAGTCACACAGCTGACAATTGGTGGAGCCGGAATTTGAACCCATGACCTGTGACTCCAAAGCCCGGGCTCTTTCCACTGAGCCACGCTGCTTCTCTCAAGGCCTCAGCTGTGGAAGTCACTGCGACTGTGGCCATTGGACTCTTGAACCGCAAGAACCCCGAGACGCTGTTCTTCCTTCTCCTCATCCTTCTCCTCCTCCCAGCATGGCTCAGTGGAAAGAGCCTGGGCTTGGGAGTCAGAGGGCATGGGTTCGAATGCCGGCCCCGCCTATTGTCAGCTGTGTGACTTTGGGCAAGTCACTTCACTTCTCTGGGCCTCAGTTTTACCTCATCTGTAAAATGGGGATTAAGACTTTGAACCCTACATGGGACAACCTGATCACCTTGTAACCTCCCCAGCGCTTAGAACAGTGCTTTGCACATAGTAAGAGCTTAACAAATGCCATCATTATTATTATTTAGTATTCATAATTTATCCTTGTTCTCCTGTTTTATGTTCATGTTGTGTTTTTATTGTTATTTTCTCCTTGTGTGGCCATTGGCAGCCTCCTTTCCCCTGTTTCTGTCAGATTGCGAGTCCCTTGAGGATCAGGTCCCTATCTAATTATTCTTTTCAGAGAAGTAGTGTGGCTCAATGGAAAGAGCCCAGGCTTTGGAGTCAGTGGTCATGGGTTCAAATACTGGCTCCTCCCATTGTCAGCTGTGTGACCTTGGGCAAGTCACTTAACTTCTCTGTGCCTCAGTTACCTCATCTGTAAAATGGGGATTGACTGTGAGCCCCCCGTGGGGCAACCTGATCATCTTGTATCCCCCAGTGCTTAGAACAGTGCTTTGCACATAGTAAGCGCTTAATAAATGCCATCATTATTTTATTTATTATTTATTTTTACTGGTATTTGTTAAGCACTTATATATTGAGAAGCAGTATGGCTCAATGGAAAGAGCACGGGTTTTGGAGTCAGAGGTCAGGGGTTCAAATCCCGGCTCCACCAATTGTCAGCTGTGTGACTTTGGGCAAGTCATTTAACTTCTCTGGGCCTCAGTTACCTCATCTGTAAAATGGGGGTGAAGAGTGTGACCCTCCCGTGGGACAACCTGATCACTTTGTAACCTCCTCAGCGCTTAGAACAGTGCTTTGCACATAGTAAGCACTTAATAAATGGCATTATTATTAGTATTATTATTATGTGTCAAACACTGCTCCAAGCTCTGGGGTAGACATGATTAGGTCAGACATAGTCTCTGTCCCACACGGGGGATCATAGTCTAAGTAGGAGGGAGAACAGGTATTGAATCCCCATTTTACAGTTTAGGAAACTGAGGCACAGAGAAGTTAAGTGACTTGCCCAAGGTCATACAGCAGACAAATAGCAGGGCCGGTATTAGAACACAGATCCTTTGATTCCCAGGCCCATGGTCTTCCCACTAAGCCTTGCTGCTTCCACACAATTCTCACCTACGCATTCTTCCCCAGAATAAAGCACAGTGCTTTGCACAGAGTGAGTACTTAATGAATACTATTACTATTACTTCATTCATTCATTCATTCATTCAATTGTATTTATTGAGCGCTTACTGTGTGCAGAGCACTGTACTAAGTGCTTGGGGAGTACAAGTCGGCGACATGTAGAGACGGTCCCCACTCAACAACGGGCTCCCAGTCTAGAAGGGGGAGACAGACAACAAAACAAAACATGTGGACGGGTGTCAAGGCGTCAGAACAAATAGAATGAAAGCACACCATTAACAAAATGATTGTTAATGCAATCATTAATAATGCAATCATTAATGATGATAATGGTACTTGTTAAGCACTTACTATGTGCAAAGCGCTGTTCTAAGCACTGGGGGGGGATACAAGGTGATCATGTTGTCCCACGTGGGGCTTACAGTCAATCCCCATTTTACAGATGAGGTAACTGAGGCACAGAGAAGTTAAGTGGCTTGCCCAAGGTCACACAGCTGACAAATGGCAGAGCTGGGATTCGAACCCATGACCTCTGACTCCGAAGCCCGGGCTCTTTCCACTGAGCCATGCTGCTTCTCAGTGAATACTATACTATTAAAAATGTCCATTGTACTAGGCAAGCCGGCCCCGACTCTGAAACCAGCCTGACCTAGTGGAAACAGCACAGGCCAAGAAGTCAGGAGTCATGGGTTCGAATCCCTGCTCTGCCACTTACCTGCAGTGTGACCTTGAGAAAGTCATTTCCTCATCTGTAAAATGAGATTGAAATGCCGTTCTCCCTCCTACTTGGACTGTGAACCCCATGCGGGAAGCAGCATGGCTCAGTGGAAAGAGCCTGGGCTTGAGACTCAGAAGTCACGGGTTCTAAACCCGGCTCTGTGTGACCTTGGGGAAGTCACTTCAGTGGAAAGAGCATGGGCTTTGGAGTCAGAGGTCATGGGTTCAAATCCCAGCCCTGCCAATTGTCAGCTGTGTGACTTTGGGCAAGTCACTTAACTTCTCTGGGCCTCAGTCCCCTCATCTGTAAAATGGGGATTAAAATTGTGAGCCCCTCCCCCCCATGGGACAACCTGATCACTTTATGCTTTATAACCTCCCCAGTACTTAGAACAATGCTTTGCACATAGTAAGCACTTAATAAATAAATGCCATTATTATTATTATTACTATTCTCTGAGCCTCAGTGACCTCATCTGTAAAATGGGGATGAAGACTGTGAGCCCCACGTGGAACAACCTGATCACCTTGTATCCCCCCCAGTGCTTAGAACAGTGCTTCGCACATAGTAAGCGCTTAACAAATGCTGCCATTATTATGTGGGACATTGACTGTGTCTGACCTGGTTATATTATTTTTACCCCAGTGCTTCCTACAGTGCTTGACACATAGTAAGCACTTAACAAGTACCACAATCGTTATTATTAAGGGGATCTTTGCAACTCGAATATTTGCATCACTGCACCCTAAGTCCTGACAGACCAGTAATACCATGTTCCTTTGCTACTGGGGGAGAGGGGCCAAGGGCCCAGAGGGGGTGGGGGACTCCTTGACTGTTAGACCGAGGGAGGCTCATAGCTTTTTCCCCCTAATAATAATAATAACAATAATAATAATAATGTTGACATTTGTTAAGTGCTTACTATGTGCAGAACACTGTTCTAAGCACTGGGGAAGATACAAGGTAATCAGGGTGTCCCACGTAGGGCTCACGGACTTCATCCCCATTTTAGAGATGAGGGAACTGAGGCCCAGAGAAGTTGTGACTCACCCAAAGTCACACAGCTGACAAGTGGCAGAAGTGGGACTAGAACCCACAACCTCCGACTCCCAAGCCCTGGCTCCTTCCACTATGCCACATTGCTTCTCCAGTGCAGTGCAGTGATGCCTTATTTCTGATCCCCTTTCCTCAAGAGGCAGGGCAGAGTGCTCAGCCCAGTGCTGCACTGCATTCACGGTGGCACTCACTCAAATCCTACTCGATAGGTCTTTAAATAAAAATCTCTAGAGCACTCAAGTATGGACAACCTCACTCCTGTAGCTCTTATACATACAAATTTACATTTATTTTAGTGTCTGTCGCCCCCGCTCGATTCTAAGTTCCTTGAGAGCAGCGATCATGTCTACTAGGGAAGCAGTGTGGCTCCGTGGAAAGAACCCAGGCTTCGGAGTCAGAGGTCATGGGTTCTAATCCTGGCTTCTCCACTTGTCAGCTGTGTGACTTTGGGCAAGTCACTTCACTTCTCTGGGCCTCAGTTTCCTCATCTGTAAAATGGGGATGAAGACTGTGAGCCCCACGTGGGACAACCGTGATTACCTTGTCGCTCCCCCAGTGCTTAGAACAGTGCTTGGCACATAGAAAGCCCTTAACAAATACCAACATTATTATTATTGTTATTACTAATTCTATTGTACCCTCCCAAGCACTTAGTGCAATACTCCATGTACAGCAAGCAATCAAAAAATTCTCCTGGGTCGAGCTACAAGGCATGAGAAACTGAGGGGTTCTGGCTCCCTCCTGGGTTTCCAATCAACCCTGATTCTCTGCCCTGGGGCGGTGATCCAGGCTCCCGTCTGCTTCTCTCGTCCCCCTCTCCATCCCCACCATCTTACCTCCTTCCCTTCCCCACAGCACCTGTATATATGTATATATGTTTGTACGTATTTATTACTCTATTTATTTATTTATTTTACTTGTACATATCTATGCTATTTCTTTTATTTTGTTAATATGTTTGGTTTTGTTCTCTGTCTCCCCCTTCTAGACTGTGAGCCCACTGTTGGGTAGGGACTGTCTCTATATGTTGCCAACTTGTACTTCCCAAGCATTTAATACAGTGCTCTGCACACAGTAAGTGCTCAGTAAATATGATTGATTAATTGATTGATTGATTCTCATCCGGCCCAGTTCGATCCCAGGGCTCTTCTCCACTCACTCTGAGTGACAGGTGCTTCCTGCCCTGAGCACACCAAAGGAGAGGATAGGGCAGCTCATTCATTCATTCATTCATTCAATCGTATTTATTGAGCACTTACTGTGTGCAGAGCACTGTACTAAGCGCTTGGGAAGTACAAGTTGGCACCATAAGCTCATAAGCTCATTAAGTCATAAGCACAAACTCATCCAGACAACAGAGCACACGGGAACCTGGTTTGCGGGGAGCAAGGCGGAAGAGGAAGTTCCCCTTCAGAGCTCGCCCTTCTTTCACCAGGGGAAATAAGCTGAAGAAGCCAAGTGGGTGGAAACTCAACTCGAGGTGGAAGAGGAAGAGTGACTACTCTGGGCCCACTTATTAAGTTGCTTCAGCAGAGGCCCTTTCCAGCGTGCAGCACGGCTTCCCCTTTGCTTTCTTCTAGGAAAGTCAAGGCAGAGCCTGCAGCTCTGGTTCTAAGCCTCCCCCCAGCCAGCAATCTGGAAGAGGATCTGCTCAGGAAGTCTGGCTGTGGGCAGGTAAGCGCCCCCCAACCCCCCAACTTGGCAGGCTGCCCCTTGAAAATATACCATCCTAATAATAATTGTGGTGTTTGATAAATGCTTACTATATGCCAAGCTCTGTTCTAACCCCTGGGGTAGATAACAGGCCTTGTTCCACACAGGGGGTGAGGGAATAGGAATAGGGCAGGAAACGTGCCTGCTGATTCTGTTGTTTTGTAGCCTCGCAAGTGCTTAGTACTGTGCTCTGCACATAGTAAGTGCTCAGTCAATACCATTAATTGATTGACTGATCATGGGCCTAGAAATCAGAGGACCTGGGTTCTAATCCTGCTCTGCCACTTGTCTGCTGGGTCACTGGGCAAATCACTTAACTTCTCTGTACTTCAGTTACCTCAACTGTAAAATGGGGATTAAATTTTCCTCCCTTCTACTTAGATTGTGAACCCTAGGTGGGACAGGAACTGCCTCTAACCTGAATAACTTGTATCTACCCCAGGGCTTAGAACAGTACTTGACACACAGTAAGCATTTCACAAATGTAACAATAATAATAATAATAATAATACTTTCCCACACAGCAAGCACTCAGTAAATACCATGGATCGATCAACTGATTCATTGAGAAACCGACAGACACCAACGAAATGCCGGCAGCACTTTAAATCAAGGCTCTCGTTTGTTGTGTCTGAATTTCAGTTTGTCTGTGCCTCTCGATGTGTCTGTCCACCTGTTCCTGCCCAATTCATTCATTCAATTGTATTTATTGAGTGCTTCCTGTGTGCAGAGCACTGTACTAAGCGCTTGGGAAGTACAAGTTGGCAACATAATTCTGTCCTCCTCTGTGGGGTTGCTGGCCACGGAGGGAGCTTTGGAGAGATGCTGACTGTACTACACATTCCAGTCCATCTCCTCCAGGAGGAGGCTGGCACCGGTTCTCTCCTTGGATTGGCAGTTCAAGTGGTTTTGGGTTTGGAAAAGTTTAGCTTGCTGCTGGAGTCCGGCAGCAAGAGAACGGTCGAGGCAGTTCAGGCATCCTGAACTGAGTGCTTGCTGTGTGCAGAGCGCTATACTGAGGGCTTGGGAGAGTGCTTTGTAAAGGAACTGGTGGACATATTCCCTGACCACAGTGAGTTTAAACTCTACAGGAGGAGACAGACATCAATATAAATGAATAAATTATGGGTAGGTACATAAGTGCTGAGGGGCTGAGGAAGGGGTGAGTGTATAAAGCTCTTAACACAGTGCTCTGCACACAGTAAGCGCTCAATAAATACGATTGAATGAACAAATGAAAGTCCAAGTACAGAAGAGAGTGGGAGAAGAGGAAATTAGGGCTTAGTCAGGGAAGACCTCTTGGAGATGTGCTTTTGATAAGGCTTTGAAGGGGACGGAGAGCGACTGTCTGTCAGATATGTAAAGGGAGGGCATTCCAGGCCAGAGGCGAATGTGAGTGAGAGATCAGCAGCAAGAGAGATGAGATTGAGGTACAGCCATTAGGTTGCCCTTAGAGAAGCAAAGCGTGTGGGCTGGGTTGTAGAAAGAAAGCAGCGAGGTAACTGCGGAGGGCAAGTTGATTGAACGCTTTAAAGCTAATGGGAAAGAGTTTCCGTTTAATGCCGAGGTGGATGGTAAATAATGGAGGTTCTTGAGGAGTGGGGAAACATGGACTGAATGATTTTGTAACAGAGTGAAGTATGGACTGGAGTGGGTACGGACAAGAAGCAGGGAAATCAGCAAGGAGGCTGATGCAGTAATCAAGGCTGAAAGGATAAGTGCTTGGATTAACATAGTAGCAATTTGGATGGAGAGGAAAGGGCAGATGTTAGCAACAGGATTTGGTGACAGATTGAATATGTGGGTTGCATGAGAGCGATGAGTCAAAGATAACACCAAGGTTATGGGCTCGTGAGACAGGGATGGTGGTAATATTGTCTGTAGTGATGGGAAAGTCGTGGGGAGAACAGGGTTTCAATAGGAAGATAAAGATTTCTTTTTTTGGACATGTTAAGTTTGAGGTGTTGGCCGGACATCCAAGAGATGTCCTGAAGGCAGGAGAAAATGTGAGATTGCAGAGAAGGAGAGAGGTCAGGGCTGGAGATGTAGATTTGTGAATCAGCCATCTAGAGATGGTAGTTGAAGCCATAGGAGCAAATGAGATCTCCAAGACAGCGAGTGTAGATGGAGAATAGAAGGGCGCCCAGAACCAAGTCTTGTGTGACTCCCACATTTAGAGGGTTGGAGGCAGAGGAGGAGCCCACAAAAGAGATTGAGAAGAAGCGGTCAGAGAGATAGGAAGAGAACCAAGAGCGGACAACGTCAGCGAAGCCGAGGTTGAATAATGTTCCCAGGAGAAAGGGGTGGTCGACAGTGTGGAAAGCAGTTGAGGATTAGGATTAGGGGGATTGGGATGGAGTAGAGGCCGTTTGGATTTGGTAAGAAGTACATCAGTTGTGACCTTTGAGAAAGCCCGTTCTTTGGAATGAAGGAGGTGGAAGCCAGATTGGAGGGGGTCATAGAGAGAAACGAGGGTGAGGAAGTGGAGACAGCTTGTGGAGACAACTCGCTCAAGAAGTTTGGAGAGGAATGATAGGAGGTCACCGTATAACCTCCCCAGCGCTTAGAACCGTGCTTCACACATAGTAAGAGCTTAATAATAATAATAATAATGGCATTTTATTAAGCGCTTACTGTGTGCAAAGCACTGTTCTAAGCGCTGGGGAGGTTTCAAAGTGATCAGGTTGTCCCACAGGGGGCTCACAGTCTTAATCCCCATTTTACAGATGAGGTAACTGAGGCCCAGAGAAGTGAAGTGACTTGCCCAAGGTCACACAGCTGACAATTGGCAGAGCTGGGATAAATGCTATCATTATTATAGGAGAGATATGGGGTGATAAGGTGGGCTTTCTGAGTCCAAGGGAGGGATTTTTTAGGAGAGGGGAGACATGGCTGTGTTTTAAAGCAGTGGGGAAGAATCCACTGGAGAGCAAACAGTAGAAGATGGTATTTAGGGAGGGAAAAAGAGAGGGGCCAAAAGCTTTGAAAAGTGTGACGGGTTTGTGTCAGAGGCACAGGTGAATTTTGAGAGAAGGCAGGAGATCTCCTCTTAAGAAACTACTGGGAAAGAAGGGATTATTGAAAAAGAAGGAGGAGGGAGGGGTGGGATAGGAGCAGGGGAGATTTTAGAGAGATTATGCCTGATGGTTGCAAATTTTTCAATAGCATTTGTGTGTGTGGCTCACTGGAAAGAGCACGGGCTTTGGAGTTAGAGTTCATGGGTTCAAATACCGACTTCGCCAATTGTCAGCTGTGTGACTTTGGGTAAGTCACTTGACTTCTCTGTGTCTCAGTTACCTCATCTGGAAAATGGATGTTTAAGACTGTGAGCCCCACGTGGGACAACCTGATCACCTTGTAACCTCCCCAGCGCTTAGAACAGTGCTTAGCACATAGTAAGTGCTTAATAAATGCCATTATTATTATTATTGTTATTGTTATTGCGGAGAGGTCATTAGGGACAAGAGATAGGGATAGACAGGGGACAGAGAGTTTGAGGAGGGGCTTAAATGTCCGAAACAACTGGCGAGGGCAGAAGAGCCAATAAGGATGAAGAAATCATGATGGTGGGCAGAGGAAAGGGCAGAGCTGAAGGATGCAGAATTGCAAATTTAAGCGAGATAGATTCAGACCTCCTTCCTGCAGCTGTCTGACCCCAAAATAAACTGACGGGATTTTCCCTTGCAGGTAGTGACCATGCATTTCTAAACAGAAACACTTTGGGGGTCTTGGCCAGGCTGGAGTTGTTGATTCCCTCAGAGGCAGCAGGGACAGCGTTGCTGGGAGGAAGAGAAAAGCGATTAAGGAAAAGAGAAGCAACGAGGCCTAGTGGAAAGAGCCCGAGCCTGGGAGTTGAAGGACCTAGGTTCCAGTCCCAGCTCTGCGAATTGCTTGCTGCGTGACCCTGGGCAAGTCACTTCACTTCTCTGTGCTTCAGTTACCTCACCTGTAAAATGGGGATTGATTCTTCCTCTCTCCTACTTAGATTGGGAGCCCCATGCGGGGACAGAAACCATGTTAACAAATACCACAAAATGAGGAGACACTCTCCGGTCTCCTCTGCTTCTTTCTCCTCCTCTTCCTCGGTAATGGTGTCACTTTGCCCTTCCCTGCGAAAGCTGAACCATTTCCTCCTGGACTTTTTCCCAGGGCAGCCTAGGATTTCAGCCCAGGAGGGACCATTTCTGAAGGAGGCCCCCAGTGATGGTGCAAGCAGAGGAGAAGACGTGTATTGTACTGTACTCTCCCAAGTGTTTAGTACAGTAAGGACTCAATAAATACCATTCACTGATGAATATGGTAATGAAAGGCTGGTTAGTGCATCATGCCTCCCTCTCTCACATCCCAATATCTCCTTTCCTTCTCCCCTCCACTCCATCTCCCCACTCTGGCTCTCTTCTTTCCTCTTCTGCATCTCCCTCTGTTTGTCCCTGCTGGCTCTCTCTCCTTCCTCATTGTTTTTGACCATATCCTGGGTCGGGCGCATTTTGCCTTGCCCCCCAATCCTCAGAACCAGATTTCCCTCACAAATTATTGTCTCTGAGACAGAGGATGAACTTATCAATCAAGCAGTGGTATTTGTTAGGTGCTCACTGTAGGCAGAACACCGAAATAAGGACTTGGGGGATTACGTCTTGGGAAACCATCCAGGTATGTTTAGTGACCAACACTGGACCACATTTTCCATTCACAAAGCCGCCATGAATGCCCATGACTAGAAATATATCCTGGACTGATATATTTCCAGACTGCTGCAGAGAAGCAGTGTGGCCTAGTGGAAGAGCACAGGCCTGGAAGTCTATTCCTGGCTCTGCCACTTCCCTACTGTGTGATCTTGGGCAAGTCACTTAGCGTCTCTGGGCCTCAGTTGGCTCATCTGCCAAGAGGGGATTCAATACCTGCTTTCTCTCCTGTTTAGACTGTGAGTCCCATGTGGGACCCGTTTATCTTGTATCTACCCCAGTGTTTAATATAGTGGTTGGCACCTATTAGATGCTTAACAAATATTATTATTATTATCATACATATCTATTCTATTTATTTTATTTTGTTAGTATGTTTGGTTTTGTTCTCTGTCTCCCCCTTTTAGACTGTGAGCCCACTGTTGGGTAGGGACTGTCTCTATATGTTGCCAATTTGTACTTCCCAAGCGCTTAGTACAGTGCTCTGCACATAGTAAGCGCTCAATAAATACGATTGATGATGATGATTATTATTATTACAAGGAGGAATAGAAGCGGACAACAGCATCCGGAAAGCAAGGGGAATAGCATTACACTTTGAGGGAGCCATTATCTGCACTAAAAAATACCAGACATCCCATTGCCTCAGTTTCCTCATCTGTAAAATAGAGACTCGATACCTGTTCTCTCTCCTACTCAGAATTTGAGCCCCATTGGACTTTATCTAACTTGACTATCTTGTATCTACCTCAGGGTTTAGAACAGTGTTTGGCACATAGTGAACACTTAACAAATGTGATAACAATGACAATAATAATAATAATAATAATAATAATAATAACAACCAGAAATCATTGCAGTAAGACCTTGGACAAGTCACCTAACTTCTCCGTGCCTCAGTTACCTCATCTGTAAAATAGGGATCATGACGTTGAGCCCCATATGGGACAGAGATTGTGTTCAACCTGTTTAGTTTGTATCCCAACGCTAAGAACAGTGCTTTGTACAGAAGCAGCGTAGCTTAGCGGCAAGAGCCCAGGCTTGGGAATTAGGGGTCATGGGTTCTAATCCTGACTCTGCCACATGTCTGCTGTGTGACCTTGGGCAAGTCACTTGATTTCTCTGAGCCTCAGTGACCTCATCTGTGAAAGGGGGATGAAGACTGTGAGCCCCACGTGGGACAACCTGATCACCCTGTATCCCCCTGTGCTTAGAACAGCGCTTTGCACATAGTAAGTGCTTAACAAATGCCATCATCATTATTATTATTATTTAATAAATACTACTAATATTAAGATTAGGTCATGTGGTATTGGTTACAGGTGTGGCACCTGTTCTTTGTGAAAATCTCCAGAACCCGGAGTGTGTCATCTGGGGGGAGGCTCAGCCCCCGCCCACCTCCCTACCCAGCCTCTTGAGAACATGGATTTGGACTTTCAATCATATTTATTGAGCGTTTACTGTGTGCAGAGCACTGTACTAAGTGCTTGTGAAGTACAAGTCGGCAACATGTAGAGACGGTCCCTACCCAACAACGGGCTCACAGTCTAGAAGGGGAGACAGACAACAAAACAAAACATGCGGTCAGGAGTCAAGGCAAGTCAAGTCTTGAGGACAGGGAATGTGTTTATCAACTCTGATGTATTGTGCTCTCCCAAGCTCCTGGAACAGAGCTTGGCACACAGTAAGGGCTCAATAGATACCATCGGCCGACATTGATTTTAAGTAAAAATGCCAGACATAAAGGTGTCCAGCGCTGTATCAATCCCAAGCAAAGGACCCACCAGGTGAAAACTCGACAAGCCTGGACAGTTCACGAGAAGATTGCTGCTGCTCCCGTTGGCTCCGAGACCCTCTGCCATTAACCTCAAGGATCTGCTACTGCCCTCCCACTACCAGCTCTAGGTGCATGCTATCAATCAGTCAGTCAATTCACTGATTGCTACTAGTGTCCCACCCTGGGACCCCTGAGGGCTTGCACACGATCCCCTTGACATCCCTCCCTGAAATGAAAATATCACCCCAGGAATTTTTTTAAATTTAAAGTTTAATTCCAACAGTCAGATCTTGCCCCCACACCTACCTCCGGTCTCCCACCCCCAGGAGGCCCCCACTTGCCCTGGGGCCTCCCACCTTAGCAACAATGCCAAGTCTAGGTCAGGCCTGCACCTGGGTGGCTACCAGCTTGGAAATGTCACGTCACGTGCCACAAGGGTTGGGGTGGGCACTAAGGACTCTTGCCTCAGGTTGTCTAAAATTCTGAAGGTGGTCCTGGGGACACAGAGGTCAGGAGGGTTCAAGGCCAACCCTCGCCATCTCACTGGTTCCCAACCCGGGCCAGACTCCTCCTCTCCCCTGCCCCGGCATCTCGAGGGTGACCATGACAGGCCTCTCCCACAGTTCCTCATGGGAGAACTCCCACTGCCCATGGGAAAGACAACACCCCCACCCCTCCCCAGCCTCTCAGCTGTCTGGGATCATCACTCCGTGGGAGTGAGCCGCTCTCCGGGAGGCTCGCCGCCCGGCCCAGGTAGTTGACGGAAACTCCAGACGCACTGTGGCGTGGGGTGGCCCTGGCCAGTGTGGCGCCCCTTCCCCTCCGCCATGCCGCGTCCCCTCCTCTCCCCCACCCCCTAGGCCCCGGGCTCCATGCTCTCTCAGTCTGGGGCCGGTCTGCCCCAGCTGGGGCGACGCTGGGGGAGAGTGGACTCCTGGCTCTTTTCACTTCACGCCACATTATCACCGAAAGGTGGATTAGAGTTATCTCAGTCTGCTTTCTTTCAGAGCGCCTTGGCAGTACAACCACCAAGATATAAATATGCTCTGGGCACACCGGCAGCAGGGAAGCAGCGGTTTCGGGGGGCCTGGCCTGGAGCGGGGATGCCGACTGGGCCGGGGGCATCGGGAGATCTCTGCGGGGAGGGGGGCAGTGCGCCAACCTTGCCACCTCAAGGGCAAAAAAATAGAAGTTGGGGCCAGGACCTTCAACCCCTCTGTCCTCAGCCCCGGAGAGCGGAGCTATGGCGTCCGACCATGTGGATGGCAAAGGATCCATTTAGGTTCCCAAACGGTCCTGGCCAATCTCCTCCCCTTTTCCTGCTCCACCACCGCCCCCGGGACAATCATGCTAATGCAGGATTATTCCTAGCTCAGTTAGGACTCCTTCCAGGGCCCCTTTGGAAGATTCCAGTCCCAACCTCACCCCTTGGCACCCAAATTGGACACTCCTTGGCTCCAGGTCAGAGGCCCAGGCAGGAGAGGTGTGGAGGTTGTAGACAACTCTTGGGGAAAGGGCATGGGCCTGGACGTCAAAGGAATTGGGTTCTAATCCCGGCTCACTTGTTTTGTTTTGTGTGACCTTGGATAAGCGGCTTCACTTTCCTGAGCCCCTTCTTCCTGTGAGCCCCATGTGGGATGGGGATTGTGTCTGATCCCCATATACCGTATCGCCCTTAGTCCTTAGCACAGTGCCCGGCACATAAAAAACACTTAATAGCTATCACAGCTATTATGATGATCATTATTAAGTGCCTACTCTGTGCCGGGCACTGTACTAAGCGCTGGGATAGATACAAGATAATCAAGTCAAGATAATTGACCTGACACCTGTTCACATATTGTGTTTTGTTGTCTGTCTCCCCCTTCTAGACTGTGAGCCTGTTGTTGGGTAGAGACCATCTCTATATGTTGCCGACTTGTACTTCCCAAGGGCTTAGTACAGTGCTCTGCACACAGTAAGCACTCAATAAATACGATTGAATGAATGAATGAAAAGGTTGGACATAGTCCCTGTCCAAAATGGAGCTCAGAGTCTAGGTAGGAGGGAGTACAATTTAGTCCCTATTTTATAGATGAGGTAACTGAGGCACTTTCCAAAAGTGACTTTTAAGTCACTTGTGCTAGAGGCAGATGATCTCACAAGTAAGCGCTCATTGATTGATGGTTTCATGGAAAGAGGCTGGGGCTGAGAATTAGGACACCTGGGTTCTAGTCCGAGCTCTGCCACTGGCTGTGATCGTGAATATGTATCAGTAGTCATCAAATAATAGTTGTGGTATTTTTTAATGGTGCTTATTAAGGGCTTAGTATGTGTCAGGCATTGTACTAAGCACTGGGGAAGGTACATCAGGTTGGAGACAGTCTCTGTCTCACATGGGGTACTCAGTCTAAATAGGAACAAGAATGGCTATTTAAAATCTATTTATATTGCATTTGTTAAGGGCTTACTAAGTGCAGAACGCTGTACTAAGCACTGGGAAAGAAAATCCAGGCATCTCTTAACCTCTCTGGGCCTCAGTTTCCTCTTCTTCCCACCTCTTAGCTCATGATACCTGAGAGAGAGGGCGTCATCTGATTATCCTGTAGCTTACTGATAAATAAATCAATGATATTTATTGTTTACTGTGTTCCAAACACTGTAGTACTTGCTTGGGAGAGTACAATGTAATAATAATAATAGTAATAGTAATAATAGTAATAATAGTAATAATAATAATAATAATAATAATAATAATAATGGCATTTGTTAAAGACTTACTATGTGCAAAGCACTTTTCTAAGCGCTGTGGGGGTGATACAAGGTGATCAGGTTGTCCCACTGGGGCTCACAATCTTAATCACTATTTTACAGATGAGGTAACCGAGGCACAGAGAAGTGAAGTGACTTGCCCAAAGTCACACAGCTGACTCAGTGGAAAGAGCAAGGGCTTTGGAGTCAGAGGTCATGGGTTCAAATCCCAGCTCTGCCAATTGTCAGCTGTGTGACTGGGCAAGTCACTTCACTTCTCTGGGCCTCAGTTACCTCATCTGTAAAATGGGGATTAAGACTATAAGGCCCCCAAGGGACAACCTAACCACCTTGTAACCTCCCCAGTGCTTAGAATGGTGCTTTGCACATAGTAAGCGCTTAATAAATGCCATCATCATCCTCATCAAGTGGCAGAGCCGGGATTAGAACCCATTCATTCATTCATTCAATCGTATTTATTGAGCGCTTACTGTGTGCAGAGCACTGTACTAAGCGCTTGGGAAGTACAAGTTGGCAATATACAGAGACATTCACTGCCCAACAATGGGCTCACAGTTTAGAACCCATGACCTCTGACTCCCAAGCCCGGGCTCTTTCCACTGAACCACACTGCTTCTAATACAGTTCGTAGACAAGTTCCTTGCTCACTACATGCTTACAGTCTTTGGGGGCCAGTAGACGGTAGACCGTAGATAAATATCAATCGACCAATGGTATTTATTGAGTGCTTATTGTGTGCAGAGCATTGTACTAAGCACTTGGCAGAGTATAATGCAACAGAGTTGGAAGACATGTTCCTTGCTTACAAGGAGTTTACAGTCTAGAGGGGGAGACCGACATTAAAACAAATTAAAGTTAGGGACATAAGCACTCTGGGGCTAAAGATGGGGCTGATTAACAAGAGCTTAAAGCGTTCAAGTCCAAGTACGAGAGCAATGCAGAAGGGAGCAGGAGTCAAGGAAATTAGGATTACTAGAGGAAGACTTCTCAAAGATGTGATTTTATTCCCAGAGTGCCTCACACACGAGCAGATGTAACGACCATTGCTGGGGAGAATCTAGAGGTAGGAGTGTCTGTGCTTATCCCATAGAACCTGTACTGCAAGCAATATCATCAGATATTCGAGGCCAGGAAGAATTCCCAACCTGTCTGGTGCTCTCCCATGGGCTTAAGATACATAGCAAGTGCTCAATAAATACTAGCAATTTATGGATCACGATGGACCACAGCAATCCAGAATTCTGAGTTAATCTGGGTCCACAATGTGAAGTCAGTTTAGTAAGCACTTACTAAGTGCTGAACTCTGGAATGAGATACAGGTTATTCATTGAATCATATTTATTGAGCACTTACTGCATGCAGAGCGCTGTACAAAGCACTTGGAAAGTACTACTCAGCAATAAAGAGAGCCAATCCTGGCCCCCAGGAGATTCAGAAACAGGCCCTGCTCCACATGGGGCTCACAATCTATTTTATTCCCATTTTATAGATGAGGAAACTGAACTCCGGAGAGGTCAAGTGACTTGCCCAAAGTCACACAGTAGGCCAGTGGCAGAGATGGGATTTGAACTCAAGCCTCCTGCCTAACAAACCTGTGCTTTTTCTACTAGGCCACACTCTCTCCTAGGTGCAAATCCTGAGTCCCAGGGACCGAGGTCAGAAATCCTTCCACAGGGAAGGGCTGGAATCAATCAATCAATCAATCATATTTATTGAGAACTTACTGTGTGCAGAGCTTGGGAAAGCACAATAGGAGAGTTGCTAGACACGTTCCCCACCTGCAAGGAGCTAATAGTCTAGAATGGGAGATGGAACTTAATATAAAGAAATAAATTATGAATATATACGAAAGGGCTGAGGGGCTGAGGGAGGGGTGAATAAAGAGTGCAAAGGGCGACACAGAAGGGAGCGGGAAAAGAGGGAATGAGGGCCTAGTCAGATGTGCCTTCAATAGTGAAGGTCGGGAGAGTGGTTGTCTGTCAGGTATGAAGACGGAGGCTTTTCCAGACCAGAGGAAGGATGCGGGTGAGAGGTCGGCGGTGAGATAGATGAGACCAAGATTGGCATTAGAGGAGTGAAGTGTGAACACTGCATTGCAGTGGAACAGCCTCACCTTTTGCTGTCGAGTCGTTTCCGCCCCATAGCGACTCCACGGGCATAGCTCTCCTAGAATGTCCCACCTCTACCTGCAATCATTCCGGTAGTATATCCACAGAATTTGCTTGGTGAAAAATACGGAGGTGGTTTACAAGTGCCTTCTTCCTTACAGTAAACTTGAGTCTCCACCTCGGATTCTCTCCCATGCGGCAGTTGCCCAGCACGGGTGAGTTTTGATTTGTATCAGATTGCCATCCTCTTGCTAGCCGCTGCCCAAGGCAGGAATGGAATGGGTACGCTGCTGCTTGACTCTCCCTCCCGTAGTTGAGATTGGTAAAGTACTGGAAACTCTCCACTTGAAAAGGCTGTAGGCTTTAAAGCTCTCTATTACCTTACCCAGTAAGGCTGGGCCATTGTAAATGGCAGCACTCCGTGAAACTCCCAAGACTCGTGGTAACAACAATACTAATGATAATAATGGCATTTGTTAAGCACTTACTATGTGCAAAACACTGTTCTAAGCACCGGGGAGGTTACAAGGTGATCAGGTTGTCCCACGGGGGGCTCACAGTCTTCATCCCCATTTTCCAGATGAGGTAACTGAGGCACAGAGAAGTGAAGCGACTTGCCCAAAGTCACACAGCTAATTGGCAGAGCCGAGATTTACAGTTCCCTCATCTGTAAAATGGGGGTGAAGACTGTGAGCCCCCCGTGGGACAACCTGATCACCTTGTAGCCTCCCCAGCGCTTAGAACAGCGCTTAATAAATGCCATCATTATTATTATTTTACATAAGACGAAACCGAGGCCCAGGGAAATGAAGTGCTTTGCCCAAGGTCACACAGCTGATGTGTGGCCAAGGAGGATTAGAACACAGGTCCTCTGGCCCCCGGGCCTCCAGGCCCAGGATGGTTTCTGTAGTAGAAGAGGCAGGCAGAGACCTGATTTGATTATATCCTCCTCTTCCTTTCAAGGGGAAGTGTGGAGGGGGACAGCAGTCAGGGCCCCCCCGGAGATGCGATCAGCCCCCAGGGGCTGGCCAGGGGAGGAAGACTACCAGAAGTTATTACCCCAGAGTAGTAAAGACCTTTCCAGATGTTTAGTAGCACAGCGACAGCCCCGCTCTGGGGTCCCGCCGCCCCAATCTAGGGCAGACATGACCTAACTGATAGGAGCTAGCGGGTCCTGTGCTCAGCTCCCTGCCCTCTCTATGCACAATCAGTCTCTGTTCTCTTCCCTCTGACATCACCATTCCGCCTGCTCCAGGCACGGCACCAAGCTTCCTTCCCCCCGAAAATCTCCAGATATGCAGCCCCAACCCATTCCCACATTCCCTGCTCTCCTCTGCAGGGCCGCCATCCTGTAGCCCACAGCCCTCTCTACTGGGTAATAATAATAATAATAATAATAATAATAATAATAATAATAATAATAATAATAATAATAGCGTGTATTAAGCGCTATGTGCAAAGCACTGTTCTAAGCACTGGGGAGGTTATAAGGTGAGCAGATTGTCCCACGGGGTGCTCACAGTCTTCATCTCCATTTTACAGATGAGATAACTGAGGCCCAGAGAAGTGAAGTGACTTGCCCAAAGTCACACAGCTGACAATTGGTGGAGCCGGGATTTGAACCCATGACCTCTGACTCCAAAGCCCTTGCTCTTTCCACTGAGCCACGCTGCTTTAATAATAATAATAATTCTATTCTATTCTGTTTCTTTTGTTAGTGATGTGCATTTAGCTTTAATTCTATTTGTTCTGACGACTTGACACCTGTCCACATGTTTTGTTTTGTTTTCTGTCTCCCCCTTCTAGACTGTGAGCCCGTTGGGTAGGGACCGTCTCTATATGTTGCCAACTTGTACTTCCCAAGTGCTTAGTACAGTGCTCTGCACACAGTAAGTGCTCAATAAATATGATTGAATGAATGAATGAATGAGATAACTGGGGCCCAGAGAAGTGAAGTGACTTCCCCAAGGTCACGTAGCAAACAAGTTGCCTTCTGACTCCCAGTCTGTGCTCTCTCCATTAGGCCATGCTGCTTCTCAAGAAGCAAGTGAACCCTTATGGGCCCCCAAGCACACGGTGTCAAGGGGGCTGCTCTGACCGTCTCCGAGGGTGCTTCTGGCTCATTCCTCCAGGAAAGAGTCTGCCTGTCCTTTCCCTACACTATCCTGGGGACACTGAGGGAACGTCGGGGAATGATTGGGATGAGGGCCAATTGGCTAGAGCCAGCAGCTGCAGAGATGGGCTGGGCTTCGGGACAGTCCCACGCAGATGTTGGAACCTGCCGCTTGGACAGGCCCTGGAGAAAGATTCGGACAAATCCATATTTTTTAAGCACTTGAGTACTGGGGTAGTTACGAGTTAATCAGTTAATTAATTCGGTCACCAATTCCTGTTGGTTGGACCTTCACGACATTGCTAAAATTCACCCTTCCCTCTCCCTTGTACTCCCTTGTAAATTGTTACTACGTTAATCCAATCACTTATCCTATCCCACCTTAATTACTATATCAGCCTCTTTGCTGATTTCCCTGCCACCTGTCGCTCCCAAGTAATCCATCTTTCACTCTGCTCCCCAGATCATTTTTCTACAAAAATGTTAAGCCTCCTTCTCAAGGAACTCCAGTGGCTGCCCACCCACCTCAACATCAAACAGAAACTCCTCACCATTAGCTTTAAAGTGCTCAATCACCTTGCCCCCTCCTACCTCATCTCGCTACTTTCCCAATCCAGCCCACATATTTTGCTCCTCTCCTGCTAACCTTTTCACGGTACCTCCATCTCCTCTACCTCGCTGCTGACCTCTCGTCCACGACCTGCCTCTGGCCTGGAAAACCTTCCTTCCTCATATCCGGCTGACAATGACTCTCCCCACCCTTCAAAAATTTATTGAAGGCCCATCTCCTCCAAGAGGACTTCCCGAAATCGTTCCTTTACTCTTCTCCCACTCTCTTCTGCATCACCCTGACTTGCTCCTTTTATTCTAGAGGGGGAAATCACTACCCCCTCTAGACTGTGAGCTCCTTGTGGGCAGGGAACGTGTCTACCAACTCTGTTACACTGTACTCTTTTAATTATTAGTATAGCGTTCTGCACATAGTAAGCACTCAATAAATATAATTGATTGATTGATGGAAAGAATACTGAGATTAAGACTGATGTATGAGTGCATCATTTAACAAAGAGATTGACCTCGGTGGTCCTGTTGCATTTGTTACCCACCATGTCTGGTTCTGTTTGCTTTTCTCATTCTTGGAATCATGATTTTCCCAAAGTCTCCACTCCAAAGCAGTTATCCCATTCTTGATTCCTGAAAATCGGGAAGACAAATCTTTGGGTCTCGAACTGTTCACAGCACTGATTTTGTTTGTTTTATGGTAGTTGATAAGTGCTTACTATGTACCAGGCACTGTACTAAGCACTGGGGTAGATACATGCTATTAAGATTGGACACAGTCCATGTCCCACACGGCGCTCACAGTCTTAATCCCCATTTTACAGATGAGGCACAGAGAATATAAGTAACTTGCCCAAGGTCACACAGCAGATGAGTGGTGGAGCTGGGATTAGAATCCAGGTCCTCTGAGAAGCAGTGTGGCTCAGTGGAAATAGCCCGGGCTTTGGAGTCAGAGGTCATGAGTTCAAATCCCAGCTCTGCCAATTGTCACTTGTGTGACTTTGGGCAAGTCACTTCACTTCTCTGTGCCTCAGTTACCTCATCTGTAAAATGGGGATGAAGACTGAGCCCCCCGTGGGACAACCCGATCACCTTGTAACCTCCCCAGCGCTTAGAACAGTGCTTTGCACATAGTAAGTGTTTAACAAATGTCATCATTATTATTATTATTATTATGAGCTTGGGCTTGGGAGTCAGAGGTCATGGGTTCTAATCCTGGCTCCACCACTTGTCTGCTCTGTGACCTTGGGCAAGTCACTTAACTTCTCTGTGCCTCAGTTCCCTCATCTGCAAAATGGGGGTTAAGACTGTGAGCCCCATGTAGGACAACCTGTTAACCTTGTATCTACCCCAGCGCTTAGAACAGCATGTAGTAAGCGCTTAATAAATACCACCATTATTATTATTATTATTGTAGGGACTGTGTCCACCTTGGTTAGCTTATAACCACCCCAGTGCTTAGTACAGTCCGTGGTATATAGTAAGTGCTTAGCAAATACCACGATTATCATTCTCCAGTTTTTAAACACTTTCACAAAGCCACCTTTTCCAAAGCTTCTTCCTAGATCGATCCCACTTTTTCCTGGTTAAGATAGCCCAGCCAGGCTCTCTGGAACATTCTGGTTTGCATTCTATCTATGCTGCTTCTCTCTAGGGTCTGCTTGATTCCCCTGGTGGATTGTAAGCACTTAAAGGGCAGGAACAATATATGTATTTCTATACTATGTTCCCAAGCACCCTCTATAATGGGGACTCAATGCCTGGTTTCCTTGCTAGGTGTGCCCCAGATGAGGCAGGGACCGTATCTGAACTGATTATCTTGTATCTAACCCAGTGATCTATACACTGCTTGGTTCATAGTAAGAGCTAAATAATAATAATAATAATAATAATAATAATAATAATAATAATAGTATCAGTAGAGTAGTGGTAGTTGTTGTTGTTCTTGTAGGTGTATATTAAGCAGTCCCTGTGTGCAAAGCACCACCACTGGGAAAGAATTTACAGTGCCCTCAAAGCGTTCGCAATCTAAAAGCAGAAAGAGAGCTGGATGCATAGGGAAAAAATAAAACAATCAGAGCACAAAGTCAACAAAAAGGACAAGAACGAGGATAAATACAAAAATGGAATAAATGAAATAGAAGTCACAAGGTACCAGAAAAGCAGAGCTTTGGGTTTCTAGCAGCTCACAGTCACAGGGACCGCCCCAGCCGGGGCCTTCCCAGCATCCTTCACTCTGTGGAGGTGACTTTCTGCTGCTGTTCTCTCTCCTGCTGGGATGAAGCAAGGCATGATGAGAAGACAAGGAAGAGTGGGGGTACAGGATACCGGACAATTGTCTGGAAGTTGCCTAGTCTCCTCATATTTCCTTTTGATCTGAAACCCTACGTCAGGTCCCTAGGCCCGCCCTGGCCACGGCTCCTCAGCCCTTTTTTCTGCTGGAAGGTAGAGGCAGCCCGGAGTCTTCCTCTTCTGTCCACTCTCCAACCTTGCCCTCTAGTTCCTTTTCCACCCTAGCCTTTGACTGACCACCGTAGGACAAAGCTGCCCTTGGAGAGTGGACAGTGGGCAACGTCGACTCTCCCAGGAACTCTGTTCCCTCTAGACTGTCCGTTCATTATTACTAAATGTCGTCGAGTCATTTCCGATTCATAGCGACTCCGTGGATATACTTTCTCCAGGACATCCTGTCCTCTGCCGTTATCCGCAACCTTTCCAACGGCTCTTCCATTATCGTTGTTATGGTCTCTAATAATAATAATAATGATGGCATTTATTAAGCGCTTACTATGTGCAAAGCACTGTTCTAAGCGCTGGGGAGGTTACAAGGTGATCATGTTGTCCCACATGGGGCTCACAGTCGTCATCCCCATTTTACAGATGAGGGAACTGAGGCCCAGAGAAGTGAAGTAACTTGCCCAAAGTCACACAGCTGACAAGTGGCGGAGCCGGGATTTGAACCCATGACCTCTGACTCCAAAGCCTGTGCTCTTTCCACTGAGCCACACTGCTTCTCCTACAAGGAGACAATATGCAATATGCTCTACCCATCCAGCTGCCGGTCTGCCTCTTCCACATTTTCCCCGGACTCTTCCTAGTATTAGTGTCTTCTCCAGAGAATCAGTCCTCCTGATTGTGTGTCCAAAATATGCTAATCTAAGTCGAGTCACGTGGGTTTAATTTGCTCCAAAATCCATTTACTTGTTTTTCGGGCAGTCCAAGGTATTCACAGAGGACTGTCCACACCTCCTAACATTAGTGTCTTCTCCAGAGAATGAGTCCTCCTGATTGTGTGTACAAAATATGCTTATCTAAGTCGAGTCACATGGCCTTCCGAAGACCACTTTGGTTTAATTTGCTCCAAAATCCGTTTATTTGTTTTTTGGGCAGTCCAAGGTATTCACAGAGGACTGTCCACACCTCCTAGCATTAGTGTCTTCTCCAGAGAATCAGTCCTCCTGATTGTGTGTCCAAAATATGCTAATCTAAATTGAGTCACGTGGTCTTCCAAAGACCACTTTGGTTTAATTTGCTCCAAAATCCGTTTATTTGTCTTTCGGGCAGTCCAAGGTTCACAAAAGACTGTCCACACCTCTGATAAATGCCAGCATTGTTATAATGGCACTTACTATGGACTAAACTCTGAGGAAAGATTACAAGACCAGAGAAGCAGTGTGCCTAGTGGAGTACAGTGCCCTGCACACAGTAAGCGCTCAATAAATACGATTGAATGAATGAATGAATAGAGCACAGGCCTCGGAGTCAAAAACTGGGTTCTAATGTTTGCTCCACCACTTGTCTGCTGTTTGACCTTGGGCAAGTCACGTAACTTCTCCATCTATCAGTTCCTCATTTGTAAAACGGGGATTAAGACTGTGAGCCCCATGGGGGATATGGACTGTGTCTAATCTGATTAGCTTGCCCCAGTGTTTAGGACAGTGCTTGGAACATTGTAAGCACTGAACAAATTCAATTGAAAAAACCCCATAATCCCCTCTGGGGCTCTCTTATCTTAACCCTATTTTACAGATGAGGCCCAGAATAATAATAATTACGGTATTTGTTAAGAGCTTACTATATGTCAGGCAGTGTTCTAAGCACTGGGTGGATACGAGCAAATCGGGTTGGACACAGCCCACATCCCACATGGGACTCAGTCTCAGTTCTCATTTTACAGATGAGATAACTGAGGAGAAGAGAAGATAATAATGGTATTTGTTAAGCATGTACTGTGTAGCAAGCGCTTTTCTGTGTGCTGGAGTGAATACAAGCAAATCGTGTTGGACACAGTCCCTGTCCCACGTGGAGCTCACAGTCTCAATCCCCATATTACGGATGAAGTAACTGAGGCACAGAGAAGTAGACCGACTTGCCCAAGGTCACCCAGCAGAGAAATGTTGGAGCTGGGATTAGAACCCATGATCTTCTGACTCCCAAGCCCAAGCTCTATCCACTAGGCCATGCTGCTTCTCACAGTGACTTGCCCACGGTCCCACAACGGACAACTGGCGGAGCTGGGATTAGACCGCAGGCCCGTGCTCTATCCAATAGGTCACGCCGCTTCTCTGCTTCAACCAGAGAGGTGAAGTGAGTTGTCCGAGGTCACACAAGCAAGCCAGCGTGGGAACCGAGATTCAAATCTGGGTCTGCTGACCCCAATTCTGTGCTCCCCCCACTAGGTCACTCCGGCTCCCTGACCGGCCGTTCCGAGCCCAGTCTCCATTGCCTGGGACTACTGGAGCTGAGAGGGATGGGGAAGAATCCAACTTTCTCTTCAACTCCAGCAGGGAAGGGACAGCCCGTCCTCGATTCCTCCCCCAATCCCTGGTTCTGGCCGCTCTCTGGGGTCCGACCACAGGCCGGCTCAGACGGCCCATCCCAGCCCCACCCCGGGCCGGGCTCTTGGGGACCCTGTGCGGAAGGAAACCCATCCAATTTTATTTTTCCTATCTCGCTCACTTGAAGGGAACACGGCTACAGTTCCACGGAGAATAAACATACACAGCCTAATCTTCCTCCTTAGCTGGGACAGTTTGTTGAAATTAGTGAAATGATGCAGACATTGCCGAGAGACGGTTTGATAAGGCTCATAAGCACTGGTTTGTTATTATTAAACAGAGTGAATATAACTCTGCTGTCGCCGATGATTTTAAAACAACCTTCCCTCCTAGATCTGTCTTTCTCCATATGCCTTGTGCACACTTTATGATCTTTGCATGTGTGGATGTGTATGCTAGGAGCACCCACAAGTGTTGCTTTGTATGGAGCTGGGTATGTGTGAGGGGAGAGAAAGAGATCAAATCACTTTTAACTCTGGGATTATTCAAGCTAGTGACATTGTCAACCAGCCTCTAAAGGCTCAGTGGATTTTCTGCTGGTGGATCCATAGTTGAAATGTGGCTTTATGCTCACTAGTTGTGATGGGGAAGAGGTAGCACGAAATTAAATAATCACATCTTCTTAGGTCTTACGGTGAGGGTGGGCTACTGGAGGACACTGCAGGAGTCGCTTGGCACAAAATATGCAAGAAAAATTGCTGCTTCAGTATTTATTTGAATAAACAAAGTGGCTTTCCTCAGAAAGTCTCTAAGGACCCACACTGTCATCCCCACTTCAGAGGGGCTTGGAGCTAATAATGACAATGATGATTAAAATAATAATAATAATATTTGTTAGACACTAACTAGGTGCCAGGCAGTGAACTAAGCACTGAGCTCAGAATGGACAGAAGACCGAAGATGACTTCCAAATCTGTAGAGGGTCCCCAGTTCCTTCCACTGTGGCCCAGCCAGCCCCCATCTCATCACTCTGACAAGGCCTATCCTTCAGGCAATGTTTCCCAGGAAGAGCTGTTGAAATGCCTGTTTAAAAAAAAATTGATTTTGAAGTGTGACATCATGTCCCTTTAGGTAGAAGATATGGGTGCAGAACATGATATAATGTCCTGTGTAACAATAAATTGTATTGTTGTAGACAATGCAGGATATGAGGAGAGATAAGGCTGTGAAAATATGGAAATTTACAAAGCTGGGAGGCGTTGGAGTTTCAGAGCTCTGAGTGCGACGTCCCAGAGAGAAAGAGTTGCACGGACTCCTTGAAACCCAGGCATTAAAATTAATACCGAACTCAAAGATGGAAACTTGTGAAAATGCGAATTGAAATGGGAAATGGGAAGTCAAAACCCGTACTCCCTCTTGCTCAGACTGCGAGATCTGGCCAGCTCCGTCGACCTCCAAATATTCTTCACCGGGGTAATGCTCCACGCTCTCCCTCAGGGCCAGACATTATTCCCAAGTGAATTTATTCGCCCTGAGCCGGCTTGTTGACTTTCCAGCTTTGACTCGGACCCGATAATATCCCCTGTGGACTAGACTAGCTACCCTCTGGTTCTGGGCTGGTCTGGGGAGAAGATTGCTAAAAGCCACGCAGAACTCTACGGCTACAAGCCGCTCCATCCTTGAGAGGTCTTCAGGAAGTTGCAGGGGGGAGCCCATAGACAGCTCCCACCACCACTCCACCACCCAGATACGCACACACACACGTATGGGAACCAGAAGCACCCTGCAGAAAGTGATCTTCAACCCTCAAATGGACCTGGGGTGTGGGGCATAGTGATTTATCTCAAGCTATCTCTCCCAGGACCCTCCCATCGCTTCCTTACCCCAGATCAGCCTCAGCGCAGGGCGAAGGTGTGCGGCCAGAGTGCGGCCAACACACCGATGCCCTAGCAGGGGCGGCCAACAGGGCACTGGGAAGGTCCAGGAAAGAGATTCCCATCAAGGAGAATGGGACGCCGGAACCGTTCGGAAACACTATTGAAGGAATTCTCGCCCCAAGGGAAGAAGACTGGGGGAGATGGACAGCTAAACCAGTCCTACGATGGAGGGATAGTCATTCATTCATTCAATCGTATTTATTGAGCACTTACTGTGCGCAGAGCACTGTACTAAGCACTCAGAAAGTACAATTCAGCAATAAAGAGAGACAATCCCTGCCCACACTGGGCTTACCTATCAGTCAAAAATCTATCAATCAATCAGTAGTAGTTACTGGGCACTTACTGAGAAGCAGCATGGCTCAGTGGAAAGAGCCCGGGCTTTGGAGTCAGAGGTCATGGGTTCAAGTCCCAGCTCTGCCAACTGTCAGTTGTGTGACTTTGGGCAAGTCACTTCACTTCTCTGGGCCTCAGTTACCTCATCTGTAAAATGGGGATTAAGACTGTGAGCCCCCCGTGGGACAACCTGATTGTCTTGTAACCTCCCCAGCACTTAGAACAGTGCTTTGCACATAGTAAATGCTTAATAAATGCCATCATTATTATTATTATTACTGTGTACTAAGCTCTTGGGAAGGCACAGTAGAGTTGGTTGACACTCATCCTGCCCTCCAGAAGCTTACAGTCTAGGATGGAGTGGAGAAGGGGACTGGAACGCTGGCTTCCCAGAGATCCTTTTATCCTTCAATCTAGTGGAACCTCACAAATAATAATTAGCAATTAATAGAGTTATAAATAATTCATTAATATACAGGTCAGGCACATCAGTCACAGGCTTTGCCCCACATGGGACTCACAACTTAATTGGTAGGGTGAGCCCCTCCCATTTTACCAATGAGGAAACTGAGGCCCAGAGAGGTTAAGTGAGTTGCCCAAGGTCAAATGGCACAGCGGGGACTAGAATGCAGGTCTCCAGCCTCCGGGTCCCAGGCTCTTTCCACGAGCTCACGCAGATCCTCAAACCAATCATTTCCAGCCCAAGCCAGGGGGACTTCTAGGACTGAGTGACTCCTTCTCTAGAAAGCTGCTTTCTCATCTTCACCGGAGACTTGAGAAGAGAATGTTGAAAAAGCAGCTGACCCCATGCCCCCTGCTCAATTCTTCCCTCTTCACACTTCATCCAAAATGCTTTCTCCCTCCCAGTTAATGGCTGCTTTCCCTCTGGGGGTCTCTTTTCACCTTCGAACCATGTGTCACCTTAGATCGTTAATGGCTTTCGGGCAACGAGGGTGTTTTCCCACTGTTACATGGTTCCACGTAGACACAGAAATGTTTTCTTAGGCTTGGAGTTGCTCACAACTTGTAAAGAAGGGTAGCTTTCCCAGTTAAAGAAAATGGAACAGTAACAGCTACAGGACAGAAGCAGATAGGACAGAACGGATCTAACATCTTACCCCGCACTGCCCTGGCAAAATTTCCAAGGGCGCTTCCAAGAAAGCATTGCTGTTTTGGGGGTCAGTGTCCAGGGAGCTTGGACGCCTCTCCCAAGGGGAGATCAGAGGGAAAATCAACACCCTCCTGCTCCGCAGATAAACATTTTCCCAAAGGGTTGGGTTCCACAAAGAACAAGAGGGTTTGGGTGTTGCCATCATAATAATTATGATAGGGTATTTGTTAAATGATTTCTTTTTACCTTACCGTGTGCTGTACTAAACTCTGGGATAAGATATAAGACATCAGTTTGCACACAATTCCTGTCGCACATGGGGCTCGCCGTCTGAGTGGAGGGAGTGGAATTTAAACACCATTTCACATATGAGAGGACTGAGGCCCAGAGAAGTTATGTGACTTGCCCAAGGTCACACAACAGACAAGTGGCAGAGCCGGGATTAGAACCGAAGCCCTCTGCCACAGGCCATGTTTCTTCATCATCATTTACTAATTCATTCATTCATTCATTCAATCGTATTTATTGAGCACTTAATGTGTGCAGAGCACTGTACTTAGTGCTAGGGAAGTACAATCAATCAATCAATCATATTTATTGAGTGCTTACTGTGTGCAGAGCACTGTACTAAGCGCTTGGGATGTACAAGTTGGCAACATATAGAGACAGTCCCTACCCAACAGCTGGCTCACAGTCTAGAAGGGACTAATCAATCCGTCCAGTCCATGATATTTGTTGAGTGATCACTGGATGCGGAAGACTGTACTAAGCACTTGGGAGAGTAAAATTCAGTGGAGTCGTAGACACATCCCCTGCCCATAAGGAGCTGGCAGACTAGAGGGGGAAGACAGGAATTAAAACAAATTACAGATGGATGGGTACATAAATGCTGTGGAGCTGGGGGAGGGATGGCTATCATTTAATGGGTGCCCACTCCTTGTAGTAGCCTGCTGATGGGCCAGTGGAAAGAGCACTGATTTGGGAGTTAGGAGAGCTCAGCTCTAGTCATGATTCTGCCCACAGCTGACTAACGTGCCTATTCATTTACTTATCCATCCCTTCTAGACTGTAAGCTTGTTGTAGACAGGAAACGTGTCCACCAGCTCCATTATATTGCATTCTCCCAAGCAGTTAGTACAGCGTTCTACACACAGCAAATGCTAAATAAATCTGACCGATTGACTGATTTATAAAGTGCCCCCTCCCCACCGCCCACTTTCATGCTGCATTTCTTGCCCCAGTGGGTATATATCTGTCATTCATTCGTGTTTACTGAGCACTTTCTGTGTGCAGAGCACTGTACTAAGGGCTTGGGAGAGTACGATGTAACAATAAACAGAGACAGTCTCTGCCCACAGTGAGCTAGAGGGGGAGACAGACATTAATATAAATAAAGAAATTACAGATACGTACATAAGTGCTGGAGGGCTGGAAGCGGGGGATGAATGAAGGGACCAAGTCAGGGTGATGCTGAAGGGAGAGGGAGAAGAGGAAAGGAGGATTGTAGAAGGAGAGTAGTGAGGTGAAATAGGAGGAACTGAGGTGATTGAGTGTTTTAAAGCCAATGGCGGGGCGGGGGGGGGAGAGAGAAAGAGGAGGAAGAGGAGGAGAAGGTGAGAAGCAGTGTTGCCTAATGGATAGAGCATGCGACCGGGAGGCAGAAGGACCTGGGTTCTAATCCTGCCTCCTCCACTTTTCATTCATTCATTCAATCGTATTTATTGAGCGCTGACTGTATACAGAGTGCTGTACTGAGCACTTGGGAAGTACAAATCGGCAACACATGAAGATGATCCCTCTCATATAGAGATGATACAAGAACAGTGCTTTGCACATAGCAAGCGCTTAACAAATACCATTATTATTACTATTATTATTCTCCCAGCCTGATTGAGTGCTCAGTGGAAAGAGCATGGGCTTTGGAGTCAGAGGTCACAGGTTCAAATCCCGGCTCTGCCAATTGTCAGCTGTGTGACTTTGGGCAAGTCACTTCACTTCTCTCTAGACTGTGAGCTCATTGTTGGGTAGGGACCGTCTCTATATGTTCCCAACTTGTACTTCCCAAGCACTTAGTACAGTGCTCTGCAAACAGTAAGTGCTCAATAAATACAATTGAATGAATGAATGAATGAACTGGGAAATGGGATGAGTTGTCTCTTGTCCAGTCTCTAGTCCAGGGGTGTTCAGTGGGCTATGTTGGACCCCCATTGGATCCTAAGCATAGTCTTACCCTTAAACTCATTCAGAGAAAATTCAATAATACTACTAATAATAACAATGGCATTTATTAAGTGCTTACTATGTGCAACGCACTGTTCTAAGCACTGGGGAGGTTACAAGGAGATCAGGTTGTCCCACGGGGGCTCACTGTCTTCATCCCCATTTGACAGATGAGGGAACTGAGGCCCAGAGAAGTGAAGTGACTTACCCAAAGTCACACAGCTGACAAGTGGCGGAGCCTGGATTTGAACCCATGACCTCTGACTCCAGAGCCCGGACTCTTTCCACTGAGCCACGCTGCTTCTCCGATAAAGAATGTCCTCACACGAGTCCTGGATCCCAGACTGGAATCCAATATCGAATTGTGGGCAAGAGGCACAGAGCCACTTAGATCTTCAACGTCCTTCCTTGAAGATGGAGTAGAACTGGGGACTCCAGGGAGGTGGAGTGACCATGAATCTAGTGGCCCTTTAACCTCTCAGGTATCGGTCGCACTCAGGGCTAAGAGGACTAACTGCCTCGTTTGTGGCGGAAAATTCCCAAGTTCTAGATTTTGTTGTGCCAACCTTTGGGATCTGACAGTGGGTCCCCCAAAACCCGGAGAAAAATATGGGGAGGGACTGAGAAGTGAGCGCAGAGCGGCCAATGACCGAGGTACCCGGTATCCTTTTCGTACGGGAAAACCTCCAGAAGTTAAATCACCCAGGACCATAGGCACCGTCCAACACTAATGGATCGAGTTGGCCGTTCACCTCGGCTCAGCCCGCGTGCTCCCTGGATCTGAGTCTGGCACGAAGCCACCCGTGAGGGGAAGTAATGGAGTATTATGCAAATCCAAATGGGATGTTTTTAAAAAGCTTCTGCTTTGTAGAATAGGTTATCGATTGCCGGAAAGCGAAGACAAGACCCGTTTGAACTTTAAAGGTAACCCAGCCGAATAAATCTACAGGGCTCTAAAAGGAAACGTTCATTCGGCCCGTCTCCTTATTATCCACAACCTAGGCGCTGTGTGTCTAAAGGAACACAAAGTGATTATGCAGTTAGGATTATGTCATGGGAGGCGGCAGAGTGTTGGATTGATGAAGAGCAGAGTCGGCGCGTGAGTTTAAATGACCCAGTGTCAGCGTGGTTTCGTGGGCAGCTCGTTGGAACAGTGGAACGGGGGCTGTGGGAAGGGTGCCTGAATTGGCAGCCAGCGAACGGAGCTTACTTGGCCGAGGTCAGAGCCTGACTAGAATTCCCAATGGGACTCCCCCGGCCAGTTGGTGGTTCAACTCCAAGCATTTCTGGGATGTCAAAATAAAATAACCGGCCTGCAGTTTGGAAATCGATCCTCCCAGGTACTCTTAAGGATCAAGGAAAAGGGAGTTGGGAAATCAAGAGAAGCAGCGTGGCTCAGTGGAAAGAGCCCGGGCTTTGGAGTCAGAAGTCATGGGTTCAAATCCCGGCTCCGCCAGTTGTCAGCTGTGTGATTTTGGGCAAGTCACTTCACTTCTCTGTGCGTCAGTTCCCTCATCTGTAAAATGGGGATTAAAACTGTGAGCCCCCGTGGGACAACCTGATCACCTTGTAACCTCCCCGGTGCTTAGAACAGTGCTTTGCACATAGTAAGCGCTTAATAAATGCCATCATTATAAATCTGGTCCAACACTTGCTTGAATCCCTGTGCCTGTGGAGGGTCCAGATTTGAGCAGTGCTTCCCGAAGAAAAAGACATGGGGCACTCTTTCCGGGGCAGAAGGCGGAGATCCGATATGAAAAACATGTATTGGTCAATCAGTCTATCAGGGAGTTCACTGAGTATTTGCTCTGCACAGTGCACTGTACTAAGTACTTAAGAGGAGTACACTAGAAAAATTAATAATAATAATAATAATAATAGCATCTGTTAAGCGCTATGTGTCGAGCACCGTTCTAAGCGCTGGGGGGGATACAAGGTGATCAGGTCATCCCACATGGGGCTCATAGTCTTATTCCCCAATTTCCAGATGAGGTAACTGAGGCCCAGAGAAGTGAAGTGACTTGCCCAAAGTCACACAGCTGAGAAGCAGCGGAGCCAGGATTAGAACCCATGACCCCTGACTCCCAAGCCCGGGCTCCTTCCACTGAGCCATGCTGCTTCTCTGCTTCTCTTGAGTCTAGAAAGTAGGACACAAAACCCGCCCCCAAGGAGCTTACAGGTTAGCTGAGGGAGACAGACATTAAAATAAATTACAGGTAGGGGTGGCAGGCTCCAGTAAAGATATGTACAAGTGGGGTGTGTGTTTGTGTGTGCGTGTGTGTGTCTGTGTGTTTGTGTGTGTGTGTGTGTGTGTGCGAGAGAGAGAGAGAGAGAGAGAGAGAGAGAGAGAGAGAGAAAGAGAAAGAAAGAAAGGAGGTTGACTGGGGAGACCATTTCCAATCACAACTAAAATGGGAAAAAGGAGGGAAAATTCTTGCTAAGGCAGATTCCCAACTAGGAATACAAAGAAATTGCCAAGGTTCATAGGAATAAGATTAGGAATGCTGGCAGCACTAAGATGCCACTTACAAATGATATAAAGGAAAGTAACTCAGTTGTCTTTTGATCTTGGCAACCTTCTGCAATTTAATACACTTTTAAAAGACAAAGAATTCTCCCGCACAAAGCACCCCGCCCCCTCCCACACACGTAGCCCCACCAAAGCTCCCTTCAAAGGATTTACCGTCAGGTTTTATTTAATCAGGAATGATAAACAGACGAAAGGCCCCTTCCTCTAGACTGTCAGCTCATTGTGGGCAGGGAGCGTTTCTTACCAACCCTGGTTTATTGAACTCTCTCAACCACTTGGTAAAATGCTCTGCACATAGTAAGCACTCAGTAAATGCCATTAATTGGTGGACTGAGGAGGAGGGTGGAAGGAAATTGGAGTTGATCATATATGACTACTATTTCTAATCAGTGCTTGGTTCTTCTACCTTCCAAAAAAATAAACAAAGGGAAGTGGCTGGGAGGCTATAGACACCGTCAGAGGTTGGGAGAGTGGGGCATGGAACTGCACAAAGGGAATATTTGGTGAAAGAGTACCTAAATAAGCTAACTGTGATGACATCTATTTATTTAATTTGTACATATTTATTCTATTTATTTTATTTTGTTAATATGTTTTGTTTTGTTGTCTGTCTCCCCCTTCTAGACTGTGAGCCCACTGTTGGGTAGAGACATACTGTCTCTGTATGTTGCCAACTTGTACTTCCCAAGTGCTTAGTACAGTGCTCTGCACACAGTAAGCGCTCAATAAATACAGTTGAATGAATGAATGAATCTATAGGCTCCCTTATGATAATAATAATAATAATAATAACATTTATTAAGCACCTACTATGTGCAAAGCACTGTTCTAAGTGCTGGGGAGGTTACAAGGTGATTAGGTTGTCCCCCGTGGGGCTCACAGTCTTAATCCCCATTTTACAGATGAGGGAACTGAGGCCCAGAGAAGTTAAATGACTTGCCCAAAGTCACACAGCTGACAAGTGGAGGAGCCGGATTTGAACCCATGACCTCTGAATCCAAAGCCCGGGCTCTTTCCACTGAGCCACGCTGCTTCTCTAATGACGTTATCATCCAGTTACTAAAATTAGCCAGAGTTAAACCCGGGCCCTAGTTTCCCGTTTCGGAGCACTTCTGGAAAGCAGAGGAGGAAACAGAAGATTCCACTAGATCGTCTTGTGAGAAAGAAGAGGTGATCTTCGTTCATTCATTCAATCATATTGAGCGCCTACTGTGTGCAGAGCACTGTGCTAAGCGCTCGGGATCAGCAACATGTAGAGACGGTCCCTACCCATCTTGAAAACCATAAGCCTACAGGCAGGAGCTCTTTGATGGAAAACGTGAGGCGGAACTTCCACCATTTCAAATATAAAGCACCGCCATTCCTGGGTCAGACCAGTGGTTCATCATGCCCAGGATTCTGTCTCCAGGGGTGGCAACAGGATGCTTGGAGGAACAGAGTGATGGCTGACCCCGATGACATTCTTAGGTGCTAGGTAACAACTAGCATGATTTTGAAAAGAACGTGGACTGTCAGACTAATCTAATCTTTCATGGCAGAGTGACAGAACTGATAGACAGAGAAGAAGTGGAAGATGTAATCTATCTTGAATGCCCCCAGTAACACATATGCACATATCTTTAAACTCTGCTGCTCTTCCCTACCTCTAATGTATTTTAGTGTCTGTCTATCCCTGCTAGATTGTAAGCTCCTGGAGGGCAGGGAGAGTGTCCACTAACTCTAACTGGACCAGGTACTTAATGCAGCACTCTGGACAGAGTAATATGAACTGTGGTACTTGCCAAGCTCTGTGCTAAGCGTTGGAATAGATATAATAGAAGTAGAACACACACAGGCTTTATCCCAAAAGGGGCTCACCGTCTGAGTGAGAGGGAGAATGGGTATCTTATCCCCATTTACATAGATGAGGGAACTGAGGTAACAGAAAAGTTAGGTGACTTGGCCAAGGTCACACAACAGGCAAATATGGGCAGGGATTGTGGCTACCGAATCTATTGCACCAAACTCACCAAAGTTAGTTCGGTACTCAGCACTCGGGAAGCACTCGGTAAATTCCACTGATTGATCGAAGTAATAGAGCTAGGATCAGAACCAAGGTCTCTTGACTCCCAAGCTCATGCTCTTTCCATTAGGCAACATAGTGCTCAATAAATGCTATTGATTCATTTATTCATTTATTTATTAGAGATGCAGCATGGCCTAGTGGATAGAGTAAGGGCCTGGGAGTGGCTCTGCCACTTGTCTGCTGTGTGATTTTGGGCAAGCCACTTCATGTCTCTGGGCCTCAGATATTTCATCTGTAAAATGGGAATTGATTGTGAGACCCATGTGGGAAAAGGACCTCGTCCAACCTAATTAGCTTTTATCTACCCCAGTACAGTGCCTGACACAGAGTAAGTGCTTAACGAATATTATTTTAAAAATTCATTCATTAGGCAATACATAGCCTAGACCACCCAATTATTCCAAGGACAACTAGCTGGCTAGAAACTATTTGGATAGGGTGGTTGCCAGGGACTCAGAGTCAACCCCAGGGGACAAATGAGCAGGAGTTAATAGGGCCTGGTCGTGTTTCCCATTTCTGTCGATGACTGGGATCAATTAATCAATCAATCAATCGTATTTATTGAGTGATTACTGTGTGCAGAGCACTATACTAAGTGCTTGGGAAGTACAAGTTGGCAACATATAGAGACAATCCCTACCCAACAGTGGGCTCACAGTCTAAAAGGGGGAGACAGAGAACAAAACCAAACATACTAACAAAATAAAATAAATAGAATAGATATGTACAAGTAAAATAAATAAACAAATAAATAGAGTAATAAATATGTACAAACATATATACATATATACAGGTGCTGTGGGGAAAGGAAGGAGGTAAGATGAGGGGGATGGAGAGGGGGACGAGGGGGAGAGGATGATGTCATAGAGCTCGTGGTCCCTGAGAGATGAGGGACCTGACTACCTGATTACCTCGTATCTTCCCCAGTGCTTCGAACAGAGCTTGGCACATAGTAAGCACTTAACAAATACCATCATTATTATTTAGAGAAGCAGGGTGGCTTAGTGGAAAGAGCACGGGCTTGGGAGTCAGAGGTCATGGGTTCTAATCCCACCTCTGCCACTTATGAGCCGTGTGACTTTGGACAAGTCACTTCACTTCTCTGGGCCTGTTACCTCATCTGTAGAATGGGGATTAAGATTGTGAGCCCCACGTGGGACAATCTGATTACCTTGTATCTCCCCCGGTGCTTACAACAGTGTTTTGTACGTAGTAAGTGCCTAACAAATACCACTATTATTATTATTAATGAGCTTATTATGTGCCAGGCACTGTACTAAGCATTGGGTAGATATGAGTCAAGCAGATTGGACATATGCCCCATGTGGGGCTCCCCATTTTATAGATGAGAGAATTGAAGCCCAGAGAAGTTAAGAAGTTGGTCTAGAAGACCAACTCAGTTATATTGTACTTTCCCATGCGCTTACTACAGTGCTCTCCACACAGTGAGCACTCAGCAAATACAACTGCTATAGGATAGTTGCCAGCTACCCTTCCTGCTGAAAGAGGAACTGAAGGAAGCCAGCCTCATGGGTGGGAGGGAGGGAGACCAGATTCTGTCACCCTTCTGTTCTGCTTGTATTATTCCCAGAGCCCCAGAGTGCTCCCATTTGACCTATAGACTCCTGCCGGGGCCTTTACCCCCTCCCTCCAGCCTCCGATCCCAGTCCCTTCTTCCTTTCGGAGATGGCTGAAGAGATCCCAGGGCAGCCCCGGAGAACACTGGCTGGGTGGGGACCTCCTCTCCTTCCCCTGTTGACACTCCACCAAAACCAGCATGGCTTAGTGGGAAGAGCCTGGGCCTGGGAGACAGAGGATCCGGGTTCTAGTAATAATGATGGTATTTGGTAAGCGCTTACTATGTGCCGAGCACTGTTCTAAGCGCTGGGGTAGATAAGAGGTAATCGGATTGCCCCATGTGGGGCTCACAGTCTTAATCCCCATTTTACAGATGAGGTAACTGAGGCACAGAGAAGTGAAATGACTTGCTCAAAGTCACACTGCTGATAAGTGGTAGAGGCGGGATTAGAACCCACAACCTCTGACTCCCAAGTCCGTGCTCTTTCCACTGAGCCACGCTGCTTCTCTAATCTTGGCTCCATCACTTGTCTTCTGTGTGACCTGGGGCAAATCGCTTAACTTCTCTGGGCTTCAATTCCCTCATCTGCAAAATGGGGAGCCCCACATGGGACATGTGTCCGATCTGCTTGTCTCGTATCTACCCAGTGCTTAGTACAGTGCCTGGCACATAGTAAGAGCTTAACAGACACCATTAAGAAAAAAAGTACCCCTAAACGCTCCCCAAAGGGTCAGATCCACCTGGAGCCTGAGGGGAAGGATCCCAGTTTCTGGGTAATGGTCAGCAATTCTGGAAATGGGCCAGCATTGGGGAAGTTTTCAGTTACCTGCTTTCTAGTCAGCAAGCTGATTGTAACTCTGTTGTAATTATACCCTCCCGAGTGCTTAGCTCACAGTAAGTGCTCAATAAATACCATGGATTGATTGATTGATTGATTGATTGATTACCCTGCGGGGCCTGCCTGTATCCCCTTCCTTCCTTCCTCAGTGAAGCTATCTGAGATTCGACTGCAAGGCTCTGCTCTTCGGCCATAGACTCTGAGCCTCCACAAGCCCTTATCCTGCACATAACCGTTTTGGGAAACAGTCGGCTCACAGAATCCCCTTTCGTTTCACCTCCAAGACTCAAAAAATGAGTGAAGTCAGAAGCAGTATGACCTAGTGGAGCATGTACCTGGGACTCAGAGGGCCTGGGTTCCAATCCTAGCTCTGCCGCTTGTCTGCTGTGTGACCTTGGGGAGGTTACAAAACTTCTCTGTGCATTGGTTCCCTCTTCTGCAGAATGGGGATTCAATTCCTGTTCCGCCTCCTACCAACACAGTGAGCCCCCCGTGGGAGCCGATTATCTGCCATCTACTCTGGCATTTACTACAGCGCCAGAGTAAGCGCTTAACAAATGCCACTATTTGATTGATAATAATAATATGAGGAGGAGGGAGCAGAGAACTTTCCAACTTCAAGACTCCAGCCCACCCTCAAATCAGCCAGCCACTCTCTCTAACAGGCTTTCTGCCAGAGCAATCCATACAAATTCAATCGGCGATTCTCAACAGAATGCCCACAGATAGCCCAACTCCCCCAGGGATTAAGGAATGGAACATTTGGTTTGTTCTGGGGACGGGCAGGCTTATCTGAACCTCAGGTCTCATGGGTTCTGAATCCCCCCTAAATTGGTGAATGAGAAAGGTGACATTCCCTCTACTGCACCTGCCGGAAACTGAGACGGCAGGAAGACTTGCGTCTCTGGGAATGTGGACAGTGGTGCGTAGGGCCTCGGAGAAAGGTGGTTTTCTGGGCCAGGGACGGAGCGTGACACTGTGCCAGATGAAAATAGCAAAGGGGCATCTCAGATCTGGGCAAGGATCAAATAGAAATGATGGAGCTAGGATTAGAACCCAGGTCCATGCTCTTTCCACAAAGCCAGGCTGCTTCTGACTCCACTCGCTTCACGAATCTTGGAGAGGAAATGAAAGGGGGACTTCTCTGGGATGGGGATTCTGTGAGCCAACCGTTGCCCAAGGCTGAGTGCTATGGTGATGTACGCAGGTAGGAAGTCGCTCAATCAACAGTATTTAAAGAGCCCAGGCTTTGGAGTCAGAGGTCATGGGTTCAAATCCCGGCTCTGCCACTTAGCTGTGTGACTTTGGGCAAGGCACTTAACTTCTCTGTGCCTCAGCTCCCTCATCTGGAAAATGGGGATGAAGACTGTGAGCCCCCGGTGGGACAACCTGATCACTTTGTAACCTACCCAGCACTTAGAACAGTGCTTTGCACAGAGTAAGCGCTTAATAAATGCCATCATTATTATTAGTATTATTACTGTGTGCAGAGCACTGTACTAAGTGCTTGGGAGTGCATAGTGGAGGTGGAAGACACAATCCCTGCCCTGAAAAAGCTTCCAGTCTCAAAGAGAGGAGGCAGACACTAAAATAAATTACAGGGGAAGAAGCAGAGTATAAGGATATGTATGTAAGCAGCGTGCCTCAGTGGAAAGAGCTCGGGCTTTGGAGTCAGAGGTCTTGGGTTCAAATCTCAGCTCTGCCAATTGTCAGCTGTGTGACTCTGGGCAAGTCACCTAACTTCTCTATGCCTCAGTTACCTCATCTGTAAAATGGGGATTAAGACTGTGAGCCCCCCGAGGGATGACCTGATCACCTTATAACCAACCCAGCTATGCTTTGCACATAATAAGGGCTTAATAAATAATAATAATAATAATAATGGTATTTATTAAGCGCTTACTATGTGCAAAGCACTGTTCTAAGCGCTGGGGAGGTTACAAGGTGATCAGGTTGTCCCACTGGGGGCTCACAGTCTTAACCCCCATTTTACAGATGAGGGAACTGAGGCAGAGAGAAGTTAAGTGACTTGCCCAAAGTCACACAGCGAACAATTGGTGGAGCTGGGATTTGAACCCATGACCTCTGACTCCAAAGCCTGGGCTCTTTCCACTGAGCCACGCTGCTTCTCTAAATAAATGCCATTATTATTTATGTAAGTGCTGCAGGGGTTGGGTGAGCATTAGGAGATTCAGACTTAAGTGTGTGGATGATGCAGAAGAGAGGAAGGATAAGGTGGTGTGCAGCGTGGCTCACTGGAAAGAGCCCGGGCTTTGGAGTCAGTGGTCATGAGTTTGAATCCCGGCTCTGCCACATGTCTGCTTTGTGACCTTGGGCAAGTCACTCCACTTCTCTGAGCCTCAGTTACCTCCTCTGTAAAATGGGGATAAAGACTGTGAATGCCGCATGGGCCAACCTGATCATCTTGTATCCCCCCCAGCGCTTAGAACAGTGCTTTGCACATAGTAAGTGCTTAATAAATGCTCTTATTATTATTATTATTCTTATGTGAGGTAAGTCAGGGAAGGCTTCCTGGAAGAGATGTGATTTTAACAGGACTTTGAAGATGGGGAGGGTGATGGTCAGTCAGATGTGAAATGGGAGGGAGTTCCAAGTAGGAGGGATGGTGTCAGCAAGGGATCATGGAAAAAGAGACAAAAAGGCCACAGTTTGTAGTTGCCAACCCCTCACCCAAATCCTGCTCTGGCTTGGAACTTGCTCATAGGGAAGCAGCATGGCCTAGTGGGAAGAACACAGGGCTGGGAGTCAGAGGACATGGGTTCGAATCCCAGCTCCGCCACGTGTCTGCTGTGTGACCTTGGGCAAATCACTTAATTTCTCTGGCTTCAGTTACCTCATCTGTAAAAAGGGGCTTAAGACCGTGAGCCCCACGTGGGACGGGGCAGTGTCCAACCTGATTAACTTGTCTCTTCCCTAGCACTTAGAACAGTGCTTGGCGTGAAGTAAGCGCTTAACAAATACTACTATTATTTGTTATAATTTGTTCTGTTATATCCAACAGAACATCACTCTCCCCACCTTCAAAACCTTATTAAAATCACTTCTCCTTCAAGAGGCCTTCCCTGATTAGCCCCTCATTTCCCCCATTCCCTCTCCTTTCTGCATCATGCTTGCGCTATTAGGCCCATGACCGTGGCTCAGTGGAAAGAGCCCGGGCTTTGGAATCTGTGGTCATGGGTTCAAATCCCGGCTCCGCCAGGTGTCAGCTGTGTGACTTTGGGCAAGTCACTTCTCTGTGCCTCAGTTCCCTCATCTGTAAAATGGAGATTGAGACTGTGAGCCCACCGTGGGACAACCTGATCACCTTGTAACCTCCCCAGAGCTTAGAACAGTGCTTTGCTTATAGTAAGCACTTAATAAATGCCATTATTATTATAAGGACTGTGTCCCACCTAATTTGCTTGTATCCACCCCAGTGCTTAATACAGTGCCTGGCACAGAGTAAGCATTTAACGCTTCAATTACTATTATCATGACTGGCTCTATTACATTCTGTTTAATAGGCTCCCAAAGGATGTCAGTCTTCTTGAATCCCTTATTCACCCCACCCTGAGCATCACAGCACTTATGTACTGATCCATGCTTTATTTTAATATCTGCCTCCCCCTTTTGACTGTAATCTCCTTGTAGATAAGGAAAGTGTCTACCAATTCCGATTTATTGTATTCTCCCAAGTGTTTAATATAGTGCTCTGCATACAGTAAGTGCTCAATAAATATGGCTGATAAAATCTTCCCACACCCATAGTGCAGAACTGTGAACATTTTTTCATTTCTTTCCCTGAGGAATAATTCATATACGAAACTGTCCTTTGGGTTTGAAGATGAGATTTTTTTATCAGGCTGGAGGATGTGGCTGACAAGACCAGTGGCGATTGCCCATCATGACTAGTACCGGTTTGATTTCTTCCTAAGTGTACATCAAAGCTCCCAAAGTTTCTGCTTCAAGGTAATGACGCTCGTTTACGATTGGTGTACACCTGGCTAGCTTCTCTCCTGCTACTGCTGTCGCTCAACTAATAGGACGTCGAGACAAATCCGTAAGCCAACTGAATGCCTCTTAGGTAAATTGCATCTCCATCACGGGCCCCTGGAACATAATCATCATGTATGATTACATTATGAGTTTTCATACTTGCTTTCAGCTTGGTGAGTCGAAACGGTATCCCACAGGCTCGGAATCACATTTAGATGCCAGTTTACAGCTTCTTTGTTGCATCCTTGAACACGTCTGCAATACAGGCAGTCCTCAGACTCACAGTACAACGGTTTCCTCCAAACCATATCTGAAGTAAGTTGGAACTCACTCTCTAATGGGAGCAATGTTGCCACTGGGAGATTGGTTCCTAAGGCAAAGTCACATACCAGATTTTTTAGCTAAAATTATCCCAAATTGTGTTCTCAGTAATCGATCAGTTGTATTTACTGAGTGCTCACTCTGTGCAGAACACTGTTCTAAGCTTGGGAGAGTACAATATAACAGAGTTGGTAGACACTTTCCCTGCCCACAGTGAGCTTACGGTCTAGCGGGTTCATTATAAATGAACAATACTATAGTATTGCCCTGTATAACTCTATTAATGGATTTAATCTTGTCACAGAGGTTTCATTTTAGTGCAAAGTTTACATATCAGGACATGTTGGCCTTCCCTAGTGACTCCACCTAGGAATCAAATAACTCCCCTCTTGTCCCTTCCCCCTTCTAGACTGTGAGCTCGCTGTTGGGTAGGGACTGTCTCTATATGTTGCCACCTTGTACTTCCCAAGCGCTTAGTACAGTGCTGTGCACACAGTAAGCACTCAATAAATACGATTGAATGAATGAATGAATGCCCCCCTGTTTTTCCCATCTCATCCCCTGTCTTCTTTAAACTTACCCCTGTACTCCTCCCCACTAACACTGCTTTGAAAACTGCTTTTCCATTTCCCAATCCTTTCTCCCATACCTCTGGAACTAGGGTCAAGGAGAAGACTAGGACTTTGTCATTGAAACAGTAGAAATTTTAAAACATCTTAAGTGCTATCGATCAATTGATGGTGTTTATTGAGAATAGAAGTCACTTCACTTCTCTGGGCCTCCGTTCCCTCGTCCATAAAATGGGGATTAAGAATGTGAGCCCTGTGTGGGATAGGGACTGTATCCAGCCCGGAGTGCCTGGGTGCTTAGTACAGTGTCGGGCACGTAGTAAGTATATAACGAATGTCACAATCATTAGAATTATTATCATTATTACTAAGCACTTGGAAGAGTACATTATAATAGAGTTGGTAGTCACATTCGCTGCCCTCAAGGAGCTTACAGTTTAGAGTGGAAGACAGACATTGATATAAATAAAGTATGGATATGTAGATAAATGCTCTGGGGCTCAGAGTCAGGTGAATAAAGGGTACAAATCCAAGAACTAGGGTGACACAGAAAGGGGAGTTGTAACTCAAAATGTCTTAGCCCAGGACTATCTGGATGATAGGGTGAACACGACAGTATTTAGTAGAGAGCCCTGCTCTGGTCTGAATAATCTGACGTCTATTACTACTACCGCTACAACAAGAACAACAACAACATCGTCATCATCATGGTGTAATAATAATAATAATAACGATGATGGCATTTATTAAGTGCTTACTATGTGCAAAGCACTGTTCTAAGCACTGGGAAGGTTACAAGGTGATCAGGTTGTCCCACGGGGGGCTCACAGTCTTAATCCCCATTTTACAGATGAGGGAACTGAGGCACAGAG
Organism: Tachyglossus aculeatus; assembly: GCF_015852505.1. NCBI lineage: Eukaryota > Metazoa > Chordata > Mammalia > Monotremata > Tachyglossidae > Tachyglossus > Tachyglossus aculeatus. The sequence continues at coordinate 47,907,461 of NC_052067.1, forward strand.
AAGTCAAGTGACTTGCCCAAAGTCACACAGCTGATAATTGGCAGAACGGGGACTTGAACCCAAGACCTCCGACTCCAAAGCCCGGGCTGTTTTCCACTGAGCCACGCTGCTTCACCGGCCTGGGACTCAGCAGGTCATGGGTTCCAATTCCAGCTCTGCCACTTGTCTACTCTGTGACCTTGGGCCAATCACTTCACTTCTCTGGGCCTCAGTTGCCTCGTCTATAAAATGAGGATTGAAACCGTGAGCCCGACATAGGACAGGGACTGAGTCCATCCCAATTTGCTTGTATCCACCCCAGTGCTTAGTACAGTGCCTGGCACATAGTAAGTGCTTAACGAATACCATTATTAGTGAAGCAGCATGTTGTAAGGGATAAAGCACGGGCCCAGGAATCAGAGGGTCCTGAGTTCTAATCGGGGTATTCGTCATTGTTATTTGTATTGTCATTATGTGCCGAGTACTGAGCTAAGCGCAAGCTACGCTCCCTGTCCCACATGGGACCAACAGTTTAAGAAGAGGGGAGACTAGACATTGAATCTCCATTTTACAGTTGGGGAAACTGAAGCCCAGAGGAGTTAAGTGTCTTGCCCAAAGTCACACAGCAGGCAAGGGAGGAGCAGAGATTAGAAACTGGGTCCTCTGACTCGGCAATCTATTCTCTTTCTAGCAAGCTACGGCTGCTTCGTGGCGCTCTTTATTTGTCTGTTGAGAGTTTGGCAGGCTCTGCCTTGACAGCCAATTACATGGGAAGGCGAAGTGGCTAGGTGCTTCCCCAGTTACGTTAGAAAACGAAGCTGAAGGTCACGGGTGGGTGGTGAAAGCCCCCACGAGACAAGGGAAATGGACCCTTGTAATCAACTGGGATTTTCCAGCCCACTGACCTCACCGAAGAGGCTTCAGTGTCCCCTGGCCTTTGTGTAGAGGATTGCTTGCCGTGGCGGATAGGGGGGACTTGAGGGGAGGTCCAGATTCACTTATTAAAATCACTTCAGTTCTCCTTGGAAGTGACAAGATGCTCCCTTTCCTCTCCATCCAAACCGCTACCTTGCTGGTTCAATCTCTCATCCTACCCCGACTGGATTACTGCATATATATTCGTACAGATTTACCACTCTATTTTACTTGTACATATTTACTATGTATTTTGTTAATGATGCGCATATAGCTTTAATTCGATTTGTTCTGACGATTTTGACACCTGTCTACATGTTTCGTTTTGTTGTCTGGCTCCCCCTTCTAGACTGTGAGCCCGTTGCTGGGTAGGGACCTTCTATATGTTGCCAACTTGTACTTCCCAATCGCTTAGTACAGTGCTCTGCGCACAGTAAGCGCTCAATAAATGCGATTGAATGAATGAATGACAAGGTTGGTCGGCCCAGGTGGACCAGGAGAGAGCCGGGCCGGGGGTCCATGCAGTCCACAGCATCATACTCTCTCTTCCCTTTGGAGTGAAACTCTATTTCTCCCAGAGAAATCATGTTGCAGAATGAGAGAGAGAGAAAGAGAGAGAGAGAGAGAATGAAAGAGTTTCCTCTAGGAAGACAGGAGAATGAGCATCAGTGTGCTAACTTAGGGCCTTCAGAGGAGCAATGACAGGGGATGATCAGCTGTTTGTCCACGATAAGGAATCACAGGCAGCTGTTTGCAAACATCCTTCCCCATCCAGAGCATCAGAGCAGGGATTTTCACTCTGCTGTTCTTTATGCTTGGGTAAAGAATGCAACCCCTCACTTTTCTGGTCAGATCCTCACACCTAGGCCCACATCTCCCTTTAATTGTTCTTTCATTCATTCAATCAATCGTATTTATGGAGTGCTTACTGTGTGCAGAGCACTGTACTAAGCGCTTACAGGGACTCCTTGCCCCCTCCCAGAACTTGCCCTCATTCATTCATTCAATCGTATTTATTGAGTGCTTACTTTGTGCAGAGCACTGTTCTAAGCCCTCATTCATTCATTCAATCCTATTTATTGAGTGCTTACTGTGTGCAGAGCACTGTACTAAGCACTTGGGAAGTACAAGTTGGCAACACATAGAGACGGTCCCTACCCAACAGTGGGCTCACAGTCTAGAAGACTCTCATGTTCCACTGCCCTCAGTCTCCCCACTACCACTGAGCAGCGTGGCTCAGTGGAAAGAGCCCGGGCTTTGGAGTCAGAGGTCGCGGGTTCAAATCCCAGCTCCACCAATTGTCAGCTGTGTGACTTTAGGTAAGTCACTTCACTTCTCTGTGCCTCAGTTACCTCATCTGTAAAATGGGGATAAAGGCTGTGAGCCCCACGTGGGACAACCTGATCATTCTGTAACCTCCCCTATGCTTAGAACAGTGCTTTGCACATAGTAAGCACTTATAAATGATATCATCATTATTATAATTATATTCTTTGCACTGATTATCTTTTTTATCAGTTCTAACATTCCTGGGTTTCGTTCCTCCTGCCCCATTCATTCATTCATTCAATGGTATTTATTGAGTGCTTATTGTGTGCAGAGCACTGTACTAAGCACTTGGGAAGTACAAGTTGGCAACACATAGAGACGGTCCCTACCCAACAGTGGGCTCACAGTCTAGAAGACTCTCATGTTCCACTGCCCTCAGTCTCCCCACTACCACTGAGCAGCGTGGCTCAGTGGAAAGAGCCCGGGCTTTGGAGTCAGAGGTCGCGGGTTCAAATCCCAGCTCCACCAATTGTCAGCTGTGTGACTTTAGGTAAGTCACTTCACTTCTCTGTGCCTCAGTTACCTCATCTGTAAAATGGGGATAAAGGCTGTGAGCCCCACGTGGGACAACCTGATCATTCTGTAACCTCCCCTATGCTTAGAACAGTGCTTTGCACATAGTAAGCACTTATAAATGATATCATCATTATTATAATTATATTCTTTGCACTGATTATCTTTTTTTATCAGTTCTAACATTCCTGGGTTTCGTTCCTCCTGCCCCATTCATTCATTCATTCAATGGTATTTATTGAGCGTTTATTGTGTGCAGAGCATTGTACTAAGCACTTGGGAAGTACAAGTTGGCAACATATAGAGAGAGTCCCTACCCAACAACGGGCTCACAATCTGCCCCAAGCCCTCAGCCATAGCCCTCGAAAGTTCCTGAGCTCTCTGGTCAATTTTCTTGAGTCCTGCTGCCTGGCTTCTCTCTGAGGCCTAAGTGTTCGTGTTCTCCAAGTTGAACTGTGCCTGGGCAAAATGGGCTTGGGACAAGGTCCAAATTATGGGTTGTTCAACAGGAGTTCACTTTATTATGGCAGCGGGGGACGGCAGGGAGTGGGGAGGGGGATTTGCAGGCTACACCCCAGGCAGTGTGAGTGGGAGGGCTTCCCGGGAGCAAGACGGACTTCCCGTCATCAGAGAGACTAGGGAGCACTGTAGGAGTGGACTGGGGAAACAGATTTCCCAGATGTCCTGTCCTACCTGTCACCTTGACCTAATAAAATAGCAATAATAGTAATTGTCTTTTTCTCTCCAACTTTCTTGCCCTTTCATTTCTCTGGGTCCCTTTCCTTCCCCCTACATCCTTTATTCGTTCAATCGTATTTATTGAGCGCTTACTGTGTGCAGAGCACAGTACTAAGTGCTTGGGAAGTACAAGTTGGCAACATGTAACCCAACAACGGGCTTATATACCCTGATTCTTCTGGATTGATTTTCCTCTCCATGACCTTAAAATGTGGGGTTTTTGTTTTTTGTTTCCTTCACTCTAGTTGGGTTTGAAATCCTGAATAGAAAGACAGAGGGTGTCAAAAAACTGCCAATTTTGGCCATCTTCACTGAGAGAAAATGAATGTCTACAGCAGGGGTGGCCAAACTTGGGTTCTTCTCCCCTTGCTGTCTCTTGCTGTGTAGCTTGCGCACATGTGTGCATCTAGCTTTAATTCTATTTGTTCTGATGATTTTGACACCCGTCTACATGTTTTGTTTTGTTGTCGGTCTCCCCCTTCTAGACTGTGAGCCCGTTCTTGGGTAGGGACTGTCTCTATATGTTGCCGACTTGTACTTCCCAAGCGCTTAGTACAGTGCTCTGCACACGGTAAGTGCTCAATAAATACGTAAATACGAGTGAATGAATTGAACGAAATATAATATCATCCCTGTATTAGATGAACGTGATCACTGATCCACATAGGACACGCAGCCCAAGTACACCATGGTATAAAACACAGGCCTCGGAGTGAAAAGATCATGAGTGCTAATCTCAGCTCCGCCACTTCTCCGCTGTGTCACCTGAGGCAAGTCACTTCACTTCTCTGCGCTTCAGTTCTTCATCTGTAAAATGGGGATGGAGACTGTGAGCCCCACACGGGACAGGGACTGTGTCCAACCCAATTTGCTTGTACACACCCCAGCGCTTAGTACAGTGCCTGGCACATAGTAGGAGATTATCAAATACCATCATTATCATTATCATTACGGGGAGAACAGGTTTTTCAGAGCAAAGAAGTTCAGTGAATTGCTCAAGGTGATATAGAAGGCGGCCTAACGAATAGAGCTCAGGCTTGGAAGTCAGAAGGACCTGGGTTCTAATCCTAGTCCACCACTTGTCTGCTGTGTGGCCTTGGGCAAGTCAGTTCACTCCTCTTTACCTTAGTTACCTCATCTGAAAAATGGGGATTAAGATGCTGAGCCCAATGTGGAACATGGACTGTGTCCAACCTGATTAGCTTGTATCTACCCCAGAGCTTAGAACAGTGTCTGGCACATAGTAAGCACTCAACAAAACCATATCTATCTATCTGTCTGTCTATCTATCTATCTATCTATCTATCTATCTATCTATCTATCTATCTATCTATCTATCTATCTATCTATCTATCTCTATCTATCATCTATCTATCTATCTATCATCTATATCTATCTATATCATTTATCTATATAAAATATCACCAATAGATAGATATATACATTTTTTTAAAGTTCTGTGCTTCCCAGGTTTGTGTTCTTTCTGCTAGGCCATGCCACTTCCCAGCATCTCTCAGGACCTGCTCAAAAGCTGAGCCAGGGCTGTAATAATAATAATAATAATGGCATTGATTAAGTGCTTACTATGTGCAAAGCACTGTTTGAAGCACCGGGGAGGTTACAAGGTGGTCAGGTTGTCCCACGGAGGGCTCACAGTCTTAATCCCCGTTTTACAGATGAGAGAACAGAGGCCCAGAGAAGTGAAGTGACTTACCCAAAGTCACACAGCTGACAAGTGGCGGAGCCGGCATTCGAACCCATGACCTCTGATTCCAAAGCCCAGGCTCTTTCCATTGAGCCACGCTGCTTCTGCAGGGTTGACGGGATTTCTCTACAGACAGTGCAGCCAGGCTTCTGCTCTTACTTTTCAGGCTTTCCCCAAGAGCCCATTAAAATAGATATTTCGACGCCCGCTCCCCCTCCAACTTGGGCTGTGAGCCCCACGGGGGACAGGGACCGTGTCTGAGCTGATCCACTAGCATCTACCACAGCGCTTGACACTAAAAAAACACCACGGAACAATGCCAGCAGTGGCCAGCCCTGTGCTGAAATCAGACAACTCCATCCTCATCCTTCCCCACATCAGGGGGACATGAAGCCAGAAGGAATTCTGCTGCCAACGGACAGGACTTGGCAGAGGGGTGGAACAATCCCATTCTGACTCTGGAAAGATCCGCCTCCTGAAATGTGTCCACGTTTGCCCCAATTCCTGCCAGGTCTCTTCAAACTCTCCATAAACGGCACGTTTTGTAAATGTGAACACCCTTATTTATTTATTTTATTTGTACATGCTTATGTTGCCAACTTGTACTTCCCAAGTGCTTAGTACAGTGCTCCGTACACAGTGAGCGCTCAATAAATGCGATTGATTGATTGATTGATTCTATTTATTTCATTTTGTTAATATGTTTTGTTCTCTGTCTCCCCCTTCTAGACTGTGAGCCCACTGTTGGGTAGGGACCGGCTCTGTACGTTGCCAACTTGTACTTCCCAAGCGCTTAGTACAGTGCTCTGCACACAGTAAGCGCTCAATAAATACGATTAAATGAATGGATGAGGCCCTACTTGCTGGTGGTCATTTGCTTCCCCTTATCTCTAAGCCTCTTAGTGATGGACATTTCCCCTGGGGAAGATGTCGGACACATTTCCCTCCCCGACTTCTGCTAAGTCGTCAGGAAATTATCTTGGGTGAGAGGGGCAGGCATCTCCCTGGTGATTGACGCACAGCTCGATTGGTTCATTCATTCATCCAGTTCATTCAGTTGTATTTACTGAGCGCTTACTGTGTGCGGAGCACTGTACTAAGCGCTTGGGAAGCACAATTCAGCCACAAATAGAGACAATCCCTTCCCACAATGGGCTCACAGTCAAGAAGGAGACAGACATCAAAACTGTCTCTATATGTCGCCAGCTTGTACTTCCCAAGCGCTTAGTACAGTGCTCTGCACACATTAAGCGCTCAATAAATACGATTGAATGAATGAATGAATGAATGAATGAATGAATGAAAAACAAGTGAAGAGAAGCAGCCTGGCGCAGCAGAAAGATCACGGGCTTGCGAGTCCGAGAACGTTGGTTCTCATCCTAGCTCCACCACTTGTCTGCTGTGTGATCTTGGGCAAACCACTTAACTTCTCTGTGCCTCAGTCACCTCATCTGTAAAATGGGGATTAAGACTGTGATTACCTTGTGTCTACCTCAGTGCTTAGAACAGTGCTTGGCACATAGTAAGTGCTTAACATATACCCTTATTATTATTATTATTAAACAGGCACCAGTAGCATCATCGTTATTAAATGGAATTATAGATACATATGCATCATTAATAAAAATAAACACAATTATATTTATAAATATGTATTAAATGGAATTGTAGATATATACACATCATTAATAAAATACATACAATTATAATTATAAATATGCATTCAATGGAATTATAGATATATATACACATCATTAAGAAAAATAAATACAATAATAAATATGTATTAAATGGAATTATAGATATATACACATCATTAAGAAAAATAAATACAATTATAATTATAAATATGTATTCAATGGAATTATAGATATATACACATCGTTAATAAAAATTAATACAATTATAATTATAAATATGTATTAAATGGAATTATAGGTATATATGCATCGTTAATAAAATTAATACAATTAGAATTATAAATATGTATTAAATGGAATTATAGATATATACATATCGCTAATAAAAATTAATGCAATTATAATTATAAACATGTATTACATGGAATTATAGATACATACACATCATTAATAAAAATTAATACAATTAGAATTATAAATATGTATTAAATGGAATTATAGATATATACACATCATTAATAAAAATAAATACAATTATAATTATAAATATGTACATACACTAGTGCTCTGGGACAGGGATCAGGGCAGAGAAGCAGCATGGCTCAGTGGAAAGAGCCCGGGCTTTGGAGTCAGAGGTCATGGGTTCAAATCCCGGCTCCATCAATTGTCAGCTGTGTAACTTTGGGCAAGTCACTAAACTTCTCTGTGCCTCAGTTTCCTCATCTGTAAAATGGGAATTTGATACCTATTCTCCCTCTCCCTCTGAGCCCCACATGGGGCAAGGATTGTGCCAGATCTGATTATCTTTGTAACTGCCCCAACACTTGGCACAGGGTTTGACATATAGTAAGTGCTTAGCAAATATCACTATTATTATCATTATTATTATTGTCATTATGATCCCCATCCTCCTCCCTCCCTCGCCAAGCTGCCCCTTCTCTGTAGAAACAGCCGGTTTTTTGAAAAGGGGGAAACTGAAAATCCTCAGATCGACGACTCTTTCCCAAAACTTTTCCACTTTTCAGTGTGCTTTTGGAGGGGTTGGTGCAATTCCGGGAATGAACTTGGATTTGCTCACATATTTCAGGTTGAAAGAGAAAGGCTTTCTCCTGACTTCCTGGGTTTTCAGTGTTGGGAGGTCAAGCCAGAATGCTAAATTCGGTTTGTCCCAGGGCCTTTCACGTCCAGGACCACAAACAATCTTCCCCTCTCCATCAGGTCAAGAAGAAAGCCTAGTGGGGAGATGGTTGGAACCATTCTCAATGAAGCCAAAATAATAATAATAATAATAATGGCATTTATTAAGCGCTTACTATGTGCAAAGCACTGTTCTAAGTGCTGCGGAGGTTACAAGATGATCAGATTGTCCCACGGGGGGGGCTCACAGTCAATCCCCATTTTCCATATTAGGTAACTGAGGCACAGAAAAGTTAAGTGACTTGCCCAGAGTCACACAGCTGACAAGTGGAAGGGCCAGGATTTGAACCCGTGACCTCTGACTCCAAAGCCCAGGCTCTTTCCACTGCGCCAATACCTGCGTTAACTACTTTCTTTAGTAAAACTAAGATCTGGATGGCCACTCGAATGAGCTGAGATCGGAGGCCTGGGAGGTCCTGCGTTCTAATCTCTGCTCTACCACTTTTCTGCTAGGTGACTTTGGGCAAGTCACTTCACTTCTCTGTGCCTCAGTTTCCTCATCTGTAAAATAGGCACAAAATTCTACTCCCACCTACCTAGACCGTGAGCTCCGTGTGGGACAGGGACTGTGTCCAACCTCATAACCTTTTAATTCTGCAAGCACTAGACTGTGAGCCCATTGTTGGGTAGGGACCATCTCCATATGTTGCCAACTTGTACTTCCCAAGCACTTAGTACAGTGCTCTGCACACAGTAAGCGCTCAATAAATACGACTGAATGAATGAATGCATGAACAGAAAGTAAGCACCAAGTAAGTGCTCAATAGTGTTTTGTGTTTCCTTTCTTTTCCTGCATCTATTCCCAGGCTTCTACCATGGCAGGGTTTCCTGGCTCTCTTTGGTACTTCTTTCTGTTATCATAAAAATTATAATAATTATTATATTAATATAATATATGCTAATTTATTATATATTTTATTAGAATAATAGTAACAGTAATGATGATAATAATTACTACTATTTATAATAACAATGATGGCATTTATTAAGCGTTTACTATGTGCAAAGCACTGTTCTAAGCACTGGGGAGGTTACAAGGTGATCAGGTTGTCCCACGGGGGGTTCGCAGTCTTCATCCCCACTTTCCAGATGAGGTAACTGAGGCACAGAGAAGTTAAGTGATTTGCCCAAAGTCACACAGCTGACAATTGGTGGAGCCGGGATTTGAACCCATGACCTCTGACTCCAAAGCCCAGGCTCTTTCCACTGAACCACGCACGCTTAGGAGTATTACTTAAATCATTAGCATTACATTTGTTAAGTTCTTTCTAAGCCCTGCTACCATATTAATACAATCACTCACCCTATCACATCTGGATTACTGCATCAGTCTCCTTGCTGATCTCCCCGCCTCCTGTCTCTCCCCATTCCAGTCTGTACTTTGTTCTGCTGCCTGGATCATTTTTCTAAAAAAAAAAAAACATTTGGTCAGTGTTTCCTCACTCCACAAGAACCTCCAAATGGTGGCCCGTCCACTTCTGCATTAAACGGAAACTTCTTACTTTAAAGCACTAAATCAACTTGCCCCCTTCTGTCTTGCCTTGCTGATTTCCTAATACGACCTAGCCGGCACACTTTTCTCCTTTGATGCCAGCCTATTCACTGTACCTCGATCTCATCTTTCTTGCCACTGACCTCTTGTCCACGTCCTCCCTCTAGCCTGGGATTTCCAACCACTTCGTACCTAAAAGATCCCTGCTCTCCGCACCTTCAAAGCCTTATTCAAATCATCTCTCCTCCAAGAGGCCTGCTCCAAGACTTCATTTCCTCATATTCCCTCTCCCTTCTGTGCCACCCTTACACTTAGATTTTCACCCTTTATTCACCCCTCCCTCCACCCTTCAACCCTTAGATACATATCCCTAATTTGTGTAGCAATATTAATGCCAGTCTCCCCCTCTAGAATGTTAGCTCCTTGGGGGTAGGGAACATGTTTATTCATTTATTCAATCATATTTATTGAGCACTGACTATGTGCAGAGCACTGTACTAAGCGCTTGGGAAGTACAAGTCCACTTGTTATATCTACATGTCTGCCACTGCTGTTATGTTGTACTCTCCCAAGCACTTGAATGCAGTTCTGTGCAAACGGTAAGGGCTCAACAAGTGCCCGTTGTTGGGTAGGGACCATCTCTATGTGTTGCCAACTTGTGCTTCCCAAGTGCTTAGTACAGTGCTCAATAAATACGATTGAATGAATGAATGAATTGATTGGCTGATTGATGGTTGGATGGATGGAAGATAATCACGTTGGACACAGTCTCTATCTCACATGGGGCTCACAATCTACGTCGGAGGGAAAACAAATATTTAATGCCCTTTTTACAGAAGAGTAAACTGAGACCAGAGAGACATTAAGTGACTTGTCCAAGGCCACGCCGTAGGCAAATGGCAGAGCCAGGATTAAAACCAAGGCCTTCTTCTTCGCCTGGGCGGAGACGCCCATTCCCTCAGGTGCTAGTGGTGTCACCTGCCTCATCTGCTGTGTTTCTTGCCCCCTCGAGAGACTAACGGAACCTAAATCCCATCCGTGACCCTTAGAATTCCTGCTCCCTGTGCCTGGATTGGCTTCTCTTTCTACAGACCCAGGGCAAAAACCACAAAGAGCAGGGGAAAAGACAGGTATTCGATTCTAGATTGTAAGCTCGTCGCAGGCAGAGAACGTGTCTGCTAACTCTGGTGGGTTGTACTCTACCCAGCACTTAGTACAGTGCTCAGTGTCTGGTAAGTGCTCAATAAATAAATACCATTTATTGATTGATTGATTCTTTTTCCTCCTGCTGCCTGATTTCTGGTCCCTCCTCATTGGCCTTGTTCAATTTGGCCTCTGGAAGATTCAGAATTTCAGACGCCCCTTCGCTGATGGCATGACGTGCTTAAGGACGTGCTAAGAAAGGTTTCTTGCAGAATTGGCAGGACCTAAGGAGTTGTTGGATGGGAAGTGGGATGGACCTCAGACCACCACTCTTTCTCTCTCACTGCTCCACAGCCACTGGTTTCTCCCCTCAGCATCTCAGTTGCAGGCCTTAGGGTCAGAATAATAATAAATAATAATAATGGCATTAATTAAGCACTTACTATGTGTAAAACACTGTTCTAAGCGCTGGGGAGTTTACAAGGAGATCCGATTGTCCCCTGTGGGGCCTCACAGTCTTAATCCCCATTTTACAGATGAGGGAACTGAGGCCCAGAGAAGTGAAGTACTTGCCCAAAGTCACACAGCTGACAAGTGGCAGAGGTGGGATTTGAACCCATGACCTCGGCTTCCAAAGCCCAGGCTCTTTCCACTGAGCCACGCTGAGACCTGAGTTCTAATCCCAGCTCCGCCATATGCCTGTGGTGTTAACCGGGGCAAATCATTTCACTTCTCTGGGCCTCACTTTCCTCAATCTGTAAAATGGGGTGGAAATTCCTGTTCTCCCACCCCCACCCTTAACCTGGGAGCCCTGTTTGGGATAGGGACCATTTCCACTCTGCGTTTATCATATCCACCCCAGCCTTCAGCACACGCTGAGTGCGTAACGAATACCATGATTATTTTTATTCTGAGCCACGGGACCCAACAGCAGAAGCCACAGCGAAGAGATGTTTAATCGATTAATCAGTCGATCTATTTTTAATGTTTTTTGTTAAGTCCTCTCACTATGTGCCAGGCACTGCACTAAGCACTGAGGTGGATACAAGATAATTAGGTTTGACACAGTCCCCGAACCATGAGGAGTTCACACTCTTGATCCCCATTTTACATCTGAGGTAACTGAGGCACTGAGACGTTAAGTGACTTACCCAAGGTTGCTTAACCACAAATACCACCAATCAGCGGTATTTATTGAGTCTTTACTATGTGCATAGCACATTTTTAAAAAACGAAAATGGGCGTCACCTGCTCTGCACACAGTGAGCGCTCAATAAATACGATTGAATGAATGAATGAATCGACGAATCAATACCGGACAGGGGAGAGATGAGATGAAAACTGGACTCTCGGCTCTGAAACCGTGCGAATAGCCACCTTTCTGCTTTGATTCCCCTGGGCTGGATCCAGCAGTAAGGCCGACTGACTCGAGGCCCGTTGGGTTCCGTTAGAATTTCCCCGGGAAAATCTGGATAAGGGGGATAGCTAGTTTGCTGCAGCCCAGGCTACTGAGGGAATATCCTGGGATGCCCAGAGGCCTGCTGGGACGCTCCCCTGGGGGCCAAAGCAGGGCCTCTGTTCTTTTCCTCCTCCTCTGGCCTGATTAAAAATAAATAAATAAGGGAGGCCAGGCCAGGAATGCAAACACAATGCTAGACATTCAAATTGGATGGCTCCAGGCCTCCGCTCTTATCTGCTCCCTGGAAGTTTCACCACAGGGCTGGAAAGCACAGGCTCCACAGTGCCGATGTCAGTAGCAGCCCCTACGGGGCGGGAAATCCCGCCAATCCTGCCTGCACCATGGGAAAGGGGCTCCGAGATCCCGGGCTCCATCTGGAAGGGCCAGCTTGCTTGTCTCTCTCTCTACCCAGAGCCGTGATCTCACTCTCCCGGCTCTTCCCCCTGGGAGGAAAAATGGGGAATGTTGGGGAGAAAGAGCCACATTGTTGGGCAGCCCCGTGGGCGGCGGAGCGGAGGATGCCAGGACGGGCCGATTTCCCTGCTGCCGGAATGGGGCTGATCAGAGCTGGGCTTTATATCCAGGTGGGAACCATCAGCTTCCTCGGCTCAGATGCCTCTCGGGAACCTGAAATAGAGCGTTTATTCCGGCGCCCGGAATGACCGGTTCCCACAGAATCAAGCCTCGGACTGAGCCGCCCTCCCCTGTCCCGGGCCTGATGTGCCCGTTTGGGTTTATTTATTTACTTATTATGATACTTGCTAAGTGTTTACTATGTGTCGAGCACTGTTCCAAGTGCTGGTAGATATAAGATAATCAGGCAGGACACAGTCCCCGTCCCACATGGGACTCACAGTTTACTGAGGGCCAAAGCCATCCCTCCTCCCATCTGCCCTGAGCTCTGTTGGCTCAGAGGTGGTCTGTAGCCTGCCCTCCAGAAATTGGGAAGAAACACACTCATCTCTGCCCATTCTGTCCCTCTGCTCTCTGTCCCTCTCCTCCTCCGATTGTTTTGTAGCCTCCTGGAAGTCGGGGGCTACTGCTAATAGCTCAAATGATACCTCCCATGATGTTAGTACAGTCTGTGTGATCCCACTTCCTCTCTCCCCAGAGCCTGATGATGGGGTGGTGCCGAGAGAGGGGAAGTTCATTCATTCGGTTGTGTTTATTGAGTGCTTACTGTGTGCAGAGCACTGCACTAAGCGCTTGGAAAGTACAATAGAAAAGCAGTGTGGCTCAGTAGAAAGAGTCAGTGGTTATGGGTTCAAATCCCGGCTCCGCCAATTGTCAGCTGTGTGACTTTGGGCAAGTCACTTAACTTCTCTGGACCTCAGTTACCTCATCTGGAAAATGGGGATTGACCGTGAGCCCCCCGTGGGACAGCCTGATCACCTTGTAACCTCCCCAGTGCTTAGAACGGTGCTTGACACATAGTAAGCGCTTAATACATGCCATCATTATTATTATTATTACAATTCAGCAACAGAGACAATCCCTGCCCACATGGGGTTTACAGTCTAGAAGGGGGGAGACAGCCATCAAAACAAGTAAACAGGCACCAGTATAGAGAAATAAGATTATAGATACATACACATCAAAATGAGTAAACAGGCATTAATATAAATCATTAGACTTTTAGATATGTACATATATACACAAGTAGAAGCAGCATGGCTCAGTGGAAAGAGCTTGGGCTTGGGAGTCAGAGGTCACGGGTTCAAATCCTGGCTCTGTCACTTGTCAGCTGTGACTTAACTTCTCTGGGCCTCAGTGACCTCATCTGTAAAATGGGGATTAAGACTGCGAGCCCCCCGTGGGACAACCTGATCACCTTGTAACCTCCCCAGCGCTTAGAACAGTGGTTGGCACGTAGTAGGCGCTTAATAAATGCCGTTATTATTATTATTCGAGCAAAGGAGATGAGGCGCTTAATAAATGCCGTTATTATTATAATTAGAACAAAGGAAACGAGTCGGGGTGAAGTGGAAGGGTGCCAGGGAGCGTCACAGCCAAGCCAATGAGAACCCAGTGGCCTTCCAATTAGTCAGTCAATAAATCATTGGTATTTATTGAGAGTTTACCACGTGCAGAGCACTGGACTAAGCGCTTGGGATAATGCGATACAGTAGGGTTGGTAGACATCATCCCTGCCCACAAGGAGTTTACGGTCTACGGGTGGACTGTCTCTCCGTCGGTGGGCTGGGTTCCAGGAGATGTACTCCTCTCCTACAAGTAGAGATGGTCCCTGAGACAGTCTAAATGCATCCGTCAATCAAACCATCCATCAATCAACAGTGTCTAATGAGCACTTACAGCATGCAGAGCACCGGACAATGCACCTTCTAGACTGTGAGCCCATTATTAGGTAGGGACCGTCTCTATATGTTGCCAAGTTGGACTTCCCAAGTGGTTAATACAGTGCTCTGCACACAGTAAGTGCTCAATAAATACAATTGAATGAATGAATACAATAGAGTAGGCAGATCTCCTCCCCAAGAAGTATCATGGTTCAGTAGGAAGAGTACGGACCTGAGATTCCAATCCCGGCTCCGCCACTTGTCCTTGGATGAGTCACTTAACTTCTCTGCGCCTCAGTTACCTCATCTGGAAAATGGGGATTAAATCTTCCCTCCGACTTGGACTGTGAGCCCTATGTAGAACAAGGACTGTGTCCAGCCTGATAATGTTGTATCCATCCCAGTGCTTAGGACAAATGCTTGACACATAATAAGTGCTTAACAAAAAGTGTTTCATACATTGCTCTGCACACAATAAGAACTCAGTAAACACCATTGATTGATGATGGCCCTGCAGGCTCTTAACAAGCCCCATTCATTCATTCAATCGTATTTATTGAGCGCTTACTGTATGCAGAGCACTGTACTAAGCGCTTGTACTAAGCACTGTACTAGGCGCCCCAGACTCGGCAATTGAAGAAAACGTGGATGGTTCAGCCGCGAGACATTTCTCCTTCCCGATTCTGGAAGAATTGGGTGGTTGGAGCTCAGATCCGGGCGTCCCTCGAGAGGAAGTGAGGCGGGAGGTTCCCACTCTGCCTGCTAGTACCTGCCATGGCTAAGATGGAACTGCGGGAAGAGGCAGGGAGGTGGCGGGGAAGGGAGCGGAACATTAACGGTGCCCCTCGCGTGGGGTCGGGGGAGTCAGGAGATGGTCTTCTCTCCCCTGCCAATAATAATAATAATAATGATGGCCTTTATTAAGCACTTACTATGTGCAAAGCACTGTTCTAAGCGCTGGGGAGGTTACAAGGCGATCAGGTTGTCCCACGGGGGGCTCACAGTCTTCATCCCCATTTTCCAGATGAGGTAACTGAGGCCCAGAGAAGTGAAGTGACTTGCCCAAAGTCACACAACTGACAACTGGCGGAGCTGGGATTTGAACCCATGACCTCTGACTCCAACCCCCATGCTTTTTCCACTCAGCCACGCTGCTTGACTGAAGGATCATGTCTCCCAATTCAATAGTATTCTAATAATAATATTAATAATAATGGCATTTATTAAGCGCTTACTATGTGCAAAGCACTGTTCTAAGCGCTGGGGAGGTTACAAGGTGATCAGGTTGTCCCACGGGGGCTCACAGTCTTCATCCCCATTTTCCAGATGAGGTAACTGAGGCCCAGAGAAGTGAAGTGACCTGCCCAAAGTCACACAGCTGACAGTTGGCAGAGCTGAGATTTGAACCCATGACCTCTGACTCCAACCCCTGTGCTCTTTCCACTCAGCCACGCTGCTTGACTGAAGGATCGTGTCTCCCAATTCAATTGTATTCTAATCTCCTTATTCCAGTGGTCTAAACACAGTAAGCACTCAATAAATGTGGGGTCTTCTGTTAGCTTTTTTATGGTATTTGTTAAGTACATGTTGTATGTCAGGCACTGAACTAAACACCAGGGGAGATACAAGAAAATCAGGCTGGACGCAGTCCACGTACCAGTTGGAGGGCCCACTCTTGATCTCCATTTTACAGATGAAATAACTGAAAAACAGAGAGGTTAAATGATCTGCCCAAGTGAAGTGTGTGTGTGCGCTTATTATGTGTCAAGCATTTGTCCTAAGCACTGGGATAGATATAACATTATCAGGTCGGACACGGTCCTTGTCCTACGTAGGGCTCACAGTCCACGTCAGAGGGCGGATTTAATCTCCATTTTCCAGATGAGGTAACTGAGGCGCAGAGTAGTTAAGTGACTTCCCCAAGGACACACAGCAGAGAAACGGTGGACCCTCGGCTAGTCATTTACAAATACCATCGTTATTAGAGAAGCGGCGTGGCTCAGTGGAAAGAGCACTGGCTTTGGAGTCAGAGGTCATGGGTTCAAATGTCAGCTGTGGGACTTTGGGCAAGTCACTTCACTTCTCTGGGCCTCAGTGACCTCATCTGGAAAATGGGGATTAAAATTGTGTGAGCCCCCCATGGGACAACCGGGTCACCTTGTAACCTCCCCAGCGCTTAGGACAGTGCTTTGCACGTAGTAAGCGCTTAACAAATACCTTCTTCTTATTATTATTATTATTAACAGTGCTTTGCACATAGTAAGCGCTTTATAAATGCCATTATTAGTAGTAGTAGTAGTACGGTGCTCAGTACATAGTGAGCGGTTAACAAATACCAAAGGAATTATTATGGCAGAGGATGTCTGCCCTCGGTCTCTCCTTCCAGCCACCCATCCATCAAGGTTGGACCTGATCAGCGGCCCAGAGGGACTGACAGAGCACGCGGGCCCAAATTCCATCCACTGCCCAGGAGCTGGGCTGGCGTGGACTGCCACATAGGAGACGCCTCCAGCATTTGACCCCTGGCTGAGAATTGGGGGGTGGAGTGGGGGGGACAGGAATGGGACCCAGGGCAATTGAGACGTTCAATCAATCAGTCATATTTATTGAGCGCTTAATGTGTGCGGGGCATTGTACTATGCTATTGGGAGAGTAGACTATAACAGAATCGAAAGATACCTTCTCTGCCGGCTCTGCCGCATGTCTACTGTGTGACCCTGGGCAAGTCATTTAACTTCTCTGGGCCTCAGTTACTTCATTTGTAGAGTGGGAATTAAGACTGTGAGACCCATGTGGGAAAGGGACGGTGTCCAACACAATTAAGAGAAGAAACGTGGCTCAATGGGAAGAGCCCGGGCTTTGGAAGCAGAGGTCATGGGTTCAAATCCCGGCTCCACCCTTTGTCAGCTGTGTGACTTTGGGCAAGTCACTTCACTTCTCTGGGCCTCAGTTCTCTCATGTGTAAACTGGGGATTAAGACTGTGAGCCCCCCGTGGGACAACCTGATCACCTTGTAACCTCCCCAGCGCTTAGAACAGTGCTTTGCCCATAGTAAGCGCTTAATAAATACCATCATTATTATTATATTATTCTCTGGGCCTCAGTTACCTCATCTGTAAAATGGGGATTAAGACTGTGAGCCCCCCATGGGACAACCTGATCACCTTGTAACCTCCCCAGCTCTTAGAACAGTGCTTTGCACATACTAAGCGCTTAATAAATGCCATCATCAATATTATTACTATGAATTATCTTGTATCTACCCCAGTGCTTAGTACAATGCCTGGCACATAGTAAGCACTAAATTGTAAACTTGTCTCTAGGCTGTAAGCTTGCTGGGGGCAGGGAATGTTTCAGCCAACTCTGTTGTTCTGTACTCTCCCAAGCACTTAGTACAGTGCTCTTCACATAAAAAGTGCTCAATAAATACCATCATTATTATCATAATTATCATTATCATACGATTGATTAACAGATGCCTTTATTTTTTAAAAAAGGAGCTTACTCTTTATTCATTCATTCATTCATTCAATTGTATTTATTGAGCGCTTACAGTGTGCAGAGCACTGTACTAAGCGCTTGGGAAGTACAAGTTGGCAACATATAGAGACGGTCCCTACCCAACAGTGGGCTCACAGTCTTTAAAGTCCTCTTTAAAGGGGAAACAGACAGCTTGGGAGAGCACGTTGCAAGAGAGTTGGTAAAGGCGATCCCTATCCTCAAGGAGCTCACGGTCTAGGGGACCGTCATGGTTGAAGGGAACGGTGGGGGGCTTCTCCTACCCCTGGTCAGGCAGTTCGCTCCTGGACACCCTGATTCCCCCGAGCCCGGTCCTAGTGGGGTGCAGATCGAGGCACGGAGCGGGCATGGGTGCCCTGGGATTTCTAGCAGAGCAGCCCCAGTTCGCTCATTGCCGTTCATCTGGGATCAGTCTGGTGGGGCTTCGGCTCAGTGTTTGTGGAGCCAGAGAGGAGATTAAGTTGCCTTTTTGGTGGCCTCTCCCCTCCCCTGGCTCCCTGCCTCCCCCCGTGACTCGGCCTGGTCCCCTGCAAACCTCTAGCTGTGGCCCCCAGCCCCCCACCCCAGCCCCTGGTCCTGGTCTTTGTTGGACTAATTAGATTGTCTCCGCCTGGGGACTGAGGAGCAGCCCCGGTAGCGGCCAGAGACGGACACATAATCCCTGCTATCAAGGGGCTTGTCATTTGGCATGTAGATCAACTAATTCTTTCAATACCAAGGGAGCAATTGTGCATGGCGATATTGATTTGAGGAGATACGATCTGCGGCCAGTCTCGAGACGGCTCGCGGCCCGGGCTGAAAGGCTTCGCCGGCCATAATACGAAGGGCCCACGTGCGTCCCAGCCCATCTCGGAGAAGCAGCGTGGTTCGGTGGAAAGAGCCCGGGCTTTGGAGTCGGAGGTTGTGGGTCCAGATCCCGGCCCCGCCAACTGTCAGCTGTGTGACTTTGGGCAAGTCACTTCACTTCTCTCGTCTGTAAATATGTATATATGTTTGTACATATTTATTTCTCTATTCATTTATTTATTTTACTTGTACCTATCTATTCTATATATTTTATTTTGTTAATATGTTTGGTTTTGTTCTCTGTCTCCCCCTTCTAGACTGTGAACTCACTGTTGGGTAGGGACTGTCTCTATATGTTGCCAACTTGTACTTCCCAAGCACTTAGTACAGTGCTCTGCACACAGTAAGCGCTCAATAAATACGATTGATTGATTGATTCACTTCTCTGGGCCTCAGTTCCCTCATCTGTAAACTGGAGATTAAGACTGTGAGCCCCTTGTGGGACAACCTGTTCACCTTGTAACTTCTCCAGCGCTTAGAACAGTGCTTGGCACATAGTAAGCACTTAATAAATGCCATCATTATTATCTCTCGCCTCCAATAGGCCAATCGGGAGTCGCAGGCCGGACGCCTGAAGTTCACTCCGGCCAGCGTGGCCGGGAGGGTGGACCGGTTGGCCCCAGCCCCGGGGAGCTCCTCTACTCTCAGCGATGTCAGAAGCGTCTCTCACGCGGGAACACAAGGACAAGCTCACACACAAGCGCCCGCTCAGACACTCACTCTCGCTCGGACATGCCGAGGAGTCAAGCCCGGTTTCACCCAGACCCAGGGCCGGCTTCAGGGGATCAGCAGACTTCAAGCATTTTGCCACGGCCATTAGCCTCCAGACCCTCCCAAGATGGCCACCCCTGAGGGCGTTGAAGACAGTGCCGGTGCCGGGGACCCATCAAGATGGCTTCCCCACCTCCCTCATATGTTAGCCATCTAATTTCCTCTGCTTTCTGGCCCTCCCCTTAACAACCACCCACTCCTCTGCCCTGGGGAGAGATGCCAACCCCTGCTTTGCTCAACTTGGCTCAGTCCCTAGTGGTTTGGCACAAAGCGGGAGGGAGTGGGGTTGGAGATTTGGGGACTGATACTGGAAATAAAGACAATAATGATGGCGTTTATTAAGTGCTTACTATGTGCAAAGCACTGGTCTAAGCGCTGGGGAGGTTACAAGGTGATCAGGTTGTCCCACGTGGGGCTCGCAGTCTTCATCTCCATTTTCCAGATGAGGTCACTGAGGCCCAGAGAAGTGAAGTGACTTGCCCAAAGTCACACAGCTGACAGTTGGCGGAGCCGGGGTTTGGACCCATGACCTCGGACTCCAAAGCCCGGGCTCTTTTCCACTGAGCCACGCTGCTTCTCTATAGCAGTAGTTGTAGTAATTGTAGGAGTGATGTTAGTACTAGTGGTAGAGAAGCGTGGCTCGGTGGAAAGAGCCCGGGCTTGGGAGTCAGAAGTCATGGGTTCGTATCCTCACTCCGCCACTTGTCTGCTGTGTGACCTTGGGCAAGTCACTTCACTTCTCTGGGCCTCAGTGACCTCATCTGGAAAATGGGGAGGAAGACCGTGAGCCCCATGTGGGACAACCTGATCACCTCGTATCCCCCCCAGCACTTAGAACAGTGCTTTGCACATAGTAAGTGCTTAACAAATACCATCATCATTATTATTATTATTAGTGGCAGGAGTAGAAAAGCAGCGTGGCTCAGTGGAAAGAGCATGGGCTTTGGAGTCAGAGGTTATGGCTTCGAATCCCAGCTCTGCCACATGTCTGCTGTGTGACCTTGGGCAAGTCACTTCACTTCTCTGGGCCTCAGTGACCTCATCTGTAAAATGGGGATGAAGACCGTGAGCCCCACGTGGAACAAACTGATCACCTCGTATCCCCAGCACTTAGAACAGTGCTTCACACATAGTAAGTGCTTAACAGATACCATCATTATTATGATTATTATTAGTAGTAGCAGGAGTAGTAGTTTTTTCGAATGTCCACTTGATGCGGGGCAATGTTGAGAACTACAGAATAGCAAAGTGGCACATTCCCTGCTCACAGAGAGCTTACAGTCTAGGGAGAAAAATGTAAAAAACATTTACAACTCAGGTCAAAATAAATACTTGAGCACACTTATGAGTGCTAAAGAGGATGCAAATAAGTTCCTAAATGTTAGAGGGTGGGGCTTGGCTCCGCTGGCTCCCGGCTCACTTCCTGCTGGCTCCCTCCAGGACGAGGGTAAGCTTGGAAGCCGGGAAAGGAGAAGATGCCACTTTCCAGGGCTGGCGGAGAAGTCATTCATTCATTCATTCAATCGTATTTATTGAGCGCTTACTGTGTGCAGAGCACTGTACTGAGCGCTTGGGAAGTACAAGCGTTCCCACAGGCTAGCCAGCAGGGAGACAAAAGGAAGTCCTTGGGAATGAAACCTCGGACGGCCCGGGCTAGGCAGGAAGCAGCCAGCTGGGATGGGCTCAGTCCAGTCTGGGAGACCCACGTTGTCGGCTCTGTGTAGGCTGGCCCTAAGCAAAACCCACCAGTTGTCCTCTGCCCTTTTCCTCTGGAATCTGCTCGGGGGCCGGCTGACTTTCTCAGGGGCAGGTCAAAGTCTCCACAAGTTTATGGCGACCCCCCTGCAGCGGGAAGGGACGCAGAGCAGTGAGCCGCTCCTTGGTGCCAACTGGCCGGACCAGTGGTCTCTCTTCCACTTGATCTTCCTGTTGGCTCCACAGACTTCACCCTGCAGAGAGGTTCGGTTTGCGGAGGGGGACGGAGGTTGGATAGGGACAGGCAGCAGCGGGCCCTGGAGTGGAAAGACCATGGCCCTGGGAGTCAAAAGACCTGGATTCTAATGTCGAATCAGCCGCCTTTCTGCTGTGCGACCTTGGGCAGTCAATCAATCAATCAATCAATCACATTTATTGAGCACTTACTGTGTGCAGAGGGCAAGTCGCTTTATCTTCGGGCCTCAGTTTCCTCATCTGTAAATAGAGAAACAGCGTGGTTCAGTGGAAAGAGCACGGGCTTTGGAGTCAGAGGTCATGGGTTCGAAGCCCAGCTCCGCCAAATGTCAGCTGTGTGACTTTGGGCAAGTCACTTCACTTCTCTGGGCCTCAGTTACCTCACCTGGAAAATGGGGATGAAGAATGTGGGCCCCTGTGGGACAACCTGATCACCTTGTAATCTCCCCAGCACTTAGAACAGTGCTTTGCACATAGTAAGCGCTTAATAAATGCCATTATTATTATTATTCAATATCTGTTCTTCTTACTTAGCCTAGAAGTTCACTGGTGGACAGGGACTGCGTTCACCCTGGTGATCTTGTATCTGCCTCAGTGCTTAGTTGGCACATAGTGAATTCTTAACAAATACTACTATTATTCATTCATCGTATTTATTGAGTGCTTACTGTGTGCAGAGCACTGTGCTAAGCGCTTGGGAAGTACAAGTTGGCAACCTATAGAGACGGTCCCTACCCAACAATGGGCTCACAGTCTAGAAGACTATCATTATTACTATCATTATTGGGTGGAACAGACTGGCAGATATCAGATTTCCAAGCAGCTGCTTTCTGGTGAATTGAAAAGCCGGGATGGGGAAAAAAATGACTTAAAAACGAGGCGGAGACCAGGCAGCGACTGTAGCATGATCTTCACAGCAGACAGACGGCCCAGGGTGCTGCTATCTAAGCACAGGAGCCCCCAGGACGCTCTCCAAATTGTTTTACTAGGGCCCAGCAGCGAATTAGGAAATCTTATCTGATTTCTGGAGAGCAGTGAGCCATTTCGGAAGGAGGGGTCTGCTGCCCCGGCTTCTTAATTGACTTTAAGAGAGCTGGGGTGACCTCTTTTCCCCATCCCGCCCCTGCTCCGCCTTCGCCCCCTGCCCATCTCTTCCTTGATGACAGGAGCCCGCTCCAAACTTTGGATTGATTGACGGGGCTCCCAGGATGCTCTTTGAAGCAACTCTGTCTTATTTGTTTTTCCAGTATTCCACCGGATCCTGCTTCTGTAATAATAATAATAATAATAATAATAATAATAATAATAATAATAATGGCATTTATTAAGCACTCACTATGTGCAAAGCACTGTTCAAAGCGTTGGGGAGGTTACAAAGCGATCAGGTTGTCCCACGGGGGGCGGGGGGGGGAGGCTCACAGTCTTAATCCCCATTTTACGAATGAGGGAACTGAGGTGCAGAGAAGTGAAGTGACTTGCCCAAAGTCACACAGCTGACAATTGGCGGAGCTGGGGTTTGAACCCACGGCCTTTCCACTGAGCCACGCTGCTTCTTCTGTACCACATCTCCTGCCCAGAGAGCACCTTCACCATGTCTTTCAGAACCCGGGGTGTTGAACTGATCCCACGGCTCTGCTGGATAATTTTCAGTCTGTCTCCAAGGGCACTGGAGACTCCAGCGATGGGAGAGGACACCCAGGCAGTGCTAGAGGTTTCAGGGAAGGGAGACCCAGACCGCACTGGGGCCCTGATGACTGGGTAGACGGGGGTGAACTTGTTGCTTGGGCCCCCAGTGGTCCCAGCCCTGAAGAGCCAGAGAAAGGCAGTCGGTGATGAGGACTGAAGAGAAGGCTGCATCAAAAGGGGATAGTGGCCAGAGACACAGAGAGGGGAGGAGAGGAGGAAGAGGGGCATGGGAGATGGGAAAGAGAAAATCAGAGAGATCTGAAAGGTGCTCCTTCAGATTAATGAAACCCCAATGAGTTTAAGCCCCTCTCCCTCTCCCTCGCTTTCCTTTGCCCTGTCCTTCTTTCTCCTCTCCTCTCTTTCTCTTCTTCCCTTTCTTTCCACCTCTCTCTCTTTCTTTCTCTAACACTTCCTCCCTCTCTCCCTCACCCTTTCTTTCTTTTACTTTTCCCCCCTCCCTCTCTCTCGCTTTCTCTCTATGTCTCTCTGTCTCCCCCCACCCTCCCTCTCGGGTTCCTGAACTCCCACTCATCCTCCTCTCCCCCTCTCTCCCTCTCCCTCTGTCTCTAATAATAATAATAATAATGGTATTTGCTAAGCACTTACTATGTGCAAAGCACTGTTATAAGCGCTGGGGGGATACAAGGTGATCAGGTTGTCCCACGTGGGCTCACAGTCTTAATCCCCATTTTACAGATGAGGTAACTGAGGCCCAGAGAAGTGAAGTGACTTGCCCAAAGTCATACAGCTGCCAAGTGGTGGAGCCGGGATTCGAACCCATGACCTTTGACTCCCAAGCCTGGGCTCTTTCCCCTGAGCCACGCTGCTTCCCTGTCTCTGACCCCTGATCTCTCCAAGAGCACTGACATTAACAGAAAACATTCTGCCAAGACCCCTGTGGGCTGGGATTGGACTCATAGGCAGACAACAGAGCGGGTCCCATTTTGGCCTGAGGGAAAGTCACTGTCCTCGGTGTTCGATTGTGTGTTCCCGAGTGCCTCGCACAATGCACTGCACGCAGTAAGTGCTCAAGATATATCACCGATTGATTCATTCATTGACTGGCTGTATCTTGCCTTTCACAGGATCTGCCTGGCCATTCCAACCTTCTTGCCACCCATTCTCGCCCTCAAATAATAATAATAATAATAATAATAATGGCATTTGTAAAGCACTTACTATGTGCAAAGCACTGTTCTAAATGCTGAACGCCCATTATTCCCACCTCTGCTGACTGTTCCTGGCCCTCTGTATCTCTCCACCCCCTCTACGCCCATCCCACTCCCCAGTCCTCCATCTTAATCCCAACTCTCATTTCTGCCGCCTCTGCTCTTCGTTCCTGCTCCTGGCTCTCGCCCCTAGCTCACCCCCTCACCCCTGACTTCCACTAGATTTTATGCATAGACTGTATGCTCCTTGAGGGTAGGGATCACATTCATTCGTTCGATCATATTTACTGAGCTCTTACTGAGGGCAGAGCACTGTACTAAGTGCTTGGAAAGTACAATTCAGCAACGAAGAGAGGCCATTCCTGCCCACAGCGGGCTCACGGTCTAGGAAGGGGGAGACAGACATCAAAACAAGTAAACAGTCATCACTTACCCAGACACTAAATATAGTGAATTAATGAATACCTTGGATTGACTGACTGATTACTCTTCTCACCCCCACTCATCCCTCATCCCTGTTCCTGTCTTTACCCCGCTCCTCTCTATGGAGTGGGAGACTTTGTTGCTAAAACCTGCCAGAAACTGATCCTGGCAGAGAAATCTGGGGCAAGATTAGGATCAGCTGATGGGCTCAGTTCTGGGTACCTAAATGGACACTTCCCAGTCCACTAAGGAAGCGCTCTAGTTTAGGAGCTGAGGTGTGTTGTAGCAGTGACCTGAGTCCCCACCTTCTTAGGGGCAGACGCAGAAACAGCAGCCTCATCCCGGCCCAGGCCTGGCCCATCACAGAGGAGGCTTTCTGCAGATCAGGGGGAAAAAGACGGAAAATAACTTTACCAATGGCAGGAAGGCGTGCTTAAAGAACCAAGGATGTACAGTGATCTGTGCAAAAGTAGCACAGGAGCTTGGAAGTGCAAAAATGTCAAGGTGAGAGTTGGGAGGATATCATCTGGGGAGAAGAAAAATTAATCCGAGAAGTTTCCTGGAGGAGGTGGGATTTCAGGAGGGCTGTGAGGAGCTGTGGAATGGCAAGTGTCATGGGAATCAGAAGGTCATGGGTTCCAATCCTGGCCCCGCCACTCGTCTGCCGTGTGACTCTGGGCAAGTCACGTTACTTCTCTGTGCCTCAGTTACCTCATCTTGTAAAACGGGGAGCAAGACTGTGAGCCTCATGTGGGACGGGGCTTTGTTCAACCCAATTTGCTTTTATCCATCCCAGCTATTAGTAATAATAAAAATGATGGCATTTGTTAAGTGCTTACTATGCGCAAAGCACTGTTCTAAGCACTGGCACAGTGCCTGGCACAATAGTAAGCACTCAACAAATACCATAATTGAGAAGCAACTGCACTCTGAATATGAGAAAATGATGATGATGATGATACTTTGGGTTTTGTAGAGGGCTTTTATTCATGAATCCCTCTCCCATAATTTATCTCATTTTTGCAAATGACTAAAAGCAGGTAAACAGATGAGAAGCAATGTGGCTGAGAAGCAACGTGGCTCAGAAGTAAGAGCACAGGCTTGGGAGTCAGAGGCTGTGGGTTCTAATCCCGGCTCTGCCGCTTGGCAGCTGTGTGACTTTGGACAAAACACTTAACTTCTCTGTGCCTCAGTTACCTCATCTGTAAAATGGGAATTACGACTGAGAGCACCACGTGGGACAATCTGATAACCTTGTATTTACCCCACAGTGCTTGGCACATAATAAGCACTTAACAAACACAAATCATTATTATTATTATTTTTAAGTGTGAAGGGGAAAGTTGTGAGTAAAAGATCAGAGGTGGGATCGTCTGGAACGAAGCACGGGGAGGAGGGCCGAGGACAAGTGGGGACCCGTGAGCTGGGGTGAAGTAATTCCTCGATCAGTTAAACAATCAACCATACTTATTGAGTGCTCACTGTGTGCAGAGCACTGTATTAAGCAGTCAGTCAGTCAGTCAATTGTATTTATTGAGTGCTTACTATACTAAGTACTTGGGAGAGTACTATACAACACATAACAGATATGTTTCCTGTCCACACTGAGCTTCCAGTAATACAATAGAGTTGGCAGATGTAATCCCTGTCCACAACGAGTTTACAATCTACAAGAGGAGAGAGATAAGAAAATAAATTACAACTAGGGGAAAAGTAGAGTATAAGGATATTTACGGAAGTGCTGTGGGGCTGGGGTGAAGAAATCCATTAAGCAGTCAATCAGTTGAGTACTTGTTGTGTGCAGAGCACAGTACTAAGTGCTTGGGAGAAGAGAACAAAGTAATAATTTCAATAATAGGAATGGTACTTGCCAGGCACTGTTCTAAGCGTTGGGTTAGATACAAATTGATCAGGTTGGATGCTGTCCCTGTCCCACATGGGGCTCACACTCTTGATCCCCATTTGATAGATGAGGTAAGTGAGGCACAGACAAGGTAAGTAACTTGCCCAAGGTCATACAGCTGACATGTGGTTGTGTGATTGTCTTCCAAAAAAGTGAACCAGGGAAGTGGTCTTCTCTGACAGTGGGGCACCAGAAAACCACTCAGCACAGACTCCCCGCACTGGGAGAGCTGGGTAAACAGATACTCTGTGCCTCAGTTCCCTCATCTGTAGGTTGAGGATTAAGACTGTGAGCCCCACGGGACAACCTGATCACCTAGTAACCTCACCAGTGCTTGGAACAGTGCTTTGCCCATAGTAAGCGCTTAATAAATGCCATCATCATCATCATCCCACATCATCATCATCTTCCCCTCCTCCCCCCTCCATCCCCCCTGCCTTACCTCCTTCCCTTCCCCACAGCACCTGTATATATGTTTGTACATATTTATTACTCTATTTATTTTACTTGTACATATCTATTCTATTTTATTCTGTTAATGTGTTTTGTTTTGTTCTCTGTCTCCCCCTTCTAGACTGTGAGCCCACTTTTGGGTAGGGACTGTCTCTATATGTTGCCAACTTGTACTTCCCAAGCGCTTAGTACAGTGCTCTGCACACAGTAAGCACTCAATAAATACGATTGATTGATAGATTGATTCCCTGGAGCAGGCCGATACATCATCTTGGTTTCCTTCAGACTCTTCATCAGCCTAGACTGTGAGCCCACTGTTGGGTAGGGACCGTCTCTATATGTTGCCAACTTGTACTTCCCAAGCGCTTAGTACAGTGCTCTGTACACAGTAAGCGCTCAATAAATATGATTGATTGATTGATTGATCAGCCCATAACCTAGTGGATTTAGAAAAGTGGTTTGCAATCATTGGTGTGTCTTCTTGGCTGCACACTTCTATAGGGCACAGTCATCTGCATATGGCAATTCATGAAGGAATGTTCCTGGGATTTTGATGATGATGATGATGGTATTTGTTAAGCACTTACTATGTGTCAAGCACTGTACTAAGCACTGGACTAGATACAAAATAATCAGATCAGACAGAGTCCCCTTCCCTGTGTGGGGCTCAAAGTCCAAGTAAGAGGGAGAATGGATATTGGATCCTTATTTTACAGATGAGAAAACTGAGACACAGAGCAGTTTAGTGCCTTGCCCCAAGTCACACAGCAGGCAAGTGGCAGAGCCAGGACTAGAACGCAGTTCCTCTCATTCGCAGGCCTACTAGGCTACACTGCGAGCTTAGTGCAGTGCTCTACCCATAGTTAAGGGCTCAATAAGCACCACTGAATGATAATCTTCAGTCAAGCCCTTTGTGAATTCCAGCCTTGTTGCTTTATGTGACTCAGATTGTTTTTCTCATTCCTCTAACAGATTGTTTTGATAGCAAGGGTAATTATGGAAAAGTGCAGATCAAAATGAAGAAGAAATGCTTCCCTGTTTAATTGCAAGGGCAGAACTGAGCACTTCATGGTCTTTTCATAATCTATTCCTCAGAGGGGTGGTGGCATTTAGAGAATCCACTTTGGTTTTCTAGCCTTACCACAATAGAACAGTGCTCAGCACAAATGCCATCATTATTATTGTTAGTATTACTTCCCCAACAATCACTCCCTCTCCCATGATGGAACTACCTCCCCTATGAGCAGTTGTGACTTTTGGCCTCAAGCATCACACAGGATTTGTAGGGGAATTTCAGCCCCCAGCTGTAGGAGAAATGGTCCTGGTGTCCCAGCCAGTCGCATTCAAAAGACCCTGGACAACCCCGGCACTAAGTACATAGTAAGTGCGTAACAAATACCACATGTGTCATTATTATTATCATCCAGCTGCACTTGGGGGAGGCTTTTGGTTAGGACTCAGGTGTTTAGTGTGGCTAGGGCTGCATCGGGGTGTCACTGGAGGGTTTTTTTAGCCGGGGGACCCCGGGTTAACTCAGTCCTGAATACAGGCTTCTGGGCATTTTCCGAAACCCAGAGGGCAGCTAGAGAATTGGGAAAATGAAAGTCTGAGCAGATGCAGCGTGGCTCAGTGGGAAGAGCCCGGGGTTGGGAGTCAGAGGTCGTGGGTTCTAATTCCGGCTCTGCTGCTTCTCGGCTGTGTGACTTTGGGTGACTTCTCTGTTCCTTGGTTACCTCATCTGTAAAATGGGGATTAAGACTGTGAGCCCCACGTGGGACAACCTGATCACCTTCTATCCTCCCCAGTGCTTAGAACGGTGCTTTGCACATAGTAAGTGCTTAACAAAAGCCATCATTATTATTATTATCAAGCAGAAGCCTGGTGAAATCTAGACAGTGTGAACATAATAGCTCCCTCCCCTCAGGTGGAACGCTCACTAGTTCTGGAAATCCAGAAAGGTTTCCTCACAGCTCCAGTCCGGAGCTGTTTCCCTTCCTATTTCCGGCCCTTCTTACTCCAGGAGTCAGGGAGCCGTATGGACATGAGCCACTGAGCACCTATGTTGGTAACACAATTTATTTACTTATATTAAAGTCTGTCTCTCCATATACACTGTGAGGTCCTCGTGGGCAGGGAATGTGCCTACAAATTCTGTTTTATTGTACTCTCCCAAATGCTTAGTACAGTTCTCTGCACTCACTGAGTGTGAAAAGTGCTGTGGTCTAGTGGAAAAATGAGGGGCCTCAGCATCAGAAGACTTCGATTCTAACCCCGGCTCTGCCCCTTATTTTTTTTTTTTATGGTATTCGTTAAGCACTTACTATGTGCCGGGCACTGTACTAAGCGCTGGGGTAGGTACAGATAATCAGGTTGGGCACAGTCTATATCCCACCTGGGGCTCATAATCTTAATCCCCATTTTACAGAGAGGTAACTGAGGTACAGCGAAGTGAAGTGACATGCCCCAGGTTGCACAGAAGTGGCAGAGTCAAGGTTAGAACCCCAAGTCCTTCTGATTCTCAGGCTCTAGTGTGCTGCTGTAAGACCTTGGCCAAGTCACTTTACTTCTATGGGCTTTGGTTAACCCTTCTACAAAATGAAGATTAAGACTGAGCCCCATGGGGGACATGGACTTTGTCCAACCTGATCATCTTGTATCTAATCCAGCACTTAAGTTCTGTGCCTTCTAGCCTGTGAGCCCGTTGTTGGGTAGGGACCATCTCTATATGATGCCGACTTGTACTTCCCAAGTGCTTAGTCCAGTGATCTGCACGCAGTCAGCGCTCGATAAATACCATTGAATGAATGAATGAATGCCTGGACCATAGCACTTAACAAAAACCAGTTTAAAAAGTGCTCAATAAATACCATCCTTTAATTGACTGATTGATATCTGCCAGTATAGCCTTGTCCCTCCCCAGCAGGTTCTAAGCATTTGGTGTCCCCAGGTAAACTAGCTCTCTGGGATTTGAATTACTGACCCTGGGATTAATTCCCTGTGAATGGCTGTGGAGAAAAAGGCCATAATTAGAACTTAGAACAGTGCTTTGCACATAGTAAGTGCTTAATAAATGCCATTAAAAAAACGTTTTTTTCCACACAAAAGCAATTAAAGTCAACGTTCAAGCTGTTTTAGGACTTGCCTTGTCCGACAACAAAGTTTTAGCCAATCTAAACTCTATTTTTCTTGCTTTATGACTTGGGAGATGAGTAGCCGTGTGAAGGGGAAGGTGCTTAGGAAGAGCGAGGGTTCTTGAATCAGTGGCAAGAGCCAGGGCTTGGGAGTCCGAGGTCATGGGTTCGAATCCCAGCTCCACCACTTATCAGCCAGGTGACTTGGGGCAAGTCGCTTCACTTCTCTGGGCCTCAGTTCCCTCATCTTAACAAATACCATCATTATTATTAGCCCTTACCAGCCCTATTTAATAACTGAAAAGAAGCAGCCTGGCTCAGTGGAAAGAGCCCGGGCTTGGTAGTCAGTGGTCATGGGTTCAAATCCCGGCTCTGCCACTTGTCAGCCAGGTGGCTTTGGGCAAGTTGCTTCACTTCTCTGGGCCTCAGTTCCCTCATCTGTCAAATGGGGATGGAGACTGTGAGCCCCCGTGGGACAACCTGATCACCTTGTATCCCCCCAGCGCTTAGAACAGTGCTTTGCACATAGTAAGCATTTAACAGATACCATCATCATTATTAGCCCTTACCAGCCCTATTTAATAACTGAAAAAGAGAGTAAAACAATTAATCCAATTACATATACATGAGAGGCTGTATTCATTCATTCAATTCATTCAATAATGTTTATTGAGCGCTTACCATGTGCAGAACACTGTACTAAGCGCTTGGGAGAGCAAAATATAACAATAAACTGTTGCATTCCCTGCCCACAACAAGCTACCGAGGGAGACAGACATTAATACGAACAAATAAATTACAGATATGTACATAAAGAGCTGTGGGGCTGGGAGGGGCCATGAATAAAGGAAGAGTCAGTGAAACGCAGAAGGGAGTGGGTGAAAAAGAAAGGAGGGTTTAGACAGGGTAAGAATGTGGAAGAAGATGAGTCTTCAATAAGACTTCGAGATGGGGGAGAGTAATTGCCCATTGGACTATATGGCTGTGGAAAGAACAGAGGCCCGAGAGTCAAAGGACCTGGGTTCTAATCCCAGTTCTGCCAAAGGGTTGCTGTGTGACCTTGGGCAAATCACTTCCCTCTTTTGTGCCTCAGTTTCCTTATCTGTCAAATGGAGATTCAATCCCTCCTCTCCCTCCTTCTTGGACCGCTAGCCCCACATGGGATAACTTTTTCTGAGAAAAAGTTGCAGTCCTGTTGGATGCATCTGTAAGGTTGTCTCAAATGCAATAAGCTCAGCTGGTTCTCACCCCAAAATATACAAATGGAAAGAAAGGTTAACCACGTGTATGCAGGCTTGCCAGGTGGCTCTGTTGGGCTGGGAAGGCTAGAGTGGAAAAATAACAATAATAATAATAATAATAATGGCATTTGTTAAACATCAACTGGCAGGACAGCCTTACCAGGCCCTGGAACTGGATTTCCAGCACTGAGGCAGTGCTCCAGGCTTTTACGGGAGAACCCCGTACGGAGAACGGATGGGAGGAGGCTACCCAACCACCCGCTGAAAGCGGCCGCAAGAAACGCTTCGAAGATGCGATGAAGCCCCAGCTGTTGGGACACCACGGTAACCGACGGACCAGCCTGGAGGGAAGAAATCAGGAGAAGGGTTTCCCCCCCTAGATCAAAGGCTACATAAAAATTGAGCTGTCAGGAGATAGTCCAAATCAGAAACACACAATCAATGGCATTTATGAGCACTGTACTTGGCACGTGGGAGAGTATTTTCGAATAAGAAAACTCTAAGCTTCACTCTAGTACTGTTGCTAAGGTGAGGATCCAGACTGAGCCCCCATTTTCCCCAGGCAGAGCCCCCTTTTTTCTCACCTCCTCCCCATCCCCCCTGCCCTACCTTCTCCCCCTCCCCACAGCACCTGTATATATGTTTGTACAGATTCATTACTCTATTTATTTTACTTGTACATATTTACTATTCTATTTATTTTGTTCATGATGTGCATCTAGCTTTATTTCTATTTATTCTGATGACACCTGTCTACATTTTGTTTTGTTGTCCGTCTCCCCCTTCCAGACTGTGAGCCCATTGTTGGGTAGGGACCGTCTCTATATGTTGCCGACTTGTACTTCCCAAACGCTTAGTACAGTGCTCTGCACACAGTAAGTGCTCAATAAATACGATTGAATGAATGAATGAAAGAATGAACCATAGAGTAGACTGGTTACCCAACCCTCAGCCAACCTAGCCCTCTTGAACTTAGTTCCACCTTCCTCTGCACTCCTCCTGTGTCTGTACGCACGTGATCATTTATTTTAAGCCCCTAAGTTGTAAATATTTTATGCTACTCCCCCCTGTTGCCTGTGTAGGACTGTGGAGTGTGGGGGTATAATAATAATAATGATGGTATTTGCTAAGCACTTACTATGTGCAAAGCACTGTTCTAAGTGCTGGGGAGGTTACAAGGTGATCAGGTTGTCCCACGGGGGCTCGCAGTCTTCATCCCCACTTTACAGATGAGGGAACTGAGGCCCAGAGAAGTGAAATGACCTGCCCAAAGTCACACAGCTGACAATTGGCAGAGCCGGAATTCGAACCCATGACCTCTGACACCAAAGCAGTGCTCTTTCCACTGAGCCACGCTGTAGGGATGTGCGGTATGCGTGTGAGTGTGCTTGCTTATGACTCAGTGAGCCTTTCTGTTATTTGGTCTTTCTTGACAGCACGAGTCGCTGCCTGAGTTCTGCGACAGGTGACACTGCAAAGGTGTCTCTCTCCCTCTCTCTCTCTCTCTCCTTCTCTCTCTCTCTCCCTCCCTCTCCCCCTCTCTCTCCTCTCTTTCTCTTCCTCTTTCTTACCTCATCTTCTCCCTCTCTCTCCCCTTCTCTCCCCTTTCTTTCTCTTTCTCTCTCCCTCTCTTTTTCTTTCTTCCTCTCTCCCTATCATCTTCCCCCTTTTGCCTTCTTTCTTCCTCTCTATCTCCATTTTTCCTCTCTCCCTTATTCCCTCTCTCTTTCTCTCTTTATCTCTCCTTGCCTCTCTCCCTCACTCTCCTTTCTCATTCTCTCCCCCTCTCTCACACTCTCCCTCTTTTTCCCTCTCTTTTCCTCTCTCTCCCTCTTTCTCCCACTCCCTTTCTTCTCTTTCTCTTCCTCTCTTTCCTCACCTTCTCTCTTCCTCTGCCCCTTTCTCCCCATATCTATCCCCATTTCCCTCTCTCTCGTCCCTCTCTCTTTTCCTCTCTTTCTCTCTTCTTCTTTCTCCACCTCTATCCCTATCACTTTTTCCTCTTCCCCTCTTCTTCTTCTCCCTTCCTCTTTCTTCCTCTATCTACCTATCTCCTTCCCTCTTTCTCTCTCCCTCTCTCTCCTTCACTCCCTTCCTCTATCTCACGCTCTCCTCCTCCCCCACCCCCCCCACCTTTCCTCACCTTCCCTCTCCCTCTTGGCCCTTTTCTCTCCATTTCTCTTTCCTCCCACTCTCCACTTCTCCCTCTCTCCACTTCTGCCTCTCTCCCTCTCCCCCTCTCTTTCCCTCTCTTCCTCCCTCCCTCCCTTCCCTTGTCTTCCTCCCTCCCCTTCTTCCTCTCTCCCTCTCCCTCTTCCTCTGTCTTCCTCCCTTCCCTTCTTCCTCTCTCCCTCTCCCTCTTCCTCTATGACTCCTTCCCTGTCTTCCTCTCTTCCTCCCCAACTCTCCTTCCCTCTTTCTTCCTCTTTCTCTCTCTCCCTGCCTTCACCTGTCTTTCTTCCTCTAAGTTTCTTTCTCTTTCTCTTCCTCTATCCCTATCTCTTTCTCTCTTCCCCTCTTCCCCTTCTCCCTTCCTCTATTTACCTATCTCCTTCCCTCTTTCTCTCTCTCCCTCACTCTCTTCCTCTAGCTCACTCTCTCCTCCTTTTCCCTCTCTCCCTCTCTTTCCTCACCTTCCCTCTCCCTCTCTACCCTTTTCTCACCATTTCTCTTTCCTCCCTCTCTCCCTCTCCCCTCCCTCTCTCTTTCCCTCTCTTCCTCCCTCCCTCCCTCCTTCCTTTGTCTTCCTCCCTCCCCTTCTTCCTCTCTCCCTCTCCCTCTTCCTCTAAGTCTCCTTCCCTCTGTCTTCCTCTCTTCCTCCCCAATTCCCCTTCCCTCTTTCTTCCTCTCTCTCTCTCTCTCCCTCCCTTCCCCTCTCTTTCTTCCTCCCTGTCTCTTTCCCTTTCTCTTCCTCTTTCCCTCTCTGACTTCCACTCTCCCTCCCTAACTCTCCTTCCCTCTTTTCTTCATCTCTCCCTCCCTTCCCCCCTCTTCCTCCCCCTGTCTAAGTCTCTTTCCCTCTCTCTTACTCTTTCCCTCTCTCTCTCTCTCTGACTTCCACTCTCCCTCCCTAACTCTCCTTCCCTATTTCTTCCTCTCTTCCTTTCCTCTTCTATGTCTCCCTCCCTTTCCTCTCTCTTTCTCCCTTCTCCTTTCTCTCTCCTTCTCCCTCTCTCCCTTCTCCTTTCTCTCTCCTTCCTACCCCCCCCCCGCCCCCAATCTGTTGCTGCAGCTGAACTATCCTGCCAGCCGGCTCTAAAGCATCATAATGGCCCCGACTGGCCCTCTGCTGACTGAAATACAGACTTCACCTGCCAGGCACCGGCTGGGAGAGAGGAGACCTACAAACGCATCCCAACGTGGCCCAGCTGATGGTGTTGGAAGATGGGGTGTCAGGGATGGATTTACCTCTTGCAGTAGCGGCATGACTTGGGATCACCCTGGAGCCAGAACTTCAATGCAGTCTGGACTGAGCAGGCCACGTGCAAAGTTTCAGCCCCGTCACATTAGATTCGTTCATTCAGTCTTATTTATTGAGTGCTTACTGTGTGCAGAGCACTGTACTAAGTGCTTGGGAATTACAAGTTGGCAACATTTAGAGACGGTCCCTACCCAACAGCGATGGGGACCGGGATGGATCACAGCGGACCACGGCAACCCAGCTAGAACTGAAACCGAGGGAAGAGAGGGAGGGTGTTCCTTCCAGCACTAATAATAATAATAATGATAATAATGGTATTTGGTGAGCACTTACTACGTGCCAGGCACTCTACTAAGTGCTGGGTTGGATACAGTCCAAGAGGGTTGGTCCCTTGTGGAGCTCACAGTCTCAATCCCCATTTTAGAGAGGAGGTAACTGAGGCACAGAGAAGTGAAGTGACTTGCCCAAGGTCGCAAAGCAGAGAAGTGACGGAGCCGGGATTAGAACTCATGACCTTCTGACTTCCAAGCCCAGGCTCCATCCAATACACCACGCTGTTCCTCATACACCAAGCTGCTCTTCATGATACTGTGAAGACACAGAATCAGCTAGAGATGGACAGGCACACAGAATCAACCAGAGGTGGACTGACACACAGAATCAGCCAGGGGTGGACAGAGACACAGAATCAGCCAGAGATGGACAGAGACACAGAGAGACAGAGAGAGGCAGAATCCATCAGAGACACAGAATCAGAGATGGGAAGAGACAGAGAGAGAGAGAGAGAGACAGAGTCAATCAAAGACAGGGACCCAGGAGCACAATTGATCAGAGATAGAGACTCAGAGAGATAGAATCAGAGATAGAAATAGAGAGAGAGACAGAATCAGTCAGAGATAGACACAAATTCAGTCAGAGATAGACCCAAAACTGGTCAGAGATGGACAAAGGCACAGGGAGATGCAGACACAGGGACACAGGGAGACACAGAATCAGTTGGTGATAGACAAAGAATCAGAGATATAGATACAAAACCAGAGGAAAAGATACAGAGAGTCATCGAATCAGTCAGAGACAGACAGATACACAGAAAGAGACACAGAAAGCGCTTAGAACAGTGCTTTGCACATAGTAAGTGCTTAATAAATGCCATTATTATTATTATTATTATTAAAGAGATAGAATCAGAGAGAGAGAGACCCAGAGAGAGACAGAGACAGCAATGCAGGAAGAAGAGACAAGTACTAGAGAGTCCCGTCACTGGCCTTTGGGTCTGAAGGAGGTAAAATTTTATCCCTGGGAGTGAGGTTAGGAAATCACCAATTTCCTTCAATTCTTTCCACCCTGGGAACTCAGAAAAGTGGTTCCTTGCTGTACTGTCTGTCCCTCCAAGGCTTGGCACCCTAGTTATTCTTGCTTCAAGGAAAGTCGCTCCACTTCTGGTTTCCATATGCTAGACAGCATGGCCTTGGGGCCAGAGGTCCTAGCTCCTAGTCTTAGTTCTGCGAGTGTGACCTTGGGTAAGTCCCTTAACTTCTCTGGGCCTCAGTTTCCTCATCTGTAAAATGGGAAAACCAGTTCGCCTTCCTTCTTGGATTGTGAGCCCTATGTGCGGGCCGGTATTGTGTCCTGCCTAATTATCTCTTCTCTATACCAGCACTACGTACAGTACTTGACATAGTAAATGCTTAACAAATATTATTATTGTTGTTGTTGTTTTATTTCTGAGCTGTGGGGGAAGACGGAGAGCTGTCCTGTGTTCCCTAGGGAGAAATCCCTAATCTTCTTCTCCAGCCCCAACTTCTCTCCCACTTCATAATCCAGCATTCCATCTTGTCTGCAGGATATCTCCACTTGGTTGTCCCACTCATTATGTCTCTAATTGAACTCATCTCCCCTCTAGATCACTTCTCCTACAACATTCCCATCTCAGTTCTCGGCTTCAAGGCTGTCCATCACCTTGGTCCGTCCTACCTCACCTCCCTTCTGTCCTTCTCCAGCCCAGCCCGCACTCTCTGCTCCTCTGCCACTAACCTCCTCACTGTACCTAGTTCTCACCCATCCCGCCGTCAATCCCGGGCCCACATCCTATCCCTGGCCCAGAATGCCCTCCCTCCACACATCCGCCAAGCCAGCTCCCTTCCTCCCTTCAAAGCCCTACTGGGAGCTCACCTCCTCCAAGAGGCCTTCCCAGACTGAGCCCTTTTTTCCTCTCCTCCTCCCCATCCCCCCCACCCTACCTCCTTCCCCTCCCCACAGCACCTGTATATATATTTGTACAGATTTATTACTCCATTTATTTTACTGGTACATATTTACTGTTCTATTCTGTTAATGATGTGAATATAGCTTTAATTCTATTCATTCTGATGACTTTGACACCTGTCTTCATGTTTTGTTCTGTTGTCTGTCTCCCCCTTCTAGACAGTGAGCCCGTTGTTGGGTAGGGACCATCTCTAGATGTTGCCGATTTGTACTTCCCAAGCACTTAGTACAGTGCTCTGCTCAATAAATATGATTGAACGGATGAATGAATGATAAAACCACCACCCTCCCCATTGCAAAAGGCTTCAACCTTGGCGTCCTCCTCATGTCTGGCCTCACTTTGGCATTCACGCTCACTCAACTGTTAAATCCCACCCAGCACTTCTCCCCAGCATTTCTCAAATTGGCCGCCTCTTTTCTATACAAAGAGCCACCACCTTGGTTCAAGTTCTTTTCATGTAATAATAATAATAATAATAGTAATAATATTAATAATGGCATTTATTAAGCACTTACTATGTGCAAAGCACTGTTCTAAGCGCTGGGGAGGTTACAAAGGTGATCAGGTTGTCCCACGGGGGGCTCACAGTCTTCATCCCCATTTTACAGATGAGGTAACTGAGGCACAGAGAAGTGAAGTGACTTGCCCAAAGTTACACAGCTGACAGTTGGCGGAGCCAGGACTTGAACCCATGACCTCTGACTCCAAAGCCCGGGCTCTTTCCACTGAGCCACGCTAAGCGGGAGGGCCTCGTGGAAAGAGCATGGACCTTGGTTTTGATCCCCGCTCTGCCAGTTTCTTGCTGCGTCACCTTGGGCGAGTCATTTCACTTCTCTGGGCCTCAGTTTCCTCATCTGTAAAATGGGGATTGAATATCTGTTCACGCTGTCCTTTAGACTGTGAGTCCCATGAGGGACAGGGATTGGATCTGATCTGATTACCTCGTATCTACCTCCCCCCATCTGTTATTATAATTGCCCAGAAGCAGCTTGGTCTTGTGGAAAGAGTCCTCTGGGAGTCAGAGGACTTGGGTTCTAATCCCAGCTCTGCCACTTGTCTGCTGTGTGCCCTTATACAAGTCACTTCATTTCTCTGTGCCTCAGTTCCCTCATCTGCAAAATGGGGATTCAATCCCTATTCTCCCTCTTACTTAGACCGTGAGCCCTGTGTGGGATCTGATGATCTTGTATTTACTCCAGCGCGTAGTACAATACTTGGCATATAGTAAGCACTTAAACTCCACAGTCATTACATACTGTTTCCTGGCTCATCTCTCTAAAAATCTCACGTGAGACCCATCTCCCCCATCCTCAAAAGCATCTAGTTTTTGCCAATTGCCAGCTGTCTCCCCCTTCTAGACTGTGAGCCTGCTGTTGGGTAGGGACCGTCTCTATATGTTGCCAACTTGGACTTCCCTAGCGCTTACTACAGTGCTCTGCACACAGTAAGCACTCAATAAATACGACTGAATGAATGTGTGACTTTGGGCAAGTAACTTAACTTCTCAGTGGCTCAGTTACCTCACCTGTAAAATGGGGATTAAGACTGTGAGCCCCCCTGTAGGACAATCTAATCACTTTGTAACCTCCCCAGCGCTTAGAACAGTGCTTTGCACATAGTAAGCGCTTAATAAATGCTATCGTTATTATCTAGTGGTTTCCCACTGCCTTCCACATGAAACGGAAGGTCCCCCACTTGTTCTCTCCAATTACACATTGGTTCTCTTCACTCACTACTCACTAGCTCTCACTGATTCCCTCTCTTGAGACTGTCCTAACAATAATAATGATGATGATAATAATAAAAATAATAATAATAATAATTGTTAGGTTCTTACTCTGAGCCGAGCACTGGGGTAAATACAGGATAATCAAGTTGGACACAGTCCCTGTCCCTCATGGGGCTTATAGTCTAAAGGGGAGGAAGAACAGGTAATGAATACCCATTTTACAGATGAGGACAGTGAGGCCCAGAGAAGCAGCATGGCTCAGTGAAAAGAGCATGGGCTTTAGAGTCAATGGTCATGGGTTCAAATCCCGGTTCCCCCAATTGTCAGCTGTGTGACTTTGGGCAAGTCACTTCACTTCTTGGTGCCTCAGTCACCTCATCTGTAAAATGGGAATTGACTGGGAGCACCCCCGTGGGACAACCTGATCACTCTGTAGCCTCCCCAGTGCTTAGAACAGTGCTTTGCACGTAGTAAGTGCTTAATAAATGCCATCATTATTATTAGTATCATTATTACTTGGTCCAGGTCATACGGCAGACAAGAGGTGGAGCCAGGATTAGGACCAATGTCCTCTGACTCCCAAGTTCGTGCTCTTCTCAGCTCTTTCCTAGACTGAGCGACCCTATCTGTGGATAATAATAATAATGATAATAATGATGGTATTTATTAAGTGCTTACTATGTGCAAAGCACTGTTCTAAGTGCTGGGGAGGTCACAAGGTGATCAGGCTGTCCCACGGGGGGCTC
This sequence comes from Tachyglossus aculeatus, assembly GCF_015852505.1. NCBI lineage: Eukaryota > Metazoa > Chordata > Mammalia > Monotremata > Tachyglossidae > Tachyglossus > Tachyglossus aculeatus. The sequence continues at coordinate 47,947,122 of NC_052067.1, forward strand.
ACAGCTTTAATCCCCATTTTTGAGATGAGGGAACTGAGGCCCAGAGAAGAGAAGTGACTTGCCCAAAGTCACACAGCTGACAGGTGGTGGAGCCGGGATTTGAACCCATGACCTCTGAGTCCAAAGCCCGGGCTCTTTCCACTGAGCCATGCTGCTTCTCCAAAAGTGAGGAGTGACCAAAAGGAGGGTGTCCACTCCGCTTAGTTTCGGCCAATAATAATAATAATAATAATGATGGCATTTATTAAGTGCTTACTATGTGCAAAGCACTGTTCTAAGCACTGGGGAGGTTACAAGGTGATCAGGTTGTCCCACGGGGGGCTCACAGTCTTAATCCCCATTTTAAAGATGAGGTAACTGAGGCACAGAGAAGTTATGTGACTTGCCCAAAGTCACACAGCTGACAATTGGCAGAGCCGGGATTTGAACCCATGACCTCTGACTCCAAAGCCCGTGCTCTTTCCACTGATCCATGCTGCTTCTCAATAGCAATACAATAATAGTAATAGTAGTACAACAATAGTAATAATAATAATGGCATTTGTTAAGCGCTTACTATGTGCAAAGCACTGTTCTAAGCACTGGGGGAATACAAGGTGATCAGGTTGTCCCACGTGGGGCTCACAGTTTCAATCCCCATTTTACAGATGGGGGAACTGAGGCTCAGAGAAGTTAAGTGCCTAGCCCAAGGTCACACAGCAGACGAGTTCAGGGCTCTTCCCCCAGGGCCTGCTCTTCTCGGTGGGGGTCAGAGGAGGCTTTGGCTAGTGGCTTTCACTGTGCCCAACCACAAAGGACTCAGTATAGTTACCACTTCCCCTGCCGCTAGTACAGTGCTCTGCACACAGTAAGCGCTCAATAAATACGATTGATTGATTGATTGCCACTCCGTGGCAAATCCCCAGCTATACACAGAACATGCAGCCTGAGTTTCTAGCCCGGGGTGGTCCATGGCTCCTACTGTTGACATGAAGCAAACCAGCATTGGTGCCCTTCTTTGGACTGTCAGGGTTGGCACCACCCCAATCATTTCCCTAGCTGACTGCCATCTTCAACTGCTCTGCCTTCAAAAATGCCCATGACACCTCTATCCCAGAACAACTTCTCTTGACCCCACCTCGCCATCCGGCTATCGTCCAAGCTCCCTCCTCCTCATTCCTGCTCACATTCTCCACTTCCTCTCCTCCAACTCCTTCCTCAACTTGTTTTTTCCCTTCACTCCACTGAGACTACGCTCTCCAAAATCACCTGTGACTTCCACGTGAACAAATCCAATGGCCTCCACCCCATCCTAATCCTCCACATCCTCTCAGCTGCCTTTGACAGAACGGACCGCCCCCTTCTCCTGGAAACATTATCCAACCTCAGCTTCCCTGACTCCATCCTCTCCTGGTTCTCCTCCGATCTCTCTGGCTGCTCCTTCTCAGTCTCTCCACCTTCCACGCTCTGCCTGGGGGAGTCCCTTAGGGTTCAGTTCCGTGTCCCCTTCTTGTCTCCGCCCACTCCCAATCCCTTGGGGAACTCAGCCACTCCCAAAGATTCGATAGCATGTCTGTATGGATGACTCCCTAATCCCCCTAAAGAAAGAAAGGAAGGAAGGAAGGAAGGAAGGAAGGAAGGAAGGAAGGAAGGAAGGAAGGAAGGAAGGAAGGAAGAAGAAAGAAAAAAAGAAAGAAAGAAAGACAGAAAGAAAGAAAGAAAGAAAGAAAGAAAGAAGGAAAGAAAGAAAGTACGTAAGAAAGAAAGGGAGGAAGAAAGAAAGAAAGAGAAAGAAAGAGAGAAAGAGAGAAAGAGAGAAAGAAAGAAAGAAAGAAAGAAAGAAAGAAAGAAAGAAAGGAAGGAAGGAAGGAAGGAAGGAAGGAAGGAAGGAAGGAAGGAAGGAAGGAAGGAAGGAAGGAAGGAAGGAAGGAAGGAAGAAAGGAAGAAAGGAAGGAAGAAAGGAAGAAAGGAAGAAAGAAAGAAAGAAAGAAAGAAAGAAAGGGAGGAGGAAAGAAAGGGAGGAAGAAAGAAAGGGAGGAGGAAAGAAAGGGAGGAAGAAAGAAAGGAAGGAAGGAAGAAAGGAGTATAGCACACATCTACACCTCTCCAATTTCGGCTCCAGCATTCATTCATTCATTCAATCATATTTATTGAGCACTTACTGTGTGCAGAGTACTGTACTAAGCGCTTGGGAAGTACAAGTTGGCAACATATAGACCAGAGACCAGACCATAGAGACCAGAGCATAAAGACCAGAGATTGTCCGTGGGCTTAGAGACGCTGAGAAAAGGGTTTGGTGCGGTCCCCATGGAGGCCCGGCATTGAGATAAATCCGATTGAATGAATGAATGAATTGCTGTTTTGTTGTCTGTCTCCCCCTTCTAGACTGCGAGCCCGTTGTTGGGTAGGGACCGTCTCTATATGTTAACAACTTGTACCTCCCTAGCGCTTAGAACAGTGCTTTGCACATAGTAAGCGCTTAATAAATGCCATTATTATTATTATTATTGAGCTCTCTCCCTGGGTTGCCCACCCCGCCGCGCCCTCCCCCTCTCCCCTCGGCCCATACCTCCCCCTCCTCTGGGGATTCGTGTCTGGCATATATTCTGGACATCCACACACTGTCATTGGAATGGCCTCCTGGCTGCTTGCTGCTATCGAGCATCCCACAATCAGCACATTCTTTAGCTCTTGTGATCTCTCCGGTGGCCCTCTGGGGCCCTTTTAACAGTCTGCCCCGCCACAGAGGAAGAAACAGGCTTCCACGCAGGGTGTCCCCCAGCTCAGTGCTTTGCCTCTGATTGCCAGCTCATTCTGCTGCTCCTCAGGCTCTGTTGCTTGGATGGGATCCCCATTATTTAAGCTCCTTCTGGGCAGGGAGTGAAATAATAATAATGATGATGGTATTTGTTCAGCGCTTACTATGCGTCGAGCACTGTTCTAAACACTGGAGTCGATATGGTTTAATCAGGGTGGACACAGTCGCTGGCCCAAAGTCACAGTCTTAATCTCCATTTGACGGATGACAGAATGGTGGCCCAGAGAAGTGAAATGACTTGCCCCCGGTCACACAGCAGACAAGTGACAGAGCTGAGATTAGAACCCATGTCCTTCCGACTCCCGTGCCCATGCTGCATTCACTAGGCCAAGCTGCTTCTCTACCAACACGCCTGCCAACTCTCTTATATTGAGAAGCAGCGTGGTTCAGTGGAAAGAGCCCGGGCTTTGGAGTCAGAAGTCATGGGTTCGAATCCCGGCTCCGCCGCAAGTCTGCTGTGTGACCTTGAGCAAGTCACTTCACTTCTCTGAGCCTCAGTTACCTCATCTGTAAAATGGGGGTTAAGACTGTGAGCCCCACGTGGGACAACCTGATCACCTTGTAACCTCCCCAGCACTTAGAACAGTGCTTTGCACAGAGTAAGTGCTTAACAAATGCTATCACTATTACAACAGTGCTTTGCACATAGTAAGAGCTTAATAAATGTCATTATTATTATTATTATTATTATTATTATTCTCTGAGCCTCAGTTACCTCATCTGAAGGACAGCAGGCCGAAGCAGCAACCCATGAGCATTCAACTGACATCAGGAATGGGCTGGTCACCACTAGGAAGAGGAAACAGAAGCCTTAAGCGAATATCCAAATTCAGGCAGAAAATCCAGCTTTTCCGGCTGTAAACTCAATTTGTTCATTCAATCGTATTTATTGAGTGCTTACTGTGTGCAGAACACTGTACTAAGCGCTTAATCACAATTACCAATCACACCGGCCCTTCTTCAGGCCCCTGATGTCAACACCCTGATGGTGTCGGGACTGCCACCATTTAAACCTGCCAAAGGAAAACCTTTCCTTCCCTGTTAAATCAGCATCTGTAGGGTGCCCCCCTCCCTCCGACAGCTGTATCCCACTGCCCCTCTGCCTCTCCCCACCTCCCCACCTCGGGACCCCCGGGCCAGTATTAAGAGTCCAGACCAGGCCAGGTTTTTATGGAAATGGATCCCGTGAGACAGGAGGCATGAAGATGGGGAGGACCCGCAGAATGCATTTGCTTGGCTCAGTTCACGCCTGTGAAGACTAGTACAGACAGCCCGCATCTGGGCCCAGAAGGTCTCAATGCCATCCCTGGTTTGACCGTGAAACCGTTTGGGATATTGTTCTCAGATGAGCAAGTTTGGGCCTTTATGGCGGTGGGGAGCCGGGGGTGAGGTACAGTGTGAAAACTGCCTCGTATTTCGAAGGACCATGATCACATTTCACCCATGGCCCGTCACCATTCGCTGTTCCAGTCCGGACTAAGTCCGGGGGTGGAGGGTCTGCGACAATCAGCCCAGCATCCCATTAAGGAGGAGTTTGGCTTAAAGGATGGAAGAAACTCCACCTTGAGACCTCTTTTCCTCTCTCCAGTGAATGTTATATTCATTCATTCAATCGTATTTATTGAGCGCTTACTGTGTGCAGAGCACTGTACTAAGCTATTATAGTGGTGGGACCAACAGGCCCCCCCATCACATCCACCCTGGTCACTGCAGCTGCGCTACTGCACTCCACTCTCTCTGGTGCATTCTGGGTAATAATAATAATAATAATAATAGCATTTATTAAGCGCTTACTATGTGCAAAGCACTGTACTAAGCGCTGGGTAGTCCCTGGCTTGAGTCCCCAGGCCTCCCCCGACTCCTCCCTATCAAACCCATCTGGGACATGATGATGATGATGGCATTTGTTAAACGCTTACTACATGCCAAGCACTGTTCTAAGCGCTGGGGAGGATACAAGGTGATCAGGTCGTCCCACGTGGGGCTCACTGCCTTCATCCCCATTGTACAGGGGAGGGAACTGGGGCTTGGAGAATTTAAGTGACTTGCCCAAGGTCACACAGCAGACATGTGGCAGAGTCGGGATTAGAACCCATGACCTCCGACTCCCAAGCCCGGGCTGTTGTCACTGAGCCACGCTGTGGGGAGGGGGAAATCTCCCATAATCCACAGCATGATCCCAGTCTGTCTGGACAGTTGCCAGGAGGGATGGAAACTGTCGGTGCCCACCCTCAACCTCCATTTCCTGTCAGGTGAGAGCCCAATCATGGAGCAGAAGAACCCTGCCTCTTGGGACTGTGGGCCATAACCTCTCTCCTTAAGCTTACCCTTCAACCACATGCAATTCGCTCCACCCTCAGCACCATAGCCCTTACATGCATATCTCTAATTTATTTTCATGTCCATCTCCCCCTCTAGATTGTAAGCTCCTTAATAATAATGATGGTATTTGTTAAGCGCTGACTATGTGCAAAGCACTGTTCTAAGCTAATACAAGGTGATCGGGTTGTCCCACGGGGGGCTCACAGTCTTCATCCCCATTTTACAGAAGAGGGAATTGAGGCCCAGAGAAGTGAAGTGACTTGCCCAAAGTCACACAGCTGACAAGCGGCGGAGCCGGGATTTGAAACACTGACCTCTGTCTCCAAAGCCCGTGTTCTTTCCACCGAGCCATGCTGCTTCCCTGATTGATGATCGACACCACTGATGGATGTTTCTGTTGTTGTCTCTCGAGTGATCAGTACGGTCCAGGAGGCCCTCACTGGATACCTAAACCACAACAAATATTTGCAAGGAGAAGGAGCTTCCAGGTAGGAGGAGGAGTGTGAACAATGGATCGGAAGAAGGAGAATTGAGATTAAAGACTGTGAGCCCCCCGTGGGACAACCCGATCACCTTGTAACCTCCCCAGGGCTTAGAACAGTCTAGGTACGGAACCAGCATTTAAAGGAAAATCCCACAAAATAAATTCCAACCCTGTCCCCCCTCCCAAAAATAAAAAAGAGACACTGGAAACCACACTTTTCCTCTCCTCTTCCTTCCCCACCAACAGATTCAGTGCTGCACAGGATGGGGCTCACATCATACTCCATTTTTAGCAGTTTCAATTTGAATGAGTCAGGGAGTTTACTTGGAGGGTTATTAAAGCACCTTGGTGTCAATAGCTTGTGTGGAAAAAATGATGACTTCTCTTCCAAGGTGGTGATAGAAAAGTGCCCAGAGATGTTATGTTATACAGTCCTCTGGAGGAAAGAAGTTTTTTTGGATTTGATTCCCACCATGTGCTTTCATGCTCTGAAAGGTCACCAGGTTTATTTATATTTATAATATCCTAAAGCTCAAAAAAAATCTAATGTCATATATGTATATATGTTTGTACTTATTAATTATTCTATTGATTTTACTTGTACATATTTACTATTCTATTTATTTTATTTTGTTAATATGTTTTGTTTTGTTGCCTGTCTACCCGCTTCTAGGCTGTGAGCCCGCTGTTGGGTAGGGACCGTCTCTATATGTTGCCGGCTTGTACTTCCCAAGCGCTTAGTACAGTGCTCAGCACACAGTAAGCGCTCAATAAATACGATTGAATGAATGAACAGTGCTTTGCACAAAGTGAGCACTTAATAAATGCCATCATTATCAGTATCATTTAATTTAATCTTATCATTTAATTTAATCATTAAATTATCATTTAATTTAATTTAATCATTTACTGATGGTGTGCAGACCACTGTACTAGGCACTTGAGACACAGTCCTTGCCTACAAAGAACCTACACTCTAACGTGGGAGACAGACATGGAAACAGTTTCAAATAGGATAATCAGAATTACTAAATGGGTTGTACAGAGACCAGGCCAGTTGGCTTTTTGGAAAATAGGGCAGGGGTCCCTAACCCTCCAAATGGCAGATATCAAAGGTGGGAGGGGGATCACATCACCTGAGGTCAAGAGTTGGGCTTTTTGTCCATCCAACCCATCCAAATAAGGATACACCATTCAGTGAAGAACTCCTCCGTCCGTCAAGGTGATGATGGAAGTCTACAGAAAAATGAAACTGTGGCCCTTGGTGTAGCCAGAGTTGGGGTTTCCCAAATCCCAGAGAACCTGGATATTGCAGACTGACGGGGGCAGGTTCAAAGCGATCCACTTGGGTCATCGGAGGAGAAGATGGAGATGGAGAGAGGAGGGTTAGAGGTATAGGACGATCCTTCTGAAAACGAAGGTGGATGTCCATAAGGGCTTTTGAGCCCGGGATTCCTCTGAACCTTTTTGTGTCATTGTCAGAGACAGCACACAGGCGGGCCTGGGCTGTTGGGCTAAACTCGGACGGGGGCATCAGGGGGCTGACCCAAGATGGCAGCATTGGAGTCGGATGGTTGGGAAAAGTTTCCAGGAAGGAAACTTGGCTTCTCCTGAAGGGGTCGTAAGGGAACTAGGGAACAGTGAGATTCCAAGGAAGAGCCCTGAGGGCCAGCCAGGAGAGATGGTGGATTGGGTGATGGTTGATGACTTCACCCAGCACAAAGACTCCAGGGCAGAGACCCGGAAGTGTCCCTCATGGTTCCCGTCCATCCCTCCTCCTCATGTGTTCAGAAGCAGCATGGCTCAGTGGAAAGAGCCCGGGCTTGGGAGTCAGATGTCTTGGGTTCTAATCCTGGCTCCGCCACTTGTCAGCTGTGTGACTTTGGGCAAGTCACTTCACTTCTCTAGGCCTCAGTTCCCTCATATGGAAAATGGGGATGAAGACCGTGAGCCCCACGTGGGACAACCTGATCACCTTGTATCCCCCCGGGCACTTAGAACAGCGCTCGGCACATAGTAAGCGCTTAACAAATACCAACATTATTATTATTATTCACAATTTAATCAGTCAGCGGTATTGATTGAGTGCAGAGCACTGTATTAATCACTTGGGAGAGTACAACACAGTTGGTAGACGCGTTCCCCGTCCACAACAGCTTACAGTCTCCTTCTAGACTGTGACCCCGTTGTTGGGTAGGGACCGTCTCTATACGTTGCCAACTTGTACTTCCCAAGCACTTAGTACAGTGCTCTGCACACAGTAAGTGCTCAATAAATACGATTGAATGAATGAATGAATGAAAGGGGCAGACAGACGTTAATAAAAATAAATATATTACAACTATGTAAGTAAGTGCTGCGGGGTTGAGGCTAGGGAGATCACCAAGTGCCCAAAGGGAACGGAATCAAGTACATAGGAGATACAGAAGAGAGAGGGAGTCGGGGTAAAGGGGGTTGAATCGGGGAAGGCTTCCTGGAGATTCATTCATTCATTCAATCGTATTCACTGAGCGCTTACTGTGTGCAGAGCACGATACTAAGCGCTTGGGAAGCACAAGTTGGCAACCTATAGAGACGGTCCCTACCCAACAACGGGCTCACAGTCTAGCTGATTCTTCTTGTTACCTAATTAACTATTTTGATTAAAGCCAAAAGGAAGTTGGTTGGCCAACAGATGTGACCTTAGTAACACTTTAAAGGTGGGGAGAGTTGTTGTCTGGTGTCTATGGACTGGGGTGAAGTGGGATGAAGTTCCAGATCAGAGGAAGGATATGGGAAAGGTGTTGGCGGGGGATGGGGGCCAAACCATGCTCCACCCCACCATGGGTGGGTATTTCTACAATGGCCAAGGACCATGGTGGGGTCCCCCCAGGTTGAGTGAGCTCTGACGGCATTGATTAAACTACTAAACTAGGGGTTCAGAGATTTGTCCCTAAATCCCGGCCTCACCAAAGTCACACTGCTGCTTATCACTCTGGCCAAAGCCTTGCCCCCACCCAACCTCTCTGGTCACTGATGCTCCCCAGATGGAAAATCAATCCATCGGTGGTATTTATGGAGCGCTTACTGTGATCAGAGCACTGTACTAAGTGCGTGGGAGAGTATAGTACAACAGAGTTGGTAGACAGGTTCCCTGCCCACATGGAGCAGGGAGAAGCAGCATGGCTCAGTGGAAAGAGCCCGGGCTTTGGAGGCAGAGGCTGTGGGTTCAAATCCCGCCTCTGCCACTTGTCAGCTGTGTGACTTTGAGCAAGTCGCTTCACTTCTCTGGGCCTCAGTTCCCTTATCTGTAAAATGGGGATGAAGACTGGGAGCCCCCCGGGGGACGACCTGATCACCTTGCATCCTCCCCAGTGCTTTGAACAGTGCTTGGCACATAGTAGGTGCTTAATAAATGTCATCATTATTAGTATTATGGAGCTTGGAAAAGAGAAATCACCATGGCATCACTTAGCGTGACAGGTGGCACATGATTGACTGATGGCAGCCAGTAAGGGGGCAGTCTTAGGATGGCACATGATTGACAGATGGCAGCCAGTAAGGGGGCAGTCTTAGGATATCAAGACCCCTGCTGACCGGTGCCTCGTTTTCCCCATCCCCGATGTCTGAGTTTGTGCCACGAGCCCAACTTCTCTGGAGGCCAAGCCACTGGCTGAAGCGCTGAGTGGCCTGGCCCTTCCGGAAGGCGGCCCTTCCCAGCCCTCCCTCCCTCTTTCTGCCCGGCCGAGGCCGAGGACCCTCAGGAGGAGGAGAAGGAGAGCCCGCTGACTTCCAGGGACCACCTGTCCGGGTGCCCGAGTGGACGGGAGGGATAGAAATTCCCACGCCAGAGGAACGGGGCCAAACCAGGGAATGCTGGAGACCAAGAAAGAAAGCCCAGCAGCCCAAGCGGCCTCCGGTATCTCATCCGTCCCGCTCGAGAACGAAGGGAGAAGGCAGGGATTGGCCTGGGCCGGGCCCTGGCGGGGCCGAGCAAGCTCCCTGTACTTACCCTTCCCAGGACTGACTTGAGTCTTAATGATTCTGTCCCTGGGGACCAGACTGAAAGTATTGTTTGGAAATCTAATATATGGTTTATTTACTCAATTTGTGCTGAGCCCCGCAGATCTTCTGGGCCAGGCTGCTAGCCCATTACTCTATTAATGCTCCATTACTGAAATTAGTGCTGTAATTGGCGGGGGGCAGGGCGGAGGAAGGGGGCACTCCTTAAAGGAGCAGACCTCCTTTAAACCCATCCGCGGCGAAGGGGACAGGAAGTTCGTTTGGGGGTTCACGGTCAGGATCGTGCCAATGCGGCTTCTCGTCAGAGCAAAATGGCGGTCGCGGGGTTCCGGGTCCGGCTGATGGACAGCCATCAATCACCCTGTCCCCCCAGGGAGTCCAAAGGCCCGGGGCAAATGTGTCCCGTGGGATCGGAGCCAGTGAGATGTCCTGGAGGGGATCTCAGACCAGGGGACTCGAGGGGTTTAAGAGAAGCAACGTGGCCTAGTGGAAAGAGCATGGGTTCTAATCCCGCTTCCGTCACTTGTCCGCCGTGTGATCTTGGGTAAATCATTTCACTTCTCTATACGTTGCCAACTTGTACTTCCCAAGCGCTTAGTACAGTGCTCTGCACACAGTAAGTGCTCAATAAATACGATTGATTGATTGATTCTCTGTGCCTCGGTTCCCTCACCTGCAAAATAGGGATTCAGTACCTGTTCTCCCTCAGACTGCGAGCCCCACGTGGGACCTGGTTATCTTGTCTCTACCCCAGCACTTAGTACAGTGCTTGACACATAGTAAGTGCTTAACAAATGCCACTGTTATTATCGTTATTAGTAACGATAATAAGCAAAGGTGTTTGTCCTTCTTCGAGGAAGTGGTCAAAATGGTTTGCCTCCAGGAAAATAATAATAAATTGTGGCATCTGTTTAGCACTTACTATGTGCCAAACCCTGCTGGGGAAGCAGCGTGGCTCAGTGGAAAGAGCACGGGCTTTGGAGTCAGAGATCATGGGTTCAAATCCCGGCTTCGCCAGTTGTCAGCTGTGTGACTCTGGGCAAGTCACTTCACTTCTCTGTGCCTCAGTTACCTCATCTATAAAATGAGGTTTAAGACTGTGAGCCCCCCGTGGGACAACCTGATCACCTTGTAACCTCCCCCGTGCTTAGAACGGTGCTTTGCACATAGTAAGCGCTTAACAAATGCCATCATTATTATTATTATTAGAGACAAGATAATCAGGTCCCACATGGGGCCCACAGTCTAAGTAGGAGGTAGAACAGGGGTAGAGTCCCCACCTTGCAGATGAGGAAAGTGAGGCACAGAGAACTTAATTAACTTGTCAAGATTACACAGCAGGTAGGTGATGGAGCCGGAATTAGAACCTAGGGCCTCTGATTCCCAGGATTGTTCTCTTTCTACTGGACCACACTGCTTCCCAGCTTGGAAAATTTGCCGGTCACTCAGTCCACCTTGACACGGGAAAAGAAGCTGGATGGAAGGATCCCCATGACAATGAGGGCCAAGCTGGCTGGGAGGGGGTCATCTTGCTTGGAGACCCTCCACCAACTGGTGGTACAGCCCAAGAAAAACACCCCCTCTCCTGCAGGAGAGGCAGTGTGGCCTAGTGGAAAGGGTATGGGCTAAGAGTCAGGAAACTTCCGTTCAAATCCAGGCCCTACCACTTGCCCACTGTGTGATCGGGGGTAAATCGCGTCACTTCTCTGGGCTTCAGTTGCAAAGTAGGGATTCAATACCTGTTCTCTCTTCCGCCTTAGACAGCGAGCCCCATAAGGGGCAGGGGCGGCATCTAATCTGATTGCATTTATTCACTCAGGTGCTTAGCACAGGGTTAGGCACAGATTAAGTGCTTAACAAACTCCACAATCAGCATTCTTAGTTGGAAAGCTCCAGGCCCAGACCCCCATCCTCTCTGTCAGCTTGTGAGCGGAGGTCCTGACTAGAAACCTCATTGGATGGAAGGAAAATCGGAGGCCCCAAGTGCTCGCTCAAGGTCTCTAGTTCGGAAAGATGGGCGAGGAGGCTCCCACGCTGCTGGCCTCAGACTTAATGACAGTGCTCTGCACGGAGAAGGCGCTCAATAAATACCATCAGTTGATTGTCTGGCTGCAAATCTAGCAGGATGGCTCTGGGGAAATTTCCCTTCGTTCCCCCGCCTCTTTGCCCGTCTGTCCCAGGAAAGGCGATAATCAGAGGAACTGAAGAGGAGCCTCCAGGAGCCTCTGAACCAAGGGGGATCAGGGAATGCTGGAAACCAGGACATTATCTTCCTCTGACTCTGAGGAAGGTTTCCAACCCAGAAGGGAAGTCCAGTGGAAAGAGCCCGGGCCTCGGAGTCAGAGGACCTGGGTTCTAATCCCTGCTCCACCACGTGTCTTTTGTGTGACCTTGGGCAAGTGACTTCACTTCTCTCTGCTTCAGTTACCTCATCTGTAAAATGGGGATTAAGACTGCAAGCCCTGGGCGGGATAGGGGTCTGTGTCCAACCTGATTAGCTTATGTCTCCTCCAGCACTTAGCTCATAGTAAGCGCTTAACCAATACCATTAAAAACAAAACAAAAAGACAAGGCCTGGCTGGATTTAAAGGGAGATCTTAGTGAGAGGCAGAGGTGGGGGCAGTTGGAGTTGGGGGGGTACTGAGGAGACTCTGTTTGCTCTGAGTTCGAGTTCTCCCACTTCCAGTTTGGGGACTACTTGGAGTCTTTGACCACAGCCCCTCTCCGTGCTGCTGTGTGGAATCCAGGAATCTGACAGTCCAAAGTTTAGCTCTCAACATCCAGGCCTGGGAAGAAGGAAGAGATAGCACTCATTACACTAGACAAGTTTCCAGAAAGATATCGCCTTCCTCGAGATGAACCCGCGTGAGGTACGTGTCAGCTTCCTTGGGCCCAACGGACCTAGCGGCCGTGCTCACGGTTTGGCCCCATGGATTCCCCAAGCGCTTAGTACAGTGCTCTGCATACAGTAAGCGCTCAATAAATATGACTGAATGAATGAATGAATTCCCTCCAAAGGAGAGAACTGGAGAGGGCCCTTCAGGGCAACTGACCGAGGAAGTCAACAAGGAACCAGGAAGGGAAAAGGGGGCCTCTTGGCTCAAATGTGGAGCTCTGCCTGATTTGCTGAGGTGCCACCTCCCACAGAAGTGCAGGAAATGTAGGCCTTCTGGCCCCTGGGAAATACAGTTGCCTGCTGCGGGACTTTAGGTAAGTCAGTGAACTTTTCTGTGGCTCAGTTTTCTCATCTGGAAAATGGTGATGAAATATTTGTTCTCCCTCTTACTTAAACCAGAAGCCCCATGTGGAGCAGGGACTGTGTTCGACCCCAGTACTTAGAACACAGCGTGGCATCTAGGAGGTACTTAAGAAATACCACAATGAATTACTATAGTTAATAATAATAATGGCATTTGTTAAGCGCTTACTATGTGCAAAGCACTGTTCTAAGCACTGGGGGGATACAAGGTGATCAGGTTGTCCCGCGTGGGGCTCACAGTCACCATCCCCATTTTACAGATGAGGTAACTGAGGTTCCGAGAAGTTAAGTGACTTGCCCAAGGTCACACAGCAGACATGTGGTTAGTTCCCTATAGTTCCCAGGAAAAGGCCCACCTGGATAAAGGTGCCAACTCAGAGCCATATATATCTGTACAGGTGGGCTGAGGACGGCATTTCCAGGAAGTAGAGGTGAACCTCTTTCCGTTCCCCACCCCCTCTAGATTGTCAATCAATCAATCAATCAATCGTATTTATTGATCGCTTACTGTGTGCAGAACACTGTACTAAGCGCTTGGGAAGTACACGTTAAGTCAACCCCTCAAGGGCAGGGATCGGGTTTCCCAACTATTGCATTTTGCTCTGCCGAGTGCTTAGTTCAGTGCTCAGCACACAGAAAATGCTCGGTAAGTAACCCTGCAGTGCTTAGCTGACCAAGGTCTTGTCTTTGGCAGTCAACCATCCTGTTCTAAAAGATCCCGCTCCCCAGAAAACACAGTTGGGTGTTCGATCAATCAATCGATCAATCAGTCTATTATATTTACTAAGTACTTATCCAGTTGGCCACCCACAGGAAGCAGCTTCAGTAGCCCAGTCTCCTGGGGGATTGGGGAGAGGGGGGCCATTTCAGGTTGGGAGCCACTGGAAAGCGTCAAATCAATCAATCAATAACCTGTGATGACTGTGTCTTTGCCTTCCCCCACAAATCCTGGGTGACCTCCCATCAGCCTCCGGCTTAGAGCGGGAGCCATTGACAAAACTCACTGCCTGGTGATGACTCCGTAGCTGAGGTACTGGCTTGGTGCTTACCACGTGCCAAGCCATGTGCTACGTTCTGGAGCAGGGACACAGTGCGCAGTCCCCGTCCTGCCCCCAAATCAGGGTCGAAGCGGGAAGAGGAGAGGCAAGAGGGAGGCTGTGATGTACGGGAGGACCGACCCAACCTTCCTCCCCGCCGCCGCAACCCTGGACGCATCGGTGCTACCCTTTCGGCGGCCCCGTCCCCTGCCACGCCTCGGGATGGCCGGCCTCCAGCCGCTAGCTAGCTGACGGGGCGGCCCACGGGCTGAACGCGGAAAGAAGGAGCCGGGGCGGAGGACGGAGGACACGGGGCAGGGCCTGAGACTCTCCTCAGGCCTTCCCTCGCCCACACTGTCACTTTCCACCCTGGGCCCGGGGTCAAAGGGCAAGGTCTAGGGCAGGTGGCCTGGTGGGGGGGTGGGAACAGTGGGGAGAAGAAGGGCAGGGGAGCGGGGAGGGCTTAGCCGCTCAGGGCCAGAAACAGACGCTCCCTTCCACCCCCGTCACGGTCACAGAAGGCTCCAGTGTTGGCGCCAAGAGGATAAGAGAGTAGACAGAGGCCCCGGGCCCTCCGGGGGGCTGCCAGCACCTGCAGATAGCGGCCGGTAATTGGCGCGTGTTTGAAAAAAAGTTGTTAGACGTGAGTATTTTCTAACAGTGTCTGGCAGGAGCGCCCGCGAGGAATTTAATCAACGAGAGCTGTTTAAACCGGGCTCTGCTCACGGCCCGGCCACTGTCTGTAATGAAGTCCGTATCATCTGCGACTCCTGCCTGCTGACGACATTCGATTTGTTAATTCTGCCGCCGTGCTAGGGGTCAGATATGAAAGTGACGATTGTCTTTTGACGTCCCAACCCCTGCTCAAATCTTTTTAATTAATCCTTTTAGGAGCCACTGGTGGAGGGAGGGGGGAGCAAGGGGAAGGAGGGGTGGGGAGGCCAGGAAGCGTGACCAGCCAGAAGTGGAGAGAATGGATTGTTCTTTCCCAGACTCCCACCCTCCCCTGCTTCCAGAGAGAGGGAAAGCCCTCTGTCATCACTGGAGGCTTCTTCTCCCTCCAGAAACAATAATAATAATAATAATGGCACTTGTTAAGGGCTTACCATGTGCCGAGCACTGTTCTAAGTTATAAGTATTTAGGAGAGTCTACCCACATGGGCTCACGGTCTAAGTAGGGGGGAGAACAGGGATTGAATCCCCATTTTCCTGATGAGGGAACTGAGGCCCAGAGAAGTTGTCCAAGTGACTTGCTCAAGGTCACCCAGCAGACAAGTGATGGAGCTGGGATTCGAACCCAGGTCCTCTCGTCTCCCAGGCCCGGGCTCTTTCTACCAGCACTTAGTACAGTGCTCTGCACACAGTAAGTGCTCAATAAATATGATTGAATGAATTAATAAATACTAGGGATTGTGTTTGTGTGTGTGGTATTATCATCAGTAGTAATAGTAGTAGTACTTATTAATAATAATAATGATGGCATTTGTTAAGCGCTTACTATGTGCAAAGCACTGTTCTAAGCTCCGGAGAGGTGACAAGGTGATCAGGTTGTCCCACAGGGGGCTCACCGTCTTCATCCCCATTTTACAGATGAGGTCACTGAGGCCCAGAGAAGTGAAGTGACTTGCCCAAAGTCACACGGCTGACAATCGGCAGAGCCGGGATTTGAACCCACGATCTCTGACTCCAAAGCCCGGGTTCTTTCCACTGAGCCATGCTGTTAAGCATTTATTATGTAGAGTATTTACTATGTAGAGTATTAAGTACTATGTAGAGTATTTAAGTATTTACTATGTAGAGAAGCAGTGTGGCTCAGTAGGAAAGAGCCCGGGCTTTGGAGTCAGAGGTCGTGGGTTCAAATGCCGGCTCCGCCAATTGTCAGCTGTGTGACTTTGGACAAGTCACTTAACTTCTCTGTGCCTCAGTTACCTCATCTGTAAAATGGGGATTAAGACTTTGAGCCCCACGTGGGACAACCTGATCATCTTGTGCTCTGCACATAGTAGGTACTTAATAAATGCCATCATTATTATTATTATTATGAGCTAGGCACTGTACTGGGGTGTATACAAGCAAATATGGGTTGGACACAGTCCCTGTCCCACATGGGGCTCACAGTCTTAATTCCCATTCTATGGATGAGGGAACTGAGGCCCAGAGAAATGAAATGACTTAGCCCAACGTCACACGGCACGTAGGTGGCAGAGCCGGAATTAGACTCAGGTCTCTTTGACTCCCAAGCCCGTGTTCTTTCCACTAGACCATGCTGCTACTCACAGAAACCGCTTATTTCCCAGAAAAAGGAAGTCACACTCGCTTTTCTCCTGATAAACAGTGTGGACTGGTGGGAACAGCCCAGTCTTGGGAATCAGAGGACCTGGGTTCTAACATCGGCTCTGCCTCTGCCCTACTATGTGGCCTTGGGAAAGTCATGGAACTTCTCAGTGCCTCAGTTTCCTCCTCTGTCAAAAGGTGACAAAATAACTGTTCTCCCTCCCCAAGTAGACTGTGAGCGCCTTGTGGGCAGGGAACGTGTCTACCAATGCCGTTATATTATAAGCTCCTAAAAGCTTAGTACACTTAGCGCTCAATGAATGCCATCGATTGATGGATTGATAATCTTGTATCTACCCAAGTGTTGGCATATAGTAAGCACTTAACCAATACTTAATTTTGTCTGTCAGCTGCATGTGGGACAGGGACTATGTCCAACCTGATTAGCTTGAATAATAATAATAATAATAATAATATTCATTAAGTGCTCACTTTGGGGTAGACACAAGACGATCAGATCGGATCAGTCTCTGTCCCACATGGGGCTCACGGTCTAAGTAGAAGGGAGAACAGGTATTGAATCCCCATTTTACAGATGAGGAAACTGAGGCAACAAGAAGTGAAGTGAGCGGCCCAAGTTCACACTGCAGGCAACTGGTGGAACCAGGATTAGAACTCAGATCTTCTGACTCCCAGCCCTGGGCTCTTTCCACTAGGCAATGCTGCTTCTCAATCAATCAATCAATCAATCAATCGTATTTATTGAGCGCTTACTATGTGCAGAGCACTGTACTAAGCGCTTGGGAAGTACAAATTGGCAACACATAGAGACAGTCCCTACCCAACAGTGGGCTCACAGTCTAAAAGGGGGAGACAGAGAACAGAACCAAACATACCAACAAAATAAGATAAATAGGATAGAAATGTACAAGTAAAATAAATAAATAAATAAATAAGTAAATAGAGTAATAAATATGTACAACCATATATACATATATACAGGTGCTGTGGGGAAGGGAAGGAGGTAAGATGGGGGGATGGAGAGGGGGACGAGGGGGAGAGGAAGGAAGGGGCTCAGTCTGGGAAGGCCTCCTGGAGGTGGTGAGCTCTCAGCAGGGCCTTGGAGGGAGGAAGAGAGCTAGCTTGGCGGAGGGGCAGAGGGAGGGCATTCCAGGCCCGGGGGATGACGTGGGCCGGGGGTCGACGGCGGGACAGGCGAGAACGAGGTACAGTGAGGAGATTAGCGGTCTCTAGAGAAGCTGTGTGGCTCACTGGAAAGAGCACGGGCTTTGGAGTCAGCTGTCATGGGCTCAAACCCTGGTTCTGCCAATTGTCAGCTGTGTGACTTTGGGCAAGTCACTTAACTTCTCTGGGCCTCAGTTACCTCATCTGTAAAATGGGGATTAAGACAGCCTCACGTGGGACAACCTGATGTCCTTGTATCTACCCCAGTGCTTAGAACAGTGCTTGGCACATAGTAAGCACTTAACAAATACCAATCAATCAGTCAATCAATCAATCATATTTATTGAGCACTTACTGTGCGCAGAGCACTGTACTAAGCGCTTGTGAAATACAGCATTATTATTATTATTATTCTCTAACACAGGGCTTAGTACAGTGCCTGGCACATAGCAAGCAATTAATAAATACCATAAAAAAGCAATACCACAATTATGATTATTATCAGCATCCCAGTGGGGCTAATAATTCCGTCCAGAGAGATTGATGCATTGCTGCCTTGTTGGCCAGGATGCTCCCTGCAAGGATAAGACATTCATTCATTCAATCGTATTTATTGAATGCTCACGGTGTGCCAAGCACCGTACTAAGCACTTGGGAGAGTATAATACAACATCAGACACATTCCCTGCCCACAACGAGCTCACAACCTAGAGATGGTCCCTACAAGGATCAGACGTGTCTCCTTGCAAGGATCAGATGTGGCTCCCAGGTTCAGAGTTTCTCACAGGGAGAGAGAAGCTGCAGCAGCAATGATGTGAGCCCGTTGTAGACTGTGAGCCCATTGTTTATTTATTTATGATGGTATTTATTAAGTGCTTATTATGTGCAAAGCAGTGTTCTAAGCGCTGGGGAGGTTACAAAGCGATCAGGTTGTTCCATGTGGGGCTCACAGTCTTAATCCCTATTTTCCAGATGAGGGAACTGAGGCCCAGAGAAGTTAAGTGACCTGCCCAAAGTCCCACAGCTGACAATTGGCGGAGCTGGGCTTTGAACCCATGACCTCTGACTCCAAAGCCCGGGCTCTTTCCACTGGGACCATCTCTATCTGTTGCCGACTTGTATTTCCCAAGCGCTTAGTCCCGCGCTCTGCGCACAGTAAGCGCTCAATAAATACGATTGAATGAATAAATGAATCCAGGACTACCAGCCAACTTCCAATTCACTGTGCAGCCAGAGCGAGGAGGAGTGTGAATGAGCGACCGCGGCCCTGCCCCGGGGCTTGAAAAACACTGGTCCACAGGGCTCAGTGGCCCTGGGCAAATCTCTGCAGGGAAGCCCATGGCTTTGGGGCCCCTGGAACCAGTGGATAGTTGTGCATATATCCAGTGTTCTTAGGACCAAAAGGGACAACTCTGCCTGGGAAGTGGTCTCTGCATCCGACTCAGCATCAAACAGAAATGCCTGTCCCTCTTATCCGACCCAGTTCCTCTCCACTACAAGTAGGAGGAGAAGAAGGAGGAGGAGGAAGTGAAAGAGCATGGCCTATCGGATAGAATACGGGCCTAGAAACCAGGAGGACCTGGGTTCTAATCCTACCTCCGCCACTCGGCTGCTGTGTGACCTTGGGTAACTTCACTTCTCTGTGCCTCAGTTACCTCATCTTTAAAATGGGGATTAAGACTGAGATCCACATATGGACTGGGTCCAACCTGATTCGCTTGTGTCGACTCAAGTGCTTAGAACTGTGCCAGGTACCTAGTAAGCTCTTAATAAATACTGTTAAAACAATTTTTAAAAAAGAGGAAGAGAAGGAAAAGGAGGAGGAGGGGAAAGGAAATCCAACTGGTTTGTGTTGACATTGAAATAGGATGTGAATTGTGCATAGCTTCCAGAATAAAAACTGGAAATCTAGGTTTGAATGAGTTTTCAATTAATAAATGTGGCAGAGTCTTGGCAGGGGGCGTGGGTTGTTTGCTTTTTTAAAAAATAAATAGGAATCGTTTGGAAAGTGCTGACTAATTGGACAGAGAAGATTTTTATTAAATTGCCTCAGGCTCCAAAATATTAGGCTGGACGAGGTTGTCAGCCTCCGTTTCCAGGCCACGAGGATCAGGTCTATGGGGTTATGTTTTCAGGTTCCTACTTTCTTAATGCTGCTATTGGAGTGCTTACTCTGTGCCAAGCACTGTGTTAAGCACTGGGTAGATACAAGATAAGCAGTTTGGACACAATCCCTGTCCCACATGGTGCTCACAGTTTACCTAGGAGGAAAATAGGCATTAAATCCCCATTTTACAGATGAGGAAACTGAGTCCCAAAAAGTCACATGGCAGGCAAGTGAGAGAGCTGGGATTAGAACCCAGGTCCTGACACCCAGATCTCAGGTATTCCCAGTCGGGGCAGGGCAGGGGCTGAGACAGACTAATGGAAACTCATTAACACCCTGACAACAGCCCAAGGGCAAGGCTAAAGTGAATTTGGGCGCAGAGAGGCTGAGCGGCAGCGTGGCTCAGCGTGGCTTTGGAGTCAGAGGTCATGGGTTCAAATCCCGGCTCCGCCACTTGTCAGCCGTGTGACTTTGGGCAAGCCACCTCACTTCTCTGGGCCTCAGTTCCCTCATCTGTAAAATGGGGATTAAGACTGTGAGCCCCACGTGGGACAACCTGATCACCTTGTATCCCCCCAGCACTTAGAACAGTGCTTTGCACATAGTAAGCGCTTAACAAATACCATCATTATTATTCATTCACTCAATCGTATTTATTGAGCGCTTACTGTGTGCAGAGCACTGTACTAAGCACTTGGGAAGTACAAGTTGGCAACATATAGAGACGGTCCGTACTCAACAGCGGGCTTAGCAATCCACGATCCCAGCCCCCCTGATCCCAGACCAAGCCAAGCCAGAATAATAACGACGGTATTTTTTAAGCGCTTACTATGTGCCAAGCACTGGATTAGTATCACCGGACTCAGCATGACAGGGGCAAGGAGAAAACTGAGGGGCGGCTGCTTTTCTCATGCACATGGCGAAGATGGCCAGGCCGGGTCACACCGAGAGACGGGCAGTTCCCCAATAGCCTTCTATAAAGCCATCTGCTTCCTCTCTTCAACCTCCCTCCCCCTGACACTAGCCACTGTGTGGAAGAAGTGGCCCAGAGCAGGCTCAGGGGTGCGTCCCTCAAGTCCCACTCCTCACCCTTCCAGGACTCCCCAAGCAGATTTTTCCAGGACCTGGGGAAAGGACGAGGAGGCAGTGGGGACCCTGGAGTCGGCATGACTTAGTGGAAAAAGCACAGGCCCGGGAATCAGAGAACCGGGATTCCAGTACCAGCTCCTCCTCTTGACTGCTGTGTGAACTTGGACAGGTCATTTTACTTCTCTGTGTCTCTGTTCCTTCACCTGTGAAGTGGGGATTTAATACCCGTTTTCCCTCCCCTTAGACAGTGAGATCCATGGGGGACGGCATCCATCTTCTAGACTGTGAGCCTGTTGTTGGGCTCTATATGCTGCCAACTTGTACTTCCCAAGCGCTTAGTACAGTGCTCTGCACACAGTAAGCGCTCAATAAATACGATTAAATGAACGAATGAATGCCTGCAAGGGGCTTACAGCTCCTATTTTCCTTTCTCTACTCCAGACGTCTGAGATGTAGGGACCATGTCCAATTCCAACTTACACATTCTTTCCCAGTGCTTAGAACAGTGCTCTGCATTCAATAAACATTTACTAAATACCATTACAACAACTACCACTACTACTGAATTTCACACAGAAATCCAGAAGCGTATGGACTATTGTTTGGAATTTGGAAATTTACGCCTCCTCCATACTCCCCTTACCTCATTCCTGACAAAACCCAGCACTTTTTTTAAGTTGTACTTGATGAGTGCTTACAATGTGCCAAGCGTTGTTCTAAGCACTGGGGTAGATATAAGGCAAACAGGTTGGACACAGTCCCTGTCCTACATGGGGCTCACAGTCCAAGTAGGAGGGACTATGATTTAAGCCCCATTTTGCAAATGAGGTAACGGAGGCACAGAGAAGTTAAGTGACTTGTCCACGGCAACACAGTAGACAAGTGGCGGGGCTGGAATTAGAACCCAACTCCTCTAACTCCCAAGCCTATGTTTTTTCCACTAGGACATTCCTGCTTCCCAGTACTCTCTCGGTCATTCTGGCCACTGCCACACGTGGGACTGATAATATAAAAGGGCATTCGGCAATGACTTCAAGATACCTTTCGTTAGTCATGACCGATAGATTCAAGTTCGCCAACACGCAGCCGTAATTTGGATGGTTTCTCACCGAGTGGATTACTTTGCATCAACCTACTTGGAAGCTCATCCGCCATCTTTCAGCCCATTCCATTTCACCACCTGGATAAGCTTAGTGTCTTTTGCAAACTTGGAAGTGTCACGGCTTGACACTTATCATTTATGTGCCGGACACTTATCGGATCATTTATGAAGGCATTAAACAAAACCGGCCTTAGCTCAGATCCCCAATTTACACTTTTACATCTTGAAAAGTGGCTTCCCCTTGGATTCCTATCTGTTAACCAGGTTGCTATCCAGGACAGGACAATACCCTCAGTCCCGTGATTACTGGGAATTTTTTTTTAAATCCTCTGGTGTGGAACATTGTCAAAGGCCTTAATCTAAATGTATTATGTCTCCTCTATCCACATGCTTGTTGACGCCCTTCCGAGGACTTCAGAAGATTAGTGAGGCATGCTTACAGAAACCCATGCTGTCTCTAGTACTAGAGGAAGTTATATTAGTGATAATGGTATTTATTAAACACTATGTGCAATGCACTGTACTAAAGTCGGGGAAAGATGTACCCAGATGAGATATAGACATGGTCCGTGATCCTAAAGGGCTCTCAAGCGGGACAAGGTCTGGTGACTGATACATAGGGAAGTAAAAATTATAAGATAAGGAAGATGATAAACCTGAAAGGAGTAATAATAATGATAATGGCATTTATTAAGTGCTTACTATGTGCAAAGCACTGTCCTAAACGCTGGGGAGGTTACAAGGTGATCAGGTTGTCCCATGGGGGGCTCACAGTCTTAATCCCCATTTTACAGATGAGGGAACTGAGGTCCAGAGAAGTTAAGTGACTTGCCTTAAGCACTTAATAAATGCCATTATTATTATTATTAACAATAATAATAATAAGGCTTTGAAGGCAGGGGAGAGTAACTGTCTGTCAGATTTGAGGAGGGAGGGCATTCCAGACTGGAAGCAGGAAGTGGGCGAGGGGTCAGGAGTGAGACAGACAAGAACGAGGCACAGTAAGAAGGTTAGCACTAGAGAAACAAACTGTACAAGCTGAGTTGTAATAGGAGAGTAGAAAGGTGAGGTAGGAGGGGGCAAGGTGATGGAGTGCTTTAAATCAATCAACCAATCAATCGTATTTATTGAGCGCTTACTGTGTGCAGAGCACTGTACTAAGCACTTGGGAAGTACAAGTTAAGTTAACAAGTTAAGTTAAGTTAAAGCCAATGGTGAAGTGTTTCTGTTTGATGAAGAGGTGGATGGGCCACCACTGGGGTTTCTCAAGGAGTGGAGTGACATGTCCTGAGTGTTTCTGTAGAAAAATAATCCGGTCAGCAGAGCAAAGTACGGACTGGAGTGGGGAGAGACGGGAGGCTAGGAGGTCAGTGTCCTCACTGATGCAGTAATCCGGGAGGGATAGGATGAGTGATTGTATTAATATGGTAGCAGTTTGGATGAAGAGGAATGGGTGGATTTTAGCAAGGTTGGGAAGGGGGGACTGACAGGATTTTTTGATGGATTGAATGTGCGGGTTGAATGAAAGAGAGGAGTCAAGGATAATGCCAAGATTAAGGGCTTTTGATGTGATGGCAGAGCTAGAGCAGACAATTGGCGGAGCTAGAATTCGAACCCAGGTCTTCCGAGTCCCAGGCCAGTGCTCTCTCCAAGAGGCCACACTGCTGCTCCTTGACGACAAGGAATAGGTCTAGCATCTCTGTTATTAGTGTACTCTCCCAAGTGCTCAGTAAAGTGCTCGGCAACAGTAAACACTCTTTGATAATTATCACTGATGGATTTATAACTCTTCCCAACCATTCCTTCACTTCTCCTACAAATTCCCTCAGAAGTCTCAGTTGGTTGCCATCTGGTTCCAATGATTTGCTTACATCTTGTTATCAAGATGGTCACTGAAATCTAATCCAGGTCTTCAGTGTGTAAGCTCTCTGTGGGCAGCGTATAGGTCTCACGTTTCTGATGCGTCAACTAAATCTTAAAATGCTACACTGCACTCAGAAGTAGCATTCCCCCACTAGACTGTAAGTTATGTGTCTGCAATTCTGATGTATCGTATTCTCCCAAGATAGTTCAGTATTCTGCACATAGTAAGCGCTCAATAGATACCATTCGATTGATTGATTATTACCGCTAAAACTACGACTGTGACCTGTCTGTTGAAAATACAATTTATATATGGGAACCAGTTAGTGGTATATATTGAGCACTTACTGTGTGCAGAGCACTGTACTAAACACTTGGGAGAGTACAAAAATGGAGTAACTAGCAATAATCCCTGCTCTTAAGGAGCTCACAATCTGTAGAGGAGGCAGACACTAATATAAATTACCAGCCGGGGCAGACTAGACAGTTTTAAGGGGAGGAGATCTGTGGGGAAGAAGGCGGGTGAGAGAAAGGGATCTCAGTGATTAGAGATGAGATTGGGTGAGGCGGGGTAGAGCAGGTATTTCTCTGATCTAACTACAAATTCACTGAGTCTGTTGGCCATCTCTAGACTGTAATCTCGTCCTCTAGACGGTAAACTCACCATGGGCAGGGAATGTGCCTATCAAGTCCATCGTATTGTATTCCCCAAGTGTTTACTACAGCACCATGTAGGAAGTACTCAGTAAATACAATTGATTGATCGATCTCTTTTTTCATCTTTAAATCCCCTTACACTCCATGATCATCAAGTGCCCCTACTGATGGCCTTTCCTGCTTCCAACTTCAGCTATATTATCAGCATCTTTGGATATTCGTTTTGATATCCTTTCCTTGCCAGATGCTCTTCCTTTTTTGCAACGGATTTCTTTGTAGCACTTGTCCAGACCACGCTTGGTGACTTTCCAGCCTTCCTCACTCTGCGAGCTTTGTAGAGAAGGGATCACATCCAACCAACTCTGTTGTAGTGTACTTTCCCAAGTGCTTGGCACAGAGGTCTGCACACAGTAACTGCTTAATAAATGCCATAGTTTGATTGAAAGGATGACATGTGACTGTGATGTCTTATTTGGCCTGGCCAGTTGGCCATGCTGGTTTCCTGGTGATTCTGTCCCGGGAATCACCATGCCTGGGCCTCTATCCTGGTGTTTTTCAGTAGTCTCCAGGCTTCTAAGAGGTCTCTTGGTTTGGGAGCTCGCGTTTTCAGCTTCTTTCTACCTAAAGAAGCCGCGTGGCCTAGTGGAAAAAGCACCAGCCTGGGAGACAGAGGATCTGGGTTCTAATCTCAGCTCCTCCACTTATCTGCTGTGTGACTTTGGGCAAGTCACTGAAATTATCCATTCTCCAGTTCCCTCATCTGGTAAACGGGGATCCAATACAGGTGCTCCCCCGTACTCCCCCTCGTTGAGAAGCAGCGTGGCTCAATGGAAAGAGCCTGGGCTTTGAAGTCAGAGGTCATGGGTTTAAATCCTGCTCTGCCAATTGTCAGCTGTGTGACTGTGGACAAGTCACTTAACTTCTCTGTACCTCAGTTACCTCATCTATAAAATGGGGATTAAGACTGTGAGCCCCACATGGGACAACCTGATTACCTTGTCTCCTCCCCAGTGCTTAGAATGGTGTTTTGCACATAGTAAGCACTTAACAAATGCCATCATTATTATTATTATTATTATTTCCCGCAGCCACAGTGACCATGACCTAACCTGCTCCATCACTGGCCCACTGATGCTCAGCAGCCTTATGCCCAAATCGGAGGAATCAAAATAAAACAGATGACGAAGTCTTCTCTCTTAGCACTTCACGATTGGTCTGAATGCCTAGGGATCCCGCCCTGCTGGGAGCAGGGAAAGGGTGCAAGAATTATAATAATATTAACTGTGGTATTTGTTAATCGCTTACTATGTGCCAGGCACTGTACTAAGCGCTGAGATGGATACAAGC
This sequence comes from Tachyglossus aculeatus, assembly GCF_015852505.1. Lineage (NCBI taxonomy): Eukaryota > Metazoa > Chordata > Mammalia > Monotremata > Tachyglossidae > Tachyglossus > Tachyglossus aculeatus. The sequence goes on from NC_052067.1 coordinate 47,972,647, forward strand.
AAATTGGGTTGGATGCAGTCCCTGTCCCACTTGGGGCTCACAGTCTCGATCCCTATTTTAAAGATGAGGTAATGAGAAGTTAAGTGACTTGCCAGAGGTCACACTGCAGACAAGTGGCGGAGCCAGAATTAGAACTCAGGGCCTTTTGATTTCTAGGACTGGGCTCTATCCACTAGGCTGTGTTGCTAGGGGGTACATGAGCATGTTTGAAAGCAGTGGGAAGAAGCCATTGAAGAGTGGCCCGGGCTTTGGTGTCAGAGGTCATGGGTTCAAATCCCGGCTCTGCCACTTGTCAGCTGTGTGACTTTGGGCAAGTCACTTCACTTCTCTGTGCCTCAGTTACCTCATCTGAAAATGGGGATTAAAACTGTGAGCCCCTTGTGGGACAGTCTGATCACCTGTAACCTCCCCAGTGTTTAGAACAGTGCTTTGTACATAGTAAGTGCTTAACAAATACTATTATTATTATTATTATTATTATTATTATTATTATTATTGAGTGAACAGTTGAAGATGGTGGTCAGAGAGTAGGGGAAGAAGGGGTCGAGTGTTCTGATAAGTTGCAAGAGGGTCAGAGGTGCAGATGGAAGAGGTGGATTTTGAGAGAAGGCAAGAGATCTCTTCTGGAAATTCTGGGAAAGATGGGAGCATTGAAGAAGGGCAGGAGGAAGGTGGGACTGGAGAGGAGTAGGGGAGATTTTAGGGAGATATGCCTGATGATTTCAATTTTCTCAATAAAGTATGTTGACCAGATTATTCGGAGTAACAGATGGGAAGGTTGAGGGGACAGGGTGTTTGAGGAGGAATTTCGGGATTCCCCCCTTCTCTGAAGGACAGAATCTCAGACACCATTTCCAATTCCCATCTGTGTCTCTCCCAGCGTTTAGTACAGAGCTCTGCGTACAATGAATACCCAATGAATACTATGAATACTATTGCTACTATTCCACGGAGCACTGCGCGGAAAAGGGAGAGATGACTACAGGAGTCTGGGAGTCTGTCTTCCTCTGAGGTGCAGGACCTCAGAGACGGGGTCTAGTCTATGTATTCTCTTCCAGCACTCAGTACACTGCTCTGGCCAAGGAAACCCACCCGTATCACATTTCTGTCCATTTATGACTCGCTGTCAGCTCCAGAACCGATAGAATTGAGCTCAATCTACCCAGGATTCCTGATGGAAAACCCGTCACAGAGAAAATTTCAGTATTCCCCTTCGGCTGGCTTTTTGGCTTTCCCCTTTTTCTTGGGAAAAGCCATAATGTTCATGTGAGGGTCATTTTGTGAAAGATCCCTTCTGAGTTCTTAAGGGAGGTGCCCCTATAGTAATCCCATTAAACCGGGCCCTTTATTGCTGGTTAATGGAATTCTTTTTCAAATTGAACCGCTCTCCTGTAAATGGATTTACATCGATCGGGTGATGTATAGAGCTCAGCCCAGTCCATGTGTAAAAGCACATTAAGGCCGACGTCGCTGCCTCCGGACTGTATAATCCCAAACTGATCCATTGATTCTGGAATGCTCTAGGGACACCTCAGATTTGTTGTTGTTTAAAGGGCCATGTTGCATTTCTTTGGCAGGAAACAAATTCATTAGCGGGAAAGAAAAATCATATTTAAGGCTCAACTAACCCTCTTTCAAAGTCACTGGAATCACACAATCTGCTAATGGAAGAGTCGCAACGCTTCTGCCCCTCCCTGGTGGCCCCCGGGGCCCCAGAACTAGCCCAGGGTGGAGACCCCTAACATCAGCCTGGGCCGCTCTGCCCCAGGCCCGGGGAGGGAAATCAGCCAGGCCTTCTTCCCCTTCCAGAACAGGGACAGCCCAAGAATAATAATAATAATAACGATGGCATTTATTAAGCGCTTACTATGTGCAAAGCACTGTTCTAACCACTGGGGAGGTTACAAGGTGATCAGGTGGTCCCCTGGGGGGCTCACAGTCTTCCTCCCCATTTTACAGATGAGGTAACTGAGGCACAGAGAAGTTGAGTGACTTGCCCAAAGTCACACAGCTGACAATTGGCGGAGCCGGGATTTGAACCCATGACCGCTGACCCTAAAGCCCGGGCAATTTCCACCGAGCCACGCTGCTTCTCGTTACGAAGCCATGTAACCTAACCGAAAAAGCCCAGATTTGGGTTTTAATCCCGGTTCTGCCACTCATCTAATCTGTGTCCTTGGACTAGTCACTTAATTTCTCTGTGCCTCAGTTTTCCCATCTGTAAAATGGGGATTCAATAAGTTTATTTTTAATGGTATTTGTAAAACGCTTATTATGTGCCTGGCACTTTACAAAGCTCTGGGGTAGATTCAAGATAATTGGGTTGGACACAGTCCCTGCCCCACATGAGGCTCACAGTCATAATCCCCATTTTACAGATGAGGTAACGGAGGCACAGAAAGGTGAATTAATTAATAAGGATATTTGTTAAGGATTTACTATGTGCCAAGCACTGTTCTAAGTACTGGGGTAGATACAAGGTAATCAGGTTGTCCCATGTGGGGCTCATAGTCTTAATTTCCATTTTACAGATGAGGTAACTGAGGCGCAGGGAAATTAAGTGACTTGCCCAAAATCACCCATCTGGTAAGTGGCAGAGCCGGGATTAGGGCCCACGAGCTCTGACTCCAAAGCCCGGGCTCCTGCCACTAAGCCACACTGCTTCCCTAGTGAAGTGACTTGGCCAGACAAGTTAAGTGGAAGAACTGGGATTAGAGAAGCAGCGTGGCTCAATGGAAAAGAGCCCGGGCTTTGGAGTCAGAGGTCATGGGTTCAAATCCTGGCTCTGCCAATTGTCAGCTGTGTGACTTTGAGCAAGTCACTTCACTTCTCTGGGCCTCATCTGTAAAATGGGGATGAAGATGTGAGCTCCCCGTGGGTCAACCGATCAGCTTGTAACCTCCCCAGCGCTTAGAACAGTACTTTGCACATAGAAAGTGCTTAATAAATGCCATCATTATTATTACTATTAGAACCCACAGAAAGCACTTAATAAATGTCACGGCTGTTGTCATTATCATGTCAGGACAGAACTGAATATAGTTTATGCGTACAAATAGTAAACTCCCCTTTATGCTCAACCAGTAATGGCATAGACAATTACTCTCCCCCCTTTCAAAGCCTTATTGAAGTCACTTGTGTGTTCAGAGAACTGCATTAAGCTCTTAAGACAGATCATTGCTGTCTTCAACCTCACTCTCTAAAGCCTCCTTCCTTCTTGCTTTATAACATGCTCAAGTCACCCTTTTGCTAAAAAGTCCCTCTCTCCTGCACCAACCCTCCAGATTCCCTTTCCCATTCCGATCCAAACTTGCCAAATGTGTCATGATATATTTAAACCCACTGCCATCGTCTCCTCTCCCACTCCACCAAAATACCCCCCGGAAAATGGACTCTATTGTTCTGGATTTTTTTTAAAATGATACTTATTAAGTGTTTACTAGGTGGCAGGCAATGAACTAAGCACCAGAGTAGATACAAAGTAATCATCACTGTGCATGTCCCACCTGAATCAACTGATGATATTTATTGAGCACTTAGGATAGACAGAGAGCATCATCATCATCAATCGTATTTATTGAGCGCTTACTGTGTGCAGAGCACTGTACTAAGCGCTTGGGAAGTACAAGTTGGCAACATACAGAGACAGTCCCAACCCAATAGTGGGCTCACAGTCTAAAAGCAATTACTGTAGTAATTGCTTGGGGGAGTACAATAAAACAGAGTTGGTAGACACTTTCCCTGTCTACGACAAGCTTACAGTCTAGGGGATAAGTTTACAGTATAGGATTCCACATAATAATAATAATAATAATAATAATGTTGGTATTCGGTGAGCGCTTACTATGTGCCAAGCACCGTATATAGCTATAATTCTATTTATTCTGATAGTATTGACACCTGTCTACTTGTTTTGTTTTTGTTCTCTGTCTCCCCCTTTTAGACTGTAAGCCCGTTGTTGGGTAGGGACCATCTCTATATGTTGCCGATTTGTACTTCCCAAGCGCTTAGTGCAGTGTTCTGCACACAGTAAGCGCTCAATAAATATGACTGAATGAATACAAGGTCATCAGGTTGTCCCACTTGGGGCTCACAGTCTTCATCTCCAATTTATTATTATTATATAATATATTATAATATTAATACATTATTAATAATATTATAATATATTAATAATTATAATGGCATTTGTTAAGCACTTACTATATGCCAAGCACTGTTCTAAGTGCTGGGGTGGATACAAGGTAATCAGTTGTCCCACATGGGGCTCACAGTCTCAATCCCCATTTTACAGATGAGGTAACTAAGGCACAGAGAGGTCAAGTGCCCTGCCCAAGGTCATCTTCAAATGAGGAAACTGAGGCACAGAGGAGTTAAATGACTTGCTCAAGTTCACAAAGCAGACGCACGGCGGAGTGAGGATTAGAAACTAGGGCCTCTGACTCCCGGGCCTGTGGTCCGCCCACTAGGCCGTGCTTCTTCTCCATCCTCCTTGACCTCCGCAGTCTTGGACCCCACGGCCCTCTCCTCCTCCTCGGAACACTATCGACCTGGCTTTGGCTGACGTGGTATGATGCTTGTTCTCTACCTTCCTCTCTGACCCACCCTCAACTTCCATCACTAATTCCTTATCTGCTTCTCACCCCCGACTGTTGGGGCATGAGGACTCTATTCTGGGCCCCCTCCTCTCCCCACCCTATGCTCACATAGGGTTCCGCTACCACGTCTAATCATAATAACGACCGCGATATTTCTTCGGCATTTACTACTAAGCCTAGTGGAAGGAGCACAGGCTTGGGACTCAGAGGTCATGGGTTCTAATCCTGGCTCTACCACTTAGCTGTGTGCCTTTGGGCAAGTCACTTAACTTCTCTGTGCCTCAGTTACCTCATCTGTAAAATGGGGATTAAGGCTGTAAGCCCCATGTGGGACAGCCTGATTACCTTCTCAGGTGCCTCTGGCCTCTTCAAAACTCAGTTACTTTAAAGAACAGCAGGAAACTCTCGAGGCCATAAACAGAAATCTGGAATAAATACGTGTTGTTGAAGGTCAAGTGCATTACATTTAGTTTACTTAGTAACAAAAATCAAGTTTCAGTGTCAAACTGGGTGACCTAAATTTTAGGCCAGTCACAACACTGGAGGATTACAATAGGGTTGGTAGACACGTTCCCTGACCGCAGCAAGTTTACGGTCCAGAGGAACACTACTATCTTCCCGTCTCAGAAGCCCAGAACACAGTGTCATTCTTAACAACTCCATCTTCCAATTCCCACACTCAATCTTCCGCCAAATCCTGTTTGGCAGAATTTGGCAGGATTCTTCCTACACGACATTTCTTTAGTTCCGTCCCTTCCACTCCCCCAAAGGGCTACCACCATGGTCCGAGCGCTTTCAAACACTTCACCATCTCTCTTCACTTCTCTCCTTATACAACTCAGCCCACACGCTTTGCTCCTTTTAACTCTAACCTTCTCACTGTGCCTTCATCGCATCTATCTTGCCATCGACCCCAAGCCCGCATCCCGCCTCTGGCCTGGAATGCCCTCCCTCCTCAGATACGACAGACAATGACTCTCCCTTACTTCAAAGCCTTAATGAAGGCACGTCTCCTCCATGAGGCCTTCCCAGACTAAGCCCCTCCTTTCCTCTTCTCCCACTCCCTCTTGCATTGCCTTGACTTGCTCCCTTGGTTCTTCCCCACTCCCAACCCCGTTTCACTTAGGTACATATCTGAAATTTATTTATTTGTATTGATGTCTGTCTCCTCCCTTCTAGACTGTAAGCTCACTGTGGCAGGGAACATGTCTGTTTATTGTTGTATTGTACTCTTCCAAGCGCTTAGTACAGAATAAGCGCTCAATAAACACAACCGTAAACTTGTGGGCAGGGAGCCTGTCTACCACCTCTGTCACATTGTACTCTCCCAAGTGCTTAGTTCAATGCTCTGCACGGTAAGCGATCAATAAATAAGATTGATCGATTGAGTACTTGTGCCACTGTGATTACACTATTACTTCGGCCTCCAAACTGGCCTCCCTGCCTTCAGACTTTCCCCACTCCAATCTATACTACACACAGCTGCACAGATCATCTTCCCGAAGTATCGCTCAGTACACACCTCTCCTCTCCTCAAAATTCTCCTCTGGCTTCCCATTTCCCTCCACGTCAGTCGAAGACTCGTCATGACTGGCTTCGAGCTTCCCCACTATTTTCGTAGCAGTTCTCTTCATTCACTACCCCCATTTTGGTCTCTTCCCTCCCCCCAAGCTATAACCTTATCAATCAATCGACCAATGGTACTTTTTGAATGCTTCTTGGGTAATAATAACAATGATTATAATAATAATAATGATGGTATTTGTTAGAACAGTGCTTGGCACATAGTAAGCACTTAATAAATGCCATCAACATCATTATTATTATTATTATTAAGTGCTTACTATATGCCAAGAACACTGCTTGGCACATAGTAAGCACTTAATAAATGTCATCATCATCATTATTATTATATTATTAAGTGCTTACTATGTGCCAAGAACAGTGCTTGGCACATAGTAAGCACTTAATAATAATAAGCACTGTTCTAAGCACTGGGGTAGATACAAGGTAATCAGGTTGCCCCATGTGGGGTTCACAGTCTTAAACCCCATTTTACAGATGAGGTAACTGAAGCATAGATAATAATAATAATAATGGTATTTGTTGAGCGCTTATTAAGTGCCGAGCACTGTTCTAAGCTCTGGGATAATAATAATAATGATGATGGCATTTAGTAAGTGCTTACTATGTGCAAAGCTCCGTAGATACAAGGTTAGCAGATTGTCCTGCGTGGGGCTCACAGTCTTAATCCCCATTTGACAGTTGAGATAACTGAGGCATAGAGAAGTGAAGTGACTTGCCCAAAGTCACATAGCTGAAAAGTGGCGGATTTGGGATTAGAACCCATGGCCTCTGACTCCCAAACCCGGGCTCTTTCCACTGAGCCAAACTGCTTCTCAGTACCATAGAATGGAGTGCCATATAATAGAATTGGTAGATACATTCCCTGCCCACAAAAAGCTAAAATCTAGAGAGGTAGTCAGACTGAAGTAAATTCTGTAATTTACTTAGGGGAAATAGTAGAGTTTGAAGATATGTACATAAGTATTGAGGGAGTGGGGTGGGTGTCAGAGTGTTTAAGGGATACAGATCCAAGTGTGTAGGAAATGCAGAGAAGGGAGCTCATAGGGGAAATGAGGGCTTAATCGGGGAAGGCCTCTTGGAGAAGATGTGATTTTTGAAGGTGGAGAGATGGGTGGTCCATCAGATATGAAGTCGAGCTTTGAAGTCAGAGGTCATGGGTTCAAATCCCAGCTCTGCTGTGTGACTTTAGGCAAGTCACTTAACTTCTCTGGGCCCCCATCTGTAAGACGGGGGTGAAGATTGTGAGCCCCACGTGGGACAACCTTGATTACCTTGTATCCCCCCCACCCAGCGCTTAGAACAGGGCACAGAATAAGAGCTTAACAAATCCCAACATTATTATGATATGAAGAGGGAGGGAGGACCTGGGCATGGAATCGGCGGCGGTATAGATGAGATCAAGGTGCAGAGAGTAGGTGGGCGTTAGAGAAGCCAAGTGTGCAGATTGGATTCTGGTAGGAAACCAGCAAGTTAAGGTAGGAGAGGGAGAGCTAATTGATGCCCACCTTGCTTTCAACTCCCCCAGTTTCAGCTCTTAGCTCCATTGTCACCCACTTCTTCACCTCCTTCCCACTCCACATCTGACAGATCACAGCCCTTGTCTGTTCAAACCCTCCTGAAATCCCACCTCTTCCATTCAATCTTTCCTGATTCATTCCCTCCTTATAGACAGCGAATATGGCTATCAATTCTGTTGGATTGTCCTCTCCCAAGGGCTGGGTGCAGTGCTCTGCACAAAGTAAGTGCTCAATAAATATCATTGATTGGTTGATGGATTGATTCCCTGAATATTAGCAGCCTTTAGCAGAAGTTCTCAATAAATATCATTTATTGGTTGATGGATTGATTCCCTGAATATTAGCAGCCTTTAGAGTAAGTTCTCAATAAATATCACTGATTGGTTGATGGATTGATTCCCTGAATATTAGCAGCCTTTAGCAGAAGTTCTCAATAAATATCATTGATTGGTTGATGGATTGATTCCCTGAATATTAGCAGCCTTTAGCAGAAGTTCTCAATAAATATCATTGATTGGTTGATGGATTGATTCCCTGAATATTAGCAGCCTTTAGCAGAAGTTCTCAATAAATATCACTGATTGGTTGATGGACTGATTCCCTGAATATTAGCAGCCTTTAGAGTAAGTTCTCAATAAATATCACTGATTGGTTCATGGATTGATTCCCTGAATATTAGCAGCCTTTAGTGTAAGTTCTCAATAAATATCACTGATTGGTTGATGGATTGATTCCCTGAGTATTATCAGCCTTTAGCAGAAGTTCTCAATAAATATCATTGATTGGTTGATGGATTGATATTCCCTGAATATTATCAGCCTTTGGCAGAAGCTCTCAATAAATATCATTGACTGGTTGATGGATTGATTCCCTGAATTTTATCAGACTTTAGCATTTTTTGTCCATCCCTTTCACATGAATCAATATTCATTGTAAAGTCGATTATTTCCTCTGATTATCTTATATGTAAATAAGGAGGCACGGATAAGATGCCTGCTCTCCTTATCACCTGGATAGGGAGCTGGATGTGAGAAAAAGGGGGCTGATCCGAACTGCTTCAGAAGTAGCATGGCCTAGTGGAAAGAGCAGGGGACTGGGAATCAGAGGACCTGGGTTCAAATTCTGGCTCTACCACATGTCTGCTGTTTGACCTTGGGCAAGTCATTTCACTTCCCTTGGTCTCTGTTCCCTCCTTGCAAAATGGAGATTCAGTCCCTATTCTCCCTCCTACTTAGACTGTGAGCCCCATGTGGGACTTGATGATCTTGTAACTACTTAGTACAGTGCTTGGCACATGTAGGACAGCAGTGTGGCTCAGTGGAAAGAGCCCGGGCTTTGGAGTCAGAGGTCATGGGTTCAAATCCCAGCTCTGCCAATTGTCAGCTGTGTGACTTTGGGCAAGTCACTTAACTTCTCTGGGCCTCAGTTCCCTCATCTGTAAAATGGGGTTGAAGATTGTGAGCCCCCCATGGGACAACCTGATCACCTTGTAACCTCCCCAGCACTTAGAACAGTGCTTTGCACATAGTAAGTGCTTCATAAGTGCCATTATTACTATTATTATTATTATTATTATTATTTGAGTTTTAGAACTCACCAATAAATAAATGGCTTAATAAATGCCATCATTATTATTGTTATGTAGTAAGCCCTCAACAAAAACCACTATGGGGATTAAAACTGTAAGCCCCCCGTGGGACAACCTGATCACCTTGTAACTTCCCCAGTGATTAGAACAGTGCTTTGCACATAGTAAGCGCTTAACAAATACTATTATTATTATTATTATTATTATTATTATTTGAACTAACTTCACTGTTAAGGATAGTGCTTTGGTCCAGAGTTAACACTTCACAAATGTCCCAACCCACCTTGACTAATTTCAGCTCGAGACAAGCTTTGTATCTGTGACACCGAACTGGTCCAAAAGGGAAATTTCATTCCACACTTGTTTTTCCCTAGTACTCTAGTTTCCATGATTTGTACCGTTGCCCACTCCCGTCACGCTTCCAACCACATGCTCCGGTCATCAGACGTGTTCACAGGGCAAGCATCCGCCTCCTGCAGGGAAAGGTCAGCTGGGGGAGGGATTGGGGGTGACATGACCATGTGACGGAGCTAATAATGGTGAACGGGCCAAGGCTTTGGTGGACGTGCTGCTGGGCCGTGGTCATTCACTCACGCTCCTCCTTGCCCTGGCTGCATAGTGGGCTGGTGGTCCTGGATTCACTCATTCATTCAATCGTATTTATTGAGTGCTTACTGTGTGCAGAGCACTGTACTAAGCGCTTAGGAAGTACAAGTTGGAAACATATAGAGATGGTCCCTACCCAACAAAACGGGCTTACAGTCTAGAAGGGGGAGACAGACAACAAAACAAAACATGTGGACAGGTGTCAAGGATTTGCTCCTACAACAGAATTGAAGACTTTCTAGCCTCTCCCTTCCAGCCCGGGGAGCCCCTCGTCTCCAACCAGGCCCCCTAGAGCGATACAAACTCGAGGCCTAGTGGAAAGAGCACGGGTCTGGGAGCACTTCGTAGAGGGCTTTGCACACAGTAAGCCCTCAATAGATACGATAGAAGCAGAAGAAGGGAGGCAGAGAATCTGGGTTCTAATCCTGGCTCTGTCACTTTTCATTCATTCATTCATTCAATCGTATTTATTGAGTGCTTACTGTGTGCAGAGCACTGGACTAAGTGCTTGGGAAGTACAAGTTGGCAACATCTAGAGACGGTCCCTACCCAACAACGGGCTCACAGTCTAGAATGGGGAGACAGACAACAAAACAAAACACATGTCTGCCATGTGACCTTGGGCAAGTCACTTACCTTCACTGGGCCCCAGTTTCCTCATCCATAAAATGGGGATTCAAAATGGCTCCGTGGAAAGAGCTCCGTGAAGGCTTTGGAGTCAGAGGTCACGGGTTCAAGTCCCAGCTCTGCCAATTGTTAGCTGTGTGACTTCTCCATGCCTCAGTTACCTCATCTGTAAAATGGGGATTAAGATTATGAGCCCCACATGGGACAACCAGATCACCTTGTAGTCCCCCAGTTCTTAGAACAGTGCTTGGCACTTAGTAAGTGCTTAACAAATACCAAAAAAAGAAAGTTCTTCCTCTCCCTAAGACTGTGAGTCCCAGTGAAAGAGGGAATGTGTCTGACCTGATTATCCTTTACCTACCCTATCAATCAATCAATTGCATTTATCAATCAATTTATCTAGTGCTTGGTATAGTAATTAGCACATTGTAAGCACTTAACAAATGTCATTATAATAATAATGATAATGATGGTATTTGTTAAGCGCTTACTATGTGCCAAGCACTGTTCTAAGCGCTCAATCCCCCAAATGGCTGACACCATGGGCCAGCAGACTAGCTTCCTGCTGTCAACATCTCAAACACTTCTCAACTGCACAGTCCAGGATGATAATAATAATAACAATAATGATAACAACAGCACTTAGAACAGTGCTCTGCACATAGTAAGTGTTTAATAAATGCCATTATAATAATAATAGGATTTATAAAGTCCTTACTGTAGTCCAAGCACTAAGTACTGAAATAGATACAAGTTTATGCGATCGAACACAGTCCCTGTACCCCAAGTCTCCCAATCCATCTCGTTCCCACTCTTCAGCTGAGGAAACTGAGGACCAGAGAGATTAAGTGCCAGCCCACCAGTGGAAGAACTGGTACTCCTGAATCCCAATTCCTCAATCTTTCCACTCTTTCCCCAAGCCCTTGTTTTCAGCTAATTGCCATTGTGCTTTGCGGCAGCCAGGACCACTGATCCTCCAACTATTCCCAAACCACAAAACCTCAACCAGGGGGTGGGGAGACATTGTCAGGGGGCCAGAAGGACACCAGTGCAGGGCCCGAGCTGGTAAGGATCTGACCAAAGACAAGAACGTCCATTCGCTCAGTTCTTCGCCCACCAGGTCAGAGAACCGGGCCCGTCCTCCAGGATTATGGCTGGACCCTGCTACTGCCAGAAGAGAGAACATCAACTTCATCCCCCGATCAATCAATCAATCATGGTATTTACTGAGCGCTTTCTGAGAGCAGACCACTTGACTATGCCCTAGGGAAAGTCCAAACAATAGAGTTGGTAGTTGTAACCCCTGCCCACTAAGAGCTTACAGTCTACGGGGGGACACAGACGTGAAAATTAAACAAAGGTCCGGGAAATAGTAGAATATAAGGGTATTTCCACAAATGTTGTGGGGCTGGGGTGAGTGTCTTGTGTCCGATACCCATCCCCAACGCCCCACTTATTTGAGTGTGAGCCCCCCGAGGGCCAGGAACTGGATCTAATAACTGTGTATTCATTCCTAGCACTTAGTACAGTGTACTACCTGCAATAAGCACTTAATAATAATAATAATAATAATAATAATAATGGCATTTATTAAGCGTTTGCTATGTGCAAAGCACTGTTCTAAGCACTGCAGAGGTTACAAGGTGATCAGGTTGGCCCACGTGGGGCTCACAGTCTTAATCCCCATTTTACAGATGAGGGAACTGAGACACAGAGAAGTTAAGTGAGTTGCCCAAAGTCACACAGCTGACAATTGGTGGAGCTGGGATTTGAACCCGTGACCTCTGACTCCCAAGCTTATGTTCTTTCCACTGAGCCACACTGCTTCTCACTTACTATTTACTGTTCTATTTTATTTTATTTATGGTATTTGTTATGTTCTTACTATGTCTTCGAGCACCGTTCTAAGCACTGGGGTAGATGCAAGTTTGTTAGGTTGGACACGATTCCCATCCCACGTGGGGCTCACAGTCTAAGTAGAAGGGAGAACAGATCCCCATTTTACAGATGTAGTAACTGAGGTACAGAGAGGAGAAGTGACTTACCCCAAGTTACAAAGTAGACAACTGGCAGAGCCGGGAGTAAAATGCAGGCTCTGCAGGCTTGGCTTTCTTGTGATAAACACTATACAGGATGCTTGGGAAAATACAATAAAAAACCAATACATGGTTCCTGCCCTCAAAATGGAGAAGCAGTGTGGCTCAGTGGAAAGAGCTCGGGCTTTGGAGTCAGAGATCAGGGGTTCAAATCCCAGCTCCACCAATTGTCAGCTGTGTGACTTTGGGCAAGTCACTTAATTTCTCCGTGCCTCAGTTATCTCATCTGTAAAATGGGGGTGAAGACTGTGATTCCCCCCGTGGGGTAACCTGAACAATGCTTTGCACAAAGTAAGCACTTAACAAATGCCATCATTATTATTATTGTTATTATTAAAATGCTGACAGTCCATTAGAGTAAATAAGCAGAATGGATGAAAGCAAAAATCAGCAGTTAGCACATGTAAACATGACTGATCAAGAGAGGTTGGATGGGGTATCATGAACAGGAAGCTCGTTGTGGGCAGGGACTGTGTCTGTTTATTTCTATATTGCACTTTCCCAAGTGCTTAGTACAGTACTTTGCACACAGTAAGTGCTCAATAAATACGACTGAAAGAATGAAGGAAGGAAGAAAGGAGTGGAATTGATCCGGGAAGGCCTCTGGGGCAAGATGGCTTTGAGGAAGGGGTTAAAAACTGGAAAATAATATAATAATACTGGTATTTGTTAAGCCCTCACTATGTACCACACACTGTACTAAGTGCTAAAGTGGTTATGAGCTAATAAAGTAGGCCACAGTCGTTGTCCCACATGGAGCTCACAGTTTTAATCCATATTTTACTGATGAGGGAACTGAAGCACAGAGAATTTAAGTGATTTATCCAAGGTCACACAAAAGACAGGTGGCACAGGTCCTCTGATTCCCAGGCCCAGGCTCTTTTCTCTGGGCCTCGGAAGAAAGACCTCATTTGATTAATTTGAAGATTTGAGGGATTTTTGTCTGGGGGTTTGAGCTGGGCTGCCCACCTCTTGCTCCCGCAGGCTAAAATTAATATTATTATGAATAATATTGAATATTAATAATATTAAATTAAATATTTTGATACGGTTCATTCATTCATTCAATTGTATTTATTGAGCACTTACTGTGTGCAGAGCACTGTACTAAGCGCTTGGGAAGTACAAGTTGGTAGCATATAGAGACAGTCCCTACCCAACAGCGGGCTCACAGTCTAGAAGGGGGAGTCAGACAACAAAACAACACATATTAACAAAATAAAATAAATAGATTAGTAAATACGTACAAGTAAAATAGAGTAATAAATCTGGTTAAATATACCATTAATGCAGTCATAATAAGGTAATGCTGTTGGGATATTACATATTGTAATAAGTATTGTTTAATGGTATTAATATACTATTAAATATAATATTAAATATAATAGTAAGTAATAATAATAATGATGGTATGTTTAGTGCTTACTATGTGCAAAACACTGTTGTAAGCACTGGGGAGGTTACAAGGTGATCAAGTTGTCCCATGGGGGGCTCACAGTTTTAATCCCCATTTTACAGATGAGGTAACTGAGGCCCAGAGAAGTGAAGTGACTTGCCCAAAGTCACACAGCCGACAGTTGGTGGAGCCAGGATTCATTCATTCATTCAATCATATTTATTGAGCGCTTACTGTGTGCAGAGCACTGTACTAAGCACTTGGGAAGTACAAGTTGAACCCATGACCTCCGACTCCAAAGCCCGTGCTCTTTCCGCTGAGCCACGCTGCTTGATAATAATAATAGCATTTGTTAAGTGCTTATTACGTGCCAAGCACTGTACTAAGTGCTGGGTTAGATACAAGATAATCATACCCCACTTGAAGTTTCCAGTCTAAGTAGGATAATAATATTAATGGCAGATACTAAGCACTTACTTTGTGCCGAGGACTGTATTGAGCACTGGAGTAGATACAATTTAATCATGTCAGACACAATCTCTGTCTTACATAGGGCTCAGCTTCTAAGTAGGGGGGAGAACCAGCATTGAAACCCTATTTTTACAGTTGAGGAAATGGAGGTACAGAGAAGTTAAGTGACTTGCCCAATATCACACAGCAGACAAGTGGCAGAGCTGGGATTAGAACCCCAGTTCTCTTAGTCAATCAATCACCATTTATTGAGTACTTACTATGTGCAGAGCACTGTACTAAGTGCTTGGGAGAGGACAATATAACAGAATTAGCAGATACGTTCCCTGCCCTTGACAAACTTATGGTCTAGGTGATGAGTTTACAGTCTAGAGGAGTGTTGCTCTTTCCAGTAGTCCACACTGCTTAAAACACACATTTTAAAAAAGGAATTTCGAACGCCACTCCTGTGAGAGCAGATATGTCAGAAAGGGGGACCCAAATGGAGCTAAATCTTGGGGAACTGGTAATTTGGAGAGTACTGGGGAGGCACTCTAAGCCTGGAGAAGCAGCACAACCTAATAATAATAATAATAATAATAATAATAATGATAATAATAATGGCATTTATTAAGCACTTACTATGTGCAAAGCACTGTTCTAAGTGCTGGGGAGGTTACAAGGTGATCAGGTTGGCCTACGGGGGGCTCACAGTCTTAATCCCCATTTTCCAGATGAGGTAACTGAGACCCAAAGAAGTGAAGTGACTTGCCCAAAGTCACACAGCTGACAATCAGCAGAGCCAGGATTTGAACCCATGACCTCTGACTCCAAAGCCCAGGCTCTTTCCACTCAGCCACGCTGCTTCGGAAAGAGCTCAAGCCTGGGTGTCAGAGGATCTGGGCTCCAATTTTGCTTCCTCCACTTGTCTGCTGTGTGACCCTGGGCAAGTCACTTCACTTCTCTGGGCCTCAGTTACCTCATCTGGAAAGTGGGGATTAAGACTGTGAGCCCCAAGTGGGACACAGACTGTGATTATCTACCCCAGTGCCTGACACATAGTAAGCACTTAGCAAATACCGTAAAAGAAGGGCCAGAGAGGGGAATGCATGAAATCTAGACTTGCCCTGACCATTGTGGGCCCCCTTTCCCAGGAGGATCCTCCGCCCCCAGGGAAGAACAGACACTTTCTGTTGTCCATTTTCACATCAAACACCAAACCCTCTGCCAGAGGGAAAGCTAAACGAGATGGCTGTCACTGGGCCAGTGAGGCTGAGCTTTCTCAGTTGATTATAGCACAAGCGTTTGAAAGCCAGTCCCCTTCTGCCCTCCCTCCCCCTGCCCAGCCAACCCAAATCCCTAATGCCGGGATGGGTTTGGATGATCTTGGCAATTCCTTGCCATTTCTTTAATGGCATCGACAGGAAGCGTCAGGTTTAATATCCAGGCAGGCTCCCAGCTGTTTGGAAGTGCATACTCATTCAATCATATTCCCGTGTAGGATTATTATTTTAAACTCATCCGGACTTAAGCTTTTTGTGATATTAGAAAAAAATCATAGACTTACCTAGGGCTGAATCTAATACGGGTTTTAATACAATTAACTCCAATTGGATTAGATTCCATGCATCTTGCCGTTTTCCCGGCTGCGTTAGACACTGGCTGAGAGAATGACCCGAAAGGGGTGGCTTGTGGCCTTGCCATCAATCCCCCCCTGCTCCACCCCGAGCCTCTGGTACTGCCTGAGGAGTATGCTGAGCTCTGGGGCTCTTGGCCTTACCACAGCACAAAACTGTCAAGGCCCACTGCATCAAGGCTTTCCCCTTGACAAGATCCTGATTATTTTTCTGTGGTATTTATGAAGCGCTTACTATGTGCCAATAACTGTACGAAGCACCGGGGTAAATACAAGCTAATCAGGTTGGACATAGTCCATTTCCCACTTGGTGCTCACAGTCTTAATCCCCATTTTGAAGGAGAGGTAACTGAGGGACAGAGAAGTGAAGTGACTTGCCCCAGGCCACACAGCAGACAAGTGGCAGAGCCGGGATTGGAACTCAGGCAATAGTAATAATAATAATGATGGCATTTGTTAAGTGCTTACTATGTACAAAGCACTGTTCTAAGCTCTGGAACAGCACTTCCTTCCTTCCTTCCTTTATTCATCCTTCCCTTATTCATCCCTCCCTCAGTCCCAAAGCACATATCAATAATTTCTTTATTGATTTTAATGTCTATATCCCCCTCTAGACTGTAAGTTCTTTGTGTACAGGGAGCATGTTTACCAACTCTGTCATATTATACTCTCCCAAGCACTTAGTATAGTACTCTACATATAGTAAGCACTCAATAAATACAACTGATTGATTATATGTTGCCAACTCGTACTTCCCAAGTGCTTGGTACAGTGCTCTGCATATAGTAAGCACTCAGTAAATACGATTGAATGAATGAATGAATTGATCATCCATGAACTTCCCCAGTGCTTACTACAGTGCTTCGCACACAATAAGTGCTTAAAAAATGTTATTGCCACTCCCACTGCTGCTGAGGTGCTGAATTTATCTGCCTATAGGTCAACACAACGAGTGAAATGACTGAGTTTTGAAACAAAAAAATTAAAAATCAATGCGGACTACAGGAAAGTGGGTGGGTCTAGGAGTCCTGCGTTCTAATCCTGACTTTGCCACTCGTCAGCTGTGTGACCTCGGGCAAGCCAGGGGCTTCTCTGTGCCTCAGTGTCCTCATAGGTGAAATGGGGATTCAATACCTGTTCTCCCTTCTACTTAATAAATCCATCAGTGGCATTCACCAAGCCCTGATCTAAGCACTTGGGAGAGAACAATAAACACAGTGGTTTTTTATGGTGTTTGTTAACACGTGGACATGTTCCCTGTCCACAGTGAGCTGGCAGTCTAGAGGGAGCTCCATATGAAACAGGAACTGTGTCTGACTTGATTTTTTTCTACATACTCTACCATGTAGTAAAATGCTTGAGACCTAGTGAGAGCGTAATTCCATTATTATTATGAGGAAGTTCTGGTGAGTCTTTGAGTTCCAATTTTTCTCTGGCACGGTATAGGAAAGGGAAATAGACAGACAGTTGGAGGGAGGAGGAAACCTGGTGAAGAAAAGGTCAGGAGACAGGCAGGTCAACAAGGGCAGGAGTAGAAAAGCATGAAATCCACTTCAGAGACATTTTTGAAAGTGTAGAGGGAAGCAGAGAGGGGAAGAGCGATGGGATAGGAGAAGCAGCGTGGCTCAGTGGAAAGAGCCCGGGCTTTGGAGTCAGAGGTCATGGGTTCAAATTCCGGCTCCACCAACTGTCAGCAGTGTGACTTTGGGCAAGTCACTTCACTTCTCTGGGCCTTAGTTACCTCATCTGGAAAATGGGGATTCAAACTGTGAGCCCCCCGTGGGACAACCTGATCACCTTGTAACCCTCCAGCGCTTAGAACAGCGCTTTGCACATAGTAAGCGCTTAACAAATACCATCATTATTATTATTGTTATTATTAGGAAGGGTCCCCCAGAGGTGCAGGACCAGGGGCAGAGGAGGATGGGAGAAGATGAGCGAGTCTGGGACAGGGATTAGGGTTTCTCCTGGGCTACCTCATGCGGATTGCTTCTTGCCCCAAACACTTTGCCACCGCCTCTGAAGCCCCTTACCCCATCTTGAGAAGGGAGAGGAGAGAAAGCAAGAAAGAGAGACACTCACTGCCTGTAAAGATGCGGGCATTTTAGACCCCTTTATATGATGTGAGTCTCTGGACAGATACTCTATGGTTTTCGCCAGTTTTTTTTTAAGTGCTTACTATGTGTAAAGCACTGTTCTAAGCGCTGGGGAGGTTACAAAGTGATCCGGCTGTCAATCAATCAATCAATCAATTATATTTATTGAGTGCTTACTGTGTGCAGAGCACTGTACTAAGCGCTTGGGAAGTTCAAGTTCCCACAGGGGGCTCACAGTCTTCATCCCCATTTTACAGATGAGGGAACTGAGGCCCAGAGAAGTGAAGTGACTTGCCCAAAGTCACCCAGCTGACAAGTGGTGGAGCCGGGATTTGAACCCATGACCTCCGACTCCAAAGCCCGGGCTCTTTCCACTTAGCCACGCTGCACTGAACCATGGCTAGATTGAGGATTTCTGAATTGTAAGCTCCTTGAAAGCAAGTGCTATGCCTCCTAACGCTGACACTTAGAACAGTGCTCTGCACAGAGTAAATGTTCAATAATAAATTCAATGGGTCTGGGAATATCAGTCATCCACCCCCTTGCCTTCAAATTGGGCTTTCATCACAGAGACCTCTCTGGAGGGTGCTTCTGGGTTTTGGATTTCCTCTGTAACAATGTCGTCATCAGTCAGTCCTATTTACTGAGCGCTTACTGTATGCAGAGAACTGTATGAAGTGCTTTGGAGAGTAAAGTATAACAATAAAGCAAAGGTGTTTCCTGCCTGCAAGGACCTTACAGTCTAGAAGGGGAGACAGACATTAAAATAAATAAATACCATCCTCACCAATGGTATTTATGGAGCACTTACTGTATAGCACTGTAGTAATTGCTTTGGAGAGTACACTACAACAGAGTTGGTAGATCAATCAATCAATCAATCAATCGTATTTATTGAGCGCTTACTATGTGCAGAGCACTGTACTAAGCGCTTGGGAAGTACAAATTGGCATCACATAGAGACAGTCCCTACCCAACAGTGGGCTCACAGTCTAAAAGGGGGAGACAGAGAACAGAACCAAACATACCAACAAAATAAAATAAGTAGGATAGAAATGTACAAGTAAAATAAATAAATAAATAAATAAATAGAGTAATAAATATGTACAACCATATATACATATATACAGGTGCTGTGGGGAAGGGAAGGAGGTAAGACGGGGGGATGGAGAGGGGGACGAGGGGGAGAGGAAAGAAGGGGCTCAGTCTGGGAAGGCCTCCTGGAGGAGGTGAGCTCTCAGCAGGGCCTTGAAGGGAGGAAGAGAGCTAGCTTGGCGGATGGGCAGAGGGAGGGCATTCATTGGTTATTATTGGTAGATATTCAGTCATTCATTCAGTTGTATTTATTGAGCGCTTATTGTGTGCAGAGCACTGTACCAAGTGCTTGGAAAGTCCAATTCAGCAACAGAGACAATCGCTACCCAATAACTGGCTCGCAGTCTTGGAAGGGGGAGACAGACATCAAAACAAGTAAACAGGTATCAATAGCATCAATATAAATGAATAGAATTATAGATGTATACAAAGCACTAATAAAATAAATAGAATAATAAATATGTACACATATACACAAGCGCTGTGGGGCGAAAAGGGGGGTAGAGCAGAGGGAGGGAGTCGGGGCGATGGAGAGGGGAGGAGGAGCAGAAGAAAAGGGGGGCTCAGTCTGGGAAGGACTCGTGGAGAAGGTGAGCTTTCAGTAAGGCTTTGAAGGGGGGAAGTGTGCTAGTTTGGCAGATGTGAGGAGGGAGGACATTCCAAGCCAGAGGTAGGACATGGGCCGGGGGTCGATGGTGGGACAGGTGAGAATGAGGCACATCGAGAAGGTTAGCACCAGCGGAGCGGAGTGTGTGGGATGGGCTGTAACGTTCCCTGCCGACAGTGAGCTCTTCCATCCCTGCCCAATGCTGAGAAAAGTTGGTTTCAAAGTGTCCCAGAGGGCTGGACAACTGTCTCGCCGCCTGCCAATGGCCCTGATGTTCTGACTTGGCTTCGCACGCTCGCAGCTCTGGGACCGACCGAAAAGTCGGAGCGCGGCCAAGATTCCAACGTCGGATCGCTCTCCCGTGCTCCCTTTGGGCTGCCTACCCTCCGAATGACTGGATTAGAGATGGTTCCTTGTTAGCCCTGATTAGATTTGCGTACTGATGTCATCACTCAAAATGGCGTATGATTAAGCTGTTTGGATTTAATCGATTGCAATCATATTCACCAAAGTTCTTGTCTCGTCTACTGCCACGGGGAGGATGGCTGAGATTCCTGTGCCCAGTGAGGCTGGATGAGCCCAGGCGGACCAGACTGAATGGGGTTCAGGTTATTCGGCTCAAACTCTCCCTCCGTCAAAACCATCACCCTGGGAAATCCACACTCATAACGAAGAGGCCTCTTGGCTCAGTGGAAAGCACAATGGCACGGGTTCTATCCCAGCTCCACCACTACCAGCTGTGTGACCTTGGCAAAGTCACTAGAGAAGCAGCGTGGCTCAGTGGAAAGAGCCCGGGTTTGGGAGCCAGAGGTCATGGCTTCTAATCTCGACTCTGCCACTCGTCAGCTGTGTGACTTTGGGCGAGTTGTTTCACTTCCCTGTGCCTCAGTTACCTCATCTGTAAAATGGGGATTAAGACTGTGAGCCCCCCGTGGGACAACCTGATCACTTTGTAACCTCCCCAGAGCTTAGAACAGTGCTTGGTACATAGTAAGCGCTTAACAAATGCCATCATTATTTATCATTATTATTATTTACTTAAATTCTCTGCAGGACAATTTTTTCAACTGTTCCAAGGGGATGTCATCTGTAAAATGGGGATTCAGACTGTGAGCCCCCCGTCCTATGTCCTCTGGCCGCCAAGCCCTTGCTCCTTCTACTGAGCCATGCTGCTTCTCCAGTGGTGGTTTTTCTTAAGCATGTATATAGAAGCAAAATGGGGATTAAGATTGTGAGCCCCCCGTGGGACAACCTGATCACCTTGTAACCTCCCCAGCGCTTAGAACAGTGCTTTGCACATAGTAAGCGCTTAACAAATGCCGTCATTATTTATCATTATTATTATTTACTTAACTTCTCTGCAGGACAATTTTTTCCACTGTTCAGAGGGGATGAAATATATGTTCTCCTTCCCCCTTAGCTCTTGGGACAGGAATTGTGTCTGATCTGATTGTATTTAATCTTCCCCAGTGCTTGGACTAGAGAAAGGATTTAGAAATTATAACTGCTCCTATTACTGTCATTGTTATTGTTGTTGTCATTATTATTATTATTACCATGCTTCAGGAATACTCCATCTAGAAATCCTGATTAAAAGCTGTCTGGGGCTACACAATCAAAGGAGAGTTGAGGCATTAACCTGAGTAATTCAGCCCCCAAATTCTTATTTTTGAAAGAAATGAGGGGCTTTGTTGCCTAAATGATGAAAAAAGGGGCCGTTCAGCTGGTCACAGTTCCCAGAGAGCTGAGCAGGTCACCCTCCCTTATCCGAGACGAGAGAGGCCCTTGGTGTGAGTCCTGAGCGGAGCCCTGAGCGGAGCCCTGAGGAGAGCCTTGGATTTAGCCCTGAGAGGGGCCCTCAGTGGAGCTCTGAGCAGAGTCCTGAGAAAGGCTCTGAGCGGGACCCTAAGCAGATCCTTGAGTGGGGTCTTGAGCGAAGTCCTGATTGTGTTTCTGGGCTGAGAAGAGCCTTGAGGGGAGTCCTATGCAGGGTCCTGAATGGAGTTCTGAACGAGAGTCCTGAACATTGCTCTGAGTGGGGGACTGAGCATAGCCCTGAGTGGAGACCCTGAGTGGAGACCTGAGCGGAGTCCTTAGCGGGACCCTGAGAAACATCCTGAATGGAGTACTGAACTAAGCGGGGATCCTGGGCAGATCCCTGAGAAAGGTTTTGAGCGAAGTCCATAGCGGAGTCCCGTGCAAAGTCCTGAGTGAACGCCGGAGTGGAGTCCTTCCTGAGCGGAGCCCTGAGTGGAGTCCTGCTAGGTGTCCTGAGTGGGGCCCTGAGTGGAACCCTGAACTGAGTCCTGAAGGGAGCCCTGAATGGGGCCCTGTGTTTAGTCTTGAGTGGAGATCTCAGCAGTGTCCTGAGCAAAGAGGAGTCCTGAGAGGGGTCTTAGATGGTATTCTGAGGGGAATCCTAAATGGGGCCCTTAATGAGACCTGAGCAAAGTCCTGAGCGGCTCACTTAGCCATGTCCTGAGGGGAGTCCTGAGCAAGGGGCCCTGAGCAGAAGCCTGAGTGAGGAGACCACTGAACTGTCTCCTTAGCAGAACAGAGTGGAGCCTCGAGTAGAGCCCTGAGCACAGCCCTGAATGAATCCCTGAGCAGAACCCTGAGTGGGGCCCTGAGCAGTGTTCCTGAGTGGACCCCTTAGTGATGTCCTGAGCAGCGACCTGAGCATAATTCTGAGCGGGGCCTTGGGTGAAGTCCCGAGCTGAGTCTTGAGTGGAACCCTGAGCAGTGAGACCCTGAGAGGGGCCCTGAACAGGATCCTTAGTGGAGCTCTGAGCGAAGCCCTGAATGGAGCTCTGATCTGAGCCCCAAGCAGGGGCCTGAGTGGGGCCCTTAAGGGACTCTTGAATGGGGTCTTCAGTGGACCCCTGAGTGAGTGCCTGAGCGGATTCCTGAGTGGAATTCTGAGGAAAGCCCTGAGTGAGGACCTGAGCAGATTCCTTAGCAGGGCCCTGAGTGGAGCTTTGAGAGGGTCCCTGTGTCGATGCCTGAGCATGGCTTTGAGCGAAGACCTGAGTGGAGCCTCAAAGCAAAGCCCTGAACAAGGCCCTAAACTGAATCCTGAGCGGAAGTCTGAATGGAACCATGAGTGGAGTCCTGAACAGAGTCCTAAGCAGAGCCCTGTGTGGATGCCTGAGTGGAGCCCTGAGAGGGGCCTTGAGTGGTGCCCTGAATGGACTCCTGAATGGGCCCTGAGTGGAGCCCTGAATGGATTCCCGAGAGGGGCCCTGAGCGTACTCCTGAACGGTGCTCTGAATTGAGACCTGAGCTGGAGCCTTGAGCGGACTCTTGAACAGAGTCCCAAGTGGATCCCAGAGAGAATCTCTGAGTGGGGACCTGAGTGGAGCCCTGAGCAGTGTCCTGGACAGAGTCCTGAACAGAGCCCTGAGCCAAGCCCTGAGCGAGACTCTGAGCTGGGGAACTCTGAATTGGGCTCTGAGCGGAGTCCTGAGTTGGGGTCTGAGAGGAGCCCTGAGTGGAGTCCTGAGTGAGAACCTGAGAGGAGCCCTGAGCAGGGTCCTGAGTGGGGCCCTGAACAGAGTCCTGAACAGGGCCCGGAGAGGAATCCTGAGTGAAGCCCTTGAGTGGGGACCTGAATGGAGCCCTGAAAAGAGTCTGAGTGGAGCCCTGAGCTGGCCTTTGAGAGAAGCCCTGAGTGGAGACCTGAGCAAAGCCCTGAGTGGTTCTCTGAGTGGAGTCCTAAGCAACATTCCTGAGCAGAGTCCTAAGCAAATGGAACCCTGAGCAGAGCCCTGAGTGGAACCCTAAGCGGAATCCTGAATGGGATTCTGAGTGGAGCCCTGGGCAGAGCCCTGAGAGGATCCCTGAAGGGAATCCTGAGAGGAGTGTTGAGTAAAGCCCTGAGTGGTACCCTGAGAAGTGTTCTGAGTGGGCCCCTGAGCAGAGCCCTAAGTGGGCCCCTCAGCAATTCCCTGAACAGAGCCATAAACGGGACGCTGAGCGGTGTCCTGAGAGAATCTCTGACCGAGACGTGAGCTGAGCTGAGCCCTGAGAGGAGTCCTGAGTGGGACTCTGAGCAGAGCCCTGAGCAAACCTCTGATTTGAGTCCTGAGTGGAGTCCTGAATAGGGCTCTGAGAGGAGCCTTGAGGGGAGTCGTGAGAAGAGTCTTGTGTGGAGCCCTTGGGCAGAGCCCTGAGAGACGTCCTAAGAAAAGTCTTGAGCAGAGTTCTGAGCAGAGACCTGAGCAAAGCTGTAAGTGGAGCGATGAGAGAGGCCCTGCATGGAGTTTTGAGCAGGGCTCTGCGTGGAGTCCTAAGCTCGATCCTGAGTGGAGTCCTGAGTGGAACACTGAGTGGGGCCCAGTGCAGAGCGCTGAGTGGGCCCCTGAGCAGAGCCCTGAGAGAATCCCTGATAGAGACCTGAAAGGGCGCCAAAGTGGAGTTCTGAGCAGAGGTCTGAGCAGAACTGTGAGTAGAATCCTGAATAGGGCCCTGAGCAGAGCTCTGAGCAATGCCTTGATGGGAATTTTGAGGGGAGTCTTTGAGCAGAGCCCTGAGCCGAACCCTGAGAGGGGCCCCAAGTGGAGTCTTGAGTGGAGCCCCGAATGGCGCTCTGAGCGAGGCCCTAAGCTAGATCCCTGAGCAGAACCCAGCGCAGATTCCTGAGTGGGCCCCTGAGATGAGCCCTGAACAGAGCCATGTCCTTAGAGAATCCCTGATGGCCTTGAATGGAGCCCCGATCAGGGCCTGAGGGGGGCCCTGAGCAGGACTCTAAGTGAAGTCGTGAGCAGAGTCCTAAGAGGATACTTCCATGGGACTCTGAGCAGAGACCTGAAGAAATCCTGGAGCAGAGCCCTGAGCAAATCCCTGAGTGAGACTTAAGAGGAGCCCTAATAGGAATCCTGAGCAAATCCCTGAGTGGGGCCCTGAGAGGATCCCTGAGCAGGGCCCTGAATGGGACTCCGAGTGGTGTCCTGAGCGAATCCCTAGGCAGAGCCCTGAGTGAGGCCCAGAGTGGGGCCCTGAGAGGTGCCCTGAGTGGGGACCTGAGCAGAACCCTGAAGAGGGTCCTAAGTGCAGCTCCAAAGCGAGCCCTGAGCAGAGTCCTGAGCAAATCTCTTAGCAGAGCCTTGAGAGGGTCCTGAATGGAGTCCTGAGTGGAGCCCTGTCTGGGGCCCTGGGTGAAGTCCTGAGCAGGGCCCTGAGTGTGTCCCTGAGCAGTATCAGAGCGGGGCTCTGAGCTGACCTGAGAGGATCCCTGAGGGAAGCCCTGAGCAGAGACCTGAGCGGTACCCAGAGTGGGGCCCTCAGCTGAACCCTGAGTGGAGTCCTCAGTGAATCTCTGAAACGAGCCCTGAGAGGAGTCCAAGTGGGGTTCTGAGTGGAGTCCTTATCGGGGCCTTGAGTGGAATCCTGAGCAGTCTTCCTCCCTTCAAAACCCGACTGAGAGCTCACCTCCTCCAAGAGGCCTTCCCAGACTGAGCCCCCTTTTCCCTCTCCTCCTCCCCATCCCCCTACCCTACCTCCTTCCCCTCCCCACAGCACTTGTATATATTTGTTCAGATTTATTACTCTATTTCTTTTACTTGTATATATTTACTATTCTATTTATTTTGTTAATGATGTGCATATGGCTTTAATTCTGTTTGTTCTGACTATTTTGACACCTATCTACTAGTTTTGTTTAGTTGTCTGTCTCCCCCGTCTAGACTGGGAGCCCGTTGTTGGGTAGGGACTGTCTCTGTTGCCGATTTGTACTTCCCAAGTGCTTAGTCCAGTGCTTTGCACACAGTAAGCGCTCCATAAATACGATGGAATGAATGAATGAAAAGGAATCCACAGAGGAGTCCTGAGCGAGACTCTGAAAGGAGCCCTGAGCAGGGCCCTCTGAGGGGGACCCTGAGCTGAGCCCTGAGAGGAGACCTGAGTTCAACCCTGAGAGGATCCCTAAGTGGGGCCTCGAGTGGGACCCTGAGCAGAGTCATGAGCAAATCCCCGAGTATAGCCCTAGTGGGGCCTCGAGTGGGACCATGAGCAGAGTCCTGAGCAAATCCCTGAGCGTAGCCCTAGTGGGGCCTTGAGTGGGGTCCTGAGTGGAACCCCGAGCAGAACCCTAGGTGGAGTAAATCTCTTTGCAGAGTCCTGAGCAGGGCCCTGAGTGGAGTCCTGAGTGGGGCCCTGAGTGGGGCTCGGAGTGGGGCTTTGAGTTGAGCCCTGAGCGGAACCTCGAGCAGAAGCCTACGTGGAGTAAATCTCTTTGCAGAGTCCTGAGCAGGGCCCTGAGTGGAGCCCTGAGTGGGTCTTCAAACAGAGTCTTAAGTATGAACCTGAGGGGGAGTCCTGAGTAGAGTCCCGAGTGGAATCCACAGTGGAGACCTGAGCAAGACTCCGAGAGGGGCCCTGAGCAGAGCCCTGAATGAAGTCTTGAGCGGAGCCCAGGGTGGGGAACTGAGCAGCATCCCAAATTGAGTTTTAAACAGGGCCCTGTGTAGGGCCCTGAGTGGGACTCTGAGCACAGCCCTGAGTGGGGCTCTGAGGAGAGTCCTGAGAGGGCAGCAGAGTCCTGAGTGAAATCCTGAGACGAATCCACAGTGGAGTCCTGAGTGAACCATGAACTGGGCCCTAAGCGGGGCCTTGAGCAGAGTCCTGAGTGAAGCCCTGAGTGGGGACCTGAGTGGAGCCCTGAGTAGGCCCCTGAGTGGAACCCTGAGTCCAGCCCAGAGAGCAGTCCTGAGAGGCTTCCTGAGCAAGTCCCTGAGTTGGGCATTGAAAGGCCTTGAGCAGAGTCCTGAATGGAGCCAGTTCGTTCCCGTCATCATCCATTAGAAAAGCAGTGTGGCTCAGTGGAAAGAGCCCGGGCTTGGGAGCCAGAGGTCGTGGGTTCTAATCCCGGCTCTGCCGCTCGTCAGCTGTGTGACTTTGGGTGAGTCACTTCACTTCAGAGGGGCTTCAGTTCCCTCATATGGAAAATGGGGATGAAGACTGCGAGCCCCACGTGAGACAACCTGATCACCTTGTATCCTCCCCAGCGCTTAGGACAGTGCTTTGCACATAGTAAGTGCTTAACAAATGCCACTTGTCAGCTGTGTGACTTTGGGCAAGTCATTTCACTTCTCTGTGCCTCAGTGACCTCATCTGTAAAATGGAGATTAAGACTGTGAGCCCCCCGTGGGGCAACCTGATCACCTTGTAACCTCCCCAGTGCTTAGAACAGTGCTTTGCACATAATAAGCACTTAATGAATGCCATTATTATTATTATTATTATTATTATTATTATTATTTTATTAAACATGGCTCAGTGGAAAAATCCCAGGCTATGGAATCAGAGGACAGGGGTTCAAATCCCAGCTCTGCCAATTGTCAGCTGTGTGACTTTGGGCATGTCACTTAACTTCTCTGTGCCTCAGTTACCTCATCAGTAAAATGGGGATTAAGACCATGAGCCCCCCATGGGGCAACCTGATCACCTTGTAACCTCCCCAGCACTTAGAACAGTGCTTTGCACATAGTAAGTGCTTAACAAATGCCACTTAGCTGTGTAACTTTGGGCAAGTCACTTAACTTCTCTTTGCCTCAGTTACCTCCTCTGTAAAATGGGGAATAAGACTGTGAGCCCCCTGTGGGGCAATCTGATCACCTTGTAACCTCCCCAGTGCTTAGAACAGCGCTTGGCACATAGTAAGCGCTTAATAAATGCCATTATTATTATTATTAAGCATGGCTCAGTGCAAAGAGCACGGGCTGTGGAGTCAGAGGTAATGGGTTCAAATCCTGGCTCCACCAATTGTCAGCTGTGTGACTTTGGGCAAATCATTTCACTTCTCTGTGCCTCCGTTACCTCATCAGTAAAATGGGGATTAAGACCGTGAGCCCCCCATGGGGCAACCTGATCACCTTGTCACCTCCCCAGCACTTAGAACAGTGCTTGGCACATAGTAAGTGCTTAATAAATGCCATTATTATCATTATTATTATTATTATTTTATTATTTTCTGTGTTCCAGCCCCCTCTAGTGTCACAGCCCAGCGGTGCCTCATCCTTGGAACTTCGGCCCAGGCCCTTGGCCACACCAGGACACAGGGGGTCTGGAGTGAAGGCTCACCTGGTAAGTCAGGCCTGAAAGGAACACAGGGAAGAGAGGAGGCTCAGAACTGGATTTAGGGCAGGGAAGAGAGGGGAGAGCAATGGCAGCAGCTGGGGCCGTCTCTGGGGTGACTCCCTTAGCGAGACTCTGCTCTGCCCGAGAGCAGCAACATGATTAAGACCGGAATCAAGCCCCCGTGACCCTCCCACCATAGCTCTGAGGGCCTCCCCTGAGGTAGCCAGTGCCCTGTGCCCTCAGGTCTGGTGATAAACTTACAAGGCAGCACAGTCCGGCCTCCCCTTCCATTCCCCTCCTTGAGGCCGGTCCTAGCCTCACTCTCACTCACTCACTCTCACTCCTCCCTCTCGGCTTCAAGGCTGTCCATCCCCTCACCCCCTCCTACCTCACCTCCCTTCTCTCCTTCTCCAGCCCAGCCCTCACCCCCAGCTCCTCTGCCGCTAACCTCCTCACTGGGCCTCGTTCTTGCCCGTCCCACTGTCAACCCCCGGCCCGCGTCCTCCCCCTGGCCCGGAATGCCCTCCCTCCACACATCCTTCAAGCTAGCTCTCTTCCTCCCTTCAAAGTCCTACTGAGAGCTCACCTCCTCCAGGAGGCCTTCCCAGACTGAGCCCCCTTTTTCCTCTCCGCATCTCCATTCCCCCAGCCCTACCTCCTTCCCCTCCCCACAGCACCTGTATATATGTTTGTACAGATTTATCGCTCTATTTGTTTTACTTGTACGTATTTACTATTCTATTTATTTTGTTAATGATGTGCATCTAGCTTTATTTCTATTTGTTCTGATGACTTGACACCTGTCCACATGTCTTATTTTGTTGTCTGTCTCCCCCTTCTAGACTGAGAGCCCATTGTTGGGTAGGGACCGTCTCTATCTGTTGCCGACTTGTACTTCCCAAGCGCTTAGTACAGTGCTCTGCACACAGTAAGCGCTCAATAAATGCGATTGAATAAATGAATGGCCTCTGTCCACTTTCCCCTCCTCCCCGCTCCACTGCCAGTTCCCTCCCCAGGTTAGGGATCTCTGACAATGAATCCGTATTTTCCTTCCAGCTGGGGTGGGAGCCGGCTGACCCTGCCCGCTCAGCCGATCCTTGTCTTTTTAAGAAGCCAAGTTCCCTAGGGTCAACAGGACGGTGGGACAATTCTACTGAAATTGGGATGCTGGATCACCTAAGCCCACTTAGGACAATGGCCCCTAATGAGCCATGTTTCTGGTGCTGACTTCTTGTTCCCTGACCAGAAGAGAAATGTGGCCAGAATGTGTTGGGGTAAGGCTGTTAGTCAAGGAACAAGATGACACCAGATCCAGGTTGGCCCAGAAAGCGGCTCTTGGGAACCCCATCACTCTTGTGTCTGCCCAGCCCTCCTGCCTGCTTACAGAATGAGGACACTGAGCATCTGACTGTGCCTGGGTGGGATCGCTAATGGTGGCATTCATTAACAGTTTACTACATGCCAACGGCTGTACTCAACTTTGCAATAGATACAAGGTAATCAGGTCCCATGTTTGAAGGGGAGAGGACACTGAGGCACAGAGAAGTATGTGGCAGCGGCATGAAGTATGGATTGAAGTGGGGAGAGACAGGAGGATGGAAGATCGGAGAGGAGGTTGATGCAGTAATCCAGTCGGGATAGGATGAGACTTCCCCATGGTTACACAGCTGGAGTGGGATTTGGACCCAGGCCCTCTGACTCCCAAGCCCACACCTGGTTGGAAATTAATTTAAGAAAGTTCAGATGGCCCAGTGGAGAACCAAGGGCTTGGGAATGGACCCAAGTGCCCAGGAATGATTGAAAATGAAGACACTGGAGTTGGTTTGATTGGCATAAGATAAGCCCGTCTCCTCAAACTCAAGGTAGCCAGAGTGAGGTCCTGGAGGGGGTGTGAGGAATGATGTGAATAATGAAGCAGGTGTGGATAATAACAATAATAATGGCATTTGTTAAGTGCTTACTATGTGCAAAGCACGGTTCTAATAATAATAATGGTGGCATTTGTTAAGTGCTTACTATGTGCAAAGCACTGTTCTAAGTGCTGGGGAGGTTACATGGTGATCAGGTTGTCCCACTGGGGGCTCACAGTTTTAATCCCCATTTTACAGATGAGGTAACTGAGGCCCAGAGAAGTTAAGTGACTTGCCCAAAGTCACCCAGCTGACAATTGGCACTGAGTAGCACTTAGTAATAATAATAATAATGGCATTTGTTAAACGCTTGCTATGTGCAAAGCACTGTTCTAAGCACTGGGGAGGTTACAAGGTGACCAGGTTGTCCCACGGGGGGCTCACAGTCTTAATCCCCATTTTGCAGATGAGGTAACTGAGGCACAGAGAAGTTAAGTGACTTGCCCAAAGTCACACAGCTGACAAGTGGCAGAGCTGGGATTTGAACCCATGACCTCTGACTCCAAAGCCTGGGCTCTTTCCACTGAGCCACGCTGCTTCTCTAAGCGCTGGGGAGGTTACAAGGTGATCAGGTTGTCCCACTGGGGGCTCACAAATTTAATCCCCATTTTACAGATGAGGTAACTGAGGTCCAGAGAAGTTAAGTGACTTGCCCAAAGTCACAAAGCTGACAATTGGCACTGAGTAGCACTCAGTGCAGTGCTAAGCACTAGGACACTGCTCCGCACCCAGTAGATACTCAATCAATATTGACTGCTGTGCACACACTAATCACTCAATAAATACCATTGATTTTATCATTATTATTATTATATTTGTTAAATGTGTGTTGTGTGCTAAACACTGTACTAAACACTGGGGTACATATATGACGGTCAGGTCAGACACAGTCTGTGTCCCACTTGGGGCTCACAGTTTAAGGGGAAGATTCATTCATTCATTCAATCGTATTTATTCATTCATTCATTCAATCGTATTTATTGAGCGCTTACTGTGTGCAGAGCACTGTACTAAGCGCTTGGGAAGTACAAGTCAGCAACGTATTGAGACGGCCCCTACCAACAACGGGCTTACAGTCTAGAAGAGGGGGACGGACAACAAAACAAAACATGTGGACAGGTGTCAAGTCATCAGAATAAATAGAAATAAGGAAGATGAGGAACCCGGAGCACAGGGAAGTTAAGTGACTCGCCCAAGACCACATAGCAGGGAAGTTCAAAGTTCCCTGTGAGTCATATTCATTCATTCATTCATTCATTCATTCATTCAATCGTATTTATTGAGCACTTACTGTGTGCCGAGCACTGTACTAAGCGCTTGGGAAGTACAAGTCGGCAACATATAGAGACGGTCCCTACCCAACAATGGGCTCCCAGTCTAGAAAGGGGAGACAGGCAACAAAAGAAAACATGTGGACAGGTGTCAAGTCATCAGAATAAATAGAAATAAAGAAGAAGATGAGGAACCCGGAGCATAGAGAAGTTAAGTGACTCACCCAAGACCACATAGCAGGGAAGTTCAAAGTTCCCTGTGAGTCGTATTTATTCATTCATTCATTCATTCATTCAATCGTATTTATTGAGCACTTACTGTGCGCAGAGCACTGTACTAAGCACTTGGGAAATACAATTTGGCAACATATAGAGACAGCCCCTACCCCACAACGGGCTCACAGTCTAGAAGGGGGGGGCGGACAACAAAACAAAGCATGTGGACAGGTGTCAAGTCATCAGAATAAATAGAAATAAGGAAGGAAAGAAAGAAGGAAGATGAGGAACCCGGAGCACAGAGAAGTTGAGTGATTCTCCCAAGACCACATAGCAGGGAATTTCAAAGTTCCCTGTGAGGAGGGCATAGCTGGTCTGGGGCAGTTGTCATCCTGTGGGCCCTCTCCCCGCTGGGCCAGCCTTGGGGGTCTGTAGCTGCGTCCTGCAGCTTAGTCGGAGGGTTAGCTGGGTCCCCCGTCCTCCTCTTCGAGAGACTCGCCCAGGACACCAATGGGGACAGTGCTCTCAGTGGGACCCCGGAGCTCACCGTGGCTTCACTCAGGCTGGGGTTTTAGAAGCGCGCCTCCCCAGATTCCGCTGGGATTTCCTGGTGTGCTCCCAGCCGGAATGAAATCCAACAGCATAGCCTAGTGGGAAAAGCACGGGCCCAGAGGACCCGGGTTCTAATCCCTGCTCTGCCACTCGCCTGCTGTGCGACCCTGGGCAAGTCACGTAACTAGTCTTGGCTTCTGCTCCTTCACCTGTAAAATGGAAAGTCAATAATAATAATAATGGCATTTATTCATTCATTCAATCGTATTTATTGAGCGCTTACTGTGTGCAGAGCACTGTACTGAGCGCTTGGGAAGTACAAGTTGGTAACATATAGAGATGGTCCCTACCCAACAACGGGCTCACAGTCTAGAATCTACCCCAGGACAGTACAGGACTTGGAAAATAGCAAGTTCTTACACTTGAATATGTTCCTGATCATCACCACCATCATCATTGGTAAGTGTCTAATAAATACCATAATAAGTGACAATAGTAATAATAATAATGATGGCATTTATTAAGCGCTTACTATGTGCAAAGCACCGTTCTAAGCGCTGGGGAGCTTACAAGGTGATCAGGTTGTCCCATGGGGGGCTCATGGTCTTAATCCCCATTTTACAGATGAGGGAACTGAAGCACAGACAAGTCATTTGCCCCAAGTCACACAGCTGACAAGTGACGGAACCGGGATTTGAACCCCTGACCTCTGACTCCAAAGCCCGTGCTCTTTCCACTGAGCCACACTGCTTCCCGATACCCAGTCTCCCTTCCTCTTAGATTGTGAGCCCCATATAGGACAGGAGGACTGTATCTTAAATCTGACTGTATTGTATCTACCCCAGTGATGATGATGATGATGACAACGATGGCATTTGTTAAGCGCTTACTATGTGCGATGCACTGTTCTAAGCGCTGGGGGAGATAGAAGGTGATCAGGTTGTCTCACATGACGCTCACAGTCTTCATCCCCATTTTACAGATGAGGGAACTGAGGCTCAGAGAAGTGAAGTGACTTGCCCAAGGTCACACAGCAGACATGTGGTGGAGCCGGGATGAGAACCCATGACTTCGGACTCCCAAGCCCGGGCTCTTTCCACCAAGCCACGCTGCATTATCCCAAGCCAGACCGGAGCCCTGCAGATACTATCACTGACCCAACTTGTACTTCCCAAGCGCTTAGTACAGTGCTCTGCACACAGCAAGCGCTCAATAAATATGATTGAATGAATGAACGAATGACCCCCTAGCAATTCTGGGACACATTTCGTGCACCAAGAAATAATCCTCTAGATAGTACGCTCATTAGAGAAGCAGAGTGGCTCAATGGAAAGAGCCCGGGCTTTGGATTCAGAGGTCGTGGGTTCTAATCCCAGCTCTGCCACTTAGCTGTGTGACCTTGGGCAAGTCACTTCACTTCTCTGGGCCTCAGGTCCCTCATCTGTAAAATGGGGATGAAGACTGTGAGCCCCACGTGGGACAATCTGATCACCTTGTATTCCCCCCCAAGCGCTTAGAACAGTGCTTTGCACATAGTAAGCGCTTAACAAATGCCATTATTATTATTATTGTGGGTAGGGAACGTGGCTATCGACTCGGTTGTATTCTCCCATCTGCTCAGTACAGAGCTCTGCACACAGTAAGCACTCAATAAATACCATTGATGAGGATGATGATGATCATGAGAGAGTGAAACTTGGATAACCCACATTGTCCTTGGTTTTGCCACCCTATGCCTGACCCACAAGCTGGCACATCTTGACTTGTTCTTGGCTTTACCACCCTATCCCTGGCACATCTTGACGAGCCCAATTGCTGCCCTGAGCTAAAGAGGACAGAGGGGATGAGGCAGCAACTCAGGCAGTTACACAATCCACCCCGCCTTCCTCCGAGGAACCAAGGTCTTCTGCCACCCCTTCCTCTTCTCCGACTCTCTTCTCGATCCTATGATTTTAAATGGCATTTGTTAAGCACATATTATGTGCCAGGCACTGTACTAAGCACTGAGGTAGATACAGACTGGACACGGCCCCTGTCCCCCCATGGGGCTCACAGTCTAAGTCTAGGGAGGAGGATTTAATCTCCATTTTACAGATGAGGTGATGAAGCAAAGAAAAGTTAAGTGACTTGCCCACAGTCACAAAGCAGACAAGTGGAATTGGTGGGATTAGAAACCAGGTCCACTGACTCCCAAACCTTTACTCTATCACTGCTGAGACAGCTCTCTTCAAAGGCATCAGTGATCTCCTGATGGCCTCTACTCCATCCTAACCCTCCCAGACCTCTCAGTTGCTTTCAACACTGTGGACCACCCCCTTCTCCTGGAAACATTATCTAATAATAGTGATAATGACCACTGTGGTATTTGTTACGCATGTACTATGTACCAAGCATTGTACTAAGCACAGGGGTAATAATAATGATGATGGCATTTATTAAGCACTTACTATGTGCAAAGCACTGTTCAAAGTGCCGGGGAGGTTACAAGGTGATCAGGTTGCCCCTTGGGGGGCTCACAGTCTTCATCCCCATTTGACAGATGAGGTAACTGAGGCCCAGAGAAGTGAAGTGACTTGCCCAAAGTCACACAGCTGACAAGTGGCAGAGCCTGGATTTGAACCCATGACCTCTGACTCTGTGCCTCATCTGTAACAAGAGGATTATAATCCGACTCCTCCCTACCAAGACTGTGTCCAAACTGATAACCTATATAACAATATAATAATAATGATGACATTTACTAAGCGCTTATTATGTGCAGAGCACTGTTCTAAGTGCTGGGGAGGATACAAGGCGATCAGGTTGTTCCCATGAACCCACTGTCTTCATCCCCATTTTACAGATGAGGTAACTGAGGCCCAGAGAAGTGAAGTGATTTACCCAAAGTCACACATCTGACAAGTGGCGGAGCTGGGATTTGAACCCATGACCTCTGACTCCAAAGCCCGGGCTCTTTCCACAGAGTCACGCTGCTTGCCGTGTCTAGACTGAGCCCATTGTTGGGTAGGGACCGTCTCTATAGGTTGCCGACTTGTTCTTCCCAAGCGCTTAGTACAGTGCTCTGCGCACAGTAAGCACTCAATAAATACGATTGAATGAGTCAAAATCATTTAATTTATCCGTGCCTCATCTGTAACACGAGGCTTATAATCCGACTCCTCCCTACCTAGACTGTGTCCAAACTGATAACCTGTATCTTAGAACAGTGGCCTCGGCCTCCGTTCTTGTCACGCTCGTCCCCTGCGCTGGGAGCGACGCCCTGGGTTTCCCAGCCGCCAGCGCTTATCTTTGTTGCTGAATTGTCCTTTTCTAGCGCCTAGTACAGTGCTCTGCACACGGTAAGCGCTCAATAAGAGAAGCAGCGCGGCTCAGTGGAAAGGGCACGGGCTTTGGAGTCACAGATCATGGGTTCTACTTCAGACTCTGCCAGTTGTCAGCTGTGTGACTCTGGGCGAATCACTTCACTTCTCTGGGCCTCAGTGACCTCATCTGGAAAATGGGGATGAAGACTGGGAGCCCCCCCCCCGTGGGACAACCTGATCACCTTGTGACCTCCCCAGCACTTAGAACAGTGCTTTGCACCTAGTATATATGTTTGTACACATTTATTACTTTATTTTACTTGTACATATTTATTCTATTTATTTTATTTTGTTAATACGTTTTGTTCTGTTGTCTGTCTCCCCCTTCTAGACTGTGAGCCAGCTGTTGGATTGGGACCGTCTCTATATGTTGCCAACTTGGACTTCCCAAGCGCTTAGTACAGTGCTCTGCACACAGTGAGTGCTCAATAAATACGATTGAATAAATGAATGAACAGCCCCATCAACTGTCCACCAGCCCTAATATCAATAAGAAGAATCGTGGTATGTGTTAAGCTCTCGCTATATGCCAAGCATTAAGTGCTGTGGTAGATGCCAGGTAATCAGGTAAGACACAGTCCCTGCCCACCAAGGGGCTCCCAGTCCAAGCCCTGAGGCCGGACGAGACCCTCAATCCAACTGGGACCCCAGGCATCCCTAGCCCCCAGTCTGGGAGGCCCCCCCAGAGGGCTGGACCATCCAGCCCCCTCAGTGGGAACAGGGCAGGCCGGACCCTGGATGGAAAATGCGTTCTTGATGAAGCGGCCTCCGTGTTTTCATTATCTTCCTCCTGCAGGCCCAAGCGGCCCGGCCAAACCGCGGCCCGGCCGGTGGTTGAACACTAAAGTGAATCAAGATGTTTACTGACAGGCTAATAAACAAATGGGCCGCTCTGCTGGAACCCTGATGAATGGAGCACCCAGGTGTTTTCAATAATAGCAATAAGCACTACAACTCAAAGTATTTCGGATCCCAGTCTAATGCATTATTAGGCCATTAGAGGCTGAGCTTAGAGGGCCATTTATGCACAGCCCTATCAATAATGCTGCTTCCCAGCCTCCACTTACGCCAGGGGAATTAGTCATCCTGATATTCTATTTAATAAAAACCTAAAGAAGACGCATCAAGAATCGCATTACATTTTAACAGGGTTACAGTAGCTCAGGAGCACCACAAGTTTAATTTTCATAAGAGCATTCATTCCTCAATTATGTCAAACATGAAAATGTAAATGGCAAATTTAATGCTAACAATATCCCTCAAAGCACATTGGCAGGTAGGGACCATTATGTTGAGTGGATGCCTGCTGCATAACAAAGAGCCCCCAGCTAGCCCCTGCCTGGGGGGCTGAGGGGGTGGGAAGCCCTCCCCCCACCCCCACAGACACACATACACACACACACACACATACACACACATATACACACACCCTCCCGCAAAGTGCAGCTTGGCCCCAGGCTCTCCCTCCAAGCCCGAGGCTGCCAGAGATCACATCTAACACTGGGCTGAACACAGCTGGCCAGACACCATTCTGGCCCATGGGAGCCCCCCGTGGGACAACCTGATCACCTTGTCACCTCCCCAGCGCTTAGAACAGTGCTTTGCAAATAGTAAGTGCTTAATAAATGCCAAAAAAAAAAAAAAAAAACCTGGCCATCCCCCCAGCACTGGAGAAGCTGGCCCTGGGCTAACCAGGCATTCGGGTCACTCAGGATCCCCACCGCCCATGGGCTCCCCAGAACTCCTGAGATGGTGGAGTTCAAAGCCATGGGCAAGGCAGCTGAGCCCCGTCTCTTTACCATCTGATAGTTTTGGGGGGCATCAGGGGCAGCCACCCTCCCTTCCCCCTCCTCCCCATTCATTCATTCAATTGTATTTATTGAGCGCTTACTGTGTGCAAAGCACTGTACTAAGCACTTGGGAAGTACAAGTCAGCCACGTATAGAGACGGTCCCTACCCAACAATGGGCTCACAGTCTAGAACGGGGAGACAGACAACAAAACAGAACACGTGGACAGGTATCAAAGTCATCAGAACAGATAGAATTAAAGCTAGATGCACATCATTAACAAAATAAATAGAATAGTAAATATGTGCAAGTAAAATAAATAGAGTAATAAATCTGTACAAATATATATACAGGTGCCGTGGGGAGGGGAAGGAGGTAGGGCGGGGGAATGGGGAGGATGAGAGGAAAAAGGGGGCTCAGTCTGGGAAGGCATCCTGGAGGAGGTGAGCTCTCAGTAGGGCTTTGAAGGGAGGAAGAGAGCTAGTTTGGCAGATGTGCAGAGGGAGGACGCTCCAGGCCAGGGGGAGGACGTGGGCCGGGGGTCGACGGCGGGACGGGAGAGAATGAGGTACAGTGAGGAGGTTAGCGGCAGAGGAGCGGAGGGTGTGGGCTGGGCTGGAGAAGGAGAGAAGGGGGGTTGAGATAGGAGGGGGCGAGGGGATGGACAGCCTTGAAGCCGAGAGGGAGGAATTTTTGCTTGATGTGTAGGTTGACAGGCAGCCACTGGAGATTTTTGAGGAGGGGAGTGACATGCCCAGAGCGTTTCTGCACAAAGATGATCCGGGCAGCAGAGTGAAGTATAGACTGAAGTAGGGAGAGACAGGAGGATGGGAGATCAGAGAGGAGACTGATGCAGTAATCCTGTCGGGATAGGATGAGAGATTGAACCCCAGGGCCCTGGGATTCCCCTGATGGTCGTTCGGCTGGCCCCAGCTCCCCCAATCCTAGGGAGAAGCAGTCTCTGAAGGACAAGAGCAGAAGCCAGAATGCACAGATTTCAGGGAGTCTGTGACCCGTGATGTCAGATGGGGGAGACTCCTCGCCCCTAGGCCAAAGAAAGCTCATTCTGCAAGCTAGGCTATAAGCTCCTTTTGGGCAGGGAAAGGGTCTTTATATTATATGCTCCCAAATGCTTAGTACAGTGCTCTGCACATTGTAAGCACCAACTGATTGATCGATTGGGATGAGGATGCAGAAAGCGAGGCCCCATCAGGGTCTGGGAACGGCCGCAATCGGTTCAGCCCAACCTCTCGTCTCCCACGGTCTCCATGAGGGGTGTTTCTCCCACCAATCCGTCTGGGCCTTCTGCGCTCAGGCCCCGGGGGCGGGGGTCCCAGAAAGCCGGGTTAGCAAGGGGGCCGGCAGAACTCGGCAGCCCACTTCTAGACTGTAAGCCCGTTTCTAGACCATGAGCCCGTTGTTGGGTAGGGACCGTCTCTATATGTTGCCAACTTGTACTTCCCAAACGTTTAGTACAGTGTTCTGCACACAGTAAGCGCTCAAAAAATAGGATTGAATGAATGAATGAATGAATTTCTGCATTTACAGGCAAGCAAGAAGAAGGGTCTGAGGCAGAAGAATGCCCAGGGAATTGGGACAACTTTTTCAAGCAAGGATTGCCATGCTTCAAGTCTTCACACTCTATTACTTCCCCCTACCTATATTTATTTTAGTGTCACTCTCCCCTGCTCAGCTGTAAGCTCCGTGAGGGGAGGGATAGCCTGCCCAAGGAGGAATGGATAACAATTAAGGGGCAGCAATCAATCAATCCATCAATGGTCTTTATTGAGGATTTACTGTGCGCAGATCACTGTACTAAGAACTTGTGAAAGTACAGTGCAACAGAATGGGTAGATATGATCCCTGCCCTCAAGGAGTTTATAATCAATACTTCCCTTAGAAGGCAAGTGGCCTACTGGGAAAATGCGGGGCCCGGGAGTTAGAGGACCTGGGTTCTAACTCCAGCTCTGCCGTTTGTCTGCTGGGTGACCTTGGGCAAGTCACTTAACTTTGCTGTGCTCCGGTTTCCTCAACTACAGAATGGGGATTTAAAAGCTGTTCTCCATCCTCCTTAGACTGCGCGCTCCATGTAGGCCAGGGACTGTGTCCAAACTGGCGATCTTGTATCTACCCCAGAGTTTGGTATAGTGCTTGGCACATAGAAAGCTCTTCACAAATTCCTCAGTCATCATCATCATCGTCATCATCGTCATCAGGCATACAAGAGAGTGGAGCTAGGAGGGAGAGAGGGACACTGTCAGGGCCACATGGACAAGACTAGGAACCACGGGAGGAGAGAAGACAAGACTTAGGGAGGTCTTTAATTGAGCAGACTGAGAGGGCCAGGGAAGTCAGGGGAAAAAGCTGAAACTCAGATGAAACATTGTCCCTGGGCCACCGCCTGGTTTGTTTGTTCGTTTGGTTTTAGTTTTTTAGGGTATTTGCCAAGTGCTAACTGTGCATCGAATACTGACCTAAGCACTGGTCAGTATTACAAGTTAATTAGGTGGGCGCAGTCCCTGTCCCACCTGGGGCTCAGGTCTATGTAGGAGTGAGAACAGGAGAACTGAGGCACGGAGAAGTGAAATGACTCATCCGAGATCACACAGCAGGCAACTGGCCGAGCCGGGATTAGAACCCAGGTCCTCTGACCCCCAGGCCCGTGCTCTTTCCACCTAACAGTGCTTGGCATATAGTAAGTGCTTAACAAATACCATCATCATCATCATCATCATCATCATCACCTAGCCTCGCTGCTTCTCTGGTTGAGGGATTGTGCTCTTTGGTAACAAACGTTACTAACTCTGCCTCTGAGTAGTTAGAGAGGTGGCTTTGAAGTGCTGAGGATGACAGAGACACAGCCCCTCGGATCAATAAATCAATGGAATTTATGGAGTGCTTACGGTGTACTGAGCACTGAAATAAGCGCTTGGGAGGCTACAATTCACCAGCATTGGTAGACACACTTCCCGCCCCAGACGAGCTTATGGTCTACAGCCTTTTCCCTCCCCAGTCCTTCCTTCACTCTGCGGCTCAGATCATTTTTCTAAAAGTGAAGAAGCAGCGTGGCTCAGTGGAAAGAGCCCGGGCGTGGGAGTCAGAGGGCATGGGTTCAAATCCCAGCTCCGCCGCATGTCAGCTGCGTGACTTTGGGCAAGTCACTTAACTTCTCTGTGCCTCGGTTACCTCATCTGTAAAATGGGGATTGAGATTGTGAGCCCCACATGAGACAACCTGATCACTTTGTATCCTCCCTGGTGCTTGGAACAGTGCCTTGCACATAGTAAGTGCTTAACAAATACCAAAAAATACCAAAATTATTATTATTATTCAAACATCACTGCACCCACCTCCCCAGTCCTCAAGAACCTCCCATGATTGTCCATCCTACTCTGCAATCATAATTGATGATTATGGTTCTTAGTAAGCCTGTAATAATAATAATAATAACAATGGCATTTGTTAAGCACTTACTATGTGCAAAGCACTGTTCTAAGCACAGGGGAGGATACAGGGTGACCAGGTTGTCCCGCGGGGGGCTCACAGTCTTTACCCTCATTTTACAGATGAGGCAACTGAGGCACAGGGAAGCTAAATGACTTGCCCAAAGTCACACAGCAGACAACTGGCAGAGCCGGGATTTGAACCCATGACTTCTGACTCCCAAGCCCGGGCTCAGTTACAAGTTAATCAGGTTGGATACGATCCCTGTGCAATGTGGGGCTCACAGACTAATGAGGAGGGAGTGGGATTTCATGCCCATTTTACAGATGAGGAAACTGAGGCATAGAAAAGGTAAGTTATTCACCCAGGGTTGCATAGCAGAAAAGTAGTGAAGCAGCGTGGCTCAGTGGAAAGAGCCCGGGCTTTGGAGTCAGAGGTCAGGGGTTCGAATCCCGGATCTCTGCCACATGTCTGGTGTGTTTGAGCCCCTTCCTTCCTCTCCCCCTCGTCCCCCTCTCCATCGCCCCCATCTTACCTCCTTCACTTCCCCACAGCACATGTATATATGTTTGTACATATTTATTACACTATTTATTTATTTTACTTGTACATATCTATTCTATTTATTTTATTTTGTTAGTATGTTTGGTTTTGTTCTCTGTCTCCCCCTTTTAGACTGTGAGCCCACTGTTGGGTAGGGACTGTCTCTATATGTTGCCAACTTGTACTTCCCAAGCACTTAGTACAGTGCTCTGCACAAAGTAAGCGCTCAATAAATACGATTGATTGATTGATTGATTATTATTGTTAGTGCAGCCGGGATTAGAATCTAGGTCCTCTGACTCCGAGGGCTATGCTCTTCCCAGTAGGCCGTGCTACTTCTCACTGCTATTTCTTCACCAGGCATAAACCCCTTACCTTTTAAGACTCTAAGGCCCATTCCTTACCCTCATTGCTTTCCCACTAAATCCCAGTTTACACCCATCACTGCTCCTCTCCCACGTCACTACTTTCATGCCATCTTACTAAGTGGGCTTCATTCTCATCTTCCTCACCTCGGACCGCTTGCTCAGCCCTCCCCCAAGCCCCAAACCTTCCCTGGAAGTCCATCAGCACTTAGAACAGTGCTTTGCACATAGTAAGCGCTTAATAAATGCCATCATTATTATCTCCCTTCATATCTGACGGGTCACAGCAATCCCCATCTTCAAGTCCCTTCTAAAATTACATAATAACAATAATAATAATAATGGCATTTATTAAGCACTTACTGTGTGCACTGTTCTAAGCACTGGGGAGTTTACCAGGTGATCGGGGTGTCCCACGGGTGGCTCACAGTCTTAATCCCCATTTTCCAGATGAGGTAACTGAGGCCCAGAGAAGTGAAGTGACTTGCCCAACGTCATACAGCTGAGAATTGGCGGAGCTGGGATTTGAACCCCTGACTTCTGACTCCAAAGCCCGGGCTCTTTCCACTGAGCCACGCTGCTTCCCAGGCCTTCCCTGATTAATCTCTCATCTCCCCACCCTATATCCTCACCCAAATTGCACTTCGACATTTCCAAGCCACCGAAACAACTCCTGTAACTCGTTTCTTCTTACCTCTTTCCATCCAAAGTGGGGAAAGATGTGTGACGAGCTCTGGGTCCCCACACCCAACCGGGACGCCTCGACCGGAGGAAGGGTTGGACACAGAAACTCCCTAGAAAAGCAGACATCAACCCCAGCTTTGAACAGGGCTGGGCTGGGGAGCTCCAAATGCTTCCTGTGGGGACATAACTTTAAGTCACAGGGGACGGTGGCAGACACTGACCTGAGGAATCTCAGAGAATTTCAGGAATCTCTAACTGGGAACCAACCCTGCCATTGTGTAAGCGCGTCTCTAAACCGTAAGGTAGTTGTGCGC
This sequence comes from Tachyglossus aculeatus, assembly GCF_015852505.1. Taxonomy (NCBI): domain Eukaryota; kingdom Metazoa; phylum Chordata; class Mammalia; order Monotremata; family Tachyglossidae; genus Tachyglossus; species Tachyglossus aculeatus. The sequence continues at coordinate 48,015,073 of NC_052067.1, forward strand.
AGGGAATCTGTCTGTTCTCTCCCAAGCACTTAGTAAAGCGCTCAATAAATGACTGAATGAATGAAGAGTCGAAGGCTAGAGACCTAGGGAACCAGCATGGCTCAGTGGGAAAAGCCCGGGCTTTGGAGTCAGAGGTCATGGGTTCAAATCCCGGCTCTGCCACTTGTCAGCTGTGTGACTTTGGGCAAGTCACTTCACTTCTCTGGGCCTCAGTTACCTCATCTGTAAAATGGGGATTAAGACTGTGAGCCCCCCATGGGACAACCTGATCACCTTGTAAACTCCCCAGCACTTCAAACAGTGCTTTGCACATAGTAAACGCTTAATAAATGCCATTAATATTATTATTATCTCTTACTGGTAACTCATTGCGGGCAAGGAACGTGTCTGCCAACTCTTTATGCTCCCAAGCTCTCGGTCCTTAGTGCTTAGAGCAGTAAGTGCTCAGTAAATACCACTGATTGATTTATCTCTGACAGTTCAAGATGGGGAAATTCCTGACTTCCGCAGGTGATAGAGAGTGCTTAGTAAAGTGGTCTGCATGCAGTAAAATGCTCGATAAATATAATCAAATGAAAGCCTTGGCACAGTGAAGGGAGCTGTTGAATGGTGGGAGGGACAGAAGGGGCGTTGGTTAAGAAAACCCCTGGGGTATGTTCAAAATTGTCGTACCTTTTACTCTTGAAGATGAAGTCTGGACAAATACAGGGAAGCTCTCAGCATGTGAAGACATTACCCTTACCCTAACTACAGGATTTGTCCTGACATACACCCAGAAACCTACAAGCAGCAGTTGAAAGAGCACAGGCTTGGGAATGAGAGGATATGGGCTCTAACCCTAGCATTAACCTCTTGTTCACGCTCTCCCCTCTGTCTGGAACTCCCTCCCCCTTCATATATTAATGATCATGAATAATTATGACATTTATTAAGTGCTTAATATGTGCCAAGCACTGTTCAAAGCACTAGGATAGATAGAAGATGACCATGTTGGACACAGTCCCTCTGAAGTCACATCTCCTGTTTGACTTCTAATCTTCCCATTTTTTTTTACCCGTAACTGCCATTTCAACACTTCTGAGCCACCTAAACTCTTGGGTAGCTCACACCCATCACTCTTGAGTACTTATCTTTATACTCTATTCCTCCTCCTTTTCTGTAACTAATTTTAGCGTCTGTCTCTCCTCTTAGGTTTTAAGCTCCTTAAGGACAAGGTTCGCATCTACTAATTGGATTGTCATCTTGCAGCTGCTTAGTACAGTACTTGACACACTTAATGAATACCCTTAATTGACTGATGGATTTTTCTGTGATGTTTGTTAAATGCTTACTATATGCCGGGGGTAGATACAAGCTAATCAGGCTGGACACCGTCCAGGTCCCACCTGGGGCTCACCGTCTTAATCCCCATTTGACACATGAGGTATCTGAGGCACAAAGAAGTTAAATGACTTGCCCAAGGTCACACAGCAGACAAGTGGTGGAACTGGGAAGAGAACTCCGGACCTTCTGAATCCCAGGCCCATGCTCTAGCCATTGGGATGGGGTGAGCAGTTGCTTCACAAAGACCAGCCTATATCTCTGATTACCCCTTCTCGGTGTCTTTTCCTGGTTTCAGCATTCAGGCTCTGTTCTGGGTTCTGAATTCATTCATTCATTTTTGCAATCGTATTTATTGAGGGCTTACTGTATGCAGAGCACTGTACAAAGCGCTTGGGAAGTACAAGTCGGTGACATATAGAGGTGGTCCCTACCCAACAACGGGCTTGCAGTCTAGAAATTCATCTCACTAGATAATCACTCTCCCTTAGAGAGCGCCTCCCCTCACACAATTTCAGCTACCCCCTCGAAGCAAATCTCTTGCAAATCTATCTCACTAAACACTGACCTCTCACCCCCTCAAATCTTCTCTTGCCTCCAGGATACCTCCCCTTGGATGTCCTACCCAGACTTCAAACTCAACATCCAAAACCGAACTCCACATTTTCCCTTCTAAATTCAATCTTCCTCCTGACTTTCCCATCAGACTTCCTCCTGACTTTTCCCCCATATGAGAATATCCATTCAATCATGTTTGTTGAGCACTTACTGACTGTATGCAGAGAACTGTACTCCCTGCCTCCCAGAAGCCGCTAACCACTAGACCATCCTCCAATCCTCACTGTCTTTTCACATTCAAGCAATAGGTATATCCAGCCAGTTCTTTCTCCAAAACATTTCCCAAATCCACCCCTTCCTCTCTATCAAAGCAGCAGGGATCACCCTGTTCTTATTCCAACTTACGTCTCTGGTCTCTCAGCCTCCACTCTCCATCTCCTTCATTAAACTGTCCAGGTCACATTTCCAAGCACTAGGGATCACCCTGGTTTTTATTCCAACTTTTTTCACCTGTCTCTCAGCCTCCACTCTCCATCCCCTTCATTAAACTGTCCAGGTCACATTTCCAAGCACAAGTCTCACAACTCATCAAAAACCTTGAATGCTTACCCACTTCCCTCTGCATCAAGCAAAATTCCTGACCATTTTTTAATGACATTTTTTCAACACATACTATGTGTCAGGCACTGAAGTGCTGAGGTAGATACAAATTGATCGGGTTGGGCGCAGTCCGTGTCCTTCATGGGGCTCACGGTCTTTATCCCCATTTCACAGATAACAGAGGCACAAGGAAGTTAAGTGACTTGCCCAAGATCGCAGAGCAGACCAAGTGGCAGAGCTGGGATTAGAACGCAGCTTTAAGCCTCTCCACCATTTTCCCCACTTCACATATCACCTTCTTCTCCCTAGCTTACACTCTTCATCTCTCCCAAGGTCTCCTTCTAATTGGAACTGGCTTTTAGTATTTATCACCTCCAATCCCTAGCTCCTTCAAATCCACCAGGCCATAGCCCTCTCCATTTTCAATCCTACATAAGTGCCGTGGGCCTGAGGAGGGATAAAAGGTGAAAATCCAAGTGCAAAGTCAATGCAGAAGAGAGTGAGAGAAAAATAATGAGGGTTTAGTCAGGGAAGGCCTTTGGGAGGAGATAGACTTTCAATAAGATTTTGAAGGTGGGAAGGGTGATCATCTGTTGGATATGAAGAGGGAGGACATTGCAGGCCAGAAGTAAGATGGGGGAAAGAGTCGGTGAGATGAGATCGAGGTACAGTGAGTGGGCTGACATTAGTGGAGTGCAGTATGTGGGTTGGATTGAAGTGGGAGAGCAGCGAGGTAAGATAGGAGGGGGCAAGGTGATCGAATGCTTTAAAGCCAATGTTGAGGAGTTTCTGTTTGATGTGAAGGTAGCTGTGTTCTTGAGGAGTCGGGAAACACTGACTGACAGTTTTTTAGAAAAAAGATCTGAGCAGCATAGTAAAGTAAGTGCTGCAATGGGGATAAACAGGAGACGGGAAGGTCAGTGAGGAGGCTAATGCAGTAATCAAGGTGGGAGAACATGAATGCTTGGTGGATGGAGAGGAAAAGGCTGATTTTAGTGATGTTGTGAATGTTGAACAAACAGGATTTGGTGACAAATAGGATGTGAGTTGAGGATTATGCCAAGATTATGGACTTGTGAAACAGGGAGGGTGGCGGTGCTGTCTCAGTGACAGTAAAGTCAGAGGAGGACAGGGTTTGGGTGGGAAGATAAGGAGTACTGCTTCTGTACTAAGAGATGGAGTAGAGACAAGATTGTAGTCCCTGTTCCTCTTGGATTTCGCAGTCTAAAGGGGAGAGAGAACACAAAAGGGAAACCTGAGGTACAGAGAAGTAAAGTGATTTACCAAGGCCAGCAGCAGAGCTAGGATTAGAAGCCAGGCCTTCAAACTCACAGGCGTGCACTCTTTCCACTATTCCAAGCCGCTTCCCTGCAAATATTTATTCAGTGAGAGTTGATGCTGATATCGATACCTTTCATACCCTTGTTCTTCCCACTTCCAGTATTTGGAAATAATTTCTATCTTCTGTCTTCCCCTTTAGATTTTAAGCTCCACGAGGGCAGGAAATGTGCACTTTACTTCCGTTATTAATAATAATATGGTATTCTTAAAGTGATTATTGTATGTCAAGTGTTTTGCCAGGTACATTCAGATCAGACAGAGTCCCTGTCCTACGTGGAGCTCTCAGTCTAAGAGGGAGGGAGAACAGGGATTGAATCCCATTTCAAAGATGAGCAAACTGTGCAGGCAGGAGATGGCAAAGAGAAGTAATGCCAGGATCTGGGCCAGAGCCAGGACCGGCATTCCTCCTGCCTCATATTCCCCCCAGGGTTCCAGACAGGGAGAGGCTCACCCGGCTCACAAACCTTCCCCCTTCCCCAAGTGGGGAATGCCTGCATCCTGACCTCTGACCCTGGACTTTTTTTCTGGAATCCCAGCTAGGATGAGGCTGGCTGTCCCAGCTCAGAGCTGCTCCTGCAAAGCCTGGACTCGTCTGGGCCCGCGGCCTGTTTGTGGGAGTGGGGTCCCAGAAGAAACTCTTCAGACATTCCTGGCTGGACAGAGCAGGGTGCTCAGCTCTCCGCTCGGCAATAATAAACTGGCCTCTGGTCTGCAGGAGCCTGGGCGGCCCCTCAATTCCCACCATGGGCAGGCTGCATGGGCACTGAAAGAGTGAATTAGTCTGCTTAGTCTGAGGCCAAAGGGGTGGTCACCCCTCCCTTCTGCAAACAAACCCAGCCCAACTAGAGCAGAAGGCCTCTGACTGCCCAGGACTAGGCTTCCATCAGTCAGTGGTATTTATTGAGTGCTTACTGTGTACAGAGCACTGAACTAAGCACTTCGGAGAGTACAATCTAACAGTATAACCGACACAGTCCCCGCCCATGGTGAGCTTACGGTCTAGAGAGGGAGACAGACAGTAGTATAAATAAATAAAATTACAGATATATACGTAAGTGCTGTGCGGCTGGGAGGGGGGATGAATAAAGGGAGCCAGTCAAAGCAACTCAGAAGAGAATGGGAGAAGAGGAAAGGCAGTCAGGGAAGGCCTCTTGGAGGAGATGTACTTTAAATAAGGCTTTGAAGCGAGGGAGAATAATTGTCTGTCAGACTTGAGGAAGGAGGGGGTACCAGTACAGAGGCAGGATGTGAGTGAGACATCAGCAGTGAGATAGATAAGACGGAGGTGAAGTATAAGGAGTGTCTGTTTGATGCCGAGGTGGATGGGCTACCAGTGGAGGTGCCTGGGGAGTGCAGAAACATAGCTTGTATGGTTTTGTAGAAAAATGATCAGGCAGCAGAGTGACGTATGGACGGGAGTTGGGAGAGACAACTGAGGCCCAGCTGGCTCTCTAGGGCAAGGCATAGGAGGGCATGGGGGCCTATTAGATAGGGGGACAGCAGAGGGGACAGGGGCATGTGCCAGTTCTTGGCAGGGGCTCAGCTGGGGGAGATGCTGACTTATTCCCTGTGAGCCAGGGCCGGTAGAGAGCAGGTCTCAGAGGTCCGGGCACCCCAGCTGGGAGCCCCCATAATAATAATAATAATAATAATAATAATAATGGCATTTCTTAAGCGCTTACTATGTGCAAAGCACTGTTCTAAGCACTGGGGCGGTTACAAGGTGATCAGGTTGTCCCACGTGGGGCTCACAGTCTTAATCCCCATTTTACAGATGAGGTAACTGGGGCTCAGAGAAGTTAAGTGACTTGCCCAAGGTCACACAGCAGACACGTGGCGGAGCTGGGATTCGAACCCATGACCTCTGACTCCAGAGCCCATGCTCTTTCCACTGAGCCACGCTGCTTCCAAGGGCCATCCACCTCCATTACTGCCTCTGCTGCCATCTTCGTTCATTCAATCATTCATTCAGTCGCATTTACTGAGTGCTTACCGTGTGCAGAGCACTGTACTAAGCACTTGGGAAGTACAAGTTGGCGACATACAGAGACGGTCCCTACTCAACAACGGGCTCACAGTCTAGAGGGGGGAGACTGTCAACAGATCAAAACATGTGGACAGGTGTCAAAGGCGTCAGAACAAATAGAATTAAAGCTAAAGCACATCATTAACAAAATAAATAGAATAGTAAATATGTACAAGTAAAATAAATAGAGCAATAAATCTGTACAAACACTGTTGGCTCTGGGGGCCAGAGCTCAGACCCACCACAGTCACACAGGTTCACACAGGCTCCCACAGCGAGAAGAGCCCAGGCCTGGAAATCAGACGGCCTGGGTTCGAATCCTGACTCCTCCACTCGTCTGCTGTATCACCTTGGGCGAGTCACTTAATTTCTTTGTGTCTCAACTTCCTCTACTGTAAATTGGGAAGTCAGTACCTGTTCTTCCTCCTACTTAGACTGTGTGCCCCATGTGGGAAAGGGAAGCCGTCCACCCCGATTATCATTTATTTACCCCAGTGCTTGTATGGTGCTTGGCATATAGCAAGAGCTTAACGAGTACCAGAATTGATTAATTAAGTAGAGTCCAGCCACCAGATGGCCCAGCAGTGGCTATTTTGTGGTCACCCTTCATATCCTGCTGTCTTCCTCTTATACCTGCCCCTCTCCTGAGACGATCTTAAGGAAGATATTTTTTTCTCTGGACTATGTGACAGGACACAAATATCCTCCTTCCTCCCTCCTTCCCCTCGGCAGCCCACTGTTCGCAGCCAGTGAGATCTAGACTGGAGATCTATTTGATGATGGTGATATTTATGATAATGATTATTATAACTATGGTATCTGTTAAGCATTTACTATGTGACAGGCACTGTACTAAGAGATGGGGTGGATATAATCAAATTGGGTTGGACACAGTGCTTATAATAATCATAATGATAATGATGGCATTTGTTAAGCGCTTACTATGTGCAAAGCACTGTTCAAAGCGCTGGGGAGATTACAAGGTGATCAGGTTGTCCCATGGGGGGCTCACAGTCTTAATCCCCATTTTACAGATGAGGGAACCGAGGCACCGAGAAGTTAAGTGACTTTGCCCAAAGTCACACAGCTGACAATTGGCGGGGCCGGGGTTTGAACCCATGACCTCTGACTCCAAAGCCCAGGCTCTTTCCAAGGAGCCACGCTGCTGAAGTGCTTATAAAAGTGCCAAGCACTGGGGCAGATAAAAGATCATCAACTCCTTCCCTCTTCGACCTACCCCATTTTACAGATGAGGAAAATGACCGGGATTAGAAGCTGAGTCTCTTGACTCTCACGCCCAGGCTCGTTCCTCAAAGAAACTTCCACCTTGCTCTGGACCAGAGCCAGCCAGTGGGCAGGAGGGGGTGACCAGCTGTAAAAAAATCCCCAGGCCAGAGAAAGCCATGCTGTTGGGTGGCCAGTCACCTGGTTTTATCCTCGACAGTCAGATTTCAGCAGGCCAGTCTCCAGTCCAGAAATGGGAATATTTATTTCCCAGCTGAGCCTCATCCTGCAGCTATTTGGGTGTGGCATCAGACATCATGCTGACCCCAGAGGAATGAAAACACAAGTTCTGGGGCAAGGGATCTCTACGTAGGATGGCACGATACATGTGCACTCACACTGCTTAGAGCGTCTAGTGTAGCGCATGTAATATCATTGGCAGCTCCTCGTCCCAAAGGCCTCCACGGATGGCTCTGGCTCTTCCGGAGCCTCCTACCTCCGCTACTGATGCTACCACCCTTATTCCACACCTCAGACCGCAGAGCAGGACTCCGCCCTGGGCTGGAGCAGATTCCGAAAGCGGCAGAAACAGGGCCCACCGAGTCCACTGAGGAGGGGGTTAGCCCAAAAAGCAACAAAACAAAACAGCACGGCCTCCTGGGAAAAACATGAGCCCGGAAGTCGGGAGACCTGGTTTCGATTCCTGGTTCCACCACCTATGTGCTGCGCAACCTCGAGTAAGCCACTGAACTTCTCTGTGCCTCAGTTTCCTCATCTATATGATGGGAATTCAATACCTGGTCTTCTTTCCCCCTTAGACTGTGAGCTCCATAAGGGACAGGGACTATGTCTGTTCTGATTATATTACCCCGGTGCATAGGACAGCACATAGTAAGGACTTAACAATTACCATAATTATTATTACTGTTTAACTGCTGCAGAGCATGGCTTCTCTTCCCTTAGACCACTGCCCCTACCCTGTTCCCCCCTTGTTTATTTATTTCTTCATTTTCATTCATGCATTCATTAATATTTGTATGTGTGTCTGTATGTTTGTATGTATGTATTCATTAGTATATGTTGCCAACCTGTACTTCCCAAGCACTTAGTGCTCTGCATACAGTAAGCGCTCAATAAATATGATTGAATGAATAGTATTTATTGAACGCTTTACTGGGCGCAGAGCAGTGTAGTAAGGGTTTAGGAGAGTACACTATAACAATAAACAGACCTGCCCACAACAAGCTTACCTTCTAGAGAGCATTAATATAAATAAATAAATTACAGCAATGTATTTAACTGCTGTGGGGCTGGGAAGAGGGATGAAGAAAGGGAGCAAGTCAGGGTGACGCAGAAGAGAGTGGGAGAAGAGGAAAGGAGGGCGTAGTCAGGGAAGGCTTCTGGGAGGAGATGTGTCTTCAATAAGGCTTTGAAGGTGGGGAGAGAAACTGTCCATCGGATATGAGGAGGGAGGGCATTCCAGGCCCTAAAGATGTTTTGAGGTGCCTGCTTCTGTGCATTCCCAGTAGTTAAGAGGTAAAAGAAATAATGTTTCCCACAGTCAGGCTGACATGAATTGAGTTGCTTTTACAGTAGAAGTGGTGGCTTGCGCCTGAGCCATCCTCACTCTCTCTTAAGATCCCCCAAACTTTTATGCTCCTAGAGAGGGTCTCAGGGTCTTCATCTCTGAGGGAAAAGACAACTCTGAGCATTGCTCTGGACTAAATTGTTGGACACACAGCTAAAAACACACATTGAAGGCAGTCTTTGCCCATAGGGAGTTTCTAATATTGTGGGGAAGATGAACACATAATAATAATAATAATAATAATAATAATAATAATAATAATAACTGTGGTATTTGTTAAGTGCTACTTGTCAAGGACTGTAATAATAATAATAATAATAATAATAATTATGGCATTTATTAAGCGCTTACTATGTGCAAAGCGATTTTCTAAGCGCTGGGGAGGTTACAAGGTGATCAGGTGGTCCCACGGGGGGCTCACAGTCTTAATCCCCATTTTACAGATGAGGTAATTGAGGCCCAGAGAAGTTAAGTGACTTGCCCAAAGTCCCTGTGGGACAACCTGATCACCTTGTAACCTCCCCAGTGCTTAGAACAGTGCTTTGCACATAGTAAGCGCTTAACAAATACCATCATCATTATTATTATTATTAAATAGCATGGCTAATGGACAAAGCATGGGGCTGGGAGCCAGAAGGACCTGGGCTTTGTCACTTGACTGCTGTGTGACCTTGGGCAAGTCACTTCACTTCTCTGTGCCTCAGTTACCTCATCTGTAAAATGGGGATTAAGAGTGTGAGCCCCATGTTGAGAGTGGACTTTGTCCAACCTGATGATCTTCTAGAGAAACAGCTCAGCTCAGTGGAAAGAGCCCGGGCTTTGGAGTCACAGGTCATGGGTTCAAATCCCAACTCTGTCAACTGTCAGCTGTGGGACTTTGGGCAAGTCAATTTACTTCTCTGTGCCTCAGTTCCCTCATCTGTAAAATGGGGGTTAAGACTGTGAGCCCCCCCATGGGACAACCTGATCACCTTGTAACCTCCCCAGTGCTTAGAACAGTGCTTTGCACATAGTAAGCGCTTAATAAGTGCCATTATTATTATTATTATCTACTCCAGTGCTTAGAACAGTGCCTGACATATAGTAAGTGCCTCAAAAATACCATAAAAAGGACGTATTGAGCCCCCATTTTTCAGATGAGGGAACTGAGGCCCAGAGAAAACTGACTCGCCCAAGGACACAGAGCAGGTAAGTGGCAGAGCCGGAATTAGAAACCGGGTCCTCTGATTCCCAGTCCTGTGCTCTTTCCAGCAGGTCATGCTACTTCTCCAAACATCCCACATAATAATCCTGATTTCCAAACATCCCAACTAAAGCCTCATCCCCAGCCCAGGAACAGCTGATTCCCAGTGCCACACCAATCAACCGTATTTATGGAGATCTTACTAGCTGTGCAGAGCACTATACTAGGCGCTTGGGAGAGTACAATACAGCAGACTTGGTAGATACATCCTATGACCTCAGAAAGGATTTTACAGTCTACAGGGAATAGCTCCAAACTATTCCCATCCTCCAGTTCTACAATCAATCAATCAATCAATCATATTTATTGAGCGCTTACTGTGTGCAGAGCACTGTACTAAGCGCTTGGGAAGTACAAGTTGGCAACATATAGAGGCGGTCCCTATTCATTCATTTATTCATTCATTCAATCATATTTATTGAGCGCTTGCTGTGTGCAGAGCACTGTACTAAGCGCTTGAGAAGTGCAAGTTGGCAACATATAGAGACGGTCCCTACCCAACAACGGGCTCACAGTCTAGAAGGGGGAGACAGACAACAAAACAAAACATGTGGACAGGTGTCAAAATCGTCAGAACAAATTGAATTATAGCTATAGGCACATCACATTAGTGTTCCAGGGAGACATCCTGAATCCTGCAAAACCCTGGACTCTTTGGTGGAAGGCTCAAACTGCCCTCCAGTCCTGCTCTGAAATAATAGTACTATTTGTTAAGCACTTACTATGTGCCAAACGCTGGGATATATAAAGATAACCAGGTTATGAGATTCAACATGGTCTCCTTCCCACATAGGGCTCACGGTCTAAGGTTGTGGGGGGAATAGGTACTTCATCTCCAATTTACAGAGGCCCAGAAAAGTTATGTGACTTGCCCAAAGTCACACGGGCGCAGCCAGGATGCGAACCCAGGTCCTCTGAGTGCCAAGTTTGTGTTCTTTCAACTACACCCCTTCGTCTCCTTCTGCTCTCCCCTTGGCTAGAGAGCAGAGGCCAAAGGTTGAGCTACTCCTGTGTTTTTCCTGTGGCAGCCGGCCAGACAAGCAAAATCTGGCTCAGGACAAGGATGGATGAGCCTGTGCCCCGTAAGCAGCGTGGCTCAGTGGAAAGACCCCGGGCTTGGGAGTCAGAGGTCATGGGTTCTAATCCCGGCTCCGCCGCTTGCCAGCTGGGTGACTCTGGGCAAGTCACTCAACTTCTCTGGGCCTCAGTGACCTCATCTGGAAAATGGGGCTGGAGACTGTGAGCCCCATGTGGGACAACCTGATCATCTTGTATCCCCCCACCCGCGCTTAGAACAGGGCTTGGCACATAGTAAGTGCTTAACAAATACCATCATTATTATTATTATTCTCAAGGGGCTGAGAGTCTATGTAGGAGAGAGAATGGGTTTTGTATCCCCATTTTATACTTGAAACTGAGGAGCAAAGATGCGCCCAGGTTTACACGGCATGCTTTGGCAGAGCATTATTATTATTATTATTATCTGAGGGCGACAGGAGGCAGGATGCCATCTTAGGCAGCCCCGTGGACGCACTACATAGAATTGGTTCCAGAAAAACTTTGAGAAGCAGCATAGCCTAGAAGAAAAGGCTGGTCCTGGGAGTAATGGGACCCGAGTCCTAATTCCAGTCCCACCACATGCCTGCTCTGTGACCTTCCTTATGACCTCTGTGACTCAGTATCCTCTGTATCCAGCGCTTAGAAGTGCTTTGCACATAGTAAGTGCTTAATAAATGCCATCATCACCTGTAAAATGGGGATTAAATACCACCTCTGGCTTCTATTTAAACCTTGAGCTCCACATTGGGCGGGGACTGTGTCTGATCCGATCAGAAGTATTTACTTCAGCACTTAGCGTAATGTTTGGCACAGAGTAGAAAGCACATGGGAATCAGCATGGCCTAGTGGAAAGAGCACAGGCTTAAGAGGCTTATTCCCAGCTCTGTCAAAGCACGCTGTGTAAACTTGGGCACATCTTTGCTCCTCAGTTTCAAGTATAAAATGGGGATACAAAACCCATTCTCTCTCCTACATAGACTCTGAGCCCCTCGAGAAGCACCACAGCCTAGTGGATACAGCCCAGGCTTGGGAGTCAGAAGGTCATGGGTTCTAATCCGGCTCTGCCACTTGTCTGCTGTGTGGCCTTGGGCAAGCCACTTAGCTTCTCTGTGCCTCAGTTCCCTCATCTGTCAAAAGGAGACTGTGAGCTCTATGTGTGACAGGGACTGTTTCCAACCCATTTATCGTGTACCTACCGCAGTGCTTAGAACAGTGTCTGGCACATAGTAAGCACTTACCAAATACTATTATTATTATTAGACAGGGACTGGTTCCAACCTGCTTAACTTGCATCTTCCCAGCACTTAGTGCTAAACATAATAAGCACTTAATAAATGTAATAAATAAATAGCAAGCGTTTAGCAAATTCCGCAATTGACAGAGAGAAGTGGGATAATGTGTTTATTGCCTCAGTGAAAACAGGCCAGGAACTTCCGATTGGCTTTCTCCATCGGGAGAATTGATCCAATGGCCCGGCCCCTGCTTGGTTACCAGGAGATGTGGTCTTCCTCGGGCTGGAGTGGGGCCTGTCCGGTTTGGGGGTCAGGGCCGCGGAGAGCGCAGAAGGCTCAGAGACTGGCGGGGAGCAGAAATCGGGGCTGGGTGTGGCTGAGTGAAAAGAGCACGGGTTTGAGAGTCAGAGGACATGGGTTCTAACCCCGGCTCCACCGCTAATCTGCTGTGTGACCTTGGACAAGTCACTTAACTTCTCTGTACTTCAGTTACCCCATCTGTAAAATGACAATGAAGACTGTGAGCCCCACGGGGGACAACCTGATTACCTTGTATCTTCCCCAGCGCTTAGAACAGTGCGTGGCACATAGTAAGCTCTTAATAAATACCATTTTTTATTACCATCATTCCACCGGCCAGGGAAGGTCACTGGTAGATACAAGGTCCCCACCAACCCCTGGCCATGCCCCCCAGCCCCTCAGCCCCACCTCCACGCCGAGATTCCCCAGGGCCCGCGTTGTCGCTCTGTTCCTACTGTTCCCAGGAAGAGAAAGCCCAGGCCTGCCTGGACCTGGAAGGGGGCAGAAAAATGTAAATAGATGAGAAACATGGCTAGTCATCCCCAGGCCCCCACATACGAAGCACCAGGGGCTGTGCTGGCCAGGGCAGGAATTCAGCCCAGTGATCTGGGTCTAGGCAAGAAGGTCTGGTTTTATCCAGTTTCCAGCTGCACCTCCCCTACTAAGAAAGACCCAGACATTCTTCAGAGCTAAGCTACCCTCTGCCTCAGGTCCTGCCTCCAAACTCCTGCACCCTGACTTTGGACGGGACAGAAAGTCCTCGAGTAGAAGGCTCGGGGGTCCTTCTGGGAAACAGAGGCGATGACATCCTCGTGTTATACTGCCTGGCCCTGGGAACCTCCTATGATGTCACATGAGTGCCAGAGGGGCCTAAGAGGTGGCCCTAGGAGAGGGTTTAATGGGGTGTAGGTGAGGGGATTCTGAGAGAAAAGGGATTTCATTCATTCATTCATTCATTCATTCAATTGTATTTATTGAGTGCTTACTGTGTGCAGAGCACTGTACTAAGCGCTTGGGAAGTACAATAAGATGAGAGACTGAGCCAGCAGGGTAGTGGTTTGGATGGAGAGGAAAGGGAGGATCTTGGCGATGTTGTGGAGGTGAGACTGGCAGGATGGATCCAGTGACGTACTGGATGTGAGGGGTGAACGAGAGAGCGGAGTCAAGGATGGCCCTGGATGGCCCTGGGAACCTCCTATGATGTCACATGAGTGCCAGAGGGGCGTAAGGGGTGGCCCCAGGAGAGGGTTTAATGGGGTCGGGGTGAGGGGATTCTGAGAGGAGAGGGATCCCTGGGGAAGTCTGGGGTGGCAGAATTCAAGCACCTCAGTTCTCAGTTGCAGCTTCCAGCCTCCAGCCCATAGCCCCCAGCCCCAGCTATAGTCACCAGTGTAATAATAATAATAATACTAATGATAACATTTATTAAGCGCTTACTCTGTGCAAAGCACTGTTCTAAGCGCAGTGGAGGTTGCACGATAATCAGGTTGTCCCACGGGGGGGCTCACAGTCTTCATCCCCATTTTCCAGACGAGGTCACTGAGGCCCAGAGAAGTGAAGTGACTTGCCCAAAGTCACCCAGCTGGCAATGGGCGGAGCGGGATTCAAACCCACGACCTCCGACTCCAAAGCCTGGGCTCTTTCCACTGAGCCACGCTGCTCCTCTCCAGTCACAGCCCTCAGCCCACTGATCTAGGCCCCAGCCCCCAGCCACAGTTCATTCCCCCCAGCTGCACACGCAGCCCACAGTTCCCAGTCACCACTGACAGCCCGTACGGCTGCCAGCCGCAGCCCCCATCCACAGCCCCCAGCCATCGCCCTCATCCCCCCAGTCAACCTACGCATCAAGCAAAAACTCCTCACCCTGGGCTTCAAGGCTGTCCATCCCCTCGCTCCCTCCTACCTCACCTCCCTTCTCTCCTTCTCCAGCCCAGCCCACACCCTCCACTCCTCTGCTGCTAACCTCCTCACCGTACCTCACTGTCGCCCATCCCGTTGTCGACCCCCAGCCCACGTCCTCCCCCGGCCCAGAATGCCCTCCCTCTGCACATCCGCCAAGCTCGCTCTTTTCCTCCCTTCCAAGCCCTATTGAGAGTTCACCTCCTCCAGGAGGCCTTCCCAGACTGAGCCCCCTTTTTCCTCTCTTCCTAGCCCAACCTCCTTCCCCTCCCCACAGCCCTCTCCAGCAGAGCCCCCAATCCGGGGTCCATGGCAGCAGGAAGAGCCAGGGCCAGGGCTGTGTGAACGGGAGTGAACTTGGACCCCAGGATGCTGCTAAAACCAACCTGTCCTCTTGGCAGTATTTTCTCTCAAGACCTAATGGAGGTTCTGCCCCAAGTCAGGGCCCGCCCTGTGGCCTCCACATTCCCCTGCCTTGATTTTCCCCAGAGGTCAACAGGGGAGTCCAAATGCCAGATCACCCATTCACAAGAATGGAGGACTAGGGTTGGGGGACTGAGGGCGGCCACCTCCTCAGCCTGGGCCAGATTCTGCCCAAGATGAGCCAGATTGTGTCAAGCAGAATAAATACCTTTTGTTTGGGGTTTTTGGGGGGTTGAACAAGTAATTTTGCTGCGAAGAATATACAGATTCAGCCCTGGGGGAAAGTCATGCTGAGGACAGACTGAGATTGACTGTGTCCTCCACTCCAGACCAGTGCCTATCCGGTAATAATAATAATAATGGCATTTATTAAGCACTCACTATGTGCAAAGCTCTGTTCTAAGCGCTGGGGAGGTTACAAGGTGATCATGTTGTCCCACGTGGGGCTCACAGTCTTCATCCCCATTTTACAGATGAGGTAACTGCGGCCCAGAGAAGTGAAGTGACTTGCTCAAAGTCACATGGCTGACAAGTGGCGGAGCTGGGATTTGAACCCATGACCTCTGACTACAAAGCCCGGGCTCTTTCCACTGAGCCACGCTGATCCAGACACATATTACACCCAAGTCCCTGGCCTGGTCCTGGAGAATCTCTAGGTTCCTTCAGTTTATCTAAGCTTTCTTAGTCCTCTCTCTCCCAAACTCTGGGCTGCTCTGGATCCTGGAAACAGGACCACTATTTACTGAGCACCTATCAGGAGCACAACACTGTTCTGGGTGTCTACTGGATGCCTTCTGGATGTCAACTGCTGTACTGAGAGTCTTCTGTGTGAATCAGTCAGCTGCATTTATTGAGCACTTACTGGGTGCAGAGCACTGTACTAAGCACACAGAACAGCACAGTATAACAATATAACAGGCAAATTCCCTGCCCACAGTTAGCTTACAGTCCAGAAGGAAAACAATTGTGATATTTGTTAAGCTCTTGCTATGTGACAGGCACTGTTCTAAGTGCTGGGCAGTGGGGTTGGGGGGAATACAGGCAAATTGAGTGGGGCACAGAGGTTCACGTATGCCTTTTTCCCAATTCTGCTGTCCTCAGCAACCCAGGCTTGGGAGCCTCACTCTGGCTGTGGATCTGCTGGAAACCACGTCCCGCGGCTTCATCCGAAAAGCAACTTGGCCGAGTGGAAAGAGCACGGGCCTGGGAATCAGAGGACCTGGGTTCTAACCCCGCCTCCACCTCTTGTCTGCCTCGCGATCTTAGGCCCTCAGTCCCTTCATCTGCAAAATGGGGAGTCAATGCATTTTCTCCCCACTACTTAGACTCAGAGCACCATGGGAGATCTGATTATCTCATTTCTACCCCATCTCTTAAACCAGTGCTTGGCACATAGTAAGCACTTAACAAATATAATTATTATTAGCGCTATTATTATTATTGCTAAGTGAAGGCAATTGGCAGGGGCCCCTCGATGGAAAACAGTGGTCTTGGCCTTTCTTCTTCAGGGCTCAGAAACAAGGCCATACTCATTATGACCTTGCCGGAGAAATCTGCTTCATCAATCAATCAGTCAATCAATTAGTTGTATTTATGGAGTGCTTATGGTGTGCAGAGCGCGGCTCAGTGGAAAGAGCGCGGGCTTGGGGTTCAGAGGTCATGGGTTCGAATCCCAGCTCCACAACTTGTCAGCTGTGTGACCTTGGGGAAGCCATTTAACCTCTCTGTGCCTCAGTTACCTCATCTGTAAAATGGGGATTAAGACCGTGAGCCCCAAGTGGGATGATCTGATCACCTTGTATCCCCCCCAGCGCTTAGAACAGTGCTTTGTTATTATTATTACACCATTATTATTATTACAAAGTGTTTGGGCTAGTACGATAAAGCAAAACTGGTCGATATGTCCCCTGCCCACAAGGAGCTTACAGTCTAGAGGGGGAGACAGTCTTTAAAATAAATTACAGGCATGTGTTGGGGGAACTGAGTGAAATAGAGGGTGCAAACTCTAATGTTAAAGTGATGCAGAAGGAAGAGGGAGTAGGGGAAATGTGGGTTTAGTAAGCTCTTGTGGGCAGTGAATGTGTCTGTTTATCACTGTATTCTCCCATGCCCTTAGTACAGTGCTCTGCACACAGTAAGTGCTCAATAAGTACAGCTGACTGACTAAACTTGGACATTGAGCCCTAGAAGAAAGGAAGACTTGAGCCGGGCTTCGCTCGGCCACGCTGCTTCCCTGGCAATCCACCAGAGAACAGTTCCTCTCCCGCTAGTGGCATGCCCACAGCATGGCTTGGCTCTCCAGGATCTCCACGCTTTCTCAGGAATGAGATAGAGACAGGAACAAAGGCTTTTCCCCGGGCCAGAGAAAGGGAAATGGAAGTGTTAATGTTTTCCATCCATCCTCCCGGCCCCTGTAAATGGCCAAGCTAAAGTCCCGGATGGTTTACGATAAGCAGCAGAGCTGTCTGCAAACCACATTCCAGAGGAGTTGAGAAATTGCTTTCTTGTGCGGGAACAGAGCCCTGCCCTTGAAGATGTGAAGATTATTTCTCTGCTCAACAATAGTCTTCAAAGTTGCTGCCTGTACTGTTCTTCAAAGAATCGATTCTGTTTTAGACCGAAATACCTTTCAGAAGATGGAAGCCTTTTCCTTGAGCAACTTAATTTCTCTGTTCTAATCTTGCTTTTTGTCTGGTGGAAGTGGTTTCTTCGAGCCAGGCATCGTTTTTAGGAAACCAAGATCCTCTAACTTGGAAGTCATTAATTGGTTCACGGGTGCGTAGACTTTGAGGACAGAAACTATCAAATACCAAAATGGAAGTTCTTCAAAAGAATGTAGCTTCCAGGAGCTGGGGAACAGGAAACCTGGTCCCCTCTTTGAACTATGGGGGTTTGGATAAAGTAGTCCCCAGTTCTGCCACACACTTGTGTGGCCAAATTCCTCCAATGTCCTTGTCACCCTACGGATAATAGAAATAATGGTATTTGTTAAGCACTGACCATGTCCCAAATGGAGGAGTAGCTATAAGATCATCAGGGTGGGCTCAGTCCCGGTCCCAGAGTCTAAGTATGAAGGAGAACAGATATTGAATCCCCATTTTACAGATATGGCACAGAGATGTTAAAGATAATAATAATAATAATGGTGCTTGTTTAGTGCTTTAGAGAAGCAGCGTGGCTCAGTGGAAGGAGCACGGGCTTTGGAGTCAGAGGTCATGGGTTCAAATCCCGGCTCCGCCACTTGTCAGCTGTGTGACTTTGGACAGGTCACTTCACTTCTCTGTGCCTCAGTTCCCTCATCTGTAAAATGGGGATTAAGACCGTGAGCCCCCATGGGACAATCTGATCACCTTGTAGCCTCCCTAGCGCTTAGAACGGTGCTTTGTACATAGTAAGTGCTTAATAAATGCCATAATTATTATTGTTATTACTATGTGCCAGGCACTATACTAAGCACTTGGGAGGATACAAGCAAATTGGGTCGGACACAGTCCCCATCCCATGTGGGGCTCACGGTCTCGATCCCCATTTTCCAGATGAGGGAACTGAGTCACAGAGAAATGAAATGCCATGCCCAAGGTCACAGAGCAGACAAGTGGTAGAACCGGGACTAGAATCCAGGTCTTCTGATTCCTAGGCCCAGGCTGTTTTCAGGAGGCCAAGTTGCTTCCCAGTACAGACGTCAATCTATGCGTTTCTAAGTTCACCATCACCTCGTCCCCTGCCCTATCACTCTTCTGCCTGAATGTCCCTAACTGTCTCGTACCACTCCAGGCAAAGAAGAATTTTTTCTGCCCCTGGGCATAATAATAATGATAATAATCGCATTTATTAAGTGCTTACTATATGCCAAGCACCATTCTGAGCGCTGAACACCCTCGCGCTAAGAGCTAAACGCTAAGCATCCTCTCTCATCCCCAACTCTTTAGTCAAGTAACCCTGCCCAGCCCTGAATTCCCTCATATCTTGTAAAGTGTCAGTTCAAAATTCAACTCCCCCAGGAAGCCTTCCCTCATTACCCCAGATCCATTTTCTGCCACTAACTGATCATCTCTTCTGTAGCTCTTTATCTATGATACACTCTATATTTTAGGGTGTGAATTCAATTTACGATCCTATATAAATGTGCATAATACAATACTATTTATGCAATTAGCATTCATTTGCCCATACTGTCTAGGCATTAGATTGTGAGCTAGATCTGACCAAATTATAGAGCCACCCAGCTCTTGATCCTGTTCAATACTGTTCTAAGCTCCGGGTTAGATACGAACAAATTGATCAGATCAGACACAGGCCCTGTCCCAAATGGGGCTCGCAGTCTAAATAGGAGGGAGAACCGGTATAGAATCCCCGTTTTAAAGTTGAGGAAACTGAGGCACAGAGAAGCCAAGTGACTGATCCAGGGTCACACAGCAGACAAGTGGTGGAGTTAGGATTAGAATCCAGGTCCTTCGACTCCCAGACCTGAGCTCTCTCCATCCATTAGGCCACACTGCTTCTCATTACATTGCACGAAACTTCGCTAGCTCTGTACTGATTGTCTACCTCCCTTGGTCACCTTAAGGACCCTTGGGTGGATTTCAAAGAGCAGAGGGAGGCCCATTTCCTGATCTCTCCATGACACCTGGTTCTCCCTGAATCCTCCTCCCTGCCAGGGAGGTCACCCGGCATCCCCCGCTGTGGGAAAACCGGTCCTGGAGGGCTTCCTGGGACAGAGGGAGGGAGAGAGATGGAGGGATCATGCAGGAAGACTGGTAGGCCATGTCTGCCAGGAGGAAGTGGTGGAGGAAACAGGTGAATGATGTCCTCTGCCTCTCTCCACCTCCTTTTTCTCCTCTCACCCTCTTTCTGGTCCACCTTACTCTTAGGTGTGCTGGTCTCTGTTCTTATATAAAACCTGTCTTGAATCACCTCACATTGGATTTCCAATCTGAGGTCAGAGAGGAGCAGATGGGAGTTGGCGGGGAAACTTCATGAGCAGAGAGGGTGGGATCTGAGAGGAGAACTCTGCTGGTCATACCATAAACCCTAAGCCTCTTGGTCCCTTCCCTACATGCCATTGTAACTACCCATTCTAGTATTATTATTATTATCGTTCATTCATTCATTCAATTGTATTTATTGAGTGCTCACTGGGAAGTACAAGCACTTGGGAAGTACAAGTTGGCAACATATAGAGACGGTCCCTACCCAACAACGGGCTCACAGTCTAGAAGGGGGAGACAGGCAATAAAACAAAAAATGTGGACGGGTGTCAAGTCATCAGAACAAATAGAAATAAAGCTGGATGCCCATTATTAACGAAATAAATAGAATAGTAAATATGTACAAGTAAAATCAATCAATCAATAAATCAATCGTATTTATTGAATGTTTACTGTGTGCAGAGCACTGTACTAAGCGCTTGGAAGTACAAGTTGGCAACATATACAGTCCCCACCCAACAGTGGGCTCACAGTCTAGAAGAATAATAAATAATAATAAATAATAATAGAGTAATAAATCTGTACAAACATATATACAGGTGCTGTGGGGAGGGGAAGGAGGTAGGGCTGGGGGGATGGGGAGGAGGAAAGGAAAAAGTGAAAATAATTATCACTATTATTATCATTACATACGTGAAGCAGTTGCTATGTGTCGTGCACTATTCTAAGCGCTGGGTAGATAGAAGTTAATCAGGTTGGACACAGTTCCTGTCCCACACTGGGCTCCCAGTTTAAATAGACGTGAGGGTATGAGGCCCAGGGAGAGTGAACCCATGAATGGCAAAGGATTTCAAGAGGTCATTTAGTCCATCCCCCTGTTTCCAACAGGACCCCCCAGCCTATCTAACCCAAGGGACTCGATTCTCTGTTTTTCCGCTGTCCTGCAGCCCTGGATTCTGGTCGGAAGGACCCCCGCTGTGTTAGCATACCAACCAGACCTGATCCCCAGACCTCCCAGCCCCCGCCCCAGAACCCCCAGAGGAATGGTGTATATTATTCTCCCAGCTTAACACATACCAACAGCCCAAATTCCTTCGCACGGTTTATCCCTTTTGCGGCTGAATGTTTAGTTCTCGCAAACAGTTGTCCCTTGCGGAGCCAAATCCTTGGCTTTCAACACCACTTCCTTCCAACCAATAGGTCCTGGCCCCAGCAGCTAGCCAACCTCTGCCTCTGCAAGAGGAAAAGCATTCCTTGAGTTCATTCAAATCATGTCGAGCAATCCACCAGTCTATCCATAGTATTTATTCAGCAGAGCGCTGTAATAAGCACTTCAAAGCAGGCACCAGAAGCAGCGTGAGGAAATACCGGGAAGCCAGCAGGCCTGGGTTCTAGTCCTGACTCCGCCACTTGCCCGCTACGTGATGCCCGGCAAATCACTAAACTTCTCTGTGCCTCCGTTTCCGCGTCTAAAAATGGGAACTAAATACCTGACCCCCCCTCCCCACTGGAAGGTGAACCTCTCATGGGACAAGGTCTACGTATAACCTGACTATCCTTCACCCAGTGCTTAGTAGATACCACAATTAGTATTATTAAAGCCCACGGTTCCTGTCCTAACGAAGTCTAATGGGGAAGATGGGTAGTGGTGAGCAAATGGAAGTTCAGGCTATGCAGTGGACTTCTGTGGGCAGGAAGGGGCATCCCATCCTGGGGAAGGAGCTCTGGAGATATTTCTGGTCCCCTGGGCTCCGGCCTCCGTAGGAGTTGGACCTATGATTAGCCAGGAGCAAATCTTTCCAATTTTTCCTCCAGTGATTCCGCCTGGATTCTTGTCCATGAATCTGTGCAAACTCCCTGAAACATGCTCCTTCCTGACTACTGTAGATGTAA
This sequence comes from Tachyglossus aculeatus, assembly GCF_015852505.1. NCBI lineage: Eukaryota > Metazoa > Chordata > Mammalia > Monotremata > Tachyglossidae > Tachyglossus > Tachyglossus aculeatus. Next base: position 48,036,707 of record NC_052067.1, read on the forward strand.
GGTCCTTGTGGTCAGGGATCTTGTCTGTCAATCGATCAAGCAATCAATCAATCCATCATATTTATTGAGCACCTACTCTGTACTGAGCACCTTAGAGAGTGCAATACAAGAGAGTTGATAGACACGTTCCTCCTCCACAAAGAGCTTACAGTCTAGAGGAGAGAGAGACATTAATTACAATAAATCCCGACTCCGCCACTTGTCAGCTGTGTGATTTTGGACAAGTCACTTCACTTCTCTGAGCCTCAGTTACCTCATCTGTCAAATGGGGATTAAGAGTGAGAGCCTCCTGTGGGACAACCTGATCACCTTGTAACCTCCCCAGCACTTAGAACAGTGTTATGTGCATAGTAAGTGCTTAACAAATGCCATTATTATTATTATTATTATTATTATTAAATGATGGGTGTGTACGAAAGTTCTATGGGGTTAAGGGTGAGGTGAATAGAGGGAATACCAACTCTCCCACATTGTACTCTCCCAAGCGCTTAGTACAGTGTTCTGTGCACAATAAACACTCAATAAATTTGATTGTTTCCTTTAGGTTTTCCAGTCATGATCTCGTCCCAAAGACCCCAGAGCCAGGGTTGGACTAGTGTGGGGATTTCAAGACTTCCTTGCCTTCACGGGCACAACTGGATACTTACCTAGCCCAGCTCTGCCTCCTGTGTATAGAATGCAGCAGAGAGGAGGATGGAAACACAAAGGGTGAAGAAATTAGGGGGTCTTCCCTCCCTCCTTCCCTCCCCCTTGAGTAAGACACCCAAACCCCAGGACAAAAAGGAAGGAGAAAGCAGTAAAGATTTTCCTAAGCTGGGACCATGAGAAGCAGAGGAAGGAAGTAGAGGGGGAGAAAGGGAGGGGGAGAGGAAGGATAGGAGGGAAAGAAGGAGGGACGGAGGGAAGGAGGGAGAGGGGAAGAAAGAAGAAGAATGCCTAGATAGTTTGTAACCTTTATTTACAACTATTCCCTCACTCAAACATTTTATACTCATCTACACAGGACTACTGTCTTTCCCATTAGACTGTAATCTCCTCAGGGGTAAGGACCTTATTTTATGGTTTCTGCTGTAACGCCCGGCATCTAGTGTACACACAGTAACAATAACAATACTAATAATGATGGTTGTTTGTTAAGCACTTACTATGGGCCAGGCACTGTACTAAGTGCTGGATAGTAACTGCGGCATTTGTTAACCATTTACAGCTGACAATTGGCAGAGCAGGGATTTGAACCCTTGACCTCTGACTCCAGAGCCCGGGCTCTTTCCATTGAGCCGCCCTGCTTCTGGGGATGGGGAGGCGATGGCAGTAGGGGAGGACCAGACCCATTGTTTGGGCTGGACATCACAGAGTCAACAGAGCAGTGACCCTATGCATTGCCATGGAGAGGGCAGTAATTCATTCATTCAATCGTATTTATTGAGCGCTTACTGTGTGCAGGGCACTGTACTAAGCACTTGGGAAGTACCAAATGGCAACACATCGAGACGGTCCCTACCCAACAATGGGCTCCCAGTCTAGTAGCGAGAAGCAGTGTGACTCAGTGGAAAGAGCCCAGGCTTTGGAGTCAGAAGTCATGGGTTCAAATCCCGGCTCTGCCAATTGTCAATCAATCAATCAATCGTATTAATTGAGCGCTTACTGTGTGCAGAGCACTGTACTAAGCGCTTGGGAAGTACAAGTTGGCAACATATAGAGACAGTCCCTACCCAACAGTGGGCTCACAGTCTAGAAGGGGGAGACAGAGAACAAAACCAAACATATTAACAAAATAAAATAAATAGAATAGATATGTACAAGTAAAATAAATAAATAGAGTAATTAATATGTACAAACATATATACATACATACAGGTGCTGTGGGAAAGGGAAGGAGGTAAGATGGAGGGGATGGAGAGGGGGACAAGGGGGAGAGGAAGGAGGGGGCTCAGTCTGGGAAGGCCTCCTGGAGGAGGTGAGCTCTCAGTAGTGCCTTGAAGGGAGGAAGAGAGCTAGCTTGGCGGATGGGCAGTGGGAGGGCATTCCAGGCCAGGGGGATGATGTGGGCCGGGGGTCGACGGTGGGACAGGCGAGAATGAGGCCTAACGGTGAGGAGATTAGTGGTAGAGGAGCAGAGGGTGTGGGCTGGGCTGGAGAAGGAGAGAAGGGAGGTGAGGTAGGAGGGGGAGAGGGGATGGACAGCCTTGAAGCACAGGGTGAGGAGTGTCTGCCTGATGTGCAGTTTGATTGGTAGCCACTGGAGATTTTTGAGGAAGGGAGTAACATGCCCAGAGCATTTCTGGACAAAGACAATCTGGGCAGCAGCGTGAAGTATGGATTGAAGTGGGGAGAGACAAGAGGATGGGAGATCAGAGAGAAGGCTGATGCAGAAGTCCAGACGGGATAGGATGAGAGCTTGAATGAGCAGGGTAGCGGTTTGGATGGAGAGGAAAGGGCAGATCTTGGCAATGTTGCGGAGCTGAGACCGGCAGGTTTTGGTGACGGCTTGGATGTGAGGGGTGAACGAGAGAGCGGAGTCGAGGATGACACCAAGTTTGCAGGCTTGTGAGACGGGAAGGATGGTAGTGCCATCCACAGTGATGGGAAAGTCAGGGAGAGGGCAGAGTTTGGGAGGGAAGACAAGGAGTTCAGTTTTGGACATGTTGAGTTTTAGGTGGCGGGCAGACATCCAGATGGAGATGTCCTGAAGGCAGGAGGAGATGCGAGCCTGGAGAGACGGGGAGAGAGCAGGGGCAGAGATGTAGATCTGGGTGTCATCAGCGTAGAGATGGTAGTTGAAGCTGTGGGAGCAAATGAGGTCACCAAGGGAGTGCGTGTAGATCGAGAACAGAAGGGGACCAAGAACTGAACCTTGGGGAACCCCCACAGTAAGGGGATGGGAGGGGGAGGAGGAGCCTGCAAAAGAGGCTGAGAATAAATGACCACTGTGTGACTTGGGGCAAGTCACTTCACTTCTCTGGGCCTCAGTTCCCTCATCTGAAAAATGGGGATGAAGACTGTGAGCCCCCCGTGGGACAACCTGATCACCTTGTAACCTCCCCAGCACTTAGAACAGTGGTTTACATGTAGTAAGTGCTTAATAAATGCCATCATCATCATTATTAGTAGTAGTAATTCTAGATTGTAAGCTCCCTGGCTAGAATGTAAGAACCTGAAGGGTAGGGATTGTGTCTACTAGCTCGATTTTATTCTTCCAAGTGCTTAGTACAGTGCCCTGCCCAAAATAGTTAATATTACTGACTGACCGATCGATTAAGTAATAATAATAATAATGATGGCATTTGTTAAACACTTACTATGTGCAAAGCACTGTTCTAAGCGCTGGTTGTTGCTAGGAAACACCACCTGGGGTGGGGAGGGGGAGTCGGCTGGGAGACGGTTCTGGAAAGAAACAGATGGCACAGACTCAGTGGGTGTGAGATGGATTTCTGTCCAAGCTCCTCACCCCTCACCCAACCCCCGGGGAAGAGCTCCCATTGAGAGCACCAAGGGGGCCATGGCATTTTGCTCCCACGCAGAGGAGAAGGGACACCAAGTCAGGACCTGTGGTAGACCCCCAACCCATCTCCAACTCTTCCCACATCCCCTGAACTCCCTGAAATGAAATCAATCAATCAATCGTAGTTAGTGAGGACTCGGTCTAAGTGCTTGGGAGAGGACAGTGTAACAGAGTTGGCAGACATGCTCCCTGTCAACGAGAAGGATACAGTCTGGAGGGGAGACAGACATTAATATAAATAAATAAGTTGTGGACAGGGACATAAGTGTTGTGGGACTGAGGACGGGGTGAAGAAAAGGTGGAAATCTGAGTGCAAGGGCAACGCAGGAGCGGGAGAAGAAGACGTGAGGGTTTAGTTGAGAAACACCTCTCTGGTGTGAACTGCTTTTAATTCATTCATTCAGTCATATTTATTGAGGCTTACTGTGTGCAGAGCACTGTACTAAGCGCTTGGAAAGTACAAGTCAGCAACAAATATCCCTGCCTGCAATGGGCTCACAGTCTAGAAGGGGGAAGACAGGCAACAAAACAAGTAAACAGGCATCAGTAGCATAAATATCAATCAATAATAATAATGGCATTTTTTAAGCGCTTACTATGTGCAAAGCACTTTCTAAGCATTGGGTAATGATGATATTTGTTAAGCACTTCCTATGTGCAGAGCACTGTTCTAAGTGCTGGTTGTCCCACGTGGGGCTCACTGTCTAAATCCCCATTTTACAGATGAGGAAACTAAGGCCCAGACCAGTGAAGTGACTTGCCCAAAGTCACACAGCTGACAAGTGGCAGAGCCAGGATTCGAACCCATGACCCCTGACTCCCAAGCCCAGGCTGTTGCCACTAAGCTATGTGAGCCTCACGTGGGACAACCTAATTACCTTATAATAATACCAATAATAATGATGGCATTTGTTATGCGCTTACTATGTGCAAAGCACTGTTCGTAGCGCTGGGGAGGATAGAAGGCGATCAGATTGTCCCATGTGGGGCTTACGGTCTTCGTCCCCATTTTACAGATGAGGTAATAAGGCACAGAGAAGTTAAGCGACCTGCCCAAAGTCACACAGCTGGCAATTGGGAGAGCTGGGATTTGAACCCCTGACCTCTGGCTCCCAAGCCCGTGCTCTTTCCACTGAGCCACGCTGCTTCTCAGAATTATAGATATATATGCATCATTAATATAAATAAATAGAATGATAAACATGTACATATTTACACAGGAGCAGTTGCGGGGAAGGGCGTAGAGCAAAGAGAGTGAGTTGGGCGATGGGGAGGGGAGGAGGAGGAGAGGAAAAGCAGATCTTAGTCTCAGACTGTGAGCCCACTGTTGGGTAGGGACTGTCTCTATATGTTGCCAATTTGTACTTCCCAAGCGCTTAGTACAGTGCTCTGCACATAGTAAGCGCTCAATAAATACGATTGATGATGATGAGGAAGAGTGACAGGCTCTGGTATATGAAGGGGGATAGGGTCCTCCCTGGTGAGAGGGAGGATGTGAGAAAGGGGTCAACAGCAAAAATGGACAAGATTGAGGTACAGTGAGTAGGTTGGCATTAAAAGAGTGAAGTGGGAGAACTGGGAGGTCATAGGAAATCAGCCAGGTAAGGTAATAATAATAATAATAATAATAATAATAATAATAATAACAATGGTATTTGTTAAGCGCTTACTATGTGCAAAGCATTGTTCTAAGCGCTGGCACTGTTGTAAGCGCTGAGGAAAGCTAGGAAGGGGCAAGGTGATTGAGTGATTTAAGTGATTTACGTGATTGAGTGATTTGAGTGATTTAAAGAAGTTTTTGTTTGATGAAATTCCTTACCAAATAGCATTGACCCGTGCCACCTGAAACTCCCCATCCGACCAGAAAGCTGGGCTTCTAAAACAAGAGTGCAATTTGTCGCCTACTGGATAGAGCCCGGGCCTAGGAGCCAGAGGACCTGGGTTCTAATTCTGGCTCTCCCACTTGACGTTCAGCAAGTACCTTAACTCCTCTGGGCTTCAGTTTTCTCAGCTGCAAAATGGGGATTCAATAATTCTTCTCCCTCCGACTTATAAGCAAGTACCTTAACTTCTCCGTGCTTCAGTTTTCTCAGCTGCAAAATGGGGATTCAATCATTCTTCTCCCAAGTGGGACAGGAACTCTATCTGGTCTGACTAACCAGATACAGTTAGTCAGATAGATAGATAGATTAGTCAGATTAGATAGATAATCTATCTGATAGATAGATAGATAGATAATCTATCCCGGAGCTTAGAACAGTGCCAGACTCACAGCAAGTGCTTAACAAATACCATTAAAAAAAAATTACGTGCGGATTTCTCCTATCAATTTAGAAAATATTAGACCAAGTCAATGAATGAAAAGCTCTCCCCTGCCTCTTTCTGGAGATTCTTCTCTGGTTTAACCCAGTTTGCTAAGTCACTTAGAGGCCTTTAAGTAAAATGAGACCCTAACGATGTCGCTGCCATGAATAATGAATAGTACTTGCACAACCTTCCAAACAGAATCCATTCTCATTCGATTAGAGGTTTCCTCAAGACGCACGAGTTCATTACGGGCGTCTTCGCATCCTTCTTGTCTCTTTCGTTTCTTTGTCTCGTCCGGGCCTGAGACCGGGGAAAGCGAGCTTGTCCACCACCTCTGGAGGCTACCGGGAGGTCGGAATGGCTCTGTGGGTGTTGACACTGAAAACCTCAGCTAGTCCTCCCGGAGGACGAAGCTGACCCCAGAGGCAGAGAGACCTGGCAGATAGAGCATCGGATGCGGAGAGAATATCTGGCCTTCTGGTTTTCCCGCTCAGGCAGTTGCCTCTCCCCTCTCCTCTAGCTGCCCCAGCCACCTGCAGGAATTGCTCTATGTCACGTCGGTAAACACCCCAGCCCGAAGCACTCGGGCAAGCTCAACATGAGATGGGGTTCCCATCCAGCTCAGAGTTTTGTCATTTGTTTTGTTTTTTTTTAAAAAAAAATGGTATTTCATTCATTCATTCAATCAATCGTATTTATTGAGCACTTTACTGTGTGCAGAGCGCTTGGGAAGTACTTTCTCAGTCTCTTTTGCAGGCTCCTCCTCCCCCTCCCATTCTCTCACTGTGGGGGTTCCCCAAGGTTCAGTGCTTGGTCCCCTTCTGTTCTCGATCTACACGCACTCCCTTGGTGACCTCATTCGCTCCCACGGCTGCAACTATCATCTCTACGCTGATGACACCCAGATCTACATCTCTGCCCCTGCTCTCTCCCCCTCTCTCCAGGCTCGCATCTCCTCCTGCCTTCAGGACATCTCCATCTGGATGTCTGCCCGCCACCTAAAGCTCAACATGTCGAAGACTGAACTCCTTGTCTTCCCTCCCAAACCTTGCCCTCTCCCTGACTTTCCCATCTCTGTTGACGGCGCTGCCATCCTTCCCGTCTCACAAGCCCGCAACCTTGGTGTCATCCTCAACTCCGCTCTCTCATTCACCCCTCACATCCAAGCCGTGACCAAAACCTGCCGGTCTCAGCTCCGCAACATTGCCAAGATCCGCCCTTTCCTCTCCATCCAAACCGCTACCCTGCTCATTCAAGCTCTCATCCTATCCCGTCTGGACTACTGCATCAGCCTTCTCTCTGATCTCCCATCCTCATGTCTCTCTCCACTTCAATCCATACTTCATGCTGCTGCCCGGATTATCTTTGTCCAGAAACGCTCTGGGCATACCACTTCCCTCCTCAAAAATCTCCAGTGGCTACCAATCAATCTGCGCATCAGGCAGAAACTCCTCACCCTGGGCTTCAAGGCTGTCCATCACCTCGCCCCCTCCTACCTCACCTCCCTTCTCTCCTTCTACAGCCCAGTCCGCACCCTCCATTCCTCCACCGCTGATCTCCTCATCGTACCTCGCTCTCGCCTGTCCCGCCATCGAACCCCGGCCCATGTCATCCCCCGGGCCTGGAATGCCCTCCCTCTGCCCATCCGCCAAGCTCGCTCTCTTCCTCCCTTCAAGGCCCTGCTGAGAGCTCACCACCTCCAGGAGGCCTTCCCAGACTGAGCCCCTTCCTTCCTCTCCCCCTCGTCCCCCTCTCCATCCCCCCATCTTACCTCCTTCCCTTCCCCACAGCACCTGTATATATCTATATATGTTTGTACATATTTGTTACTCCATTTATTTATTTATTTATTTTATTTGTACATATCTATTCTATTTATTTTATTTTGTTAGTATGTTTGGTTTTGTTCTCTGTCTCCCCCTTTTAGACTGTGAGCCCACTGTTGGGTAGGGACTGTCTCTATATGTTGCCAATTTGTACTTCCCAAGCACTTAGTACAGTGCTCTGCACATAGTAAGCGCTCAATAAATACAATTGATGATGATGATGATGATAATATAGAGACGGTCCCTACCCAACAACGGCCTTACAGTCTAGAAGGGGGAGACAGACAACAAGACAAAACATGTGGACGGGCATCAAGTCGCCAGAACAAACAGAATTAAAGCTAAATAATAATAATATTAATAATAATGGCATTTATTAAGCACTTACTATGTGCAAAGCACTGTTCTAAGCGCTGGGGAGTATGAGTCGGCAACATATAGAGACGGTCCCTACCCAACAACGGGCTCACAGTCTAGAAGGGGGAGACAGACAAGACAAAACATGTGGACGGGTGTCAAGTCATCAGAACAAACAGAATTAAAGCTAAATAATAATAATAATAATGGCATTTATGTGCATTTATGCACTTACTATGTGCAAAGCACTGTTCTAAGCGCTGGGGAGTTTACAAGGTAATCAGATCGTCCCATGTGGGGCTCACAGTCTTCATCCCCATTTTCCAGGTGAGGTAACTGAGGCCCAGAGAAGTGAAGTGACTTGCCCAAAGTCACACAGCTGACAAGTGGTGGAGCTGGGATTTGAACCCATGACCTCTGACTCCAAAGCCCGGGCTCTTTCCACTGAGCCACGCTGCTTCTCTGCACATCATTATGTGCATCACATAAATGCACATCATTAACAAAATAAAGAGAATAGTAGATATGTACAAGTAAAATAAATAGAGTAATAAATTTGTTTGTTAAGAGCCGTGTGACTTTGGGCAAGTCACTTAACTGCTCTGTGCCTCAGTTACCTCAGCTGTAAAATGGGGATTAATACTGTGAGCCCCCTGTGGGACAACCTGATCACCTTGTAATCTCCCCAGCGCTTAGAACAGTGCTTTGCACATAGTAAGCACTTAATAAGTAGTTGTTTCATAAATACTATTGCTATTACTATTACTATTACTCCTCCTATGTTGCCAACTTGTACTTCCCAAGTGCTTAGTACAGTGCTCTGCACTAAGCGCTCAATAAATACGATTGAATGAATGAATGAATAAATGCCATTATTATTATTATTATTGTTAAATGCCATTATTATTATGTACTAGGCACTGTATTTGGCTCAAGATAGAGTCAAGACAATCAGGTTGGACACAGACTATGTCCCACGTGGGGCTCACGGTCTTAATCCCCATTTTACAGACGAGGTAACTGAGGCATTGAGAAGTGAAGTGACTTGTCCAAGGTCATACGACAGACATGCGGAGGAGCTGTATCCTTCCCCTTTGGGGTGAGACGCCTCCAGAAACCTGGGGCTGGGGCTGAAGTACTTTGGCCCAGCCAAGATTTGATGACGATGACGATGATGGCATTTATTAAGCTCTTACTATGTCCGAGTTATGGGAGAGTTTTAAAAACCCACATTTGTGACCACCCGAGCCATTAACAAAATGCAGAATTACAACTCTTTTTGATTTTTCATGTGCTTTTTGATTTTTCGGCCCACTCTCTGACAGAGATGTTAATAGGCCTTGACATAGTCAAAGGGAGGAGAGGAGGAGCTGGTCTACACCTGTCTAAATATTTTGTTTTGTTGTCTGTCTCCCCCTTCTAGACTGCGAGCCCGTCGTTGGGTAGGGACCGTCTCTATATGTTGCCGACTTGGACTTCCCAAGCGCTCTGCACGCAGTAAGCGCTCAATAAATGCGACTGAATGAATGCGCAAAACACTGATTTCAAAGCATTGCTTCCCTGTCTTCAAAGCCGTTCAGAAATCACGTCATCATCATCATCATCATCATCATCATCATCATGGCATTTGCCAAGTGCTAAAGTGAACCAGGTCACCCCCCATGTCAAGGTCAAATGGTATCGCATGATTATCTGAGCCACCAAGGCAAAACTCGAAAGTCCAAAACTGCTAGAAAGACATCCCAGGCCAGAAATATGGAAGGTGTCCCTCGCCCCCAATCTCATCAAATGAGGAATGGGCTAAGGGGGGAAGAGATGGGGCAAGCAGAGGCCGGAATGGCCCAGGAGAGCAGGTAATAAACAATTTCCTCCTCTGACGTCGAGAAGCAGCTTGCCTTGGTGGAAAGAGACCGGGCTCGCGAGTCAGAGGACGTGGGTTCTAATCCCGGCTCCGCCGCTTGTTTGCTGTGTGACCCGGGGCGAGCCACTTCACTTCTCTGTGCTGCAGTTGCCTCATTAGAGAAGCAGCGTGGCTCAGTGGAAAGAGCACGGGCTTTGGAGTCAGAGGTTGTGGGTTCGAATCCCGCCTCCGCCACATGTCTGCTGTGTGACCTTGGGCAAGTCACTTCTCAGAGCCTCAGTTACCTCATCTGTAAAATGGGCGTGATGACTATGAGCGCCGCGTGGGACAACCTGATCACCTTGTATCCCCCAGTGCTTAGAACTGTGCTTTGCACATAGTAAGTGCTTAACAAATGCCATTATTATTATTATTACGACGGGGAGTAAGACTGTGAGCCCCACGTGGGACAACCTAATTACCTTGTATTCATTTATTCAATCGTATTTATTGCACGCTTACTGGGTGCAGAGGAGCTTGTATCTAGCCCAGCACTTAGAACAATGTTTGGCACATAGTAAGTGTTTAACAAATACCATAATTATTATTCTTATTATTCTGGGCGATGGACCAGGACTTGCAGTAACTGCTCACGTGTCGCCCCTGCCCAGAGAGCCGGACACCTGCTCTGTCTCTGGAACCAGGGCACTAAGTGAGAGATAATAATAATGGTATTTGTTAAGCGCTTACTATGTGCAAAGCACTGTTCTAAGCACTGGGGAGGTTACAAGGTGATCAGGTTGTCCCACGGAGGGCTCACAGTTTTAATCCCCATTTTCCAGATGAGGGAACTGAGGCACAGAGAAGTGAAGTGACTTGCCCAGAGTCACACAGCTGACATTCGGCGGAGCCGGGATTTGAACACATGACCTCTGACTCCAAAGCCCGTGCTCTTTCCACTGAGCCACGCTGCTTCTCACCGGAGAGATCGCCGGAAGGGTGAGTGTTTCACTGAGCATTTGTGGGCGGGAGTTAGGTGTTTGTCACCGGTGAGCAAAGCGTAAGCAGACTCCTCCTGGGTGGAATGCATTCATGGGTGGGAGGTAGATAATAATAATAATAATGATAGCATTTATTAAGCACTTACTATGTGCAAAGCACTGTTCTAAGCACTGGGGAGGTTACAAAGTTGTCCCACAGGGAGCTCATAGTCTTAATCCCCATTTTACAGATGAGGTCACCGAGGCACAGAGAAGGTAAGTGATTTGCCCAAAGTCACACAGCTGGCAATTGGCGGGGCTGGGATTTGAACCCATGACCTCTGACTCCAAAGCCCGGGCTCTTTCCACTGAGCCTTCCAAACCCTACTGAGAGCTCACCTCCTCCAAGAGGCCTTCCCAGACTGAACCCCCTTTTTCCTCTCCTCCTCCCCATCCCCCTGCCCTACCTCCTTCCCCTCCCCACAGCACCTGTATATATGTTTGTATAGATTTATTACTCTATTTATCTTACTTGTACATATTTGCTATTCTATTTATTTTGTTAATGATGTGCATCTAGCTTTTTTTCTATTTGTTCTGGCGACTTGACACTGTCCACAAGTTTTGTTTTGTTGTGTCTCCCCCTTCTAGACTGTGAGCCCACTGTTGGGTAGGGACTGTCTCTGTATGTTGCCAATATGTACTTCCCAAGCGCTTAGTACAGTGCTCTGCACATAGTAAGCGCTCAATAAATACGATTGATGATGATGATGATGACCGTCTCTATATGTCGCCAACTTGTACTTCCCAAGTGCTTAGTACAGTGCTCTGCACACAGTAAGCGCTCAATAAATATGATTGAATGAATGAATGGGGATTCAATACCTATTCTTCCCTGCTGCTTAGACTATGAACTCCGTGTGAGACTTTTTTAATGGCATTTAAGTGCTTACTATGTGCAAAGCACTGTTCTAAGCACTGGGGAGGTTACAAGGTGATCAGGCTGTCCCGCGGGGGGCTCACAGTCTTCATCGCCATTTTCCAGATGAGGGAACTGAGGCCCAGAGAAGTGCCCAAAGTCACACAGCCGACAAGTGGAAGAGCCGGGATTTGAACCCCTGACCTCTGACTCCAAATCAATCAATCAATCGTATTTATTGAGCGCTTACTGTGTGCAGAGCACTATACTAAGTGCTTGGGAAGTACAAGTTAGCAACATATAGAGACAGTCCCTACCCAACAGTGGGCTCACAGTCTAAAAGATTAACTGATTAATAATGTAATAATAAAGGCATTTGTTAAGCGCTTACTATGTGCAAAGCACTGTTCTAAGCGTTGGGGGGATACAATGTGATCAGGTTGTCCCACGTGGGGCTCACAGTCTTAATCCCCATTTTTTACAGATGAGGGAACTGAGGCTCAGAGAAGTTAAGTGACTTGCGCAAGGTCACACAGCAGACATGTGGCAGAGCCGGGATTCGAACCCATGACCTCTGACTCCCAAGCCCGAGCTCTTTCCACTGAGCCACACTGCTTCTCTTGATTATTTCGAATCAACCCCAGCGCTTAGTACAGTGCTTGACACAGTAAGTGCTTAACAAATACCACAATTATTATCATTTTTACCTGGGGCCACTGGTCCTCATCTCCGTCAAGCCCCGTCCAGGCCCCATCCAACCTCGCTAAGGTACTGTGTAGACCCTCTCCTGTCCCTGCCCAGTCTCCCTCCAGCTCCGGGCCCCCCCAGCCCCAAGGCTGCAGACTCAGTTTCCAGCTCTGTGAGGTTCCAGCCCCGGGCCCGTAGATAAGGAAGCAGCATTGCCCAGTGGATAGAGCATGGCCTGGGAATCAGGAGGTCGTGGGTTCCCATCCCGGCTCCGCCACTTGTCTGCCGTGTGACCCTGGGTAAGTCACTTCATTTCTCTGGGCTTTAGTTCCCTCCACCTGTAAAATGGGGATCGAGACTGCGAGCCCCACGTGGGACAACCCGATCTGCTTGTATCTACCCCAGCGCTTAGAACAGGGCCGGGCACGTAGTAAGCGAGAAGCAGTGGGCCTTAGCGGAAAGAGCACAGACTTGGGAGTCAGAGGTCGTGGGTTCTAATCCGGACTCTGCCCCTAGTCAGCTATGTGACTTTGGGAAAGTCACTTAACTTGTCTGTGCCTCAGTTACCTCATCTATAAAATGGGGGTGAAGGCTGTGAGCCCCACGTGGGACAACCTGATTAACTTTTATCTACCCCAACACTTAGAACAGTGCTTGGCATATAGTAAATGCCTAACAAACACTATTCTTCTTCTTCTTGTTATTATCATGAAGAAGAAGAAGAAGAAAGGAGGAGGAGGAAGAGGAGGAGGAGGAGGAAGAGGAGGAGGAGAAAGAGAAGGAGGAGGAACAGGAGGGAGAGGAGGAGGAAGAGGAAGAGGAGGAGGAGAAAGAGAAGGAGGAGGAACAGGAGGGAGAGGAGGAGGAAGAGGAGGGAGAGGAGGAGGGAGAGAAGGAGGAAGAGGAGGGAGAGGAGGAGGAGGAAGAAGAGGAAGAGGAAGAGGAGGAAGAGGAAGAGGAAGAGGAGGAGAAAGAGGAGGAAGGAGAAGGAGAAGAAAGAGGAGGAGGAGGAGGGGGGAAGAAGAAGAAGAACAAGAAGAACAAGAACAAGAACAAGAAGAGGAGAAAGAGGAGGAAGGAGGAGGAGGAGGAGAAGAAGAAGAAGAACAAGAACAAGAACAAGAACAAGAAGAAGAGAAAGAGGAGGAAGGAGAAGGAGAAGAAAGAGGAGGAGGAGGAGGAGGAGAAGAAGAAGAAGAAGAAGAAGAAGAAGAAGAAGAAGAAGAAGAAGAATAAGAAGACAAGAAGAAAGAAGTAGAATAAGTAAAGGAGAATGAGAAGAAGAAGAAGAAGAAGAAGAAGAAGAAGAAGAAGAAGAAGAAGAAGAAGAAGAAGAAGAAGAAGAAGAAGAAGAAGAAGAAGAAGAACAAGGACAAGAAGTAGCAGAGAAGCAGCGTGACTCAGTGGAAAGAGGCCGGGCTTTGGAGTCAGAGGTCATGGGTTCAAATCCCGGCTCTGCCAACTGTCAGCTGTGTGACTTTGGGCAAGTCTCTTGGCTTCTTTGGGTCTCAGTTCCCTCATCTGTAAAATGGGGATGAAGACTGTGAGCCCCCGGGGACAACCTGATCCCCTTGTAACCTCCCCAGCGCTTAGAACAGTGCTTTGTCCATAGTAAACGCTTAACAAATACTACTATCATTATTATTGTTATTATTATTATTCTCTGGGCTTCAGTTCCCTCAACTGTAAAATGGGGATGAAGACTGCGAGCCCCCCAGGGGGCAACCTGATTGCCTTGTAACCTCCCCAGCGCTTGGAACAGTGCTTTGAACGTAGTAAGCGCTTAATAAATGCCATTATTATTATAACTATTATTATTATTCTCTGGGCCTCACTTCCCTCACCTGTAAAATGGGGATAAAGACTGTGAGCCGCCCCAGGGACAACCTGATCGCCTTGTAACCTCCCCAGAGCTTAGAACAGTGCTTTGCGCATAGTAAGTGCTTAACAAATGCCATTATTATTATTACTGCATTTAATAAATGCCATTATTATTATTATTATTATTCTCTGGGCCTCAGTTCCCTCATCTGTAAAATGGGGATGAAGACTGTGAGCCCCACACCCAGGGGACACCCTGATCCCCTTGTAACCTCCCCAGTGCTTAGAACAGTGCTTTGCACATAGTGAGTGCTTAATAAATATCATTATTATTATTATTATTATTATTCTCTGGGCCTCAGTTCCCTCATCTGTAAAATGGGGATAATAATAATAATGATGGCATTTATTAAGCACATACTATGTGCAAAGCACTGTTCTAAGCGCTGGGGAGGTTACAAGCTGGGGGGCTCCTAGTCTTCATCCCCATTTTCCAGATGAGGTCACTGAGGCCCAGAGAAGTGAAGTGACTGGCCCAAAGTCACACAGCTGACAATTGGCGGAGCAGGGATCAGGTTGTCCCACGGGGGGTTCCCAGTCTTCATCCCCATTTTACAGATGAGGTCACTGAGGCCCAGAGAAGTGAAGTGACCAGCCCAAAGTCACACAGCTGACAATTTGCAGGGCTGGGATGAAGACTGTGAGCCCCGCCAGGGACAACCTGATCGCCTTGTAACCTCCCCAGAGCTTAGAACAGTGCTTTGCACATAGTAAGTGCTTAACAAATGCCATTATTATTATTATTATTATTATTATTACATTTAATAAATGCCATTAGTAGTAGTAGTAGTAGTAGTAGTAGTAGTATTCTCTGGGCCTCAGTTCCCTCATCTGTAAAATGGGGATGAGGACTGTGAGCCCCACCCCCAGGGGACACCCTGATCCCCTTGTAACCTCCCCAGTGCTTAGAACAGTGCTTTGCACATAGTGAGTGCTTAATAAATGCCATTATTATTATTGTTATTATTCTCTGGGCCTCAGTTCTCTCATCTGTAAAATGGGGATGAAGACTGTGAGCCCCCTCGGGGACAACCTGATCGCCTTGTAACCTCCCAAGCACTTGGAACAGTGCTTTGCACATAGTAAGCATTTAACAAATGCCATTATTATTATTATCATTATTATCATTATTATTCTCTGGGCCTCAGTTCCCTCATCTGTAAAATGGGGATGAAGACTGTGAGCCCCCCGGGGGGGCAACCTGATCTCCTTGTAACCTCCCCAGCGCTAAAAACAGTGCTTTGCACATAGTAAGCACTTAACAAATGCCATTATTATTATTATTATCATTATTATTATTATGGTTATTACTATTCTCTGGGCCTCAGTTCCCTCATCTGGAAAATGGGGATGAAGACTGTGAGACCCCCCCCGGGGGGACAACCTGATCGCCTTGTAACCTCCCCAGCGTTAAGAACAGTGCTTTGCACGTAGTAAGCGCTTAACGAATGCCATTATTATTATTATTATTATTAACTGCTCCTCCACTCTATTTTATTAATGTGCATATATCCATAATTCTGTTAGTTTTGATGCCTGTCTAATAAATGCCATTATTGTTATTATTATTAACTGTTCCTCCACTCTATTTTATTAATGGTTATATATCTATAATTCTGTTTACTTGTTTTGATGCCTGTCTAATAAATGCCGTCATTATTATTATTATTACCCTCAGGCTTCATTATTCTCACGTGGCCCCGGTTAGCTGCGCGGCCTCCCGCGGCCGCGAGAGGGCGCCACGGACTACCCTCATGATACTCATTATTCTTACGGGGCCCCGGTTACCTGCGGGGCCTCCCGCGGCCGCGAGAGGGCGCCGCGGACTACCCTCATGACTCATTAGTCTTACGGGGCCCCGGTTAGCTGCGCGGCCGCCAGAGGGCGCGGCGGACTACCCTCACGATATTCATTATTCATATGGGGCCCCGGTTAGCTGCGCGTCCTCCCGCGGCCGCGAGAGGGCGCGGCGGACTACCCTCATACTTCATTATTCTTACGGGGCCCCGGTTAGCTCCGCGGCCGCGAGAGGGCGCAGCGGACATGATTCATTATTCTTACGGAGCCCCGGCTAGCTGCGCGGCCTCCCGCGGCCGCCAGAGGGCGCAGCGGACTACCCTCATGACTCATTAGTCTTACGGGGCCCCCGTTAGCTGCGCGGCCTCTCGCGGCCGCGAGAGGGCGCGGCGGACTACCCTCGTGATATTCATTATTCATACGTGAGCCCCGGTTAGCTGCGCGGCCTCCCGCGGCCGCAAGAGGGCACGGCGGACTACCCTTATGAGTCAGTATTTTTACGGGGCCCCCGTTAGCTGCGCGGCCGCGAGAGGGCGCGGCGGACTACCCTCATAAGTCTCACGGGGCCCCGGTTAGCTGCGCGGCCACCCGCGACCGCGAGAGGGCGCGGCGGACTACACTCATGACTCATTAGTCTTACGGGACCCCCGTTAGCTGCGCGGCCGCCTACCCTCATGATATTCATTATTCTCACGGGGCCCCGGTTAGCTGCGCGGCCACCCGCGGCCGCGAGAGGGCGCGGCGGGCTACCCTCATGACTCATTAGTCTTACGGGCCCCCTGTTAGCTGCGCGGCCGACTACCCTCATGATATTCATTATTCTTATGGGGCACGGTTAGCTGCGCGGCCACCCGCGGCCGCGAGAGGGAGCGGCGGGCTACACGCATGACTCATTATTCTTACGGGCCACGGTTAGCTGCACGGCCTCCCGCGGCCGCGAGAGGGCGCGGCGAATTACCCTCATGACTCATTATTCTTAGGGGGCCCCGGTTAGCTGCGCGGCCCCCCGCGGCCGCGAGAGGGCGCCGCGGACTACCCTCATGGTATTCATTATTCATAAGGGGCCCCGGTTACCTGCGCGGCCGCCCGCGGCCCCGCAGGCCGCTGAGCTGGGAGCGGGATGGACAGACGGACGGACAGCCGGCCGGAGAGGCGGCCCTTCAGCCCCCAGGCCCGAGAAAGCGACCACCCTGTCCGGGGGGAAGCCCAAGCCGAGGAGCCCGCCCAGATCCCAGAAAAGCCCAGAAAACGCGTCCCGCCTGAGAGCACAGCGCCGCCCGGTGGCCGCCGCCCGCCTGGGAGCACAGCGCCGCCTGATGGCCTCCGCCCGCCTGGGAGCACAGCGCCGCCTGATGGCCTCCGCCCGCCTGGGAGCACAGCGCCGCCTGGTGGCCGCGTCCCGCCTGGGAGCACAGCGCCGCCTGGTGGCCGCCGCCCGCCTGGGAGCACAGCGCCGCCTGGTGGCCGCCGCCCGCCTGGGAGCACAGTGCCGCCTGGTGGCCGCCGCCCGCCCTCGCAGGGCCCGGGCCCCGGAGTTGGGTCATTCATTCATTCCATCGTATGTATTGAGCGCTACCTCCTTCCCTTCCCCACAGCACCTGTATATATGTATATATGGTTGTGCATATTTATTACTCTATTTATTTATTTATCTTACTTGGACATTTCTATCCTATTTATTTTATTTTGTTGGTATGTTTGGTTCTGTTCTCTGTCTCCCCCTTTTAGACTGTGAGCCCACTGTTGGGTAGGGACTGTCTCTATGTGTTGCCAGTTTGTACTTCCCAAGCGCTTAGGACAGTGCTCTGCACATAGTAAGCGCTCAATAAATACGATTGATTGATTGATTGATTGATTAATAATGATGGCATTTATTAAGCACTTATTATTCATTCAATCGTATTTATTGAGCGCTTACTGTGTGCAGAGCACTGGGCTAAGCGCTTGGGAATTAATTAATGGCATTTGTTAAGCGCTTACTATGTGCAGAGCACTGTTCTAAGTGCTGGGGGGGGTTACAAGGTGATCAAGTTGTCCCACGTGGGGCTCACAGTCTTAATCCCCATTTTACAGATGAGGGAACTGAGGCTCAGGGAAGTTGTCCCACGTGGGGCTCACAGTCTTAATCCCCATTTTACAGATGAGGGAACTGAGGCTCAGGGAAGTTAAGTGACTTGCCCAAGGTCACACAGCAGACGTGGTGGAAGCGGGATTCGAACCCAGGACCTCTGACTCCAAAGCCCGTGCTCTTGCCACTGAGCCACGCTGCTCCTCCTACTTGGGAAGTACAAGTTGGCAACATTCATTCATTCAGTCGTATTTATTGAGCGCTTACCGTGTGCAGAGCGCTGTACTAAGCGCTTGGGAAGTCCAGGTTGGCAACATATAGAGACGGTCCCTACCCAACAGCGGGCTCACAGTCTAGAAGTCCTGTGGCCTTGGGACGTCCCATCTCCACACCCTCCTTTCCCCTGGGGCAGGTCCCAAATTGAACCCCTTTATCGTGCACTTCTCTGGGCCTCAGTTCCCCCATCTGGAAAATGGGGATGAAGACTGGGAGCCCCCCATGGGACAACCTGATCGCCTTGGAACTTCCCCAGCGCTTGGAACAGTGCTTGGCACATAGAAGCTTCTCCATCTGAGAAGCAGCGTGGCTCAGGAGAAAAAGCCTGGGCTTTAGAGTCAGAGGTCATGGGTTCAAATCCCAGCTCCGCCACTTGTCAGCTGTGTGACTTTGAGTAAGTCACTTCACTTCTCTGGGCCTCAGTTGCCTCATCTGTAAGACTGGGAGCCACCCGCGGGGCAACCTGATCGCCTTGTAACCTCTCCAGTGCTTAGAACAGTGCTTTGCCCATAGTAAGTGCTTAATAAATGCCATTATTATTATTAGAACAGTGGTTTGCACATAGTAAGCACTTAATAAATGCCATTATTATTATTAAAGTCACAATGGCCACGGACAGCGTGGATCTTGTCATCAGCATTCAAGCCGATAAACGGATTGGAAAGAGCAGGGATGCTCAGACCACCCTGCCCCACCCTCGATGAGTTGAGAAGATATATCTATTTATACCACTTTCATTCATTCATTGTCGTGTTTATTGAGCGCTTTCTGTGCGCAGAGCACTGTAGTAAGCGCTTGGGAAGTACAAGTCGGCAACATATAGAGACGGTCCCTACCAACTATGGGCTCACAGTCTAGAAGGGGGAGATGGACAACAAAACATGTGGACAGGTGTCATCAGAATAAATAGAAATAAAGCTAGATGCACATCATTAACAAAATAAATAGAATGGTAAATACGTAGCAGGCTCTGTGCATTTCTGGCTTGAAAAAGACCTAGAGGGCGAGGAAGTCACACATACATACACAGCAGCCCTGGACTATAAGTCTCTTTCCCTACTTTTTTTATGGTATTCATTAAGTGCTTAATATGTGCCAGGCACTGTACTAAGCGCTGGAGTAGATACATCATTCATTCAATCGTATTTACTGAGTGCTTACTATGTGCAGAGCACTGTATTAAGCACTTGGGAAGTACAAGTTGGCAACGTATAGAGACGGTCCCTACCCAACTATGGGCTCCGATCTAGAAGGGGGAGACGGACAATCAATCAATCGTATTTATTGAGCGCTTACTGTGTGCAGAGCACTGTACTAAGCGCTTGGGAAGTACAAGTTGGCAACATATAGAGATGGTCCCTACCCAACAGCGGGCTCACGGTCTAGAAGGGGGAGACGGACAACAAAACAAAACATGTGGACAGGTGTCAAGTCATCAGAATAAATAGAAATAAAGCTAGATGCACATCATTAACAAAATAAATAGAATAGTAAATACGTACAAGTAAAATCAATAGAGTAATAAATCTGTACAATTAATAAATAGAAATAAAGCTAGATGGACATTAACAAAATAAATAGAATAGTAAATACGTACAAGTAAAATCAATAGAGTAATAAATCTGTGCAATCTAGAGTAATAAATCTGTAAATCTGTAAGCGCTTAGTACAGTGCAAGCGCTTAGTACAGTGCTCTGCACACAGTAAGCGCTCAATAAATACGATTGATGGTGCTGTACAAGCATATATGTTGCCAACTTGTACTTCCCAAGCGCTTAGTACAGTGCTCTGTACACAGTAAGCGCTCAATAAATACGATCGAATGAATGAATGAATGAATATACATCAGGTTGGACGTAGTCCCCGTCCCACATAGGGCTCACAATCATAATTCCCGATATATGGATGAGGGAACAGACACAGAGTCGTGAAGGGACTTGCCCACGATCTCCGAGCATGCCTGAAAACACGACTCCAGAAGTCCAGGACTCACGGCTGCAACTGGCCACCCGAAGACGCTCGGGGGGAAACCGAGGGCTTTAATCGGTGGCTCTCGGGAGCAGGGGCTCTGGGACTCAGGAGGAGTGAGGTTGGCCGCCCCTGAGAATGCCAATTATCAGAATTAACCGGCCCCCAGGCTAGTTAGCGCAGTCGCAAAGTTTTAGCCAAGAGAATGGGTTTGGCCTTCTGATGAGTCTCAGGCGCTTTGGTCCCGTTATCCAAAGTTTTCTTTTCAATAATCCAGTTGGACTTTGGTTTGGATTAAAGCTCACTGTACGAACATAAAATCAACCCCCCTAGCAGTCTACCGGAAAACACGAAAACACATTGAAAAATGGAATTTTCCCTAACTTTGACTTCCCAACTTCGTAGTTTTGATAATACCAGTAGGAGTGGAATTTACTGAGCTTAATATAATGCGCTGAAGGAAGCACTTGGGAAGGACCACAGAAGCACAAAGAGCTCTAACAGGGCGTGATACTGTATATACATATGTCCACACACGTGATACTGTATATACATATGTACACACACACACGTGATACTGTATATACATATGTCCACACACACAGCACGAAGTGAGCCTACTTACTCGGAAACACTAATGGGAAACTATAGCAAACCAATCACGAACAATTCTTTTCTATTAACCACACGTTTTGAAAGTATATGTTCTTTATTGAAGAGCCTGAAGAAATGGCCCATAAACTGTGGCTTGCATCTGATCTTTTATTAAAAAAACTAATTACAGGCATTGATTTCCAGTACATATTTCTTTTTAAAAAGTACTATGTGTATCAAACATTTGTAATGAATCAAACGTCACTGAATCCCCTTGAAGAGCTGTTCTTGAAAAAAATTCCAATTGCCCAGGTACACTCCCTTAAAATAGAAAATGTCCCAAATTGCCCCTGGAACACAAGAATACCCATGTTCAAGCTAATAAGCACAAAGAGAGGCTTGTCGCTTTAAGGCAGAAGAAAAAAGAAACAAACCACCAGTTGAATATCCTTTTGTGTGAATACCATTCTTTTTGGAAAAGAAAAATACAAAACTTATTTTTTTACAGGAAACAGATGCTGTATTTGCCCCAATTTCACATTTCTGAAGGGCTAGGCTCTTCCTGGTATTTACATTTTAAACAGCTCTTTAAAGGAATAATAATCTGCACCGACAATAATTTTTTCCGAATAATGTACATAATCGAAATCAATAAAACATGGAAGACCAGTATGGTTACACCGTACTCTTTTTTTTAGAAGGAGCTACGAAAAAGAAAACCACATTTAGTAGTCCACTTGTGCTTAAAATACTCATATGCAGGAGAAGCCGAAAGAAAGACACCTAGAGCGTCAGGATCGAAAGAAAAATAAAAAGTTATACATGTTTGGAAATTGCACTGTTATTTTTAAAACACTTCCCTAGGTCACACGCACTTCCAGGCACAGCTCTTTGGCTGTTGGCACAGTTTTTTGGGGGGAGAGGGAGGGGAGCAGGGGGCGGGGAAGGAGGACGAAGGGGAGGGGATGCTAATTTACAACCTGGGGAGGCCCTTCGGGTATGAGTGACGTAAAGAAGGTGGTGATAAAGGACCAAGCTGAAGCCATGAATCCAGGTTGGGGCACTGTGTTGGCATCTTCGACGCCATCTTCTCCACTGTCATCATCGACCCCTTCATCCATCAGTCGCTCCTTCGAAAGCCAAAACAAAAACGGACAGTTTAAGACGTTCTATGAACTCCTAGTTACTTCCCAGAAGTTGGGGAGGCCAAGGAGTTCCGTCAGGATTCTCCTTGGCCCAGGCGACGCACGCCTGCTTGGCGACCGGTGGCTGCACGTCTCGCTATTCCTGACAAATCCCAGTTGTGTTTCAAAGGCGGCAAGAGACAGAAGAAGCGGGGCCGGGGGGAGAGCGTGAGTAGAAACCACGGCGGGAGAGAGCATGCTATTTTAACCTTCACCACGTGCCCGGGAATGCAACTTCCCCTGGACCGTTTCGGAAAGGGAAACGCCCAGGTTCGCCCTCCTAATTCCCCACTATCCACGCTCCCGACACGCCCGGGCGGTGCGTGAAGAAGAAACACCCGTTCGACCTACCATTTCTTCAAGGTCCGGGTGATCTAGGTTCTGCCCGCCGGGGTTCGCTTCCGCATTGTTATTGGGAGCCTGCGGCTGGCCTCCTTCTTGTCTAAAGGGAAACCATCCGGCCTGATGTCTGGTCGGTGAAATAGACAGAAGAATTTCCGTGGGTCAAGGCTACATAGAACGTCCCCCACCTACCCCCCGTCACGGCGGAAATCTAATCCCTGGCCTGGCTCTTCTGGAGAGCCAGTGGGGTCTGAAGAGCTCTTCTGTAGAGGGAAATGGCGGCGACATCGACAAATAATGCAGAAATGAGTCCCGAGGGAGCCTCCCGAAGCTGGGCTACGGTTTGCCCGCCATCTTCCTACCCACCCGCGTGGGAGACGAGTCTCGAGCCCCATCCCCTCCAGAGGGGAGGGTGAACAGAAGGCACCCCTGCAGACCCCGGAGACGAAGCGGCCTCTAACCCCGGATCGAGTCTGTCTGAAGGGTGGACCTCCTGCTGCCATTTCTGAAGAGGAGAAATTGAATCCCATGTCCTTGTTGGCTGAGTTACGTTGCTGGGAGGGATTGTGTCTATTTGTTGCCCAACTGAACTTTCTAAGAGCTTAGTACAGCGCTCTGCACGCAGTAAGCACTCAGTAAGTACGACTGAATGGATGAATGAGCCTGGCCACCCCCCGTTCCAACTGGAATCCCACGAGGGCCAGGGTTACCGCCAAAGCGATTTTTCACGTAAGCGCCCGGCGCCTGACGTTAGTAATGATGCCCCTCCGAATTGCTGAGTTCCAGAATAAGCTCCTTGAGGGCAGGGATGCTTACCAACCCGACTGTACCGGCCTCTCCCGAGTGCTTAGGACAGTGCTGTGCACGTAGTAAGCCAGCTGTAACTACCACTGATGGATGAAATTCACACCTCAGAGGCTTTGAGCCAACGTCAACCTGAGGGCGGGGAGGCTCTGCCTCATTCCGGTCCGGTCCCGGGGGGTGTCTCGGGAAGCTTTCTAGAAGTCCATCTGATGTTCTCCTCGACAGTCTGAGCTGTAGGGCATCGGTGGGCTCACAGTCAGGGTCATTTCTGAGCTGAAAGCCCCAATCCTGGATTTCAGAGTGCATTTTATTCACTCTGAAACAACAGGCCTGCATTTCATCCACTCTGAAACAACGGGCCTGCATTTCATCCGCTCTGAAACAACACGCCTGCATTTCATCCGCTCTGAAACAATAGACCTGCATTTTATCCACTCAAACAATAGGCTTGCATTTTATCCACTCTGAAACAATAGGCCTGCATTTCGTTCACTCAAATAGGCCTGCATTTCATTCCCTCTGAAACAATAGGCCTGTACCAGACACAGCTCTACGCAAGGAGAAATTTGACTTCAAAACACATCGCAGCTCTGCCAATTGTTGGCTGTGTGACTCTGGGCAAGTCGCAACTTCTCTTTGCCTCAGTTCCCTCATCTGGAAAATGGGGATTAAGACTGTGAGACCCCCGGGGGACAACCTGATTACCTTGTATCTCCCCCAGTGCTTAGAACAGTGCTTGGAACATAGTAGGCGCTTAACAAATACCAAAATTATTATTATTACTCTTATTATTATTATTATTATTATTATTCCCAATCAATTGGACAAGCAGCGTGGCTCAGAGGAAAGGGCATGGGCTTTGGAGTCAAAGGTCATGGGTTCAAATCCCGCCTCAGTCATATATGTTGCCAACTTGTACTTCCCAAGCGCTTAGTACAGTGCTCTGCACACAGTAAGCGCTCAATAAATACGACTGAATGAATGAATGAATGAATGAATGAACTGTCAGCTGTGTGACTCTGGGCAAGTCACAACTTCTCTGGGCCTCAGTTACCTCATCTGGAAAATGAGGATTAAGACTGTGAGCCCCCCCGGGGGATAACCTGATTACCTTGTATCTCCCCCTGCGCTTAAAACAGTGCTTGACACATAGTAAGCACTTAACAAATACTATTATACTATAATACTATAGTATAGTATATATAATACTATAACAAATATTATTATCCCCGATCAATTAAACCCAGAGGACGATGTGAAATCTATACTGCGCTTAACAAATACCATTATTATTATTATTAATTGAACACAGAGGACAATGTGACATCTATATTACCCACATCCCGGGGCACCGAGATATTTTAGGTCGAGGGGCACCCCCGATGTCCGCCCATTTTACTCACAGGTAGACCAACAGCATAGCGCCCATGACCATGACAAAGCGGCTGAAGGAGGAATAGAAGTACACAATGCTTAGCAGAATGGCCGCCCGAGAGAACGTGTACATCCAGTCCAGCCAGTCCCGGTTCAAGTCCTCTTCGTTCACTACGGCCCCGCCCTGGGCGTTCATCTGGACGTTTGGGTTTCCGGGCCGGTTCTCTTGGCCATTTGGGGCCGGCGGGGGGTCGTTGGGCGGAGCCCGCGCCGAACTGCCGGGCTGGGCCACGGAGGGTCGGGCAGGGTCGGCGTCTGAGGTTGCCCGGGCTGAAACTGCAGCTTGACTGAAACGACAACGGGCGTTTTGTTCCATTAGCATCTTTTCCGACATAACCCAACCCACCTATTCGAGCCGTCGCTAAATCCCGTCAGGTCCAACCTCCACAGACGGCGCGAAAATCCACCCCTTCCTCTCCATCCAAACTGGATGATCATTCCGTCGGCCCCCTCGCTGACCTCCCAGCCGCCCATCTCTCCCCACTCCATCCCACTCTCCACCCCGGATCGTTTTCCTTCAAAAACATTCAGACCCCCTTTCCCCACTCCTCAAGAAACTCCAGTGGTTGCCCAATCACCTCCGTGTAAAACAAAAACTCCTCATCCCGACCCGCACACTTTGCTCCTCTAAATGTTAACCTTCTCACTGTACTTGGAGCTCATAATAATAATAATAATGGCATTTATTAAGCGCTTACTATGTGCAAAGCACTGTTCGAAGCGCTGGGGAGGTTACATGGTGATCAGGTTGTCCCACGGGGTTGCTCACAGTCTTAATCCCCATTTTCCAGATGAGGGAACTGAGGCCCAGAGAAGTTAAGTGACTTGCCCAAAGTCACACAGCTGACAATTGGTAGAGTGGGGAATTGAACCCATGACCTTTGACTCCAAAGCCCATGCTCTTTTCCACTAAGCCACGCAGTACGCGCTCAGTAGGTACGACTGAATCAAATCAACGCCACCGTCTAACTTCCTAGGTCGGAACTTTTCCCCGACGGCAGGAACTTCTGGGGATGAAGCTCCCCGGCGAGTCAGCTCATCGCCGGCGCTTAGAACAATGCTCTGCACATAGTAAGCGCTTAATAAATGCCATTATTATATACCTGTATATATGTATATTTGTACGTATTTATTACTCTATTTTATTTGTACATATTTATTCTAATTATTTTATTTTGTTAATATGTTTGGTTTTGTTCTCTGTCTCCCCCTTCTAGACTGTGAGCCCACTGTTGGGTAGGGACCGTCTCTATATGTTGCCAGCTTGTACTTCCCAAGCGCTTAGTACAGTGCTCTGCACACAGTAAGCGCTCAATAAATACGATTGAATGGATGAATAAATGAATTATTATTATTATTATTATCAGCAGCAGCAGCATTTTGGGGCACTGGGCTAATCTGCGTTGGGCGTGCAGGGCGGAACTAAGAGCCGGGGCAGCGGCTCCGCTTTTGAAGCGGCCTCTCAGCACGCGCCCCTTTAGACTGGAAGCTCCTTGCGGGCAGGGAGCGTGTCTAGCGACTGCTACGCTGTTTGCTCCCAAGTGCTCTGCTCCCAGGAAGCACTCAATAAATACCACTGATGATTTGATCCAGTGCGATCCCTAGCTTGGCCCTGGGGGAGCTGGGAAGGGAGGGGTCAAGAGCGGAACCGCTGGAGAAAGTTCTTCCTTTCTTCCCTTACCCATCCTGACTATATTGTAGTGTGGCAGAGGGACCCGAAGGAATAACAGTTCACGGTAGCCACGCATGGACCTTGATGCCAAACGGGCCACCGTCTGTTGTATGAGAGCGATAATAATAATAATAATAATAATAATAATAATAATAATAATAATATAGCATTTATTAAGTGCTATGTGCCAAGCACTGTTCAAAGCACTGGGGAGGTTACAGGGTGATCAGGTTGTCCCATGGGGGCTCGTAGTCTTAATCCCCATTTTACAGATGAGGGAATTGAGGCCCAGAGAAGTTAGTGACTTGCCCAAAGTCACATAGCCGTAGCCACGCATGGACCTTGATGCCAAACGGGCCACCGTCTGTTGTGCAAGAGCGATAATAATAATAATAATAATAATAATAATAATAATAATAATAATAATGATGATGGCATTTATTAAGTGCTTTGTGCCAAGCACTGTTCAAAGCGCCGGGGAGGTTACAGGGTGATCAGGTTGTCCCATGGGGGCTCGCAGTCTTAATCTCCATTTTACAGATGAGGTAACTGGCACAGAGAAGTTAAGTGACTTGCCCAAAGTCACAAAGCTGTAGCCACGCATGGACCTTGATGCCAAACGGGCCACCATCTGTTGTGCAAGAGCGATAATAATAATAATAATAATAATAATGATGGCATTTATTAAGCACTTACTATGTGCAAAGCACTCTTCTAAGCGCTGGGGAGGTTACAGGGTGATCAGGTTGTCCCATGGGGGCTCACAGTCTTAATCCCCATTTTACAGATGAGGGAACTGAGGCCCAGAGAAGTTAAGTGACTTGCCCAAAGTCACACAGCTGTAGCCACACATGGACCTTGATGCCAAATGGGCCACCGTCTGTTGTGCAAGAGCGATAATAATAATAACAATAATGATGGCATTTATTAAGCACTTACTATGTGCAAAGCACTGTTCTAAGTGCTGGGGAAGTTACAAGGTGATCAGGTTGTCCCATGGGGGCTCGCAGTCTTAATCCCCATTTTACAGATGAGGGAACTGGGGCCCAGAGAAGTTAAGTGACTTGCCCAAAGTCACACAGCTGTAGCCACGCATGGACCTTGATGCCAAATGGGCCGTCTGTTGTGCAAGAGCGATAATAATAATAATAATAATAATAATGGCATAGACTGTGAGCCCACTGTTGGGTAGGAACCGTCTCTATATGTTGCCAACTTGTACTTCCCAAGCGCTTAGTACAGTGCTCTGCACACAGTAAGCGCTCAGTAAATACGACTGAATGAATGAACGAATTTATTAAGTGGTATGTGCCGAGCACTGTTCAAAGCGCCAGGGAGGTTACAAGGGGAGCAGGTTGTCCCACGGGGGGCTCACAGTCTTAATCCCCATTTTCCAGATGAGGGAACTGAGGCCCAGACAAGTGAAGTGACTTGCCCAAAGTCACACGCCTGGCAATTGGCGGAGCCGGGATTTGAACCCATGACCTCTGACTCCAAAGCCCGGGCTCTTTCCACTCACGCTGCTTCTCACCACTGCACCCAACAGCGGCCTCCGAACCACCAAAACGTTAGACGCCTGGACAAAAAAAGACACCTGGCAAAGAGTTCTGCGGGAGCATTACAGCAGCCCTGTACATTTTCCTCATCTGTAAAATGGGGATGAAGACTGTGAGCCCCCCGTGGGACAACCTGATCACTCTGAAACCTCCCCTGCGCTTAGACCAGTGCTTTGGCACATAGTAAGCACCTAATAAATGCCATTTCAGCAGCCCTGTAGGGACAAGGAACCCCAGCCCCAAGAGCTAATTAGAGGTTTGGTCCAAATGACTCATATCTTCTAGACTGTGAGCCCGCTGTTGGGTAGGGACCACCTCTATATGTTGCCAACTTGGACTTCCCAAGCGCTTAGTACAGTGCTCTGCACACAGTAAGCGCTCAATAAATACGATTGATTGATATTAAAGGACTACTGGCAGCAAAACCAGTACTGCATCAACATCGTCTGCCCACCTGGCCACCCTTCCCGACCCTGAAGAAAGGGAGACTCACAGAGCCCTGGGCCACTGCACGACCACCGGTGGGATGATTAGTAATAATAATAATAATAATAATAGCATTTATTAAGCGCTTACTATGTGCAAAGCACCTATCTAAGCGCCAAGGAGGTTACAAGGTGATCAGGTTGGCCCACTGGGGGGCTCACGGTCTTCATCCCCATTGTACAGATGACGGAACTGAGGCACAGAGAAGTGAAGTGACTCGCCCAAAGTCACACAGCTGACGATTGGAAGAGCCAAAGAGATCCAAGGCTCGCAAGGTTATTATTTTGTTAATATGTTTTGTTTTATTGTCTGTCTCCCCCTTCTAAACTGTGAGCCCGTTGTTGGGTAGGGACTGTCTCTATATGTTACCAACTTTGGACTTCCCAAGCGCTTAGTACAGTGCTCTGCACACAGTAAGCGCTCAATAAATACGACAATGAATGAATATGTTTGTACATATTTATTACTCTATTTTACTTGTACATCTTTATTCTATTTATTTTATTTTGTTAATATGTTTTGTTTTGTTCTCTGTCTCCCCCTTCTAGACTGTGAGCCCGTTGTTGGGTAGGGACCATCTCTATATATTGCCAACTTGGACTCCCCAAGCGCTTAGTACGGTGCTCTGCACACAGTAAGCGCTCAATAAATATGATTGAATGAATGAATATATGTTTGTACATATTTATTACTCTATTTTACTTGTACATCTTTAGTCTATTTTATTTTGTTAATATGTTTTGTTTTGTTCTCTGTCTCCCCCTTCTAGACTGTGAGCCCGTTGTTGTGTAGGGACCGTCTCTATATGTTACCAACTTTGGACTTCCCAAGCGCTTAGTACAGTGCTCTGCACACAGTAAGCGCTCAATAAATACGATTGAATGAATGAATGAATATATGTTTGTACATATTTATTACTCTATTTTACTTGTACAGATTTATTCTATTTATTTTATTTTGTTAATATGTTTTGTTTTGTTCTCTGTCTGCCCCTTCTAGACTGTGAGCCCACTGTTGGGTAGGGACCGTCTCTATATGTTGCCAACTTGGACTCCCCAAGCGCTTAGTACAGTGCTCTGCACACAGTAAGTGCTCAATAAATACGACAATGAATGAATGAATGAATGAAAAGTGCCAAGCCTGTCCTCAACGATTGCTACGGCTGTTCCTGGCCCTAAGTCCGTACCCCAGAACGTCTGCGGGGACGAGGCCGGCCTCAGCCCCGGAAGAAAACCCGAGGATCTGGCGGCCGTCGTTCTGCTGCCGGACACGAGGCCTCGCCAAACGGAAAACGTACCGGCCCAAGAAAACGCAACAAGCGGCTCAATTCTGAATCAAGTCCCCAGAGCGGTCAGAGCCACGAGGCATGACTCAGTGGCTGCTTAGAGAAGCAGTGTGGCTCAGTGGAAAGAGGCCGGGCTTTAGAGTCAGATGTCATGGGTTTAAATCCTGGCGTCGCCAACCGTCAGCTGTGTGACTTTGGGCAAGTCACTTCACCTCTCTGGGCCTCAGTTCCCTCATCTGGAAAATGGGGATTAAGACTGTGGGACAACCTGATCACCTTGTAACCTCCCCAGCGCTTAGAACAGTGCTTCGCACGTAGTAAGCGGCGTGGCTCAGTGGAAAGAGCCCGGGCTTTGGAGTCAGAGGTCATGGGTTCAAATCCCGGCTCCGCCAAATGTCAGCCGTGTGACTTGGGGCAAGTCTTCACTTCTCTGGGCCTCAGTTCCTTCATCTGTAAAATGGGGACTAAGACTGTGGGCCCCCCGTGGGACAACCTGATCCCCTTGTAACCTTCCCAGCGCTTAGAACAGTGCTGTGCACGTAGTAAGTGCTTAATAAATGCCATTATTATTATTATTATTATTAAATCACCTGGGCCTGCTGGGATCAGCAAGCACAGAGGGAACGCCCTACTTAAAAATGTCAACAAGCTCACGCTCTCTTTCTCACATACAGATCACTGTGATAGGATCTCAAAGATGCCTGCATCATCACCGTCACCAAGGACGTAATCAGAAGCAGTGTAGTCTAGTGGGAAGAGCCCGGATCTGGGATTCAAGAGATCTGAGTCCTAATCCTAGCTCTGACACCAACCTGCTGTGCGGTCTTAGGAAAGTCACTTAACATCTCCGTGCCTTAGGTTCTTCAGCTGTAAAACGGAGATTCATTACCCGTTCCCTCTCCTCTTTATACGCACGTCTCACGTGAGACAGAGAACGCGTCTGCCCCGATTATCTCGTATCTACCCCAGTGCTTAGTAGAGTGCTTGGCATTGGAAAAGCGCTTCAATCCTGCAATCACCATTATCGTTAGCAGATTACGGCAACTATCAAGGGAAGCAGCGTGGCTTAGTGGAAAAGAGTCAGAGGTCATGGGTTCAAATCCCGGCTTCGCCACTTGTCAGCTGGGTGACTTGGGGCAAGTCACTTCACTTCTCTGGGCCTCAGTTCCCTCGTCTGTAAAATGGGGATGAAGACAGCGAGCCCCCCGTGGGCCAATCGGATCACCTTGTAACACCCGCAGCACTTAGAACAGTGCTTTGCACATAGTAAGCACTTAATAAATGCCATTATTATTATTATTATGTGGACAGGTGTCAAGTCATCAGAATAAATAGAAATAAAGCTAGATGCACATCATTAACAAAATAAATAGAAAAGTAGATATTTACAAGTAGAGTAATAAATCTGTACAAGCATATATACAGGTGCTGTGGGGAGCGGAAGGAGGTAGGGCTGGGGGGATGGGGAGGAGGAGAGGAAAAAGGGGACTCAGTCCAAAGCGCTTAGGACTGTGCTCTGAACACAGGAAGCGCTCAAAGGCCACCCAAGTGAGCTTAAACTCCTAATCTGAAAAGGTGGCTTTTGCGGAACAACAGAGGAAAGTGGTGAGGGGGACGATTCCACCCGACAGCTAAAAATTAACCGAATGTAACTTACTACTGCATGTAATATTGCCGAGCATACATTTGTTGCCACCACAGCATCTGGAGAGGGCTGAAAGCGGGGTACAGGGGGAATCCGGCCGGAACAGCCTGCCCGGGAAACTGGTTCCCTACATTTCTGCAATTCAAGGAAACAAAAAGGGTGTTTAAGATTTAGACGTCACGTGCAATTTTCTCCAGGCCCCCTCCCCACTGCATCACCCACACTGACAAAGCCCACGGAAGCCATTCTTCCCCGGATAGGGAGCAACCCACTGGCCAGTCCGACCGCCTCAGGGACCACCGAAACAGAGAGGACAGCCCCTAAACCAGACCCTCGTCGGAGCGTACGGTGAACGGGACGCTTGGGATACTGAGCAACACCGAAAAGGGAGGCCGGACGTCGTTTCAAATTGTCCGACGGGGTCGGGGAACGATTACAATCGCCAATCTTGCTCCTCTCTTTCGGTTTAGTTTGCTCTTTACTCGATATGTTCATCTTTGTCCCCGCACCACCAACTGAGGATCGTGAATGTATCCAATTCATTGTACTGTACTGTCCCAAGGGCTTAGATAAGCAGCATGGCTCAGTGGAAAGAGTCTGGGGTCGTGGGTTCAAATCCCAGCTCTGCCAATTGTCAGCTGGGTGACTCTGGGCAAGTCACTTCACTTCTCTGTGCCCCAGTTACCTCATCTGTAAAATGGGACTGTGACTAGACTGTGAGCCCGCTGTTGGGTAGGGACCATCTCTATATGTTGCCAACTTGTATTTCCCAAGCACTTAGTACAGTGCTCTGCATACAGTAAGCGCTCAATAAATACGAATGAATGAATGAATAAATGGGGATTAAAACTGTGAGCCCCCCGTGGGACAACCTGATCACCTTGTAACCTTTCCAGCGCTTCGAACAGTGAGTTGCACATAGTAAGCACTTAACAAATGCCATCATCATCATCGTCATCATTATTATTATTATTATTATTATTACAGGGCTCTGCATTCAGTAAACTCAGTAAATACCACTGACTTACTACCTTCAACTGTTGGCAACTGCTTAGCCCTTCCTCCTGACTGATCACAAAGACTGCCCCTTGTTTTTGAAGATGACGCCCAGATGGTAAAGATGGTACCCTGAAATGGGTACAATTCCTTCTTGGTGACAGGAATTCTCTGTTCTGGGTGTCAAGCCTCCATCCCACGGCAACAGGGCAGGACGGAGGAGCCTGGTTAGAGTTCTACCAATCCCACAATTTTCTAACTGGTGCCGCCCATTCCGATCTTCCCTAACGAAGGAAAAATGTGCTGAACCCAGATCTCTGGTGACCACAAAAGCAGGAACCACAGTTTCCCATCCTGGGCAGTGGCTGTTATTTTGCTTCTTCAACAACAACCACCACAAACACCCACCCCCCAACACAGACAAGCATACACACAAAACCCCATGATGACCAGTCACTGCGTTCACCCACTAATCTGAGTCGGTCCAGTTTTAAAAGAAAATACAAAATACCGGCTGCCCATTGTAACTTATGTTCTCCTTCGCCTCCTCGACAAGAGGATCTGTACTTTTCCAACCAAAAACACGCCTGGGAAGTGAAACATCTAATGATGCTAGAGTGCTAATAAAAATTATCTCTGGGAGGGGAGGAGTGAGGAGAAGAGACCCACCTCATGTGCAATTGTACATTCAATTAATAATAATGGCATTTATTAAGCGCTTACTATGTGCAAAGCACTGTTCTAAGCGCTGATCTTCATTCATTCATTCCTATTTATCGAGCGCTTACTGTGTGCAGAGCACTGTACTAAGCGCTTGGGAAGTACAAGTTGGCAACGTATAGAGACGGTCCCGATCCAACAACGGGCTCACAGTCGAGAGGACGGGAGTTGGACTTACTCAAGCGGCGTGGCTCAGTGGAAAGAGCACGGGCTTTGGAGTCAGAGGGCATGGGTTCGAATCCCGGCTCCGCCACATCTGCTGTGTGACCTTGGGCAAGTCACTTAACTTCTCGGAGCCTCAGTTACCTCACCTGTAAAATGGGGATGATGACTGTTAGCCCCACACGGGACAACCTGATCACCTTGTATCCCCCCCAGCGCTTAGAACAGTGCTTTGCACACAGTAAGCGCTTAACAAATGCCATTATTATTATTATTACCTCTAGGCTTGTCTTACCCAAAGGTCAATCACTTGGTTTGTCTTTCCCAAACCCTTGGTCTCCGTGAACAGGCAATAAATGCTATTACTACCACTACCGTCCGCAGCCCCGGGTCCACGAGAGGCGGTGGTGGCCAAAGTTGTCCCGCGGAAGACCGGCGCTTAGAACAGTGCTTTGCACATAGTAAGCGCTTAACAAATGCCATCATCATCAAGACTGTGGGATGGGGCTGGGAGAGGGGCCAATCCGAACTCCACTGAGGCCAGGGACCCAAGGGAGCTGGGAAACAGGGAAAGAAATGCCAAGGGGGCAGACGGGGACTTGGGTGAAACAGGCCTACATCCACTACCGAAAGCTCACAATCAATCAATCAATCGTATTTATTGAGCGCTTACTGTGTGCAGAGCACTGTACTAAGCACTTCGGAAGTACAAGTTGGCAACATCTAGAGACAGTCCCTACCCAACAGTGGGCTCACAATCTAGAAGGGGGAGACAGACAACAAAACCAAACATATTAACAAAATAAAATAAATGGAATAGATATGTACAAGTAAAATAAATAAATAAATAGAGTGATAAATATGTACAAGCATATATACAGGTGCTGTGGGGAAGGGAAGGAGGTAAGACGGGGGGATAGAGAGGGGGATGAAGGGGAGAGGAAGGAGGGGGCTCAGTCTGGGAAGGCCTCCTGGAGGAGGTGAGTCTCAAAGGTGATCAAGTTGTACCACGGGGGCCTCACAGTCTTAATCCCCTTTTTACAGATAACTGAGGCCCAGAGAAGTGAAGTGATTTTTCCAAAGTCACACAGCTGACAATTGGCAGAGCTGGGATTTGAACCCATGACCTCTGACTCCAAAGCCCGGGCTCTTTCCACTGAGCCACGCTGCTTCTCCAATATCTCCTCTGCACCCTTGCACCTCTGCACCTTTCTCCCACTGGCTGGAGTTGTAAAGGTTTTCCAAGCCTCTGTCCGTCTGTTCCTTCTCTGTTTTCACTGCAGACATCCTCATAAGTCTAAACAACTGGAAATCACGCAACCTCAGGCCACTGAGGATGCTGGGACAGTCTCCAGCCCGAGGCGATGAGGGGGTCTCAGGACCACCTCCCACCTTTCATTGTTGTCTAGCCCCTGAGTTTCATATAATCTCATAGTCAATGGAAAGAGTCCTGGGAATGGAAGTCAGGAGGCCTGGGCTCCAATCATCATCATCATCATCAATCGCATTTATTGAGCGCTTACTATGTGCAGAGCACTGTACTAAGCGCTTGGGAAGTACAAATTGGCAACATATAGAGACAGTCCCTACCCAACAGTGGGCTCACAGTCTAAAAGGGGGAGACAGAGAACAAAACCAAACATACTAACAAAATAAAATAAATAGAATAGATATGTACAAGTAAAATAAATAAA
The DNA here is from genome assembly GCF_015852505.1 of Tachyglossus aculeatus. Classification (NCBI taxonomy): domain Eukaryota; kingdom Metazoa; phylum Chordata; class Mammalia; order Monotremata; family Tachyglossidae; genus Tachyglossus; species Tachyglossus aculeatus. The sequence continues at coordinate 48,071,689 of NC_052067.1, forward strand.
TAAATAGAGTAATAAATATGCACAAACATATATACATATATACAGGTGCTGTGGGGAAGGGAAGGAGGTAAGATGGGGGGGATGGAGAGGGGGACGAGGGGGAGAGGAAGGAAGGGGCTCAGTCTGGGAAGGCCTCCTGGAGGAGGTGAGCTCTCAGCAGGGCCTTGAAGGGAGGAAGAGAGCTAGCTTGGCGGATGGGCAGAGGGAGGGCGTTCCAGGCCTGGGGGATGACGTGGCCCTGGGGTCGATGGCGGGACAGGCGAGAACGAGGTATGGTGAGGAGATTAGCGGCAGAGGAGCGGAGGGTGCGGGCTGGGCTGGAGAAGGAGAGAAGGGAGGTGAGGTAGGAGGGGGCGAGGTGATGGAGAGCCTTGAAGCCCAGGGTGAGGAGTTTCTGCCTGATGCGCAGATTGATTGGTAGCCACTGGAGATTTTTGAGGAGGGGAGTAATATGCCCAGAGCGTTTCTGGACAAGGATAATCCGGGCAGCAGCATGAAGTCTGGATTGAAGTGGAGAGAGACACGAGGATGGGAGATCAGAGAGAAGGCTGATGCAGTAGTCCAGACGGGATAGGATGAGAGCTTGAATGAGCAGGGTAGCGGTATGGATGGAGAGGAAAGGGCAGATCTTGGCAATGTTGCGGAGAGACCTACAAAGATTCACCCAGAGACACTACAAGCTTTCTTCTTAAAGTTTCAGTCCTGGCTGCCTCTCTGAGCTAACTGGGAGAAATAGGAGCCTCTGGCTCTGAATTCACTGACCGGTTCCTGGGTAGCTGAAGGCTTTTTTCCGCAACCTACTGCAAAGCAGAGAGAAACTGAATTACTGTCGCGGGATGACGAAAGAAAAGTATTTTAAGCTGCTGGTCCACGATACCTCCCCTGGAGGACAATGTGGCAACCACAAACAAGAACTCGGGGGTTGACAAGAGCAGGGCTGTTTTCTGAAAACAAACCAATTCACCCTTGGAATTCCACTTGGTTGGACAATTATCTTCCACAGAGTCAAACAGAAAGGATGGGAAAGGCTCAGAGATAGGACAGGAGTCAACCTTTCCAGCTCTGTACCCTTTATTCACCTCACCTTCAGCCCCACTGCGTACACATAGCCGTAATTTAATGTCTATCTCCACCTCTAAACTGTATGTTCCTTGTGGGCAGGGAACATGTCTTCCATTCAGTAAGTCAACTGCATTAAATAATAATAATAATAATAATAATAATAATAATAATAATAATAATGGCATTTGTTAAGCGCTTCCTATGTACAAAGCACTGTTCTAAGCCGTGATCACTTACTGGGTGCACAGCACTGCACTAAGCGCTTGGGAAAGAACAATATAACAATTTAAAAGGCCCATCTGCCCACAATGAGCTTACAGTCTAGACAGGGAGATGGACATTTATATAAATAAATCAAATTACAGATACATACATAAGCGCTATGGGGCTGGGAGGGGGGAGGAATAAAGGAAACGAGTCAGGATGATGCAGAAGGGATTGGGAGAAGAGGGAGGCTTCTTAGAGATGTGCCTTCAATAAGGCTTTGAAGCTGGGGAGCGTAATTGTCTGTCGGATATTAAGAGGGAGGGCGTTTCAAGCCAGGGGCAGGACTTGGGCAAGAAGTCGGTGGTGGGATAGATGATATCAAGGTCTAGTGGAAAAGTTGGAATTAAAGGAGCCAATTGTGAGGGCAGGGTTTTAGGAGAGTAGTGAGGTGAGGTAGGAGGGGGCGAGATGATTGAGTAGTTGAAAGCCGACGGTGAGGAGTTTCTGTTTGATGTGGAGGTGGACGGGCAGCCCCCGGAGGTTCTTGAGGAGGGGGAAACGTGGCCTGAATGCCTTTGCAGAAAAAGGATCCAGGCGGCAGAGTGAAGTATGGAGTGGAGTGGGGAAAGACAGGAGGCAGGGAGGCCAGCAAAGAGCTCCACCACTCAGTGCTTCTGGGAAGGGGGCAGGGACTGCAGCCCTCCCCCGGGACAAACTAATAAACAGTAAAGCGTTTGTACGCCAGCTGTGAACAGCGTGAGGCAAAGCCACAGTTTGGCTTCTTACCATAAAAGTAATTTTTACACCTTGTCCGACCTCTCCACAACTCTGTGGGTCCGTCGACAGTCTCCGGGCCCTCCCTCCCCCTAGTCCCTCCGTTTCCTTGATTCCCCAATGCCAGGGACTTCTCTTCAGCACTGAAGATGCTGAGGATGGGCATCTACCGAAAGCTCAACTTGAAGAGGCGCCAGCCAAGGGCAACCCTAGAGTGGGTCTAAGGGCTGAGCTTCTTGGAGACCAGAAGCTGAAGCGGGCTCGTCCACGTGAGGCTCACCATGAAACCAGGGGACAGAGAAAACGAACGTCTGGGCCCAACCCCAATGGCCAGAAAGCATTTAGGGGTAATCGCTCCCACATCAAACCGAAGACAAGGCTTCTAAAATCCGGGGAGGAAGCCTCGTTTGCCTTCCAAGTTCGGAATGACGAACACTCGGCCAATACCTCTGCAGGTTTGTCATAGAGGGAAAACGGAACCCGTTGGCCTCTCAAGGTACATTTAAAGAGATTTTCCGATCATTAAGCTGGGGAACAATTCTAAGTGTAATAGATCAGCACATCAGGGGCAGTAATCATGTCTGCACAGTCCAGGCGTGGTTCTAAGTAGGATTTTTCTGTGAGTCCACACGGGATAAGGTCCAGGTCTGAGCTGATTACGATTCATTCAATCGTATTTATTGAGCGCTTACTGTGTGCAGAGTACTGTACTAAGCGCTTGATTATATCTATCTAACCCCAGTGCCTAGCATAAGGTAAGCACTTAATAAAAACCACCACTATCGTACTGTGGAAAAACGACGACTCTGTCCAACCTGAATGGGGCAAGACCAGAACTGAGCACCAAGCTAACGACAACAAACCCTGCAGCGCAAGTGGGCCAGACGTTTTTTGAGTTATGTACCCCGATTCCCACTTCTCAGCCTATCTTGGGAATTCCAAGCTCATTCATTTATCCATCCATCCATTCATTCAATCATATTTATTGAGCGCTTACTGTGTGCAGCTGCACTAAGCGCTTGGAAAGTACAATCTGGCAACAAATAAAGACAATACCTGACCAACAACAGGTTCACCGTCTAAAAGTGGGGAGACAGCCAGCTAAACAAATAAATAGGCATTTATTCAATTGTATTTATTGAGTGCTTACTGTGTGCAGAGCACTGTACTAAGCGCTTGGGAAGTACAAGTTGGCAACGTATAGAGACGGTCCCTACCCAACAGCAGGCTCACAGTCTAGAAGGCATCAATGGCATCAACAGAAATAAATAGAATTATAGAGATATACCCATTATTAACAAAATAAATAGAATAATATGTACATGTTCATTCATTCAATCGTATTTATTGAGCACTCTCTGTGTGCAGAGCGCTGTACTAAGCGCTTGGAAAGTACAATTTGGCAACAGAGACAATCTTTACCCAACAACGGGCTCACAGTCTAGAAGTGGGGAGACAGACAAGAAAGCAAAACAAAAACACGTAGAGGGGCATCAACAGCATCAATACAAATAAATAGAATTATAGATATATACACATCATTAATAAAATAAATAGAATAAATACATACATATATACAGAAGGGTTGTGGCAGGGAGGAGGGAAGGAGTCAGGGCAATCGAAAGGGGAGGAGGAGCAGAGGAAAAGGGGGACTCAGTCTGGGAAGGCCTCCTGGAGGAGGTGAGCTCTCGGTAGGGCTTTAAAGGGGGGGGAGTGTGCTACTTTGGCGGATTTGAGGAGGGAGGGCATTCCAGGCCAGGGGTGGATGGCGGGACGGGCGAGAACGAGGCACGGTGAGAGACCTCGGAGCGTGCTTACTTGACAGTACTTGGGGCTTTTCGTCCCATCCTGCCCCCCTACCACCTTGGGACGGTTCCCACACTGAGTGCAAGTGTGCTGAGGGGAGCACACATTCAGGCTCCTTACAAATCAGGAGTAAAGCTGGGGATGGCCCTCTCACCAAAAAGACCCAATGCACACGATCGCAACCTAAGGCTCTTCGGTCTTTATAACGCGCCAAAATGCCAGAAAAGGTTCCAACTTCCCTAACAAGCGTCGGCGAATGACTGAAACGTTGTTGAAATAACCCCTCAACCCTGACACTTGATTTTTCAACCTGCCATTTAGGGCCACCCTCATCGTTCGGTCATCGTCTAACCAAAAATCAACTAAACCCAGTCTAAGACTCGACTAGACTTCCCCCCACCCCGACTCCCAGCCCGCCCTTCTCCGGCTGCTTCCGTGTAGACTACGGATAATTGGCATAACCATGGCATCAGGTTTCAACAGAAGCAGAGATTCAGGAATGTGAATAATTTCAACAGGCCTCTATTAAAGACAGAGCCGGCCTGAAGAGCAAAATCCAATCACCGGCAGTGTACAAATGCTGGCAACTTGGCAACTGGACTTCCAACTTTCAGTCGGGATGCAGCTGTGCTCCCAAAAGGTTGTCAAGTCCTCTCTGCTTTCATTTCCCAATCTCGACTCTCCACAGAGCAACTGTGCCGCTGCCGTCCGTTCCCGTCAGAGCGACAGTGAAGTTACCATTCATTCATTCATTCAATCGCATTTATTGAGCGCTTACTATGTGCAGAGCACTGGACTAAGCGCTTACCCTTGCATCACATACGGTAATTGATGGCTTTGCACGGCGGTCGCTTGTGCTTGGGGAAAACTCCGCTGTCTCAATCCTTCCGAACCCGAGCCGCTACTTGCCGACGAGGCGTCTTGGCTTGAAGACGGAGTTGTCGATCCCGAACGATCTGAGTTCTTACAAGAAAATATCATTTTCACATGTGGTACGGGGGCCTTTTCTCCCATCAATAATCATCGCAATCGGTCGCATATATTGAGCACTTACTGTGTGCAGAGCACTGCACTAAGTGCTTGGGCGAGTACAGTATAACTGAGTTGGCTCATTTCCTACCGGCAAAGAGCTTACTCGAGCAATTAGTACAGTGCAGCAAGCGCTCAATAAATATGACAATGAATGAATGTACAGAGGAGGAGACAAACATTAACATAAATTAGGGATATGTATGTAAGTACTGTGGGATTGAGGGAGGGGGGAAAAGAAGGGGGAAATCCAAGAGCAAGGGCAACTCAAAAGGGAATGGGAGAAGAGGAAGTGGCTTAGTCAGGGAATGCCTCTTGGAGGAAAGGCTTTGAAGGGGAGTAGAGGAACTGTCAGATATGAAGAGGGAGGGCATTCCAGGCCAGTGGTAGGATGTAGACAGGCGGACAACAGTGAGATGGACAAGATCGAGGTACAGTGAGAAGGTCGGCATTAGAGGAGCGACTGTAGTGGGACAAGAGTGAGTTAAGTTAGGAGGGGCGAGGGGGTTGAGTGCCTTAAAGCCAACGGGAAGGAGTTTCCGCTTGACGCGGGGGTAGATGGGGAACCACTGGAGCTTCTTCAGGAGTGGGGAAACACGGACAGAATGTGTTTGGAGAAAAGCGATCTGGGCAGCAGGGTGAAGTACGGACTGGAGTGGGGAGAGACGGGAGGCAGGGAAGTCGTTAAGGCGGGATAGGAGAAGTGCTGGAATTAACAGTTTGGATAGAGAGGAAAGGACAGATTTGAGCAACACTGGGATGTTTGAACCAACAGGATTTTGCGATAGATTTGATGGACTGAATGTGTGGGTTGAATAACAGAGAGAAGTCAAGGGCAGTGCCACAGTTACGGGCTTGTGAGACAGGGAGGGCAGTGGTGTCGTCTACAGTGATGGGAAAGTTGGGGGAGGACGAGGAGTTTTGTTTCTAGTTACATACTTCAGTGGTTTACATAAACCCCACATCCTGGTTTTGCTACGACTCTGGGAAGCCCCAAAGAAGCAGCACCGCCTAGCAGATACAACAGAGCCCTGGGGGTCAGGGGACCTGGGTTCTTGTCTCGGCTATGCCACTGGTTTGCCCCGGAACCTTAGGCAAGTCACTTCACGGGGCCTCGATTACCTCATCTGTAAAATGGGGATTAAGACTGTGAGGACACGGATTGCATCCGACCTGATCAGCTCATATATACCCCAGTGCTTGGTACAGTGCCAGGCACATAGTAAGTGCTTAAACAGACTGTGAGCCCGTCGTTGGGTAGGGATCGTCTCTCTATGTTGCCGATTTGTACTTCCCAAGTGCTCCGCACTCAATAAATGTGATTAAATGAATGAATTAAATACCACTAAAGAGAAAAAAAAGTGGGATGAGTGGAGGCAACAGCACAGTTTGTAGGTTGCTGGGATAAGGAGCTTAATAAATGTTTAAAATAAGGTCTTTAAAGACCTTATCAGAGAGTCGAGACTGGTTTAGACCTTCAAGTCTCAGAAGGTTCTGGGGATGCCCCCATTTCCAGATGTGAGGAGCTGAGCAGGATCAATGTCGCCAATGAATTCACCTGGAATTCAGCCCAAGTCAGAGAAGCAAATGGAAAAGGAAGACTACAGGAATCGGGGCCAGTGTCCCTTCTTGGCTTCTTCAAACATCTGGCCCCATCTTATCTTGCCATTTGACACTGAGATAGCTTTATAGGGCTCGGAGTGCTGGGAATTCACTGAGGAAGGCTTGCTGGAACCGGAGGGAGAGGGCTTTGACTACAGGGAACCCAACGTAAGGTCCGATGAATGGAGCCATGTGTGCTCAGCAGTGCTTCATAAAGATGATCAACGCAGCAGCGGGCGGTATAGACTGAAGGAAGGAGAGAGGCTGGAGATAGGGAGCTCGGCAATCGTCTAGCTGTGATCACAATAACTGTGTTATCTGTTATGCCCCAAGCACAGTACTAAGTGCTAGGGTAGATACAAGATAATCAGGACTGACTCTCACATAGGGTCCGCAGTCTAAGGGGGAGGGAAAATAGGTATTTCAAACCCATTTTAAAGATGAGGAAACTGAGGCACAGAGTGTTTAAGTGACTTGCCCGAGGTCACATGGCTTGCAAATAACAATGACGGTATTTGTTAGGCGCTTACTATGTGCCGAGCACTTTTCTAAGCGCTGGCAGATACAGGGCAGTTGGGTTGTCCCACATGGGGCTCAAACTTTTAATCCCCATTTTACAGATGAATGATGACTTTACACAATCTGATCAAAGCTTCTAGGAAGGTGGTTGCTATTTGGGTGGAAAGGACGGGGAGGATCTGGGAGATGCGGAAAACTGGCAGGATTTTGCAGCAGACTGAATAAGAGTCGAACGACAGCAGGTGGCTAAGGAAGACACAAAAGTTGCAGGCGTCTGGGACTCGGAGGATGGTGGTACTGTTGATGAGATGGGGAAGTTGGGAGGACTCGATTTGGGAGGGCAGGTGATGTTGAAAGCAAGAGGAGATTGGGACTGCAGATTATGTACCTAGTTACATAATTTGTGGTTTTTGATTCTTATATTTGTAAATGCTCCCATGGTCTGTAATTGGTTGCCTATAACTGGTTTTTCTTTTCAACGTTTCTGTCTCCTCCCATCTAGATTGTGAGTTCTTTGTGGGTCAAGGACCAGGTCCGAATTGTCCATTTTGTATTCATCCCAGCACACAGGACATAACACTGCCTCAATAAATGCCCCAACTCGAAAGAAAAAAAAAAATTACCTTCCCTAATACTCCAAGGCTAAAAAAAAAAATATTCTAATTTGCTGAGTGGAGAAAGGCTTTTCCCTCAAATTATCTTAGATCCTCTTTATTCTGGGACTGGTGAAAACGCTTTTCGGTGTGATTCCCCAACAGGGTCTGGAAGCAGTTATTGCCGCCAGTAACGATTTCAGAGTGAGGGTATGATGAATTCAGAGTGGTTACTTTGGCCTCATGACCTTCAGCATGCCTGCCTAGCCAAGGCAGGACAAAACCACAGAATTAACCATAACAATAATAACAATAGTAGTAGTTAGTAAGGGGTCATTATTGCGCTGTGTTACGCAATGAAATAGATACAAGACTATCTGATGAGACCCAAAGTTGATTACCTTGCATCCACCCTAGTGCTTAAAACTATCAACATTATTACCATTATCAGAAACAGGACCTATCAATCTCAGGACAATAAACATAGCTTAACCTTCGTGATAATAAACTCCTCTGCTGGGCCTAAGCGAAATGAAAACGGGCTCCGAAATCCCACAAATTTCGTGAATATGGCTCTGAAGAGTCAAGAAATAACAGAGAAAAGCACGGCAAATGAAAACAGGGTCCAACATAAGTATGTATCTGAAATGTAAAAATGTTTGAGTATTAAAACCAGAAAGAGTCGAGTCTCTAATAAAATAACCACAAAACTTTAAAAACCAAAGTCATCATTCTACCACAGTAAAAATTCTGTTTAAAATTACCCACATATCGTACCAAAATATTGCTAGTTCTGAAATACGCATCACTTTAACGACTTACCAAGCTGCTACTGGATGCTGCGGTGCCATGATTTTCTCTGCTGGTGCTGGGTTTTGGAGAACTGGGAGGAGACCGCGACGTGCACACTAGATGGACCATATGGTACTCATCTTGCTAAAATGAGAGAAAAGGAAGTTTAGCCAGCAGCATTTATGCCAACTTACCATTAAAAGGTCTCAAACGTCTCTTCAAAGTCAAGAGGTGCATCAGCAAGGAGCTGGCAACCCGAGGCAAATGGGAAATCTGTTTTCTAAGATCAGTGGCTTCTCAAATCAAAACCCACCCCGTTCTGCTACAACACGGGGGTTCTGCTCAGTCAAATGCATTTATTGAGTGCTTACTGCAGGTAGAATAAGTGGTTCGGAGAGTACGAAAGAACAGACGAGCCCTGCCCAGGTGAGCTGACAATCTAGAGGACTCTCGGACAACCTCGCATTAAGGACACCTGGTGACAGAGTCAATCAATCAATCAATCAATCGTATTTATTGAGCGCTTACTATGTGCAGAGCACTGTACTAAGCGCTTGGGAAGTACAAATTGGCATCACATAAAGACAGTCCCTACCCAACAGTGGGCTCACAGTCTAAAAGGGGGAGACAGAGAACAGAACCAAACATACCAACAAAATAAAATAAGTAGGATAGAAATGTACAAGTAAAATAAATAAATAAATAAATAAATAGAGTAATAAATATGTACAACCATATATACATATATACAGGTGCTGTGGGGAAGGGAAGGAGGTAAGACGGGGGGATGGAGAGGGGGACGAGGGGGAGAGGAAAGAAGGGGCTCAGTCTGGGAAGGCCTCCTGGAGGAGGTGAGCTCTCAGCAGGGCCTTGAAGGGAGGAAGAGAGCTAGCTTGGCGGATGGGCAGAGGGAGGGCATTCCAGGCCCGGGGGATGACGTGGGCCGGGGGTCGATGGCGGGACAGGCGAGAGCGAGGTACAGTGAGGAGATTAGTGGTGGAGGAGCGGAGGGTGCGGGCTGGGCAGTAGAAGGAGAGAAGGGAGGTGAGGTAGGAGGGGGCGAGGTGATGGAGAGCCTTGAAGCCCAGGGTGAGGAGTTTCTGCCTGATGCGCAGATTGATCGGTAGCCATTGGAGGTTTTTGAGGAGGGGAGTAATATGTCCAGAGCGTTTCTGGACAAAGATAATCCGGGCAGCAGCATGAAGTATGGATTGAAGTGGAGAGAGACACGAGGATGGGAGATCAGAGAGAAGGCTAGTGCAGTAGTCCAGACGGGATAGGATGAGAGCTTGAATGTGAAATAGATACAAGACTATCTGATGAGACCCAAAGTTGATTACCTTGCATCCACCCTAGTGCTTAAAACTATCAACATTATTACCATTATCAGAAACAGGACCTATCAATCTCAGGACAATAAACATAGCTTAACCTTCGTGATAATAAACTCCTCTGCTGGGCCTAAGCGAAATGAAAACGGGCTCCGAAATCCCACAAATTTCGTGAATATGGCTCTGAAGAGTCAAGAAATAACAGAGAAAAGCACGGCAAATGAAAACAGGGTCCAACATAAGTATGTATCTGAAATGTAAAAATGTTTGAGTATTAAAACCAGAAAGAGTCGAGTCTCTAATAAAATAACCACAAAACTTTAAAAACCAAAGTCATCATTCTACCACAGTAAAAATTCTGTTTAAAATTACCCACATATCGTACCAAAATATTGCTAGTTCTGAAATACGCATCACTTTAACGACTTACCAAGCTGCTACTGGATGCTGGTCATTTCATCTAATACCATGTCCCACTGGCCCCAGGTACGTGCGGTCAAAAGAACAGTCCCTAATCCTGCCATCACAGTCTAACCCAACGCATTCTGGCAGAACTTGCGTGTACTGCAGTACGAAGTTGGGCAACTCGAGTGACTTCTACAAACGAAAGTGAATTCCACATCAGGCGTGGATCCTCTTACTAGCTGTACCCACTAAGGGTAGGCGCCAGGCTCCCCAATCAGGATTCTCCGCATGACTTGGCAGGACTGATCAACCAACTACGCCAGTCCCCCTTAACGGCCTATGTTTAGAGAAGCGTAAGAACCCAAGAAATGCCCTCACTAGATCAGATCAGTGGTCCATTCAGTCCCAGACCCTCTAACTCTAGTTCTTAGAGGCGTACTACGGCTGAACCTGGTCAGAAAGGGTCCTATCTCCTTTACGTTTCTAACTTTTGTTTTCACAGCATTTGTTAAGCGCCTACTATGCGCCAAGCACTGTGGAGAGTAAACTATAGTAGAGTTGGTAGATATGTTCCCTGCCACGTACCCAGAGCAGCTCACAGTCTAAATAAGAGGGAGAACATGTATCTCATCCCCCTTTTAGAGTCGAGGGAACCAAGGTAGAGAGGAGTTACGCGACTCGCCCAAGGTCACACAGCAGGTAAGTGGAGAAGCAGCTTGTGAAAAGACCGCAGGCCTGGGAGCCCGAGGGCCTGGATCCTAATCCCGGCACTGCCACGTGTCTAGTGGGCACGTCATTTAAGTTCTCTGGGCCTCGGTTACCTTGTCTGTAAAATAGACATTGAGACTGTGAACCCCAAGCATTGTGTCCAACCTGATTAACCCGTACCCACCCCAGCATTCTGAACGTAGCTGGCATACCGTAAGTGCTTAACAAATACCATTTAAAAATAAAAAAGCGGGATTACAATCCAAGTCCTCTGACTCCCCAGCCCAAGCTCTTTCCACTAGGCCAGATTGTCGCTAAAATCCCCCACTAGTAAAACCTGTTACTAACCGCTGAAATCACCAACATTTCTATTCCTCCCCCTGACAACACTGTGTGAGCACAAATTTCATGGGCTGACCACCCGCTGTGCTTCATTTTAAACCACCGCTTCCAAGTTCACTGGGTACCCCTTCACTTTGGGATTGAGGGATCTGATGAACAATTTCCATTTAATCACGGCTCCCCTCTGCCTGCACCTCGCGAGACTCAAGAATCCGAATCCTTGCAGCAATCCTCATACGGAAGCTTCTGCATTTCCCTGCCATAGCTTTTTCTAGTCTCCAAATCCTAACTCTTGCTCCTCAGTTTGATGGGCGGCGGGGGAAAATGGTTATCAGAAAGTCCAAGACAAACAGAATCAAAATTCTCCTTAGCACTGACTCGTGATGTGCCACTAAGGGGTTGCCATGGGCTGCTTTCTCCAACAGCTCTCCTGAAGAATCCCGTCTGCCAGAATCCTTAAGGTCTGAGATGTATAATAGAAGGAAATGGACATATTTCTTCTACCTGCCAATAAGCATGGAAAAGTACTAAAAAGAGAAGGGAAATGGGGAAAAAAATATTTATGGAATGAATGGAAGTGACTCCATTCAACTATTCTACAATTTGAATAGTAGAGCTTTGTACTACTAAAAACTGAAGGAACTACCAACTACTCCCCAGTGCTGTTTGAAGACTATGCTTGGAAAGTAGGGGGAGATACTTGGCTATAAAAGCAAGAAAGTTCTAAGTCGCTTGCAAGAGATCCAACAGATCACTCTTGAAAAGTGATTTTCTTGCTCAAGGATCTAAGGCATCATGGTCCAACAGAGCACTAGAATACAAAATAAGAAACCAGAAATTCTGGTGCCATTAACATCACTGATTAATCACCTCATTCTGGGTAAATTCCATTCTAAAGTTCCTCTTCCACTTCTCATCACCTTTGTTACAGATGTCCCTCGAGGTCCTGGTCTTCTTGCCCTATAATCACTCTTTTGGGGATCTTATCTGCTTATTAATAATGGCATTTATTAAGTGCTTACTATGTGCAAAGCACTGTTCTAAGCGCTGGGGAGGTTACAAGGTGACCAGGTTGTCCCAAGGGGACTCACAGTCTTAATCCCTATTTTACAGATGAGGTCACTGAGGCCCAGGGAAGTGAAGTGACTTGCCCAAAGTCACACAGCTGACAAGTGGCAGAGTCGGGATTTGAACCCATGACCTCTGACTCCAAAGCCCGGGCTCTTTCCATTGAGCCACGCTGCTTCTACCTGAAGCTTACTTGGCTTCAGCCTCCTCCTTTTGGCAACTGATTCCCAAATCTCTCTCTTCAGCCTCAACCTCTCACCTGATCTACAATCCTACATTCAGTTGTACTCATTGAGTGCTTACTCACATCTCACCTTGTCTTCCAGGATATCATCAGTGAAGTGCCTCTCTAACACGTGTAAAATAGACCTCAGTTTCCCTTCCAGACTCTCCCCTCCTCCTACCTTTCCCACTTCGGCCGCTAACGCTATAATCATCCTTGCCCCTGGACTCCGGATCCTTGGTGCCCTCCCTCTCTTTTTTTTCAGTGCTCTGTCAACTACTAAATACTACTGGTTCTTCCTGCACATTTTCCTGATCCATCCTTTCCCCACCACTCCGGCAGTTACCACCCAGGTCCACGCTCTCTTCATGCCATGGCTAGACACCACAATGGCCTCCTCACGGGCCTCTAATCCTGTAAACTGCCTCCCCTTCTGCCCACACTCCATGCTGCTGCTTAGATCCTCTTCCTGAAACATAGCTGAATACATCTTTCCATTCCTCAAAAGCCTCCAGCCAGCCATCCCTCTCTGCAGCAAACAAAATCAGCCTGCTATTTTTTTTTCCACGCTTTCCAGCTCTCTCCATCTAATACATTGGTTCTTCTCAATCACTCTTTGTTCCTCCCAAGCTCACCAGCCTACAAACCATTCACAGAAGGAGTACCTCTGAACCCTCACACACCGATCCCCCACACGGACATCCCCGCTGTCCAAAATCCCCAGGACCACAACTCTTCCCATCTTGAAAGCCCTCTCCCTGACTGCCAGAAGGCTTCCTTGATTAATTTCCCGGCTCCAAGCCAGAGCCACTCAACAGTCACCCCTGGCATTTACAGATTTATACTCATCCTCCAGACAGATTAGCCTACCTACAGCCAATTGGAAAAGCAATTCTTTATTCAGGTATTTCATCCTGTCCTATTCCTCCTACTACCTATTTTATCCTTCTTCTACCCCCAGCCCTACTGAAATAATATTTGTCTGTCTCCTCCATCAGACTACAAGCTGTTTGTTGGCGGGCAAACTTGGGTTTCGCTTCCATTGTATTCTCCCGCTGCTAAGTGTGTTGCTTTATTTTCCACTCAGGAGACGTTTGATAAATAAGATTTGGCTTTTCCCTTTATCTCTAAAACCTGACTGTCAATTCAGTCAATCAATAGAACTTCCTGAGCATTTACTATGCGTGGAGCACTGTGCTAAGTGGTTGACAGATATGATTCCTGCCCACAAGACACACACAATCCAGTGGGGGAGACAGACACAATTTCCAAAGCAGTAGAAATGCTTAAATTCATTCATTCAATCGATTTACTGTGTGCAAAGCACTGTACTAAGCTCTTAATAATAACGATGGCATTTAAGTGCTTACTATGTGCAAAGCACTGTTCTAAGCCCTGGGGAGGTGATCAGATTGTCCCACATGGGGCTCACAGTCTTCATCCCCATCTTACAGATGAGGGAACTGAGCCACAGAGAGGTTAAGTGACTTGCCCAAAGTCACACAGCTGACAGTAGGCAGAGCTGGGATTTGAACCCATGACCTCTGACTCCCAAGCCCGGGCTCTTTCCATTGAGCCACGCTGCTTCTCAGATAGCATAGCAATCTCTGCCTCAAAGAGATGGTAAATCAATTTTAACAGAGTGTTAAGAAAAGAGATTTTTCCTGCCATTGAGATAAGTGCCAGTAAAGAAATGAATACGAACATACAGTGATACATCATGAAAGATAGAGTTACAAGAATTCCGGAATAAGAAATAAGGAGAGCTCAAAAGGGAGAAAAGGGAACTTGAAAAATGAAGTTTTAAATGAATTTTACGTTAATCAGAGACACCGGCAAGGCAAGGCGGCCATTCATAGCCTGGAAAGATACTTGTTTAAATGAATTTGTTAAAGGCATTTTTCTGATTTAATAGAGCAGCACATTCTCTAAAAGAAGGGGTAGGGCGCAGGAGTGGAGGGAGGAGGAAAGGAGAGACAGAAGGCTAAAAGCATCCATGATCAACAGATGAAAAGTTCAACTGGCTATGTGGTTGCCACGGCAGGGACTGGCAAATTCAAATCTACTAAAAGGACGCAAGGACTATCCAAGAGGGACCTAGAGAATTGAAAAACACAAGGAATGCAATTAGGTACCAAGACAACATGGGGAAGTTGGAATGGAGCACTTCAGGAGCCGAGCGGATGGTACAAGGCCATCAGAAGAATAGTTCGTAAACTTTACAGAGAGCACAACTAAAATAGTGCAAAAAGAAGGTTTTGGGGATTTTTAATGGTACTTGGTAAGTGCTTACTATGTGCTGGCTCGCAGGCTTAATTCACTCATTCAATCACATTTATTGAGCACTTACTGTGTGCAGAGCACTGTACTAATCCCCATTTTACAGATGAGGGAAAGGAGGCACGGAGAAGTTCAGTGACTTGCCCTTGATCACACAGCAGAAAAGTGGCAGAGGCAGGATTAACAATAATAATAATAATAATAATAATAATAATAATGGCATTTATCAAGCGCTTACTATGTGCAAAGCACTGTTCTAAGCGCTGGGGAGGTTACAAGGTGATCAGGTTGTCCCACGGGGAGCTCACAGTCTTCACCCCATTTTAGAGATGAGGGAA
The DNA here is from genome assembly GCF_015852505.1 of Tachyglossus aculeatus. Classification (NCBI taxonomy): domain Eukaryota; kingdom Metazoa; phylum Chordata; class Mammalia; order Monotremata; family Tachyglossidae; genus Tachyglossus; species Tachyglossus aculeatus. The sequence continues at coordinate 48,086,768 of NC_052067.1, forward strand.
CTGAGGCGCAGAGAAGTGAAGTGACTTGCCCAAAGTCACACAGCTGACAATTGGCGCAGCCGGGATTTGAACCCATGACCTCTGACTCCAAAGCTCCTGCTCTTTCCTCTGAGCCTCTCCGGTTCTCGGGACTCCCAAGCCCAGGCTCTTTCCAGTAGGCCACAATCCTTCCCATGTGGTTTGAAAACTGACGGAACTGAGAAAACACTCGCAGAGAATATTTAAACTAAGTTTCGAGTGACTGTGTAAAGGCCCACTGTTCATTTGGGTTTTTTAAATTAATGTTTTAACATGTAATCTGAAAAGATGAATGAAATATCCCTGCAAATCAGGGGGACGGGAAAGGAAAACGCAGGCGTCCATGGCCTGGTAAAAAGAGCACGGGATTGGGGTCTACAGCCCCTTAAGGGCCGATACCGTGAAACCGGCCACGTCCGGATCGGAAGTCTGAGCGGGAGAAACCTCCACTTTTCCTCATCTCCCACTCCCTTCTGCATCGCCCTGACTTTGCTCTTTGCTCTTCATCCCTCCCACCCCCAAAGCACTTGTGTACACCTCTGTAATTTTATTAATAATAATAATAATAATGGCATTTATTAAGCGCTTACTATGTGCAAAGCACTGTTCTAAGCGCTGGGGAGGACACAAGACCATCAGGTTGTCCCACGTGGGGCTCACGGTCTTCATCCCCATTTTCCAGATGAGGTCACTGAGGCCCAGAGAAGTGACTTGCCCAAAGTCACACGGCTGACAAGTGGTGGAGCCGGGATTGGAACCCATGACCTCGGACTCCAAAGCCCGGGCTCTTTCCACTGCGCTTCTCTACTTATTACTTCTCTATTTATTTGTATTGATGTCTGTCTCCCCCATTCTAGACTGTGAGCTCGTTGTGGGCAGGGAACGTCACTGTTGATTGTTGTGCTGTCCTTTCCCAAGCATTTAGTATAGTGCTCTGCGTACATTAAGCGCTCAATAAATAGGAATGAACGAACGGGATGAGAGGTCGTTGAGCTGGACACCTTGGGATCCAAGGGAGGTCCAAGACCTCCTTAATTTCTCCCAGCTCCTTCCCTCTTTCCTATCCGGGACCCATCTTCCCTTTCCTTGCTCAGGTGGGCTAAAGGATGGGGGCTGGGGCAGAGGGGAAGAAGAGGGAAGAGGGGAGGCCGAAGCCCGCTAGCTTTGATTCCGGCTCTAAGAATCAATCAATCAATCGTATTTATTGAGCGCTTACTGTGTGCAGAGCACTGTACTAAGCGCTTGGGAAGTACAAGTTGGCAACATATAGAGACGGTCCCTACCCAACAGTGGGCTCACAGTCTAGAAGGGGGAGACAGAGAACAAAACAAAACATATTAACAAAATAAAATAAATAGAATAGATATGTACAAGTAAAATAGAGTAATAAATACGTACAAACATATATACATATAATGGGTGTATATGTATGTATGTACGTGTATATATATATATACACACACATATACATAGAATGGATCTGTGAGTGCGCTGCTTGTTGGCCAAATGCAACAATTCTCTCATCGGGCCCGTTTGTAGAGCGTTGGCCAAAACGTCTTTAAAAGCAGGTACCCTTAGTTCTCCTAAAATGTAAGTACATTCTTGAAGAACTCCATGCTAGGGACTACTTGTAAACCCCACTCGGGTCCATGCCCATTTCTTCCGACGGCGCGTCCTCAGAAGAACGTTCCCTAATGGCATTCTATCCAAAATGCAGAGCAAAGACACTTGTTATGGGAGAACTGGATGTATTACTGGCAGGACTAGCTAAAAATTTCTTATGAATCATTCATGGCTATTCGGCTCCACGTCTCGCCCTCCCCCTCCTTTCCAAATGCTTCCATTCTTACCTGTCCCACGCTTTTCCTCTGCATCTTCCTTAGTTTTCCCAACATGTTTCTCTTCTCTCTCTCTCTCTCTGCCCTTCCCTCTTCCGCTGCCACTTGCCTCTCTCTTTCTCCCCCTCAATCCCCTCACCCTTCCCATCCATCCTGTCACCGCTCCAGGAAGTAGGCCAAATCCACCACCCTTTATGTACCGTGGGCTGGATGCCGCCCCGGGCCTTCATTTTGCAGCTCACCGCAACATCCCTATTCTCCTGTTTTGTGCTCTCCCACCCACTTCACCCATAAATAAGGAGTTCAACTTCTTTCCTTAAAGCAGCCTGTTGTCTTTTTTAATGGTATTTGTTAAGCACTTTTTACTCATTCATTCATTCATTCAATCGCATTTATTGAGTGCTTACTGTGTGCAGAGCACTGTACTAAGTGCTTAACCCAACGGCTCTCTTGACCCCGTGGTTCCCTTCAGTCATCGCCCCATTTCACTCCTACCATTCCTCTCCAAACTCCTTGAGCGACTTGGCCACATGTGCTGGCTCAAGTTCCTCTCCTCCGATTCTCTCCCTGACGCCCTCCAATCTGGCTGCTGTCCCCTTCACTTTACAGAAATTGCCCTCTCAAAGGTCACCAGTGATCTCCTTCTTGGCAAATCCAACAGCCTCGACTCCATCCTAATCCTCCTACATCTCTCGGCCGCCTTCGACACTGTCGACTTGCCCAAGGTCACCCATCAACGTATGGCAGAGGGGGGAATAGATCCCAGGTCGTCATCACTCCCAGGTGCATGCTCTACTCACTATACCACACTGCTGTTCAAAGATCTAATTCCAGCCTGAGCACACACCAAAAATTTCTCCCAAATGCCATCTTCTTAGGTCAATTTTTAGCTGAAAAGATTTTTGCCAAGTCAAGAAATTCAACGTGACCTAACACTCATAAAGATTTCAATCCCTGTTTCCATTACTTCCCATCTCACGAGCCCGCGACCGTGGTGTCATCCTCGACTCCGCTCTCTCGTTCACCCCACACATCCAATCGGTCACCAGACCCTGCCGGTCTCCCCTCTGCAACGTCGCCAAGATCCGCCCTTTCCTCTCCATCGAGACCGCTACCTTGCTGGTTCAATCTCTCATCCTATCCTGACTGGATGACCGCATCAGCCTCCTCTCTGATCTCCCATCCTCCAGTCTCTCCCCACTCCAGTCTATACTTCACTCTGCTGCCAGGATTATCTCTGTACAGAAACGCTCCGGGCATGTTACTCCCCTCCTCTAAAATCTCCAGTGGCTGCCTGTCAACCTACAAATCAAGTAAAAACTCCTCCCTCTCAGCTTTGAGGCTGTCCATCCCCTCGCCCCCTCCTACCTCACCTCCCTTCTCTCCTTCTCCAGCCCAGCCTGCACCCTCCGCTCCTCTGTCGCTAATCTCCTCGCCGTGCCTCGTTCTCACCCGTCCCAAGTCATCCCCCGGGCCTGGAATGCCCTCCCTCTGCCCATCTGCCAAGCTAGCTCTTCCTCCGTTCAAGGCCCTACTGAGAGCTCACCTCCTCCAGGAGGCCTTCCCAGACTGAGCCCCTTCCTTCCTCTCCCCCTCGTCCCCCTCTCCATCCCCCCATCTTACCTCCTTCCGTTCCCCACAGCACCTATATATATGTATATATGTTTGTACATATTTATTACTCTATTTATTTATTTATTTTACTTGTGCATATCTATTCTATTTATTTTATTTTGTTAGTATGTTTGGTTTTGTTCTCTGTCTCCCCGTTTTAGACTGTGAGCCCACTGTTGGGTAGGGACTGTCTCTATATGTTGCCAACTTGTACTTCCCAAGTGCTTAGTACAGTGCTCTGCACACAGTAAGCACTCAATAAATACGATTAATTGATTGATTACCCTCTTCCCCGCAGCACTTGTATATATTTGTACATATTTATTACTTATTTTACTTGTACATATTTACTACTCTATTTTATTAATGATGTGCATACAGCTATAATTCTATTTGTTCTGACGGTTCTGACACCTGTCTACTTGTTTTGTTGTCTGTCTCCCCCTTCTAGACTGTGAACTCGTTATTGGGTAGGGACCATCTCTATATGTTGCCGACTTGTACTTCCCAAGCGCTTACTACAGTGCTCTGCACACAGTAAGCACTCAATAAATATAACTGAATGACTGAATGAAAGAAAGAAAGAAAGAAAGAAAGAAAGAAAGAAAGAAAGAAAGAAAGAAAGAAAGAAAGAAAGAAAGAAAGAAAGAATGAATGAATGAATAACATTCACCGCCTTGAAAATAAGCCTTTCTCCAAACTTGGACTGTGGCCTTAAACAAACCACTTGTAACTTGAATTCCAGAGCAAAAGGACTGCTTCACATACCAAGCATTTTTAAGAGAATCAATGCCATAGACTGTGCCCAAAAAAACCTAATTTCAACACTTTAAAAGCTTGAATCCTACAAACCCAAACTAAATTCCCTGGCATACAGAGGCCTCAGCACAGCGTGCTTTTTCATTTAAGTGGAATGTTCAATTCCTTTACGTCAGGTTTTATTTTGCTAGTCCTCCATAAAAGTAGTGATTTTTTCCCCCTACCAAATGATTTTACAGCGGTCTTAAAGTTGTGGGTGCTTATGACATGTCTTTTCTAAGTGGACATTTTTCAGCGAAAACCGCTTGCTCTATCGTGACCTCATCTTAAAAAAAAAGGAATGTATTTTGAGAAAGTGATTTAAGAATGTCCTCTACAAAAACACCTTCCAAATATAGAAAATTTATGGTTAAAAAATGCAGAGTTTCACCTCCAGAGTTCCAAGTTCAATAACTATATCTGGATGCACGATGACAAGTGTGGAAAAGCGTGAACAAACTGGTTGGGAATGTTTCAACAAACTACGACCTATGCAGCCGAAGGCAGCATAGGTGGGGGCTGAGAATAGCCTGGCCTAGCCCAAAGGCCTTTATTATTAATAATAATAATAATAATAATAATAATGGCATTTATTAAGTGCTTACTATGTGCAGTGCACTGTTCTAAGCGCTGGGGAGGTTAAAAGGTGATCAGGTTGTCTAGCAGGGGGCTCACAGTCAATCCCCATTTTACAGATAATAATAATAACAATAATGGCATTTATTAAGCGCTTACTATGTGCAACGCACTGTTCTAAGCGCTGGGGAGGTTACAAGGTGATCAGGTTGTCTCGTGGGGGGCTCACAGTCAATCCCCATTTTACAGATAATAATAATAATAATAATGGCATTTATTAAGTGCTTACTATGTGCAACGCACTGTTCTAAGCGCTGGGGAGGTCACAAGGTGATCAGGTTGTCTCACGGGGGGCTCACAGTCTTAATCCCCATTTTACAGATAATAATAATAATAATAACAATAATAATAAAAATAATAGTAATAATAATAATGATGGCATTTATTAAGCACTTACTATGTGCAACGCACTGTTCTAAGTGCTGGGGAGGTTACAAGGTGATCAGGTTGTCCCGCGGGGGGCTCACAGTCTTAATCCCCATTTTCCAGATGAGGTCACTTATGCCCAGAGAAGTGAAGTGCCTTGCCCAAAGTCACACAGCTGACAATTGGCGGAGGCAGGATTTGAACCCATGACCTCTGACTCCAAAGCCTGGGCTCCTTCCACTGAGCCACAGGGGTGGCACCAAGTTGAGTCAGGTCGGGCGTGAACAAAGCTCTGCCAAGGCCCAGACCGGTTTTCAGACAGGATGAGGGAGGCAAACCCGAGCCAAGCCAGGAGAAGAGAGCTGGGCCTGGAGTCCGGATGGCAATAATGGAGATCATCATCGGCAGTGGCATTTACTGAGCACTCTTACTGTGTGCAGAGCGCTGTGCTAAGAGCTTGGGAGAGAGCCCGTCATTCCCCATAGCCTCGAGGGATAAGAGAAGTGATTTCCAGTCCCCCTCGTCACCTAGATTTCCAGACCTCTGCCGCAAAGCTCTCACTGAGCAAGAGTAGTAACGGCCTGTAAAAACTTGATTGCGGAAGGATAGAAGTCCAGAGTTGAACCAGGACTACGATAATTTATCTTCTAGCACTGAGATCAATATTTTTTTTTCCAGAGACTCCGACGAAAGTACGAAGGTGTCTTTGCTCCCTGGATGGGTGTGTGGGAGTAACAGCGGTGGTACTGATATATACAGAGAAGCAGCGTGGCTCAGTGGAAAGAGCCCGGGCTTTGGAGTCAGAGGTCGTGGGTTCAAATCCCGGCTACGCCAACTGTCAGCTGGGTGACTTTGGGCAAGTCACTTCACTTCTCTGGGCCTCAGTTACCTCATCTGGAAAATGGGGATTAAGACTGTGAGCCCCCCGCAGGACAACCTGATCACCTTGTAACCTCCCCAGCGCTTAGAACAGTGCTTTGCACATAGTAAGCGCTTAATAAATACCATTATTATTATTATCACATTTCTACAGTTTGAATAAACGCTACCATCAGCTAACATACGCACATATACGAGGGAAGTAGGGAAGCACCACGGCCTAGTGAAAAGAGCATTGGCCTTGGAGTTACAGGACCTGCGTTCTAATCCAGGCTCTACCGCTTACCTGCTGTGTGACTCTGGGCAAGTCACTTCACTTCTCTGTGCCTCAGTTCCCTCATTGGTAAAATGGGGATTCAACAACTGTTCTCCCTCCTAGACTGGGAGCCCCACGGGGAAGCTGATTATCTTGTATCTACCCCAGCATCTAGCACACTGTCTGGCACATAGTAAGCACCAAGTACCACCATTATTATTACCACCAAGTTCATGCTCACTTTGGAGGTTTTGAAAATTCAAGATGAGCACAGTACTAGGGGTTCCAAGGTGACAAACGACAGGGTGGGCAGCTTCGGCCTGGGGCTGCGGAAACCCCCACTGAGTACCCCGACAGTGGAAAATGTGACCGAGGCCTTGCCTGGGAAAAAAAGAAGGTGAAGTGCACGACATGTTGAAGCAGTGTGGCCTAGAGGAAAGAGCCTGGACTTGTGTTCTAAACCTGGCTCTGCCCCATACCTGACGGGGGGCCTTGGGTGTGTTCCTCTGTGCCTCAGTTTCCTCATCTGTAAAATGAGGGTGAAATACCTGTTCTTCCCCTCCCTTATACTGTGAGCCCCAAGTGGGGCAAAGACTGTGTCCAATCTATCTGCTATCGACTCCAGCCCGGTCCTTAACGCACAGCAGGTACTTTACAAACCCCACAATCATTACAATAAAACACATCAGTAGTCTCTATCTGTACTCCACTAGCTAAGGTCTGAGGTCAAGCTGTCAAATCGAACAGCCTCTTATATTTTCCTCAAACTCTGCTATGTCTACTAGACTGTCCAACCTGGGTAATTTTCCATTTTCCTGAAAAGGAGAAATGACAAGTTAGGGAGCAGAATACATGCAGACTCGGTCCTTTCCCACTAGCAAAGTCTTAAAGGGGCAAATAGTGCAGACGAAGCTTACTTTTCTGAGAATATCTTTCAGCTGCAGGTGATCAGGAAGCAATCTGCCAGAGTACACCAATCTCTGATCCTTTGTGGACTATGATAAGATGGGACAAAGAGAGGAATTTAGCTTTTTCCAGCTGTACCGTTTTAGTGCTGGGAATAACGTGTCTAGATGTAAAAAAAAACAAACAAACAAACAAAAAATTAAGATCATTTCATCCTAATGTGACTAAAAGGTGCATTTTAACACGTCCAAATACTTTCTGTAAGCTTATTGACGAATAGCACATAGCAAAAAGAATAACAGCTTGGGATAGAAAAATTCAAGGAAGTTAACCTGAATGTCAGCTCACATCTGCTACACATAATACAGAATTTTTTTCCTCGATCGTGCCGGAACCCATTTTCTTCACCCCACGAACCCGTACCCAAATTAACGTCTCCGAAAAGAACCGGGCAGCTAGCTGGCCGTCCTCAGTACGGGAAGAAAACTTTGGTGGGGCTGCCAAAAGTGAATTTCCCAACCAGAAAGGCTTTTGGTTAGTTGTGGAAAATACTGCTCCCTAAATTGGTACAATTTGGAAAGGTACACTCTTTATGGCTCACCCATTACATTTCCCTCCAGCGAATGTAATATCAGCACGGTACTATATTAGCAGAGCAAAGCACTACAATAATAATAATAATGGCATTAAAGCGCTTACTATGTGCGAACCACTGTTCTAAGCATTGGGGGGGATACAAGGTGAACAAGTTGTCCCACGGGGGGGCTCACAGTCTTAATCCCCATTTTCCAGATGAGGTAACTGAGGCACAGAGAAGTTAAGTGACTTGCCCAATGTCACACAGCAGACACGTGGTGGAGCTGGGATTAGAACCCATGACCTCTGATTCCCAAGCCCGGACTCTTTCCACTGAGCCACGCTGCTATCTACCCCGGCGCTTGGTACAGTGCTTGGCTCACTGTAAGCACTCAAATAGGATCACTATAGTATTTTATAATCTTTATATAACATTAGCATAGCGATATACTTATTATATAATGTAAAAAAGAATCAGCTCCGGTGCTATTCCAGCTCTTTCACCAATCTGAACTCCACCCTCTTTATGTACCTTCCACATTGTTTTCCATCTTTAAGGAGATCCCGGAGACACCAGTCACGGTATTTATAGTTTCCTTTCGGTGCCAGAAAAATTGCTCACCAGGGTCCTGTGAAAACACCCGCTGGCTTCGGGCAGGGCTGTCAATCGGGCATCCTGCGGGGCCAAGCCGGTTCACCCAAGGCCTCCACCCGATGCCACAGACAAGGACGAGCTCGGGCCGGCCTTCCTCTCTCCTCCCGGTTCATCCCCCGCCTCCAGATCCAAAGCACAACTCGACCTCTCCTCTGCCGATCGCACGGCTCCTAAACACTTAACCCAGAAGCTACCTGGCCGCCAGGATCAGCGGACACGGGCCACTGAGACCGTAACCGGCCAGCTTTGCTTCCGGCCACGCGGCTTCCCAGAGCAGACGGCGGCTATTGAGCCACAAGCCGTTTGGCTGGGCAAACCGGGAGATGTCAGAAACTTTAAACAAACCGATCGAAAGATTTATTAAAACAGGGCTATCCACATTAGAAGGGTTTTTCGGTGAGAAAAATGGGAAATGTACTGGAAATGAAGCAATACATTGAAAGAGATTTGCCCAAGATCAGACAGCTTGGGGTGGGGATAACTAGAACCCAGGTCTTCAGAGTTCCAAACTGATGCTTAGAGAAGCAGCGTGGCTCAGTGGGAAGAGCCCGGGCTTTGGAGTCAGAGGTCATGGGTTCAAATCCCGGCTCTGCCACTTGGCAGCTGGGTGACTTTGGGCAAGTCACTTCACTGCTCCTCAGTTACCTCACCAGGAAAATGGGGATGAAAACTGTAAGCCCCCCTTGGGACAACCTGATCGCCTTGTAACCTTCCCCAGCGCTTAGAACAGTGCTTTGCACATAGTAAGCGCTTAATCAATGCTATTAGTATTATTATTATTATTATGCTCTTCCCATTAGGCCAGGTTGCCAAATCACTAGAGAAAGTGCATTTAAAATCCTAAAACTTTAAATAAATGGTGATCATAAACAGTTTTTATTTAGCATCTGAGGGCAGAGTAATGTCCTCGGCACTTGGGGGACACAAGGGGTACGAAACCTGATTACCGCTCTCACAAAGTTTACGGGGAGGAAGATAAACACGAGATTCCCAAATGTACAATAGTTAGAGATGACGAAGGTATAAACCATAAAACCGAGCAAATAAAGAACTGACATGAAACAAACAAGTGTATAAACACCGAAGAAGCACCGTGGCCTTGTGGAGAGAGCACGGGCCTGGGAGCCAAAGGACTTGGTTCTAATCCTAAGAGCCCGGGCTTTGGAGTCGGGGGTCATGGGTTCGAATCCCAACTCCGTCAGCTGTCCGCTGTGTGACTTTGGGCAAGTCACTTCACTTCTCTGGGCCTCAGTGACCTCACCAGTGAAATGGGGGTTAAGACCGTGAGCTCCCCCACCGTGGGACCACCTGATCTCCTTGTAACCTCCCCAGCGCTTTGCACATAGTAAGCGCTTAATAAGTGCCATTATTATTATTATTATTAATCCCAGCTCTGCCACTTCTCTGTGGGATCTTGGGCAAGTCCCGCCTTCCCCGTGTCCCCATTTCCTCACCTGTAAAACGGTGAGTCAGTACTTGCTTTCCTCCTATTTAGACTGTGAGCCCCATGTGGGACAGGGACTGCGACTGACCTGATTCTCTTCCATCCACCCCGGTGCTCAGTGCAGTGTTTGGCACATAAACACTTAAATACTGCTTTTATTTTTACTGAGTAGCTGAGGAGATGACGTGATGAGCATGCTTTCCCAGAAGCTGTTGAAACTAAACAAACCTTAGGCCCTCACTTTCTGAAAGCAGAGGACCGAATGCAGGAGCCTACGTTCTCATGTTCCTCTGTTGTACTGTACTCGCCCAAGTGCTTAATACAGTGCCCTGCACACAGTAAGCACTCAAATACCATTCACTGATGGAGAAGTGTAAAAATGAAACTGGTCAAAAAAGAACCTTCCTCACTTCCAGTTCAGCTTTTCAGTAGGTGACTAAATAGTGTATCTTTTATTTTGTGGCCAGACAACTTACCCTAGGAAAAGACCAATTATAACACAAAAATCCTTTTCTTTCTTGAAAAATAGCAAGAGGAAACAGAAGGATTCCTTTGCCTTGAAGCATCTTAGCTCAAATTTCAATTCGGCTTCAAGGTAATTATGGGGTAACTAATACTGAATCCCTGATGCGACCCGCATTTTGGCAGGTCAAACCGTCGGTCATTCATGCTTTGCACGTAGTAAGCGCTTAATAAATACCATTATTATTCATTCATTCAATCGTATTTATTGAGCGCTTATTGTGTGCAGAGCACTGTACTAAGCGCTTGGGAAGTACAAGTTGGCGAGATATAGAGACGGTCCCTACCTAACAACAGGCTCACAGTCCAGAAATTAGAATCAGATTTTGATTTCTATCAAAATCAAATTTGATTTTGAGGTCACTCAAAAACAGAAATGTGGTGATGAATGGTAGCAGTAACCTTTGAACACTTTATATTTTTGAAATAGTGATTTGTGGGTTCCTCCTTAGCCAAATCTGAAATGGGGAGTCAGATTAGTAAATTGAGGGTAGACGCCTTTGTATCATGACCCAATTTGTGTAACAATGCTCTTGGGTGACACTGTTTTCTCAGAGTCTCTAAGCTATCAGTCATTCTTTCAAGTCGGGCCTCCCTAAGAGCAAACACCAAGGTTCTTCAGCAAGCATTGACTAATCTCCAGCAGAATGGTAAAGGGGAACAGAACAGCCCTTCCTTTATGCTTAAACTGCCCTGGGGTTCGGCTTGAGGGTGGATTCTCTAGGATTCAGATCCTGGTTCCTTTACTACAGGCCTCTCTACCGCAATTTTCTCTCGTGGCACAGAAGGGAGGCTAAAGCACGGCCCCAGAAAAGCAAAGTGGTCCCTGTTTGTTAGGTGTTCAGCAAACTCTGCTTTCTCCAACTGGGCCAAAAACCATACGGGTGCTTTCGTAGTTCCTGGATCGCTTTCTAGTTCAACAAAACTGAACCCAGAAAGACATACAGTCAACAAGAGTTGCAGGACCCGTAGAGTATTCCAGCCCCTAGCTTGTCCAAGGCAACTAGAGGACGTTAACTCAGAAAGGGAAAGAAAGCCGTGAGAAGCGCGTCCCTCATTTCTATTCCCATCGGGAAAACGGTCAGGGCCGGGGGAATGGTGTCCAGGGGATGGGTCCAAGCCGTTCTGGCTTTCCTCCTGCTGCTGCTTCTGAGGTTCCTGCTCTCTAGATCTTAAAGCAGTTTCCCAGCCAAAGGGGAAACAGTTTTCCACAGATATCACAGCTCCCCATCACCCCCGACCAATGCAGTTCTCGATGCCCAGAGTGGAGGAATCCCTGTTCCTCATCCCAGGGGAAAAAGTGGAAAACACGGGGCCGTGAGCCTCTTATGAGAAGCAGCGTGGCTCAGTGGAAAGAGCCTGAGCTTTGGAGTTCAAATCGCAGCTCTGCCAATTGTCAGCTGTGTGACTTTGGGCAAATCACTTCACTTCTCTGCGCCTCAGTTACCTCATCTGGAAAATGGGGATTAAGACTGTCAGCCCCCCATGGGACAACCTGATCGCCTCGTAACCTCCCCAGAGCTTAGAACAGTGCTTTGCACTAGGTAAGGGCTTAATAAATGCCATTATTATTATTATTTAAAACCAATAAAGAAAATAATAATAATCATAATAATAATACCAAGCACTGTACTAAACACTGGGGTGGAGACAAGAGAATCAGGCCCCACACCGGGCCCCCAGACTAAGGGGAAAGGAAGAACAGGCATTTTAATCTCCATTTTACGAATGACAAAACTGAGGGAATTTAAGTGACTTGCCCAGAGTCTCAGGGAAGGGAAGTGTAGAGCCGGGATCAGAATCCAGGTCAGGCCCTGGGCTCTTTCCACTCAGCCACGCTGCTTCCAGATTTCCATTCTGGGCTTTCCCCAGCCGAACGTTATTTCTGCAAGTGGATTAGTGGACTAGGATACTCTACTTCCCCTGTGCTAAATTCCTCCCCAACAGTGATTTAACCGATCATGTTCACGGTTACCTATTCTCGTACAGATCGATTTCAGACAGTGATTTAACCGATCATGTTCACGGCCACCTATTCTCGTACAGATCGATTTCAACCACTACATGTAGAAGCGTCTGGCAATAATGTACTGACAGTAAGTAGACCTGTCAGTGCTGTTGTTACAAAGTGAATAGAAGAAAAGCATTATAAAAAGCCAAGTTATTAACATAACTCCATTCTGATCTGCCGGAATGACAATAACTATCTAAGCTATCTGTAAAACAATCCTTATTCATTCAATCGTATTTATTGAGCGCTTACTGAGTACAGTGCTCTGCACAAAGAGCTTTATAAGAAAGCCAAATCTTGAATGAGCAAATCCTCCATTTTTCCAGTTACTTCTCTATTCCTTATTGTGTAAGAGTCCAGATTTTCATTGCTGTATTCTACTTTCCAAGCACTTAGTACAGTGCTCCGCACACAGTAAGCGCTCAATAAATGCAACCGAATCAATGGATGAATTCCAGATTCCAGGTAGAAAGGTTCCTGCCTTTATCTTACCATGGTATATTCATTCAATCGTACTTATTGAGTGATTACGGTGTGCAGAGCACTGTAATAAGCGCTTGGGTAGTACAAGTTGGCAACATATAGAGACGGTCCCTACCCAACAACGGGCTCAAAGTCTAGCTGATTCTTCTGGTTACCTAATTAACTATTTTGACTAAAATCAAAAGGAAGCTGGTTGGCCAACAGAAAGGCCGGAATGTGTATTTGGGAGTTTCTGTGCCTTCCCTAAAGGAGGACAAAGGGCCAGGGGGAGGAGATTGGTTATCCCAGGAGGGCTCTGGAGAGAAGCAATAATAATAATAATAATGATGGCATTTATTAAGCACTTACTATGTGCAAAGCACTGTTCTAAGCGCTGAAGAGGATACAAGGTGAGCAGGTTGTCCCACGGGGGATCACCGTCTTAATCCCCGTTTTCCAGATGAGGGAACTGAGGCACAGAGAAGTGACTTGCCCAAAGTCACACAGCTGACAATTGGAGGAGCCGGGATTTGAACCCATGACCTCTGTCTCCAAAGCCCATGCTCTTTTTACGCCGCTTCGCTAGACGTAGAACTTCCAGCGGTTGATGTCAAAACACCATGCCAACCTCGTTCACTTCAGGTTTATCCTTTCCTGCCTTAACTCAGCCCTCTCCTCTGCCAGACAAAACTATTTCTCCTCCCTTATTAACACCCATGCCCATCATCCCCGCCAGCTCTTCCGTACATTCAACTCCCTTCTCAGGCCCCTGGTTCCTCCCCCTTCTCTTTCCCTCACCCCCAACGATCTGGCCTCCTACTTCATTAACAAAATTAAATCCATCAGGTCCGACCTCCCCAAAGTCACTCCCCCACCTTCTCCAACCTCCCGGCTCTCAACACGCTCTGCTACTCTCCCATACTTCCCAGCAGCATCCTCAGAGGAGCTCTCCTCCCTCCTCTCAAATGCTACTCTGGCCACCTGTGATTCTGACCCCATTCCCTCTCATCTCATGAAATCTCTCGCTCCATCCCTTCTCCCCTCCTTAACTTCCATCTTCAACCACTCTCTCTCCACTGGTTCCTTCCCCTCTGCCTTCAAACATGCCCACGTCTCTCCCATCCTAAAAAAACCCTCTCTTGACCCCACCTCACCTTCTAGTTATCGCCCCATCTCCCTACCATTCCTTTCCAAACTCCTTGAACAGGTTGTCTAAACACGCTGCCTCGAATTCCTCAACACCAACTCTCTCCTCGACCCCCTCCAGTCTGGCTTCCGTCCCCTACATTCCACGGAAACTGCCCTCTCAAAGGTCACCAATGACCTCCTGCTTGCCAAATCCAACGGCTCATACTCTATCCAAATCCTCCTCGACCTCTCAGCTGCCTTCGACACTGTGGACCACCCCCTTCTCCTCAACTCCGTCCTCTCCTGGTTCTCCTCTTATCTCTCTGGTCGTTCATTCTCAGTCTCTTTTGCAGGCTCCTCCTCCTCCCCCTCCCATCCCCTTACTGTGGGGGTTCCCCAAGGTTCAGTGCTTGGTCCCCTTCTGTTCTCGATCTACACTCACTCCCTTGGTGACCTCATTCGCTCCCACGGCTTCAACTATCATGTCTACGCTGATGACAGCCAGATCTACACCTCTGCCCCGTCTCTCCCCCTCTCTCCAGGCTCGCATCTCCTCCTGCCTTCAGGACATCTCCGTCTGGATGTCTGCCCACCACCTAAAACTCAAGATGTCCAAGACTGAACTCCTTATCTTCCCTCCCAAACCCTGCCCTCTCTCTGACTTTCCCATCTCTGTTGACGGCACTACCATCCTTCCCGTCTCACAAGCCCGCAACCTTGGTGTCATCCTCGACTCCGCTCTCTCGTTCACCCCTCACATCCAAGCCGTCACCAAAACCTGCCGGTCTCAGCTCCGCAACATTGCCAAGATCCACCCATTCCTCTCCATCCAAACCGCTACCCTGCTCGTTCAAGCTCTCATCCTATCCCGTCTGGACTACTGCATCAGCCTTCTCTCTGATCTCCCATCCTCGTGTCTCTCCCCACTTCAATCCATACTTCATGCTGCTGCCCAGATTATCTTTGTCCAGAAACGCTCTGGGCAAATTACTCCCCTCCTCAAAAATCTCCAGTGGCAACCAATCAATCTGCGCATCAGGCAGAAATTCCTCACCCTCGGCTTCAAGTCTCTCCATCACCTCGCCCCCTCCTACCTCACCTCCCTTCTCTCCTTCTCCAGCCCAGCCCGCACCCTCCGCTCCTCTGCCGCTAATCTCCTCACCGTGCCTTGTTCTCGCCTGTCCCGCCGTCGACCCCCGGCCCACGTCATCCCCCAGGCCTGGAATGCCCTCCCTCTGCCCATCCGCCAAGCTAGCTCTCTTTCTCCCTTCAAGGCCCTCCTGAGAGCTCACCTCCTCCAGGAGGCCTTCCCAGACTGAGCCCCTTCCTTCCTCTCCCCCTCGTCCCTCTTCATCCCCCCATCTTACCTCCTTCCCTTCCCCACAGCACCTGTATATATGTATATATGTTTGTACATATTTATTACTCTATTTATTTATTTATTTTACTTGTACATATCTATTCTATTTATTTTATTTTGTTAGTATGTTTGGTTTTGTTCTCTGTCTCCCCCTTTTAGACTGTGAGGCCACTGTTGGGTAGGGACTGTCTCTATATGTTGCCAACTTGTACTTCCCAAGTGCTTAGTACAGTGCTCTGCACACAGTGAGCGCTCAATAAATACGATTGATTGATTGATGTCCACCACTTCTACGCAAAGGGAAGAATAAAACCCACGGGCTCTGTATTAGCCTGGAGCCTACAGGCAGGTCACCGGGCTTCCCGAGAAACCCGCCTCTCCTGGACCAGGAAAGGGAAGGCCAAAGGAAAAGAGCAAATGTAAGAGTCAGAAATGATGCAGTGGAGAGCCACCAATGGTTCGCCCATCATCATGGTAGCTAACCAAACACAAAAACTCGAGAGACCAGAAATAGCTTCCAATTACTCAGAAGGTGAGAATGGGGAGGAGAAAGAGTATAATTACGCACATTTAATAGTGCTTAAGTGGAGAACTTCAACACTGGTCACCGTGGCTCAGTGGAAAGAGCCCGGGCTTTGGAGTCGGAGGTCATGAGTTCAAATCCCTGCTCCGCCAATTGGGCAAGTCACTTAACTTCTCTGGGCCTCGGTTACTTCATCTGTAAGATGGGGATGAAGACTGTGAGCCCCCTGTGGGACAACCTGATCACCTTGTAACGTCCCCAGTGCTTAGAACAGCGCTTTACACATGGTGAGCGCTTAATAAACGCCATTATTATTATACACTTCTAGCCGAGACACCTCAGTGTTAAGCTTCTGGAGAACAAAGACATCCACCAGGAGCAATCCAACTTGTACTTCCCAAGCGCTTAGTCCACTGCTCTGCACACAGTAAGCGCTCAATAAACACGATTGAATGAATGTTGAAACAGGCAACTCCAAACTCCAATAAATGGGCATACTACCTTCCAGGAAGCCGTCAAGAGCCAAGACGGGTTTGATGCAAACGACAGGGATAAAAAGTCTACTTGCAGCACCGTAGCACCTCATTATTATTATTATTATGGTGTTTGTTATGGGCTTATTAGATGTCAAGCACCTTTCGAGCCCTAGCTTAGATACAAGTTAATCAGGTCGGACAGTCCCCGTCCCACAAGGCTGACTAAACGCCTACCCGTGAGAGGCAAATTGAGTTTAGAGATGTGGGATGTGTTAAGAAATGTGTGATGGGTGGTGGTGTGCTCTGCACACAGTAAGTGCTCAATAAATACGATTGAATGAATGGTGGGAGGCATTGGTGGTAGGCATAGGAGCTTCAAGGCTCTGCGGCCCACCAAACCCAAGACACGTAGTTAGAGAAATCACCCGGCCCCGGGCACGCCGAAGAGCCGACTCCAGCCTCTTCCCAGACAAGGACGAAATCCCCAAGGAATGGCAACACCGTTTCAACCTCCTCCGCACGCTCTATCCTACTGAAGAGGAGGCCCCTCCGAACGGACGTGCCGGCCGATTCTCGAGGAAGTCGCCAGAGTGGTCAGAGCTGCAAGAAGCAGGACAGCAGCTGGACCCGGGGAATTACTGAGCTCTTCCAACTCGGCTGTGCCAACCTGCTATAACCATTACACAGGCGTCGCCATTAAGTCTGTCGTTATCAGGACATCTGGATGTTGGACTTGCTTAGGAAATTTGGCTGCCCTGAAAAGATATGGAGGCTATTTCATAACAACGGGGTTTGGCCTGGGCAGAAGGGCCCCGTCTGAACCATCCCCGACCACCAAGACAGTAAAACAAAGATGCGTGGGTGGCCTGTTCCTGTTCAATTTGTTCCACGCAGCCATGCCGGGGCATGCAGCGAGACTTTGATGCAAGTTCCAGATTATGCTTCCACTTCTCTGGGAAACTCTTCCCACTCAACGGAATCCGAGCAACACTTAAAGTCCTTTGGTTTATTATTTTTTTAATGGTATGTTAAGCGAGCGTGGCTCGGTGGAAAGAGCCCGGGCTTTGGAGTCCGAGGTCACGGGTTCAAATCCCAGCTCTGCCGATTGTCAGCTGTGTGACTTTGGGCAGGTCACTTCACTTCTCTGGGCCTCAGTTCCCTCATCTGTAAAATGGGGATGAAGACTGTGTGCCCCCCGGGGACAACCCGATCACCTTGTAACTTCCCCAGCGCTTAGAAGAGTGCTTTGCACATAATAAGCGCTTAATAAATGCCATCATTATCATTATTATTATTATTATTATTAAGCATCAGGTTATGCTTCCACTTCCCTGGGAAACTCTTCCAACTCAACAGAATCCGAACAACACTTACAGTCCTTTCATTTACTTATTTTTTGAATGGTATTTGTTAAGCGCTTACTATGTGCTGGGCACTGTACTAAGCGCTGGAGTAGACACAAGCGTAATCAGGTTGGGCCCGATCTGTGTCTCAAGCGGGGCTCACCGTCTTAAGACCCATTTTACGGGTTCATTCATTCATTCAATCGTATTTATTGAGCACTTACTGTGTGCAGAGCACTGTACTAAGCGCTTGGGAAGTATGAGTTGGCAACATATAGAGACGGTCCCTACAAGTTGGCAACATACAGAGATGGTCCCTACCCAACAGCGGGCTCACAGTCTAGAAGGGGGAGACAGACAACAAAGCAAAACATACTAACACAGGCCCAGAGAGGTTAAGTGATTTGCCCACGGTCACACGGCAGAAAAGTGGTGGAGCCACAATTAGAACCCAGGTCCTTCTAACTTCCGGCCCACTGCTCTATTCACTCAGGCACGCTGCTTCTCAAGTCCTTGAGGCAATCATTCAAGAACTGCTTACAGGCAGATGACCGCCCCGCAGAGGGACGCACCCGAGAAAACAGGCTTCACAGATCCAACCAGCTATTATATGGGCTGTAGGTAAATTTAAAAAAAAAACCCACAGAAGTGACGTGTCAGCCTGCATCACAGAAGTCATATAATAATAATAATAATAATGGCATTTATGAAGCACTTACTATGTGCAAAGCACTGTTCTAAGCACTGGGGAGGCTACAAAGTGATCAGGTTGTCCCACGGAGGGGGCGCTCACCATCAATCCCCATTTTACAGATGAGGGAACCGAGGCCCAGAGATGTTAAGTGCTTAGAACAGTGCTCGGCACATAGTAAGCGCTTAACAAATGCCATCATTATTAAGTGACTTGCCCAAAATCACACAGCTGACAACTGGGGGAGCCGGGATTTGAACTCATGTCCACTGACACTGACCCATTCACAACTCTATATCGGTCACAAAGGGCTGTCACGATCCATCAGTGCTATTTATTGAGCACGCTTGCTGTCACAATCAATCAGCACTTACTGGGCACTGAGCACTCGGGAAAGTACAATACAACAGGGTTAGCAGACATGATCCTTGCACACAAGGAGGTTGCAATCTACAAGGGAGACAAGCGTTAAATAAGTTACTTACACTGACCAACATTGCAATGATAGGCAAGGAAGTATAAAATAGAATCAAAAACATCAACACATCCTTCAGGAGACTGTCAAACAGGGTGTGGTGACACCGTGGCGTCGGACTAAACTTCTCTACGATTTTCTTTCGACTTATCAGGTGGTCGCAGCCAGATGATTTGACAAAACAGAGGACAAATCTGCATGTACTAATAGTGTACATATTTATTGACCACCCACTTGTACTAAGAGCTTGAGATATACCAGAGAAGTGACACGTTCCCAGCCCACAAGGAACTTACATTCTAACAGAGCCAGACAAACGTATTTACAAAGAGTAGCCAAAATAAATAACGACCTACAATTGAATATATATTTAAAAGCACTAAATAAACAGAATAAGCATATTTCAAAGCACCAACCCCAGGTAGAAATAAGTTCATAAGGGCTAGAGATGACCGATGGATTGATCAGACTTTCAAGGCAGAAGAGGCACCTTGCTTTCCTTTCACGCAAAATGAGCTTCACGGGTTCATGGCCAAGTGCCCAGAACACATTCCTGGGAGCCAGAAGGATCTGGGTTCTAATCCCAGATCCACCACCTGTCTGCTCTGTGACCCTGGGCAAGTCACTTCACTTCTCCGTGCCTCAGTTCCCTCATCTAGCAAATGGGGATTGAGACTGTGAGCCCCATGTGTGTCTAACCCGATTTGCTTGTATTATCCCAGTGCTTAGCACAGTTCCTGGCACACAGTAAGAGCTTAACCAATATCACTATTATTACTACTATTATTATTATTATCTCAATTGAACTTGGAGAGAAATTACTGGCGTAAAGCCCCCTCTCTATCCCAAAGCTCTGAGGCAAGGACTTCACCAGAAGTCTACATTTCACTCCTTTGCTTCTGAGGTCTGACACTGTGTGGCTTGCAAGTTAGAACAATGAACACATTTCTGGATGCTTATGATAAGCAACAAAATGCCTCTCTGTTAGAAACTTACTCTTTCTTACATTCCCCGCCAAAATAATCTTCTGATTTTCTTTGGGCTCATCTAATAGCATTCTTGGACTCATGACGCTCAAATCCTGGGGTACAGGAATTACTGGATGACATTCTGATTACTGAATTTTCTAATAGTCACCGCTTTGGAATAACTACAACAGTCGTAATGGTATCGACTGCAGAGAATCCATACGTTCTTTACAGATTCTGTGGAAAAAATCTCTTCTGTAGTAGAAAAAAAAAACACTGTTCTTTGCTTCAAAAATGCATACAGAAAGGGAGTCATTTTACCTGTGTGATGTTGACCCCTGGTAATTACAACATCATTCGACTCAGAGAGGGGAGGCGGATCCATATTTCTCATCGAGATCTTGTGTTTCAGTAACAATTTGGTTAGGCGGTAAAGCGGCAGCGTTTAGCGCAGCACACAGTATCACTAAAATGAAGGTCATCGCCACCCTCAACTGTACTGTAAATAGGAGATATTACTTTTTAAGGGCCACGATACCACGTTTTACTTTGGCCGGACATAGTTTGCACTGAATTAAATCAGGGCACAGCCGCAGGCTAGCCCTGGCCACTTCTGACATGAGGCCTTTAAACAGTGATGATTGGAGTGACGGCTACCCGTGCCTTTAGAAAGGGCTGATATCTTGAGTTTCGAATGGAAAAGCTGTGACTATCTGACAGGTTTGCATTCAGAATTTGCAGTCAATATCTTCTGCGCAAGGTGGCCCCAGAAGGGGTTTCTTCAGAGAAGTGTCACCAGCCTTGGAAATCTACATGGCAACCACTAAAGAGGACAGAGAGCTGCTTACCCCCTAAAGAAGGGTATTTCTAGGCCCCAGAATAAAAACAACAGAAACAAAAAAACCTGCCCAAACCACACACCCGCTCAAAATAATATCGGAAGGAGTGCCGATGATGTCAAAAGCCTGCTGGTCAGAACGGAGGATAGACATTTTCCACCCCTGCTAATCTCGCTAGACATTTACACTTTTGTTCCATATCCCCCAATATAACGCTATTAAAGTTCAATTCGCCCACGGAATTAGAACGCTTAGAGCTCGGCCTGGGAGTCGGGAGGTCATGGGTTCTAATCCGGGCTCTGCCACTTGGGCAAGTCACTTCATTTCTCTGGGCCTCAGTTGCCTCATCTGTTAAAGGGGGGTAATAATAATAATGATGGCATTTATTAAGCGCTTACTATGTGCAAAGCACTGTTCTGGAGCCTGGGAGCCCTATGTGGGACAGGGACTGTGTCCAACCTGTTTACTTTGTATCTTCCCTGGCGCTTACAGCAGCGCTTGGCACATAGTAAGTGTGCTCTGCACATAGTAAGCGCTCAATAAATACGATTGATTGATTGATTGATAGTAAGCGCTTAATATTGTAATTATTTTTATTCTAATGGTTACCGTCGCCCTGGCAGTAGACTGGGTTTGAAATCCACCCGGGGTTGTACTCAGGAAAGAAAAAACCCCCACCAAGCTGCTGGCAAGAAGGGTCATTCGTTCACTCATTCATTGAGAAGCAGCGTGGCTCGGTGGAAAGAGCACGGGCTTGGGGGTCCGAGGACGTGAGTTCTAATCCCGGCTCCGCCGCTTATATTAATGATGGCTTTTGTTGAGCGCTTACTATGTGCCAAGCACTGTTCTAAGCACTGGGGGGATACAAGGTCATCAGGTTGTCCCACATGAAGCTCACGGTCTTAATCCCCATTTTACAGATGAGGTAGCCGCCTCCACTTATCAGCTGTGCGACCGTGGGCGAGTCACTTAACTCCTCTAGGCCTCAGTGACCTCATCTGTAAAATGGGGATTAAAACTGTGAGCCCCACGTGGGACAGCCTGAGGACCCTGTATCTACCCCAGCGCTTAGAACGCTGCTTGGCACGTAGTAAGCGCTTCACAAATACCAATCACTACTACTATCATTCACTCAACTGTATTTATTGAGAAGCAGCATGGCTCAGTGGAAAGAGCCCGGGCTTTGGAGTCGGAGGTCATGGGTTTAAATCCCGGCTCTGCCTATTATCAGCTGTGTGACTTTGGGCAAGCCACTTGACTTCTCTGGGCCTCGGTTACCTCATCTGTAAAGTGGGGATGGAAGACTGGAAGCCCCCCATGGGACAACCTGATCACCTTGTATCCCCCCCCCCGGGGGTGCTTAGAACGGTGCTTTGCGCACAGTAAGCGCTCAATAAATGCTATCATTATTATTACTATATTGTAACCTCCCCATCACTTAGAACAGTGTTTTGCACATAGTAAGCGCTTAATAAATGCTATCATTATTATTGTAACCTCCCCAGCGCTTAGAACGGTGCTTTGCGTACAGTAAGCGCTTAACAAATGCTATCATTATTATTATTATATTGTAACCTCCCCATCACTTAGAACAATGCTTTGCACATAGTAAGTGCTTAATAAACGCTATCATTATTATTATAATATTGTAACCTCGCCATCACTTAGAACAGTGCTTTACACATAGTAAGTGCTTAACAAATGCTATCATTATTATTATTATTGTAACCTCCCCATCGCTTGGAACAATGCTTTGCACACAGTAAGCGCTTAACAAATGCTATCATTATTATTATTATATTGTAACCTCCCCATCACTTAGAGCAGTGCTTACAGTAAACGCTTAATAAATGCTATCATCATTATTATTATATCGTAACCTCCCCATCACTTAGAACGGTGCTTTGCACACAGTAAGCGCTTAACAAATGCTATCATTATTATTATTATTGTAACCTCCCCAGCGCTTAGAACAGTGCTTTGCACACACTAAGCGCTTAACAAATGCTATCACTATCATTATTATATTGTAACCTCCCCATCACTTGGAACAGTGCTTTGCACATAGTTAGCGCTTAACAAATGCTATCATTATTTACTATTACTGGAACCTCCCCAACTCTTCGAACGGTGCTTTGCACACAGTAAGCGCTTAATAAATTCTATCATTATTATTACTGTAACCTCCCCAGCGCTTAGAACGGTGCTTTGCACACAGTAAGCGCTTAACAAATGCTATCATGATTATTATTATATTGTAACCTCCCCATCACTTAGAACGGTGTTTTGCACATAGTAAGCGCTTAATAAATGCTATCATTATTATTACTGTAACCTCCCCAGCGCTTAGAACGGTGATTTGCACACAGTAAGCGCTTAACAAATGCTATCATTATTATTATTACGTTGTAACCTCCCCATCACTTAGAACGGTGCTTTGCACATAGTAAGCGCTTCATAAAAGCTATCCTTATTATTATCGTAACCCCCCCGGCGCTTAGAACGGCGCTCGGCACAACGGAAGCGCTTACTAAATGCCATCCTCGTCAGTATTACTGAGCGCTTCCGGGGCGCCGAGCACTGTACTAGACGGCCGGAGGGGCCCGAAGGCTGAACCGCCGGACCCGCGGGATCCGGGGAGGCACCGGGCGCGCGGAGCCCTGTGCTAAGCGCTCCGTCGCCCCACGGCGGGGGCGGGGCGCTGAGGCGAGGAGGGCGTCGACGACTCACGGGCCTGCTCGGGTAGACGTCGGCCAGGTGGGCCTTGAGGCGGCCCACGGTCCAGTGGAGGCCGCAGCGGACGGGCTGGTCCTTGTACTTCTGGTTGGGCGCCTTGATGACGAGGGTGACGGCGGCCTCCATGCCGGCGGCCGGGCCGCAGCCGCGATGGCCGCCGCCGCCGCCGGCCTCCGTCTCCGCCTCGTCAGCGGCCCGGCCCCGCCCCGCCCCCTCCCTCCCCCCCCCGGCAGGCTCGCGAGACGGCCGGAAGCGGCGCGAGACCGCGGGGGTGGGGGAGGTGAGCCAGGGGACGCCGAGGCGCATGCGCCCCCCGCAACCAGCGCCGACTCGCCGTCTTTCTCCCCTCGCCCAGCCCAGTGTGACAGGAAAATGAGGGGCGGTGGGGCGTCATCGGCCACGCCCACGCGCGCCATAGGCCCCGACGCGCATGCGCACTGCTGCCCGCCGCCCGGCCCCACCGGCCCGAAGCGCATGCGCTCCACTCCCCGCCGTCCGGCCCCTCAGAGCTGACGCGCATGCGCTCCACTCTCCGCCGTCCAGCCCCACGGAACTGATGCGCCTTGCTGCCCGCCGCCCTGCCCCGCCCAACAGGCCCAGCGCGCATGCGCACTGCTGCCCGCCGTCCTGCCCCTCCCCAGCAGGCCCAGTGCGCATGCGCCCTGCTGCCGTCCTGTCTCACAGGCCCAACGCGCATGCGCTCTGCTGCCCACCGCCCTGCCCCTCCCCCCAGGCCCGGCGCGCATGCACACTGCTGCCCGCCGTCCTGGCCCCCACCCCCGGCCGGCGCGCATGCGCCCTGCTGCCTGCCGTCCTGCCCCACCCAGGCCCACCACGCATGCTTCCTGCTGCCCGCCGTCCTGCCCCCCCAAAACAGGTCCGGCGCGCATGCGCCCTGCTGCCTGCCGTCCTGCCCCCCCCCCGGCCCAGCGCGCATGCTCCCTGCTGCCCGCCGTCCTGCCCCCCCACCCCCTCCAAACAGGCCCGGCGCGCATGCACACTGCTGCCCGCAGTCCTGCCACCACAGGCCCGACGCGCATGCGCCCTACTGCCCGCCGTCCTGCCACGCCCCCCTGCCCGGTGCGCATGCGCCTTGCTGCCCGCCGGCCTGGCCCACCGCCCGGTGCGCATGCGCCCTGCTGCCTACCGTCCTGCGCGCGTGCGCACTGCTGCCCGTCGGCTCCCCCCCCCAAAACAGGCCCGGCGCGCATGCGCCCTGGTGCCCGCCGGCCTGCCAGGCGCCGTCTCCTCAGACGGTTTGGGCCCGGTGAGCCGTGGGCCCCGGGGGCAGGGCGCCCCGTTCCCGCCCGTCCCTCGCCGGTCAATCCGCCCCGACCGGCTGCAGAGAGATAAAATTCCCACATTGGGTTTGGGGGAGTGAAAAGGAGCGTTTTCCAGGCCCGTGCCCCGCCAGAAGTAGCGTCCTCCCAGGGAGGAGCTGGCTCCCACCCCCGACCCCTCATTCCCTCAGACGTGCCCTCGGGTGGGCACAGTGTATCATCATCCTCATCATCAGGAGGATGGTATTTATTAAGCGCTTACTATGTGCCAAACGTTGTTCTAAGCGCTGGGGAGGTTACATGGTGAGCAGGTGGTTCCCCAGTGGCTCCCAGTCTTCATCCCCATTTTACAGATGAGGGAACCGAGGCCCAGAGAAGTCAATTCAAACGTACTTATGAACCCAGAGCTCATGGGTTCAAATCCCGGCTCTGCCGATTGTCAGCTGTGTGACTTTGGGCAGGTCACTTCACTTCTCTGGGCCTCAGTTCCCTCATCTGGAAAATGGGGATGAAGACTGTGAGCCCCCCGGGGGACAACCTGACCCCCTTGTAACCTCCCCAGCGCTTAGAACAGCGCTTTGCACATAGTAAGCGCTTAATAAATGCCATTGTTATTATTATCATTATTATTATTGAGCACTTACTGTGTGCAGAGCATTGTACTATACTGTGCTGTACTGTACTGTGTGCAGAGCACTGTACTTACTGCACACAGTAAGTGCTCAATACCCACTGTTGGGTAGGGACCGTCTCTATATGTTGCCAACTTGTACT
Organism: Tachyglossus aculeatus; assembly: GCF_015852505.1. NCBI lineage: Eukaryota > Metazoa > Chordata > Mammalia > Monotremata > Tachyglossidae > Tachyglossus > Tachyglossus aculeatus. The sequence goes on from NC_052067.1 coordinate 48,112,342, forward strand.
TCCCAAGCACTTAGTACAGTGCTCTGCACACAGTAAGCGCTTAATAAATGCCATTATTATTATTATTATTGAGCGCTTACTGTGTGCAGAGCACTGTACTATACTGTGCTGTGCTGTACTGTGTGCGGAGCACTGTACTTACTGCACACAGTAAGTGCTCAATACCCACTGTTGGGTAGGGACTGTCTCTAGATGTTGCCAACTTGTACTTCCCAAGCGCTTAGTACAGTGCTCTGCACACAGAAAGCGCTCAATAAATACGATTGATGATGATGATGATTGATTGTACTAAGCGCTTGGGAAGTACAAGTGGGCAACATCTAGAGGCAGTCCCTACCCAACAATGGGCTCCCAGTCTAGAAGGGGGAGACAGACAACAAAACAAAACATGGAGACAGGTGTCAAAACCGTCAGAACAAATAGAATTAAAACTATATATGTTGCATCTTCTATACTCTATAACCCACCTTACTTGTAAGTGTCTTTCTACCCCACTACATGGTAAGGCCCTTGAGGACACGGATTCATTCATTCAATCGTATTTATTGAGCGCTTACTGTGTGCGGAGCACTGTACTAAGCGCTTAGGAAGTACAAGTTGGCAACATATAGAGACGGTCCCTACCCAACAACGGGCTCACAGTCTAGGAGAAGGGGCAGGCTCAGCTGGCCCCTTCCTGATTGGGGTGGCCATCCGTCCATCCGGTCCGATTTTCCACGTACGGCTACGGGACCTGATACTTGGGGGTCCAATATCTTAATTTTCAAAATCCAACCTTCCTGCCGCCAAGTTCCGAGGCTCGGAGAGAGCACCATAGTTCACGTGGACCTGGGAAGGTAACACACTGGCTCTGGGATAACGAGGGGGGAATCAGAAGTCTCCACACAGAAGGGTTTGGGCAGAATTGGCATCCTCCAGCAAAATGGTGCTTATCATCATCAATCGTATTTATTGAGCGCTTACTGTGTGCAGAGCATCAGAGCCGGGAAGCCAAGTTTGAGGAAAGGGGAGATGTGTGCGAGTATTGCTTCAAGAATTTTCAGGAGAAACATGGGCTTGGGAGTCCGAGGACCAGAATTCAAATCCTAGTTCCTCCACTTGCCCTCTGTGTGACCCTGGGCAAGTCACTTAGCTTCTCTGTGCCTCAGTTTCCTCAGCTGTAAAATGGGGGTTCAATATCTGTTCTTCCTCCTCCTTAGACTGTGAGCCCCATGTGGGACAGGGGCCGTGCCTACCCTGATTGATTTGTGTCCATCCCACGCTTAGAACGGTGTTTGACACGGAGTAAGCAATTAATGATAATAATAGTATCATAATAATAATTATGGTGTTTGTTAAGGGCTTATACTCGGTGCCAAACACTGGGAAAGGTATAAGGGCCGTCTCTATATGTTGCCAACTTGCACTTCCCAAGCGCTTGGTACAGTGCTCCACACACAGTAAGCGCTCAATAAATACGATTGAATGAATGAATGAATTTAGCCGATGAAATAACATCTGAGGCCCAGAGAAGTAAAGCGACTTGCCCAAGGTCACACAGCAGACAAGTGGCAGAGCCGGGATTAGAACTCCAGTCCTTCTGGCCCCCAGGCCCGTGCTCTATCCACCATGCCACACTGCCTAAGTACTAAGAAGCAGCATGGCTCAGTGGAAATCAATCAGTCGTATTTATTGAGCGCTTACTGTGTGCAGAGCACTGTACTAAGCGCTTGGGAAGTACACGGCAACATATAGAGACAGTCCCTACCCAACAGTGGGCTCACAGTCTAGAAAGGGCTTAGAAGCCCGGAAAGAGCCCGGGCTTTGGGGTCAGAGATCGTGGGTTCAAATCCCGGCTCCGCCAACTGTCAGCTGTGTGACTTTGGGCAAGTCACTTGACTTCCCTGGGCCTCAGTTCCCTCATCTGTCAAATGGAATTTAAGACTGTGGGACAACCTCATCATCCTGTATCCCCCCAGTGCTTAGAACAGTGCTTTGCACATAGTAAGTGCTTAACAAATACCATCATTACTATTATTATTATTACTCATTATGAGGACTGTGCTAAGCATTGATGTAGCTAGCCCTAACCCACATGGGGCTCCTACTCCGAAGAGTAGAGCGAGCTGGCATTTTATCCCCATTATATAGATGAGGAAACTGAGATATAAAGATATTAAGTTACCTGCAGTCCCGGGAGGCGCATGGCAGAGCGGGAAATAGAACGCCTCTCTCCTGATTCCCAGTCCTGTGCCCTTTCCACTAAGCCACTTTGCTTCATCAATCAATCAATTAATTCATCAGTATTTATTGAGCACTTACTGCACACTCAGCATTATTCTAGGCGCTGTCTACAGCAGAGCTGGTAGATGTTCATTCAGTCGTGGTCATTCATTCAATCATATTTATTGAGCGCTTACTGTGTGCAGAGCACTGTACTGAGCGCTTGGGAAGTCCAAGGCGGCAACATACAGAGACGGTCCCTACCCAACAGCGGGCTCACAGTCTAGAAGGGGGAGACGGACAGCAAAAAAGAACATATTAACAAAATAAAATAAATAGAATAAATACGTACAAATAAAATAGAGTAATAAATACGTGCAAGCATACATATATATATAGATTTGCTTTTACATTGTGGTCTTAGTTTGCTGACTCTGTTTACTGTTGCAATCTATTGTTTCATCGTCTTTGCCTCTCTGATTTTGAGGTTCATTTGGGACAGGGACCATTTGGGATGTGGTGTGTGTTTTTATACTAGCACTTAGAGTGCTGAGGCACATAGCAAGTGCTTAATAGATACTATGATTAACAGGTTTCTCAATGATCCAAAATATTATTCAGCCTATTTGAGGGGTCCATGCTCCCAGGGAGGAGAAAAGGATTTTGAACATGTCAGATTATACATTTATACTTGGTTGTACTCTTCTAGATGTGTAGACTCAAAATACCAAAACTCCTTAGATTGTTTACACTTGGGCTCTTATGTGTGAGTTTATTGAGCGCTTACTATGTGCAGAGCACCGAACTAAGCACTTGGAAAAGTGCAATAGACACATTCCCTGCCCACAACGAGTTTACAGTCTACAAGGGAGCGGGGGGAGACACACATTAGTATAATAACAATAATAGTGATAGCATTTATTGAGCGCTTGCTATGTGCCAAACACCGTTCTAAGCACTGGGGAGGTTACAAGGTGATCAGGTTGTCCCACGAGGCTCGCAGTCCTAATCATTCAATCGTATTTATTGAGCGCTTACTGTGTGCAGAGCACTGTACTAAGCGCTTGATCCCCATTTACAGATGAGGTAACTGCGATGCAGAGAAGTGACTTGCCCAAAGTCACATAGCTGACAAGTGGCGGAGCCGGGATTTGAACCCATGGCCTCGGACTCCAAAGCCCGGGCTCTTTCCACTGAGCCACGCTGCTTCTCCAATAATACTAAATACTATTAATATTATTAATACGAAATACTACATAATACTATTTATAGTAAATAATATTTAGTATAAATAAATAAATTACAGATATAAGTGTTGTGCTGGGAGGGGGGGTGAGCAAAGCAGGGCGATGCAGGACGGAGTAAGAGAAGAGGAAAGGGGGACTTAGGTAAGGCCCCTTGGAAGATTTGTGCCCTCAGTAAGGCTTTGAAGGGGGTGGAGAGTAATTTTCTGTCAGATTTGAGGAGGGAGGGTGTTCATTCATTCATTCAATCGTATTTATTGAGCGCTTACTGCGTGCAGAGCACTGTACTAAGCGCTTAAGGCCAGAGGCAGGATGTGGGCGAGGGCTCAGTGGCGAGATAGGCAAGATCAAGGGACAGTGAGAAGGTTAGCTTTGGAGAAGCAAAGCACGTGGGGTAGGTTGTAGTGATAATAAAAATAATTATGGCGTTTGTTAAGCGCTCACTCTGTTCCGGGCACTGTTTTAAGCGCTGGGGTGGATAAAGGGAATTAGGTTGGGCACAGTCCCCGTCCCACATGCGGCTCATACTCTTAATCCCCATTTTACAGATGAGGTAACGGAGGCACAGAGAAGTTAAATGACTTGCCCAAGGTCACACAGCAGACAATAATTTATTAAGCGCTTACTATGTGCAAAGCACCGTTCTAAGTGCTGGAGTGGTTGCAAAGGTGATCAGGTCGTCCCACGGGGGGCTCACGGTCTTCATCCCCATTTTACAGCTGAGGTCACTGAGGCCCAGAGAAGTGAAGTGACTTGCCCAGAGTCACACAGCTGACAAGTGGCGGAGCCGGGATTTAATAAAAATAATAATAATAACAATGACATTTGTTAAGCGCTTACTATGTGCAAAGCACTTTTCTAAGCGCTGGGGAGGATACAAGGTGATCAGGTTGTCATCATCATCATCATCAATCGTATTTATTGAGCGCTTACTATGTGCAGAGCACTGTACTAAGCGCTTGGGAAGTACAAATTGGCAACATATAGAGACAGTCCCTACCCGACAGTGGGCTCACAGTGTCCCACTTGGGGCTCACAGTCTTAATCCCCATTTTACAGATGAGGTAACTGAGGCCCGGAGAAGTGAAGTGACTTGCCTAAAGTCACACAGCTGACAATTGGCAGAGCCGGGATTTGAACCCATGACCTCTGACTCTAAAGCCCATGAGGTTGGACACAGTCCCTGTCCCACATGCGGCACATACTCTTAATCCCCATTTTACAGATGAGGTAACGGGGGCACAGAGCAGTCAAATGACTTGCTCAGGGTCACACAGCTGACAGGCCGGGATTAGAACCCACAACCTCTGACTTGCAAGCCCGTGCTCTTGTCACGAGGCCATGGTCTCCGTCCATGCCTCGTGGGGACCCTGAGTTGGGGGAGGAGAGTAGCGAGGTGAGGTAGGAGGGGGCTTTGAGGCCAGTGGTGAAGCGTTTTTGTCTGATGCGGAGGTAGATGGGAGGCCACTGGAGTCTTTTGAGGAGTGGGATGACCTGTCCTGAACGTTTTTTTAGAAAAATGATGCGGGCATTTTTTAGAAAAATGATCCGGGCAGCAGAGTGAAGTATGGACCGGAGTGGGGAGAGATGGATGGCTGGGGGGTCAGCAAGGAGGCCGATGGTAGTGGTATGGATGGGGACGACAGGGTGGATTTTAGCCGTGTCGTGAAGGTCGTGAAAGTGGGACCTGCGTGATCTGGTGATGGATTAAATATGTTGGTTGAATTACAGAGAGGAATCAAGGATAATGCCAAGGTCGTGGGCTTGTGAGACAGGAAGGATGGTGGTGCCGTCTACAGTGATGGGAAAGTGTCCCGAGGTGAACCCGGGGTACCCACCACCTCCAGGTCAAATGCTATCTCGTGACTCCCCGAGCCGGCGAGGCAGAACTGGGAATACCGCCCCGGCTAGATTGACAGCCCAGGCCGGGAATAGAGAAGGTGTCCCTCGTCCCCGTGCCAATCAAATTAGGTTTGGAGGAGGGGGGAGGGCGGAGATTGGAGAAACTGAGGCCGGAAGCCGGAATGGCCTAGGCGCACAGGGGATAAATACCCGCAGCCTCTGAGTGCAGCGGATCGAGGCTTGCAGCAGCCGGCCGGGGGTCACCTCTGCCCGGAGCGGGAGATAATAATAATAATAATAATGGCATTTATTAAGCACTTACTATGTGCAAAGCACTGTTCTAAGGGCTGGGGAGGTTACAAGGAGATCAGGTTGTCCCATGGGGTGCTCACAGTCTTAATCCTCCTGATGTGGGGACCGAGGCCCAGAGAAGTGAAGTGACTTGCCCAAAGTCACACAGCCGACAATTGGCGGAGCCGGGATTTGAACCCGTGACCTCTGACTCCAAAGCCCGGGCTCTTTCCACTGAGCCACGCCGCTCTGCCTGCGCCAAGTGAGGAGCTGTGGGATGGGTGAGAGTCCCACTGAACGCTCGTGGTCCTGGAAGCTGGGCACTTCGCCACGGGTGCGTCATGCTTAAGTGGATTCTTCCCAACTGGGAAGCGCTCGTGGGTGGGAGCTAGCCGCCTCACCGTGTGTGAACAAACCATAAGTGAATTCCTCTTGGGTGTTTTGCCGTGCATAAGTAACACGTAAGTATATTCCTCCCGATGGCGAACTTCTAATATCATTATATATGTTGCCAACTTGTACTTCCCAAGTGCTTAGTACAGTGCTCTGCACACAGTAAGCGCTCAATAAATACGATTGATTGATTGATTAAATAACCATATTCCTCCAGAAAGGGAGGTTCAATTCGCCATCTCCAAAATAATCAAATAATTCAATTCGCCTCATGGAATAAATTTTGTATAAAACTCAGCCTTCTGGTCGCCTGACTTTCTCTCTCTCGCCGCCCCGAGTCCCGAAGGAACCCATCCCCGGGCGACGGGTGACAGAAAGTCACGGGGAGGACAGGGTGCTCACTGTCTCGAGTGGGAGACCGACGGTAATATAAATAAATAAATTATGGATATATAATATATATACATTATATATATTTATTAAATGCTCAGACTGTGTGGCTGAGGGTGTGGGGAATATTAAGTGCTTAAAGGGCAGGGAAAGGAGAGAGAATAGGGGACAGAGCGCTTACTTGAGGAAGGTCACTTGAAGGTGAAGTGATGGCCTGTCATACGTGGACTATAAGTAGACTGTAACTCGAGGATTGGGAACATGTCTCCCAATTCTGTTGTGCTCTCCCAAATGCTCGGTACGCAGTAAGCACCCTTTCAATATGATTGATTGATTGGAAGGGGGGATTTCCAGATCGGAGGGAGGACGCGGGTAAAGGGTTGGCGTTAAGATAGACGATATCGAGGTTCAGTGAGTCGGTTGGCGTCAAAAGAGCAAAGCTAGTGGGCTGGATTGTAGTAGGATCTCAGTGAGTCAAGGCAGGAGCTGAAAGGGCACCTCCCAAGTTGATGGGCAGTGAGGAGTCAAGGTGGGAATCAAGATGGTTAGTTGATAAATCAGTCGATCGGTAGTATTCATCGAGCACCTACAGTTTACGGTGCACTGTAATAAACATTTTGGAAAGCGTCCTGTACAATGGGACAGAGTGGAGCCGAGTGGGGCCGGAGCAGGGACAAGTGAGTATCCCCTCGCGGAGGGAGCCCAGTTGCCCGGTGATTTGAAAGGTAGCCCTGGAGACTTGATGGCTGGGTGATTTGAAAGATAGTCTCTGGAGACAACCCGGAGTCTCCTTCCCCGTTCAGGATTTGGGGACTGTGCCGGCCGCCTAAGTGGGGAAGCATCCGTGGGGAGGAAGCTAAGTGTGTCGTCACGTGCGAGTAACCACGTAACTGGATTCCTCCCGCAAGGGAAGTTCAGTTCGCCACGCGGTGCCCTGCGCGCAGTAAGCGCTCAATAGATACGGTTGAATGAATGACTGACTCCGGGCTCTCATTCTCGCCGTGCCAATCCTCGAATCCATCCCCCCGTGACGGGTCGCAGACCCGCTCAGACGAGGTGGCTGTTTGTAAGGAAAGGGTACGTTCTGGAAATACTGGGGAGGAAGTCATCCGCCGAGAGGTGGAGGTTGAAACCCTGCGATTTCGGGAGTTCCGTGAGAGAGCGAGCCTGAAGACTTGAAAAGTCTAGGACAGTCTGAAAGCCAGCCGGGCATCCGGGTTTCTGGCAAAACCTTGGATACGGAGCTGGGTGACTAGTAAGCGCTCAATAAATATGACTGAATGAATGAATGGTTCCAGAAATCAACCACCCAGTCAATCCGTGGTATTTATTGAGCTCTCACCGTGTTCAGAGCACTCTGATAAGCACTTGGGAGAGCAGACGAAGAGACAGCTGGTAGATATATTCCCGATCGCAAGGGGTTTACAGCCTAGAAAGGAGCCTATAGCCTAGAAAAGTCGTTTTGGTCTACGCAACACCCTTCTCTTAAGGATGCCCTCGGCAAAAACAGGCAGTTCAGGATTTTCTCCCAAGATAATGACCTTCCCAACCAGTGTTTTTGTTGCTTTGTTTCCTTTTGTTCATCATGTACTATGTGCCAGGCACTGTATTGAGCACTGGCGTAGATACAAGACAGTCAGATTGGACACAGTCTCTGTCCCACATGGGGCTCGCCATCTCAGAGGGAGGAGAATTCAATCTCCATTTTACAGATGAAGCAGCTGAACCACATCACAGACGAGCGGTGCAGCAGGGATTAGAATCCCAGACCCGAGCTCTTTCCACTAGGCCGTGTTGTTTGTTAATAATTATAACAATAATAATAGTAATCGTGATGTCTGTTAAGTGCTTACTGTGTACCAGGCACTGTATTAAGTGCTGAGGTAGATGAAAGGTAGTTGGGTTGGATGCAGTCCCAGTCCCACATTGGGCTCCCGGTCTTAATCCCCATTTTACAGGCGCGGTAATTGAGGACAGAGAAGTTAAGTGACTCTCCCGTGGTCACACAGCAGACGAGTGGTGGAGCCGGGATTGGAACCCGGGTCCTCCTGTCTCCCGGGCCCGGGCTTTTATCCACTAGGCCATGCTGCTTGCCCTTCGCCCTTCAAGCCTGTGACCCTTGACAATTGGGAGAATATCCCGATTTCCTGTTTTAAAAAGTTAAAGCTATTTCCACGGCACTCCGTGAATTACTTTAAAAAAAAATTAAGTGGCGTCGGTAATCTTAATCAAGCCATGGTATTTATTGAGTCCCTACTGAGTGCTGGGCACTTTATTAAATGCTTAGGAGAATACAGTGGAGACAATAGACACGTTCCCTGCCTTTGTGGAGCTTCAAATCAAATAAGTTTTCTGAGGGGATGTGGGGCCAGGCTCCCCCGGAGTTCACGGCCCCTCAGAAGTTTTCCAAACCTGGCTGGAGAGAGAGTAAACAACATTTCCTCCCTTCACAGTCGCCTTTGTAAAGCCATGCCTCGTGACTTTGTCTCCAGGAAGTATCAACCTCAGAGAGCGTTTCACATACAGACTCAAAGCCACATAAATTGCACTCGGGTTTTCAGGTTCTTATCCACATCTCCCTACAGCTCTAAATGCGCCCATCAGAATGAGCCGGTGATCGTAATTAAATATGCAACAGATGCCTTCTGAGAATTATGAAATATGTCCTCCGTGATCTGGCACCTACCATCTGAGCTCACTATCAGTCTCTTCTTCGTGATGCGGGGTCCAGAAAAATGTTCCTTTGTTGGCTTCTGGAGGACGTTAGTGAAAGTAACTACTAAAAGAGGAGTCTTTGCAAACCCAAATGGAGTCACGTTAAGTTGCTGGATGATCCCATCGAACCGTAATGTGTTACAAAACCCGAAATAGCGCTGTGAAGTAGGAAACGTGGCCGTCTTTACAGGATTTCCATAACTGGGAACTGGTTGAATGGCACAGAAATGACCTTATTCTCTTAAATACACTTGATCACCGAATTCATAAATGCCTACCCCAGATCTGTGGAAACTCCAGATTGTGGGAGAAATGTAGAAGAAAAATCCGGAGGTATCCGGTGGCCTAGTGGAAAGAGCGTGGGAGTCAAAGATCCTGGGTTCCAGTCCCGGCTCTGCCATTTCCTTGTCGTGAGTCACTTTAAGTTCTCTGGACCTCACTTTTGTCCACGCTAAAATGGGGATTAAATACCTGATCTCCTTCCTACTTAGGCTGGAGCCTCCACGTGAGAGAGGGACAGGCCCGACCGGATTATCTTGTATCTATCCCACACAGGAAGTACTTAGTCGATACCATAATTATTATTGTGAGATGGAGTCTCCGGGAGAACGACCGCGACACGGTTCAGTCAATCCGTTTTATTTATCGAGTGCTTGGGAGAGTACAGTTTTACAGAGTCCGTGGACATGTTCCCTGCCCACAAGGACCTTACCGTCGAGGAGGAGGAACTGCTCAAAGGAGCAGTGTGGACTAGTGGAATGAGCAGAAGCCTAGTAGTCAGAGGACCCAAGTTCTAATCCTGGCTCTGCCACTTGCCTGCTGTGTGACCTTGGGCAAATCACTTAACTTCTCTGTGCCTCAGTTTCCTCAGCTGTAAAACGAGGACTCCCCACCTACTTAGTCTGTGAGCTCCTCGTAGAACGGGGACTGTCTCTGACCTGATTATCTTCAGTCATTCATACAATCATATTTTTGAGCGCTTCCTTTTCATTCATTCATTCAATCGTATTTATTGAGCGTTTACTGTGTGCAGAGCACTCATCATCATCATCATCATCAATCATATTTATTGAGCGCTTACTGTGTGCAGAGCACTGTACTAAGCACTTGGGAAGTACAAGTCGGCGACAGAGAGGCGGTCCCTACCCAACAAAGGGCTCACAGTCTAGAAGGGGGAGACAGACAACAAAACAAAACATGTGGACAGGTGTCATCAGAATAAATAAAAATAAAGGTAGATGCGCACTATTAAAATAAATAGAATAGTAAATATGTACAAGTACAATAAGTAGAGTAATAAATCTGTACAAACATCTATACAGGTGCTGTGGGGAGGGGAAGGAGGTGAGGGAAAAGGGGGCTCAGTGTGGGAAGGCCTCTTGGAGGAGGTGAGCGCTCAGTAGGGCTTGGAAGGGAGGAAGAGAGCTTGGAGGATGTGCGGATGGACGGCATTCCGGGCCAGGGAAGGACGTGGACCGGGAGTCGATGGCGGGACGGGCGACAATGAGGCCCAGCGAGGAGGTGAGCGACAGAGGAGCGGAGGGTGCGGGCTGGGCTGGAGAAGGAGAGAAGGGAGGTGAGGTAGGAGGGGGAGAGGGGATGGACGGCCTTGAAGCCGAGTGAATTCTGCGGTACTCTCCCAAGTGCTCAGGCTTGGCGTATTTATTAGCGTTCAATAAGTACCATTGGTGATGATGACTGATGATGAACGTGCCCCCATCTGGGGACTCTGCCCCCATCACCGGAGGAGAACGTAGGATGCTGCCCAAAATCAGGGAATCTGGGTCCTTCTCGCCTCGCTTCCGCATGCCGGGGCTCTGCCTTTGGGGCCGGGAAAGGAGGGAGAGATTTCTGGCCGAAGAACCTCCTAAAATGTCTTGCAAGATGGACACGTCTGGTAGGATTCGTAAACAACACTAATTAATTATAATAATAATAAATAGAGAGGCAGCGTGGCGCAGTCTGGCAAGATGGACACGTCTGGCAGAATTTGTAAACAACACTAATTATAATAATAAATAGAGAAGCAGCGTGGTACAGTCTGGCAAGATGGACACGTCTGGCAGAATTCCTAAACAACGCTAATTAATTATACTAATAATAATAAATAGAGAAGCAGCATGGCTCAGTCTGGCAAGATGGACACTGTCTGGCAGAATTCCTAAATGCTTATTAATTATACTAATAATAATAAATAGAGAAGCAGCATGGCTTAGTCTGGCAAGATGGACACGCCTGGCAGAATTCCTAAACAATGTTAATTAATTATACTAATAATAATAAATAGAGAAGCAGCATGGCTCAGTCTGGCAAGATGGACATGTCTGGCAGAATTCCTAAACAACGCTAATTAATTATGCTAATAATAATAAATAGAGAAGCAGCGTGGCTCAGTCTGGCAAGATGGACACGTCTGGCAGAATTCCTAAACAATGCTAATTAATTATACTACTAATAATAAATAGAGAAGCAGCGTGGCTTAGTCTGGCAAGATGGACACGTCTGACAGAATTCCTAAACAACACTAATTAATTATACTAATAATAATAAATAGAGAAGCAGTGTGGCTCAGTCTGGCAAGATGGACACGTCTGGCAGAATTCCTAAACAATGCTAATTAATTATACTAATAATAATAAATAGAGAAGCAGCATGGCTCAGTCTGGCGAGATGGACACGTCTGGCAGAATTCGTAAACACTAATTAATTATACTAATAATAATAAATAGAGAAGCAGCGTGGCTCAGTCTGGCGAGATGGACACGTCTGGCAGAATTCGTAAACAACACTAATTAATTATACTAATAATAATAAATAGAGAAGCAGCGTGGCTCAGTCTGGTGAGATAATAATAATAATGTTGGTATTTATTAAGTGCTTACTATGTGCCAAGCACTGTTCAAAGCGCTGAGGAGGTTACAAGGTGATCAGGTTGTCCCTCAGGGGGCTCACCGTCTTAATCCCCATTTTACAGATGAGGTCACTGAGACCCAGAGAATAATAAATAATAATAATGTTGGTATTCGTTAAGCGCTTACTATGTGCCAAGCACAGTTCTAAGCACTGGGGTAGATACAAGGTAATCAGGTTGTCCCTCATGGGGCTCACAGTCTTCATCCCCATTTTACAGATGAGGTAACTGTGGCCCAGAGAATAATAAATAATAATAATGTTGGTATTCCTTAAGCACTTACTATGTGCCAAGCACTGTTCTAAGCGCTGGGGTAGATACAAGAGATGGACACGTCTGGTAGAATTCGTAAACACTAATTAATTATAATAATTAATAGAGAAGCTGCATGGCTCAGTCTTGCAAGATGGAGACATCTGGCAGAATTCGTAAACAATACTACTACTAATAATAATAAATAGAGAAGCAGCGTGGCTCAGTCTTGCAAGATGGACACACCTGGCAGAATTCGTAAACAACATTAATTAATTATAATAATAATAAATAGAGAGGCAGCGTGGCTCAGTCTTGCAAGATGGACACATCTGGCAGAATTCCTAAACAATACTACTAATAATAATAATAATTAATAGAGAAGCAGCTTCGCCCAGTCTTGCAAGATGGACGCATCTGGCAGAATTCGTAAACGATACTAATTAGCGTGGCTCAGTCTTGCAAGATGGACACATCTGGCAGAATTCCTAAACAACACTAATTTATTATAATAATAATAAATAGAGAAGCAGCGTGGCTCAGTCTTGCAAGATGGACACATCTGGCAGAATTCCTAAACAATACTACTACTAATAATAATAATTAATAGAGAAGCAGCGTGGCTCAGTCTTGCAAGATGGACACGTCTGCCAGAATTCCTAAACAATACTAATAATACTAATAATAATAATAATAGAGAAGCAGCGTGGCTCAGTCTTGCGAGAGGGACACGTCTGGCAGAATTCCTAAGCAATACTAATTAGCGTGGCTCAGTCTTGCAAGATGGACACGTCTGGCAGAATTCGTAAACAGCACTAATTAATTATAATAATAATTAATAGAGAAGCAGCGTGGCTCAGTCTGGCAAGATGGACACGTTTGGCAGAATTCGTAAACAATACTAATAATAATAATAATAATAATAAATAGAGAAGCAGCGTGGCTCAGTCTTGCAAGATGGGCACGTCTAGCAGAATTCGGAAACAATACTAATAGTAATAATAATAATAAATAGAGAAGCAGCGTGGCTCAGTCCTGCAAGATGGACACATCTGGCAGAATTTGTAAAAAACACTAATTAATTATAATAATAATAGAGAAACAGCGTGGCTCAGTCTGGCAAGATGGACACGTCTGGCAGAATTCCTAAGCAATACTAATTAGCGTGGCTCAGTCTTGCAAGATGGACACGTCTGGCAGAATTCCTAAACAACACTGATTAATTATACTAATAATAATAAATAGAGAAGCAGCATGGCTCAGTCTTGCAAGATGGACACGTCTGGCAGAATTTGTAAACAATACTAATTATAATAATAACAATAATAAATAGAGAAGCAGCGTGGCCCAGTCTTGCAAGATGGACATGTCCGGCAGAATTCGTAAACAATACTAATAGTAATAATAATAATAATAATAATAAATAGAGGAGCAGCGTGGCTCAATCTGGTAAGATGGACACATCTGGCAGAATTCCTAAACAATACTAATTATAATAATAAAATAAATAGAGAAGCAGCGTGGCTCAGTCTTGCAAGATGGACACATCTGGCAGAATCCCTAAACAATACTAATTATAATAATAATAAATAGAGAAGCAGCGTGGCTCAGTCTTGCCGGATGGACATGTCTGGCAGAATTCGTAAACTACTAATAGTAATACTACTAATAATAATAATAAATAGAGAAGCAGCGTGACTCAGTCTTGCAAGATGGACACGTCTGGCAGAATTCGTAAACAATAATACTAATAATAATAAATAGAGAAGCAGCGTGGGCCAGTCTTGCAAGATGGACACGTCTGGCAGAATTCCTAAACAATACTAATAGTAATAATAATAATAAATGGAGAAGCAGCGTGGCTCAGTCTTGCAAGATGGACACGTCTGGCAGAATTCCTAAACAATACTAATAGTAATAATAATAATAAATGGAGAAGCAGCGTGGCTCAGTCTTGCAAGATGGACACGTCTGGCAGAATTCCTAAACAATACTAATTAATTATAATAATAATAAATAGAGAAGCAGTGTGGTTCAGTGGAAAGAGCCCGGGCTTTGGAGTCAGAGGTCATGGGGTCAAATCCTGACTCCGCCAATTAGCTGTGTGACTTTGGGCAAGTCACTTCACTTCTCTGGGCCTCAGTTCCCTCGTCTGTAATATGGGGATGAAGACTGTGAGCCCCCCGTGGGACAACCTGATCACCTCGTAATAATAATAATAATAGCATTTGTTAAGCGCTTACTATGTGCAAAGCGCCGTTCTAAGCTCTGGGGGGGATACAAGGTGATCAGATTGTCCCCCGTGGCGCTCACAGTTTTAATTCCCATTTTCCAGATGAGATAACTGAGGCTCAGAGAAGTGAAGTGACTTGCCCAAGGTCACACAGCAGACATGTGGCGGAGCCGGGATTTGAACCCATAACATCTTGTAGCCTCTCCAGTGCTTAGAACAGTGCTTGGCACATAGTAAGCATTTAATAAATGCCATTATTATTATTATTATTAACTGACTCCAAAGTCCGTGCTCTTTCTACTGAGCCCCGCTGCTTCTCTCCAGCGCTTAGAACGGTGCTTTGCACATAGTAAGCACCTAATAAATGCCATCATTATTGTTATTATTATCTGACTTCAAAGCCCGTGCTCTTTCTACTGAGCCCCGCTGCTTCTCTCCAATGCTTAGAACAGTGCTTGGCGCATAGTAAGCACTTAATGAATGCCATCATTATTATTATTATTATTATTATTATTATCTGACTCCAAAGCCCGTGCTCTTTCTACTGAGGCCCGCTGCTTCTCTCCAGCGCTTAAAACAGTGCTTTGCGCATAGTAAGCACTTAATAAATGCCATCATTATTATTATTATTATCATTATTGAGAACAGCCTACTGGGAAAGAGCCCGGGTCCGGAGGTCAGAGGACCTGGGTTCTAATCCCGGCCCTGCCAATTCCTTGTGGTTTGACCTTGGGCAAGTCACTTTATTATTATTTATTATTTATTAATGGCATTTATTACGCGCTTACTATGTGCAAAGCACTGTTCTAAGCGCTGGGGAGATTACAAGGTGATCAGGTTGTCCCACGGGGGGCTCACAATCTTCATCCCCATTTAACAGATGAGGTAATAATAATAATAATAATAATGGCATTTATTAAGCGCTTACTATGTGGAAAGCACTGTTTTAAGTGCTGGGGAGATTGCAAGGTGATCAGGTTGTCCCACGGGGGGCTCACAGTCTTCATCCCCATTTAACAGATGAGGTAATAATAATAATGATGGCATTTATTAAGCGCTTACTATGTGCAAAGCACTGTTCTAAGCTCTGGGGAGATTACAAGGTGATCAGGTTGTCCCACGGGGGGCTCACAGTCTTCATCCCCATTTAACAGATGAGGTAATAATAATAATAATAATAATGGCATTTATTAAGCACTTATTATATGCAAAGCACTGTTCTAAGCGCTGGGGAGGTTACAAGGTGATCAGGTTGTCCCACGGGGGGCTCACAGTCTTAATCACCATTTTCCAGATGAGGGAACCGAGGCCCGGAGAAGTGAAGTGACTTGCCCAAGGTCACACAGCTGACAAGTGGCGGAGCGGGATTCGAACCCATGACCTCTGACTCCAAAGCCCGGGCTCTTTCCACTGAGCCACGCTGCTTAACTTAATTTAACTTAAGAAGTCACTTAGCTTCTCCGTACATCCATCAGCCGCGAAATGGAGATTTAATACCCGTTCTCCATCGTACTTAGGCCGAAAGCGTGAACCCCCCGTGGGACAGAGGCTGTGTCCGACCTGATTGACTTGGATCTGCCCTGACATCCAGAACAGCGCTGGACACGTAGTAAGTGCTTCCCAAATCAAATAGCTGCCATAGTAATAATAATAACGGTGGCATTTATTAAGCGTTTACTGTAGTAGTAATAGTAAAGTGCTGAGCGCTATACTAAGCGCTGGAATGGATCGTAAGCGCTTCCCAGATCAAATAGCTGCTGTAGTAATAATAATAACGATGGCATTTATTAAGCGCTTACTATGTGCAAAGCTCTGTAGTAGTAATAGTAAAGTGCTGAGCACTATACTAAGCGCTGGAATAGATCATAAGCGCTTCCCAGATCAAATAGCTGCCGTAGTAATAATAATAACGATGGCATTTATTAAGCGCTTACTATGTGCAAAGCTCTGTAGTAGTAATAGTAAAGTGCTGAGCGCTATACTAAGCGCTGGAATAGATTGTAAGCGCTTCCCAGATCAAATAGCTGCCATAGTAATACTAATAACGATGGCATTTATTAAGCGCTTACCATGTGCAAAGCTCTGTAGTAGTAATAGTAAAGTGCTGAGCACTATACTAAGCGCTGGAATGGATCGTAAGCGCTTCCCAGATCAAATAGCTGCCATAGTAATAATGATAACGATGGCATTTATTAAGCGCTTACTATGTGCAAAGCTCTGTAGTAATAATAGTAAAGTGCTGAGCACTGTACTAAGCGCTGGAATAGATTGTAAGCGCTTCCCAGATCAAATAGCTGCCATAGTAATAATAATAACGATGGCATTTATTAAGCGCTTACTATGTGCAAAGCTCTGTAGTAGTAATAGTAAAGTGCTGAGCGCTGTACTAAGCGCTGGAATAGATCGTAAGCGCTTCCCAGATCAAATAGCTGCTGTAGTAATAATAATAACAATGGCATTTATTAAGCGCTTACTATGTGCAAAGCTCTGTAGTAGTAGTAGTAAAGTGCTGAGCACTATACTAAGCGCTGGAATAGATCGTAAGCGCTTCCCAGATCAAATAGCTGCCGTAGTAATAATAATAACGATGGCATTTATTAAGCGCTTACTATGTGCAAAGCTCTGTAGTAATAATAGTAAAGTGCTGATCACTATACTAAGCGCTGGAATAGATCGTAAGTGCTTTCCAGATCAAATAGCTGCCATAGTAATAATAATAACGATGGCATTTATTAAGCGCTTACTATGTGCAAAGCTCTGTAGTAGTAATAATAAATTGCTGAGCACTGTACTAAGCGCTGGAATAGATCATAAGCGCTTCCCAGATCAAATATCTGCTGTAGTAATAATAATAACGATGGCATTTATTAAGCACTTACTATGTGCAAAGCTCTGTAGTAGTAATAGTAAAGCGCTGAGCGCTATGCTAAGCGCTGGAATAGATCGTAAGCGCTTCCCAGATCAAATAGCTGCCATAGTAATAATAATGATGGCATTTATTAAGCGTTTACTATGTGCAAAGCACTGTAGTAGTAATAATAAAGTGCTGAGCTCTATACTAAGTGCTGGAATGGATGGTAAGTGCTTCTCAGATCAAATAGGTGCCGTAGTAATAATAGTAATGATGGCATTTATTAAGCGCTTACTATGTGCAAAGCTCTGTAGTAGTAATAGTAAAGTGCTGAGCACTATACTAAGCGCTGGAATAGATCGTAAGCGCTTCCCAGATCAAATAGCTGCCATAGTAATAATAATGATGGAATTTATTAAGCGCTTACTATGTGCAAAGCTCTGTAGTAGTAATAGTAAAGTGCTGAGCGCTGTACTAAACGCTGGAATAGATCGTAAGCGCTTCCCAGATCAAATAGCTGCCATAGTAATAATAATAACGATGGCATTTATTAAATGCTTACTATGTGCAAAGCTCTGTAGTAGTAATAGTAAAGTGCTGAGCACTATACTAAGCGCTGGAATAGATAACTAGGGCAGTTAGAGTCCCTCTCCCTCATGAAATTCATGAGGAGGAGGAAGAATGGGAGGGAGCAAAAACCACAGCGGCAACTGCATTCCTGGCCATGAAGCCATGACACTACTGTGCTAATAGTGACTTTGGGCCGGTCACTTGACTTCTCCGGGCCTCAGTTCCCTCATCTGTGAAATGGGGATGAAAACTGTGAGCCCCCTGTGGGACCACCTGATCACCTCGTATCAGAACGGTGCTTTGCACATAGTAAGCGCTTAATAAATATCATTATTATTATTCTCTGGGCCTCAGTTCCCTCACCCGGAAAATGGGGATGAAGATTGTGAGCCCCGCATGGGACAACCTGATCACCTTGTATCCTCCCCAGCGCTTAGAACAGTGCTTTGCACATAGTAAGCGCTTAATAAATATTATTATTATTATTCTCTGGGCCTCAGTTCTCCCGTTCTTCTTCCTGTTTAGACCGTGAGCCCCATGTGGGGCGTGTTCGGTGTCTAACCTAATTAACTTGCATCTACCCCAGCGCTTAGAACATTGTTGGACACATAATAAGCACTCAACAAATACCACAAGAAAATAATAAACAGCTCCTGCCAAGAGGAGAGAGCAGGGTGGCCATTGTCCTCTGAGACAGACTTCTGTGAGTGAAGGAAGCAGCATTCATTCATTCATTCATTCAATCGTATTTATTGAGCGCTTACCGTGTGCCGAGCACTGTACTAAGCGCTTGGGAAGTACAAGACGGCAACGTATAGAGACGGTCCCTACCCAACGGCGGGCTCACGGTCCAGATGGGGGAGAAAGGCCGAGCGGTCAGAGCACCGACCTGGGAATCGGAAGATCGTGGGTTCTCATCCCGGCTCCTCCACGTGTCCGGCGTGTGGCCTTGGGCAAGTCACTTCACTTCTCTGGGCCTCAGTTCCCTCATCTGGAAAATGGGGATTAAGACTGTGAGCCCCACGTGGGACCGGGAGTGTCCAACCTGATGTGCTTGTGTGGCCGGCGCTGGCCCACAGTAAGTGCTTAACTAATACCATTATTATCATTATTATTATTATTATTATTATTATTATTATTATTATTATTAAGATGTCCTGGGCCAGCTCTGATGTCAGTGTGGCTTTACCACTGATCCACATAGACAGAAAATGGGAATTCATCTTAAACCCGGATTAAGCTGTCTTTTCCCCGGCTTCCTCTCCCTTCTAGTCATCTCTGCACTTGGATCAGCGACCTTTGAGTATTTGATATTCACCCCACCCGAAACCCCACAGGGCTTTATGTACACATCCATAAACTATATATCATCATAAAGTATTTTTATTAATGCCTGCCTCCCCCTGTAGACTGTAAGCTCCCCGTGGGCAGGAATTGGGGCTACCAACTCTGCTGTATTGTACTCTCTGAAGTGTTCAGTACAGTGCTCTGCACACAGTAAGCTTGATTGATTGACTGAATGCCGTTCTGATCACCAAAGCTTCTCTAATATTAGCCATTTGAGAAGCAGCACGGCTCAGTGGAAAGAGCCCGGGCTTTGGAGTCTGAGGTCATGGGTTCAAATGCCGGCTCCGCCAATTGTCAGCTGTGTGACTCTGGGCAAGTCAACAATAACAATAACAACTAATTAATTAATTAATTATGGCATTTATTAAGCGCTTGCTATGGGCAAAGCACTGTTCTAAGCACCGGGGAGGTTACAAGGTGATCCGGTTGTCCCATGCGGGGCTCACAATCTTAACCCCCATTTTACAGATGAGGTAACTGAGGCACAGAGAAGTAAAGTGACTTGCCCAAAGTCACACAGCTGACTGTTGGCGGAGCCAGGATTTGAACCCATGACCTCTGACTCCAAAGCCCGGGCTCATTCCACTGAGCCACGCTGCTTCTCTGGGCCTCAGTTCCCTCATCTGTAAAATGGGGTTGAAGACTGTGAGCCCCCCGTGGGACCACCTGATGGCCTTGTGACCTCCCCAGCGCTTAGAACAGTGCTTTGCACATAGTAAGCGCTCAATAAGTGCCATCATTATTATGATTATTGTTATTTGGAACAGATTTCTGGCTCATCAGGAACCTTCCAACCTAGACCATCGCCTTTACTGAAAATGCCAAGTTTAAAAAAGCAAAATAATCATGGTATTTGTTAAGTGCTTATTATAACAATAATAATAATGGCATTTATTAAGCGCTTACTATGTGCAAAGCACCGTTCTAAGCACTGGGATAGATGAAGGATAATCTATCCCTGACCCACGAGGGTTCACCCTCTAGGAGGGAGGGAGAACCGCTTTTGAAACCCCATTTTACAGATGGGGAAACTGAGGCAAGGTGAGTCACTTTCCCCAGGGCACAGAGCCGGTCAGGGGCAACGCAGGATCGGAACCCAGGTCCTCCCTCTACCAAGCTTGGGCTCTTTCCATTAGGCCACACTGCTTCCTCACGCTGGGCTCTGTGGATTAGGAATATTGGAGAGAAGCGGCAGTGCCTAGGTCCTAAACCTGGGTCTCCTACTGGCCTCCTGTTTGTCCTTGGACAAACCACTCATGTGTGCCTCAGTTTCCCCTTCTTCCTCCTTCTTAGAGCGAGTCCCATGTGGGACAGGGACTGTGTCCGACCCCGTTATTTTATAGCCACCCCAGGGCTTGGCACACAGTCAGCGTTTAACCGCTACAATTATCCTCGTCGTCGGGCACTGTGAAGCCTGGCAGCAGCAGCAGGGAAAATGGAATTCATATCATCGTGTCATCACGGGGGCCTGTACTGAGTGAATGCCAGGTGCACAACACTGCAATAAACGCCGAGAAAGCACAACAGAAGCAACTCACCCGTCCCCGGTCCTCACAAAGTAAGAGAGAAAGAGGGGGAGAGAGAGAGAAAGAAGCAAAAATGATTGATAAATAGGCCTTAGGGAAGCCAGCATACTTAATTCTGTGCTAACGTTGTGCTGGAGGTTACGTTTAAGTGGCCTGGTGGCTTTCTTTTTATTATTATTATTATTATTGGCAACGACAATCGTGATAATAATAATAATAGTATTCGTTAGGCGCTAAGTGCCAAGCCCTGGGACAGATAGAAGATCCATCAGGATTCATTCATTCATTCAATCGTATTTATTGAGCGCTTACTGTGTACTAAGCGCTTGGGAAGCACAAGTCGGCAACATATAGAGACGGTCCCTACCCGACAGCGGGCTCACAGTCAGGATGGACACCTTCCCTTCCCGACGTGGGACTCGGAGTCCGGGTGAAGTGGGGTCGCTTTGGCTCCGGTGTCCCGAGAGCCCTGGGACACGGCTCTGCCCCTGTTCTTTAAGTGGCAGAGTCACGATCAATCAATCAATCAATCAGTCGTATTTATTGAGCGCTTACTGTGTGCAAAGCACTGTACTAAGCACTTGGGAAGTACAAGTTGGCAACATAATTAATTAATAATAGTAATAATGGCATTTATTAGGCGCTTACTAGGTGCAAAGCACCGTTCTAAGCGCCGGGGAGGTTACAAGGCGATCGGCTTGTCCCATGGGGGGCTCACAGTCTTAATCCCCACTTTCATTCATTCATTCATTCAATCGTATTTATTGAGCGCTTCTTTATTGAGCCCTGGCCCTCATGGGGCTCACAGTCTAAGGGAGAGGAATACAGGTACTTAATCTTCATTCTTTCATTCATTCATTCATTTAATTGTACTTATTGAGCGCTTACTGTGTGCAGAGCACTGTACTAAGCGCTTGGGAAGTACAAGTCGGCGACATAGAGAGACAGTCCCTACCCAACGGCGGGCTCGCAGTCTAGAAGGAGGAGACAGACAACAAAACAAAACATGTGGACGGGTGTCAAGGCGTCAGAATAAACAGAATTAAAGCAAGATGCGCATCATGAACAAAATAAATAGCATAGTAAATATGTACAAGTCAAATAAATAGAGTAATAACTCTGTACAAACCTAGATACAGGTGCACATCGTGAACAAAATAAATAGAATAGTAAATATGTACAAGTCAAATAAATAGAGTAATAACTTTGTACAAACATAGATACAGGTGCACATCGTGAACAAAATAAATAGAATAGTAAATATGTACAAGTCAAATAGAGTAATAACTCTGTACAAACATAGATACAGGTGCACATCATGAACAAAATAAATAGAATAGTAAATATGTACAAGTCAAATAAATAGAGTAAGAAATCTGTACAAACATATATACAGGTGCACATCTGAGGTCACTGAGGCCCAGAGAAGTGAAGCGACTTGCCCAAAGTCACACAGCTGGCGGAGCTGGGATTCGAACCCACGACCTCTGACTCCAAAGCCCGGGCTCTTTCCACTGAGCCAAGCTGCTTCTCTGGAACCCAGGCCTTTCTTTGAGGCCAGGCTGCTTCTTTTCTGTAAAATGGGGATAAAATACCTGTTCTGACCTCTCTCTCCCTTTAGACTGTGAGCCTCATTTAGGACAGAAACGGAGTCAAACCTAATTCTATCTATCGTTCATTCAGTCGTATTTATTGAGCGCTCACTGTGTGCAGAGCACTGTACTGAGCGCTCGGGAAGTACAAGTCGGCAACATATAGAGACGGTCCCTACCCAACAGCGGGCTCACAGTCTCGAAGTTGGCCGGCTATCCAGAGCTTGGCAAGCGCTTAACGAATATCATCACTATGATAATCACGATTCGTTTTATAATAAATGCGATTGAGTGAATTATTAAGGAGGAGCTGATAAAATCGGGATGCTTTTGCAGGCTTCACGGCGGTTTTCGCAGGAAATTAACTTATCGGGAGCTAGCGAATCGTCAGGGGCCCTCCAGAAAACGCATCCCAAAGTAACGGCTATTAGATGTCCGGAGGAGGAATCTCCTGGGATGCATTCTACATTTTATCCGGACAAAGTCCTCATTTTCTCCCCCACACAAAAGCGGGTCTGTGCCTTCCGCCAAAATTGCATCACCGGCCGCTCATCGGTCAAAGCCCCTTTTCTTTCGATAACTGGAGTTACAGATCGCGGTGCCAGTATCCCGGCCTATCCTTACCCTTCCATCCGCAAGATCTCAACAAGAAGAAGGGATTTCATTCATTCATTCATTCCATCGTATTTATTGAGCGCTTACTGTGTGCCGGGCACTGTAGTGAGCGCTTGGGAAGTCCAAGTTGGCAACATATAGAGACGGTCCCTACCCGACAGCGGGCTCACAGTCTAGAAGGGGGAGACAGAGAACGAAACAAAACATATTAACAAAATAAAATAAATAGAATAAATATGTACAAATAAAATAGAGTAATAAATACGTACAAACATATATACAGGTGCTGTGGCGAGGGGGATTTAATGGTATTTATTGAGCGCTTACTGTGTGCAGAGCACTAGACTAAGCGCTTGGAAGAGTACAAGTTGGCAACATATAGAGACGGTCCCTACCCGACAGTGGGCTTACAGTCTAGAAGGGGAAGACAGAGAACAAAACGTATTAACAAAATAAAATAAATAGAATGACAGTGTACAAATTAAATAAATAAATAAATAGGGATCCGTTTATTCTTTGCCAAGACATTGTTCGGTGATGTCCCGCATCCCCGAATCCTCTCCTGTGTCTAGCAGGCACTTCTTGTCGAGCGTTTTTAGTGATTCAAATCATCAGCCCAGATCTGTGGTTAGAGGGAGGGGGAGATTTTAATACTTGGAGAATCTTTTTTAAAAAATGTCCCGTAATCTACGGCCTAGATGTAGGGCACGGCCCTGCGGGAGGAGCACCGGACCGTGGGTCCGACTGTAATCCCGGCTAAGCCGCCGGCCTGCTGTGTGACACCGGGCAGGTCGCT
Organism: Tachyglossus aculeatus; assembly: GCF_015852505.1. Classification (NCBI taxonomy): domain Eukaryota; kingdom Metazoa; phylum Chordata; class Mammalia; order Monotremata; family Tachyglossidae; genus Tachyglossus; species Tachyglossus aculeatus. Next base: position 48,136,112 of record NC_052067.1, read on the forward strand.
TCACTGCTCTGTGCTGTAAAATGGGGATTTAAAAAATGCTCTCCTTGAGGAACCTGCTGACACTCCAAGGAGTCTCATGCCGTCTCGCGCCTCCTTGGGTGTTAGCGTTACCATCGTTATCATCAGGTGCCATCGAGTCGTTTCCGATCCACGGCGACTCTACGGATGTATCTCCTCCGGGACGTCCGTCACCTTTCTAGCGGTTCTTCCGTTACCGTCGTTATCCTTCTTCAGTACCTCCAAGCGCGTAGTCCAGTGCTCTGCGCACGGTAAGCGCTCAATAAATACGATTGAATGAATGAATCTGTGCGGAAGATCCACCCAAAATCTCAAGGGGAAATTACGTTCGTTAGACTCCGACCTACCGTGAACAGTCCGAGCTGGAGTCACACCACCTAACGTGGATCCCGAGCCACGTAACCGGCACGGTATCGTAATAAAATAAGTCATTTTGCTAAAGCCTGGTTTCGTGCCTCTCGGAATCGAGGTCGTTATGATTCTGCATTGAATATGATCTATAATTCTATTTATTTCGATGCTCCTGACTCCTGTCCCCTTGTTTTCTTTTGTTGTCTGTCTCCCCCTTCTAGACCGTGAGCCCATTGTTGGGGAGGGATCGTCTCTGTTGCCGAATCAATCAATTGTATTTATTGAGCACTTACTGTGTGCAGAGCAATCAATCAATCAATCAATCGTATTTATTGAGTGCTTACTGTGTGCAGAGCACTGTACTAAGCGCTTGGGAAGTACAAGTTGGCAACATATAGAGACAGTCCCTACCCAACAGTGGGCTCACAGTCTAGAAGGGGGAGACAGAGAACAAAACCAAACATACTAACAAAATAAGATAAATAGAATAGATATGTACAAGTAAAATAAATAAATAGAGAAATAAATTTGTACAAGCATATATACATATATACAGAGGACTGTACTAAGCGCTTGGGAGGTACAAGTTGGCAACATATAGAGACGGTCCCTACTCAGCAGTGGGCTCACAGTCTAGAAGGGGGAGACAGAGAACAAAACAAAACATATTAACAAAATAAAATCAATCAATCAATCGTATTTATTGAGCACTTACTGTGTGCAGAGCACTGTACTAAGCGCTTGGGAGGTACAAGTTGGCAACATATAGATATGGTCCCTACCCAACAGTGGGCTCACAGTCTAGAAGGGGGAGACAGAGAACAAAACCAAACATATTAACAAAATAAATAGAATAGATATGTACAAGTAAAATAGAGTAATAAATACGTACAAACATATATACAAGCGCTTAGTACATTGCTCTGCACGCAGTAAGCGCTCGATAGATACGATTGAATGAATGAATGGCGGTCTGCCTCTTCCACGTTTTCCCTGGCCTTTTCCTAGCATTAGTGTCAGAGAATCAGTCCTCCCGATTATGTGTCCAAAATCTAAGTCGAGGCATTTGGCCTTCCAGAGACCACTTTGGCTTAATCATTTTCTCCAAAATCCATCCGCTTGGTTTCCGGGCAGTCCACGGTATTCGCAAAAGCCTTCTCCAACACCACATTTCGAAAGAATCGATGCTCTTTCTATCCCGGTTTTTCCCTGTCTAGCTTTCGGACCCATACACCGTCCCTGGAAACACCTGAGAATGGACAATTTCTATCTTTTGGGCAATTTTTCCATCAGCACATTCGCAAAAGCCTTCTCCAACACCACATTTCAAGAGAATTGATGCTCTTTTTATCCCGTTTTTTCCCTGTCCAGCTTTCGGACCCATACACTGTCCCTGGAAACACCTGAGAATGGACAATTTCTATCTTTTGGGCAATTTTTCCATCAGCACATTCGCAAAAGCCTTCTCCAACACCACATTTCGAAAGAATCGATGCTCTTTCTATCCCGTTTTTTCCCTGTCCAGCTTTCGGACCCATACACCGTCCCTGGAAACACCTGAGAATGGACAATTTCTATCTTTTGGGCAATTTTTCCATCAGCACATTCCATGACTTTTCCGGACACTTTCCTTGCAAGTCTTCCTAACACTACTCTTTGGGGCATTTCTTCTTCCTTAATTATTGATTATTGATCCCAGAAGAGAAAAATGGTCAAGTATTTCAATCTTACCTCCATCCACTACAAAAGTGTTAAAACCTCCAGTTGCCACGATCTTTGTTGTTTTGCTATTCACTCATTCATTCAATCGTATTGATTGAGCGCTTACTGTGTGCGGAGCACTGTACTAAGCGCTTCGGAACTACAAGATGGCAACATATTCATTCATTTAATCATATTTATTGAGTGCTTACTGTGTGCAGAGCACTGTACTAAGCACTTGGGAAGTACAAGTTGGCAACATATTCATTCATTCAATCGTATTGATTGAGTGCTTACAGTGCACAGAGCACTGTACTAAGCACTTGGGGAGTATAAGTTGGCAACATATTCATTCATTCACTCAATCATATTTATTGAGAGCTTACTGTGCGCAGAGCACTGTACTAAGCGCTTGGGAAGTACAAGTTGGCCACATATCCATTCATTCATTCAATCGTATTTATTGAGCACTTACTGTGCGCAGAGCACTGTACTATGCTTATGGGAAGTACAAGTTGGCCACATATCCATTCATTCATTCAATCGTATGTATTGAGCGCTTACTGTGCGCAGAGCAATGTACTAAGCGCTTGAGAAGTACAAGTTGGCAACATATTCATTCATTCAGTCAGTCGTATCTATTGAGCGCTTACTGTGCGCAGAGCACTGTACTAAGCGCTTGGGAAGTACAAGTTGGCAACATATCTATTCATTCATTCAATCGTATGTATTGAGCGCTTACTGTGCGCAGAGCAGTGTACTAAGCGTTTGGGAACTACAAGTTAGCAACATATTCATTCATTCAATCGTATTTATTGAGCACTTACTGTGTGCAGAGCACTGTACTAAGCGCTTGGGAAGTACAAGTTGACAACATATTCATTCATTCATTCAATCGTATTCATTCATTCATTCATTCAATCATATTGATTGAGCGCTTACTGTGTGCAGAGCACTGTACTAAGCTCTTGGGAAGTACAAGTTGGCAACATATTCATTCATTCAATCGTATCTATTGAGCACTTACTGTGCGCAGAGCACTATACTAAGCGCTTGGGAAGTACAAGTTGGCAACATATGCATTCATTCATTCAATTGTATTGATTGAGCGCTTACTGTGTGCAGAGCACTGTACTAAGCGCTTGGGAAGTACAAGTTGGCAACATATGGATTCATTCATTCTATCGTATTTATTGAGCGCTTACTGTGTGCAGAGCACTGTACTAAGCGCTTGGGAAGTACAAGTTGGCAACATATCCACTCATTCATTCGATCGTATTTATTGAGCGCTTACTGTGTGCAGAGCACTGTACTAAGCGCTTGGAAAGTTCAAGTTGGGAACATATTCATTCATTCATTCAATCGTATCTATTGAGCGCTTACTGTGCACAGAGCACTGTACTAAGCGCTTGGGAAGTACAAGTCGGCAACATCTAGAAGCGGTCCCTACCCAACAGTGGGCTTACAACCTATTAGGGGGAGACGGACAAAAAAACAAGCCACGTGGACGGGTGTCAAGTCGTCAGAATAAATAGAAAGAAAGCTAGATGCACAGCACAAATAGGAGAGTGTGCAAATCAAGCAGCGTGGCTCAGTGGAAAGAGCCCGGGCTTGGAGTCAGGGGTCGTGGGTTTGAATCCCGACTCCGCCAATTGTCAGCTGTGTGACTTTGGGCAAGTCACTTCAGTTCTCTGGGCCTCAGTTCCCTCATCTGGAAAATGGGGATGAAAACTGTGAACCCCCCGTGGGACAACCTGATTGCCTTGTAACCTCCCCAGCGCTTAGAACAGTGCTTTGCACATAGTAAGTGCTTAACAAATACCATCATTATTATGATTATTATTATTCTCTGGGCCTCTGTTACCTCATCTGGAAAATGGGGATGAAAAGTGTGAACCCCCCGTGGGCCAACCTGATCGCCTTGTAACCTCCCCAGCTTTGCACATAGTTAGCGCTTAACAAATACCATCATTATTATTATTATTTTATTATTATTATTATCATTAACAAAATAAATAGAATCGTAAATATGTACAAGAAAAGATAGCAGATATTTGCACATATATTCAAATGTAGGTCCATCCTTTGCTGTGTTTCTTAACTTTTAAAAGTACGCCCTGATTTGTACATATATTCAAATGTAGGTCCATCCTTTGCTGTGTTTCTTAACTTTTAAGAGTACGCCCTGATTTGTACATATATTCAAATGTAGGTCCATCCTTTCCTCTGTTTTTTAACTTTTAAGAGTACGCCCTGGTTTGTACATATATTCAAATGTAAGTCCATCCTTTGTTCTGTTTCTTTTAACTTCTAAGAGTACACCCTGATTTGTACATATATTCAAATGTAGGTCCATCCTTGGCTCTGTTTCTTAACTTTTAAGAGTACGCCCTGATTTGTATGTATATTCAAATGTAAGTCCATCCTTTGTTCTATTTCTTTTAACTTTTAAGAGTATGCCCTGATTTGTACGTATATTCAAATGTAGGTCCATCCTTTGCTCTGTTTCTTAACTTTTAAGAGTACGCCCTGATTTGTACATATCTTCAAATGTAGGTCCATCCTTTGCTGTGTTTCTTCTTCACTTTTAAGAGTACACCCTGATTTATACGTATATTCAAATGTAGGTCCATCCTTTGCTCTGTTTCTTTTAACTTTTAAGAGTACGCCCTGATTTGTATGTATATTCAAATGTAGGTCCATCCTTTGCTCTGTTTCTTAACTTTTAAGAGTATGCCCTGATTTGTACATATATTCAAATGTTGGTCCATCCTTTGCTCTGTTTCTTTTAACTTTTAAGAGTACACCCTGATTTGTACATATACTCAAAATGTAGGTCCATCCTTTGCTGTGTTTCTTCACTTTTAAGCGTACGCCCTGATTTGTACATATATTCAAATGTAGGTCCATCCTTTGCTCTGTTTCTTAACTTTTAAGAGTACGCCCTGGTTTGTACGTATATTCAAATGTAAGTCCATCCTTTGTTCTGTTTCTTTTAACTTTTAAGAGTACGCCCTGATTTGTACATATATTCAAATGTAGGTCCATCCTTTGTTCTGTTTCTTTTAACTTTTAAGAGTACGCCCTGATTTGTACGTCTTCAAATGTAGGTCCCGCCTTTGCTCTGTTTCTTAACTTTTAAGAGTACGCCCTGATTTGTACGTATATTCAAATGTAGGTCCATCCTTTGCTCTGTTTCTTTTAACTTTTAAGAGTACGCCCTGATTTGTACATATCTTCAAATGTAGGTCCATCCTTTGCTGTGTTTCTTCACCTTTAGGAGTACGCCCTTCAAATCCTCTTCACTTTCTACTAGCTGGGTTGTTATCAGCAGAAGGCGGGTCGTTTATATTCCTTCCTCCAATCTTTCCGTTTGTCTTCATCCAATGCAGCTTCTCTGATTATGTATTCGGTATAAAGGACGAACAGGTGAGGCGGTGGGATATATCCTTGCCTTACACCCGTAAAATGAGTAATTAGTCGTGGGCCTCCCTGCCTGCTCCGCCCCGACAACCAGGAAAGGCAAAGTGATCGAAGTAATGAAGCCGTATCGAGGAATAATAATAATAATGACATTTATTAAGCGCTTACTATGTGCAAAGCACTGCTCTAAGCGCTGGGGAGGTTACAAGATAATCAGGTAGTCCCAGATGGGGCTCACAGTCTTCATCCCCATTTTCCAGATGAGGGAACTGAGGCACAGCGAAGTGAAGTGACTTACCCAAAGTCACACAGCTGACAATTGGAGGAAGCAAGGCGAGCTAGCCGGAGGCTCTCCCGAGCGCTTAGTACGGTGGCTTTTACGTAGTAAAACGCTTGCCGACTACCACTGAGGGTGATGATAGGCCACGTCACCCGCTCAAATGGGCTGCTGAAAGAACAAGAGAGCAAAAGACAGAAAATCTTTAAACTTGGGAACGAAATGCACTGACTACGTGGTACGTACGGGCACGATGGAGCTGAAAACCAGGGAAATAATCTTCGAAGCGATAGACTCTGCCCAGTTTCGTGGCTCAGTCGAAAGAGCCCGGGCTTTGGAGTCAGAGGTCATGGGTTCGAATCCCCGCTCCGCCAGTCGTCAGCTGGGTGACTTCACTTAATAATAATAATGATGGTGGCATTTATTAAGCACTTACTATGTGCAAAGCACTGTTCTAAGCGCTGGGGAGGTTACAAGGTGATCAGGTTGTCCCACGGGGGCAACAAATACCATCATTATTATTACTATTATTATTATAATCATCCCCATTTTCCAGATGAGGGAACTGAGGCCCAGAGAAGTGAAGTGACTTGCCCAAAGTCACACAGCTGCCAACTGTCGGAGCTGGGATTCGAACCCATGACCTCTGACTCCAAAGCCTGGGCTCTTTCCACTGAGCTACGCTGCTTCTCTAGGCTCCAGTTCCCTCATCTGGAAAATGGGGATTAAGACTGTGAGCCCCCCGTGGGACAACCTGATCGCCTTGTAGTAATAATAATAATAATAACGGTATTTGTTAAGTGCTTACTATGTGCAAAAGACTGCTTTGCCTTGTAATAATAATAGTAATGGTATTTGTTAAGTGCTTACTATGTGCAAAGCACTGTTCTAACCTCCCCAGCGCTTAGAACAGTGCTTTGCGCATAGTGAGCGCTTAATAAATGCCATTATTATTATTATTGTGGACGCAAGAGGAATTCTAACTCATTTTTTCCGTCGAATTATCCGGCTTAAATGGTCTCCTACATTTGGCGTGCGGCAAGGCTTTCATTCAGACCTCCCTCCATCTCTCTCTCGGGTTGTGTGCAATCCACAGATGAGCGGCTCTCCCTCTCAATGACCCCACTGAGATCTGCGGGAGAGTGTCTGTGTATTCATTCGGAGAGAGAAAGAGAGAAAAACAGGGAGGCAGAGAGAGAATCAATCAATCAATCAATCAATCGTATTTATTGAGCGCTTACTATGTGCAGAGCACTGTACTAAGCGCTTGGGAAGTACAAACTGGCAACATATAGAGATAGTCCCTACCCAACAGTGGGCTCACAGTCTAAAAGGGGGAGACAGAGAACAAAACCAAACATACTAACAAAATAAAATAAATAGAATAGATATGTACAAGTAACATAAATAAATAAATAAATAGATAGATAAATAGATAAATAAATAAATAAATAGAGTAATAAATATGTACAAACATATATACATATATACAGGTGCTGTGGGGAAGGGAAGGAGGTAAGATGGGGGGCATAGAGAGGGGGACGAGGGGGAGAGGAAGGAAGGGGCTCAGTCTGGGAAGGCCTCTTGGAGGAGGTGAGCTCTCAGCAGGGCCTTGAAGGGAGGAAGAGAGCTAGCTTGGTGGATGGGCAGAGGGAGAGAAATCGACCGTCTTTGTTTTCACAGGTGAAGCTGCGTATGGTGGGATGTTATTCATTTTCATTCAATCGTATTTATTGAGCGCTTACTGTGTGCAGAGCACTGCACTAAGAAGCCTGACTGACACTAGACTGTGAGCCCGTTGTTGGGTGGGGACCGTCTCTTGATGTTGCCAACTTGTGCTTCCCCAGCGCTTAGTACAGTGCTCTGCACACTGTAAGCGCTCAATAAATACAATTGAATGAAAGAATTCAATTGTATTTATTGAGCGTTTGCTGTGTGCAGAGCACCGTACTAAGAAGCCTGATTGGCACGAGACTGTGAGCCTGTTGTTGGGTAGGGACCGTCTCTCAATGTTGCCAACTTGTACTTCCCAAGCGCTTAGTACAGTGCTCTGCACACAGTAAGAGCTCAATAAATACGATTGAATGAATGAATATTATTCATTTTCATTCAGTCGTATTTATTGAGTGCTTACTGTGTGCAGAGCACTGTACTAAGAAGCCCGATTGACATTAGACTGTGAGCCCGTTGTTGGGTAAGGACTGTCTCTAGATGTTGCCAACTTGTACTTTGCAAGCGCTTAGTACAGTGCTCTGCACACTGTAAGCGCTCAATAAATATGATTGAATGAATGAATGAATATTATTCATTTTCATTCAATCGTATTTATTGAGCGCTTCCTGCGTGCAGAGCACCGTACTAAGAAGCCCGATTGACACTAGACTGTGAGCCCGTTGTTGGATGGGGACCTCGATGTTGCCAACTTGTGCTTCCCAAGCGCTTAGTACAGTGCTCTGCACACTGTAAGCACTCAATAAATACGATTGAATGAATGAATGAATATTATTCATTTTCATTCAATCGTATTTATTGAGCGCTTCCTGCTTGCAGAGCACTGTACTAAGAAGCCTGATTGACACTAGACTGTGAGCCCGTTGTTGGGTAGGGACCGTCCCTAGATGTTGCCAACTTGTACTTCCCAAGCCCTTAGTACAGTGCTCTGCACGCAGTAAGCGCTCAATAAATACGATTGAATGAATGAATGAATGACTATAGTAAGCGATTAACAAATATCATTAAAAAACAAAGGAAAGAAAAAGAAAGAAGTGGATGTACCTTCCACGGTTGATCCAGGTCTCAAAGTCAAAAAGAAAGCGAACGCCTTCTTAGCTTACGCTCATTCCTTCATTCAGTCGTATCTATTGAGCACTTACTGTGAGCAGAGCACTGTACTAAGCGCTTGGGAAGTACAAGTCGGCGACATATTGAGACGGTCCCTGCCCAACGACGGGCTCGCAGTCTAGAAGGGGGAGACAGACAACAAAACAAAACATGGGGATGGCTGTCAAGGTGTCAGAATAAACAGAAGTAAAGCTAGATGTGCATCATGAACAAAATAAATAGAATAGTAAATATGTACAAGTCAAATAGAGTTATAAATCTGTACAAACATATATACAGGTGCACATCATGAACAAAATAAATAGAATAGTAAATATGTACAAGTCAAATAAATAGAGTAATGGATCTGTACAAACATAGATACAGGTGCACATCATGAACAAAATAAATAGAATAGTAAATATGTACAAGTCAAATAGAGTAAGAAATCTGTACAAACATATATACAGATGCACATCATGAACAAAATAAATAGAATAGTAAATATGTACAAGTCAAGTAAATAGAGTAATAAATCTGTACAAACATAGATACAGGTGCACATCATGAACAAAATAAATGGAATAGTAAATATATACAAGTCAAATAGAGTAATAAATCTGTACAAACATATATACAGGTGCACATCTTGAATGAAATAGAGTAGTAAATATGTACAAGTCAAATAAATAGAGTAATAAATCTGTACAAACATATATACAGATACACATCATGAATAAAATAAATAGAATAGTAAATATGTACAAGTCAGAGTAATAAATCTGTGCAAACATATATACAGGTGCACATCATGAACAAAATAAATAGAATAGTAAATATGTACAAGTCAAATAAGTAATAAATCTGTACAAACATATACAGGTGCACATCATGAACAAAATAAATAGAATAGTAAATATGTACAAGTCAAATAAATAAAGTAATAAATCTGTTCAAACATATACAGGTGCAAATCATGAACAAAATAAATAGAATAGTAAATATGTACAAATCAAATAAATAGAGTAATGAATCTGTACAAACATATATACAGGTGCACATCATGAACAAAATGAATAGTAAATATACAAGTCAAATAGGGTAATAAATCTGTACAAACATATATACAGGTACACATCTTGAACAAAATAGAGTAGTAAATATGTACAAGTCAAATAAATAGAGTAATAAATCTGTACAAACATATATACAGGTGCACATCATGAACAAAATAAATAGAATAGTAAATATGTACAAGTCAGGGTAATAAATGTGTCCAAACATATATACAGGTGCACATCATGCACAAAATAAATAGAATAGTAAATATGTACAATTCAAATAGAGTAATAAATGTGTCCAAACATATATACAGGTGCACATCATGAACAAAATAAATAGAATAGTAAATATGTACAACTCAAATAAATAGAGTAATAAATCTGTACAAACATATATACAGGTGCACATCATGAACAAAATAAATAGAATAGTAAATATGTACAAGTCAAATAGAGTAATAAATGTGTCCAAACATATATACAGGTGCACATCATGAACAAAATAAATAGAATAGTAAATACGTACAAGTCAAATAGAGTAATAAATCTGTACAAACATATATACAGGTGCACATCATGAACAAAATAGTAAATACGTACAAGTCAAATAAATAGAGTAATAAATCTGTACAAACGTATATGTATGTGCTGTGGGGAGGGGAAGGTATTACTGTAAATACGTAGAGAGACCTGCACACGTAAGGTCTCTCTACATATTTACAGTGATACATAAAACATTCAGGGAAATAATGTTCTAATTGGACACCCAAGGAGGCTTCCAAAATAAACACATACGGCGCTAAAAGTCTGAATGTTATCTAACATTACTTTCGGGGATGGCAAACCCAAACATTATTTCGGTTTGAAATGAAAATCTGTTCGACTGTCTGCCGCGATTGACTGGCAAGCTGTTCCCACTGTGGATCGTGAGCCCTTCGAGGGACACGGTCTGTGTCTAATTCACAAGTGTTTGCTCTTTCCCGGTGCTTAGTAAGCTCTCGATCAACGCAGCTGATTGACGACTCCAGTGCTCTGCACAAAGTCAGCTCTTAACAGACGTCATTATTGCAGAAAATCCCGAAAATACGTCAATAGAGAAAAGAGAAGGCCGGAATCCAAGTGGCGCAGAGAGAACGTAAACGAGACCAAAATATTAATTAAGACATAAACTCCTCCCTCTCTTTCACTCGGTCTTCAAGAACTCAAGCTCCTCTCTAATCAATCACCATGGCTATTGCGAATAACACCGAGATAGAATAATAATAATAATAAAAACCATAGTATAATAATTGCGGCGCCTGGAAAGCGCGTATTTTGTGCTGGGGAATAATAATGATGGCATTTATTAAGCGCTTACTGCGCGCAAAGCCCTGTTGTACGCGCCGGGGAGATTACAAGCAGGTTGTCCCACGGGGGGGCTCACAGTCTTAATCCCCATTTTCCAGATGAGGTCACTGAGACCCAGAGAAGTGAAGTGACCTGCCCAAAGTCGCCCAGCTGACAATTGGCGGGGGCCGGGATCTGAACCCATGACCTCTGACTCCAGAGCCCGGGCTCTTTCCACTGAGCCACGCTGCTCTTCCATGGGGCTCGGGAGGGAGGGAGCACAGGTACTGAATGACCATTTTACAGGTGAGGGAACTGAGCTACCGGGAAGTGAAGTGACTTGTCCAAGGTCACACGGGAGACAAATGGCGGAGCTGCGATGAAAAGCCCGGTCCTCTGATTCCCAGGCCCACGCTCTTTCCACCGGATCATGCTGCTCGTCAATGCCCACGTACACAGCCGTTTGAAAATAATGACAAAGAAATGAGGGCATGTCGTTATTTCTATCGCTAAGCATTTATTTGTCCACTGCCGACGCATTGCTCTGCACACAGTAAGCGCTCAATAAATACGATTGATTGATTGATTGATTGATTGGTAGCCAACACATTCTGCCTCCGTAAAGCAAAATGGCAGGAACGATGACAAATGAATAAGGTCCCAGAGCACCGTCGGCGCACTAAAAGAATGCTTATTCATTCATTCATTCATTCAATCGTATTTATTGAGCACTTACTGTGTGCGGAGCACTGTACTGAGCGCTTGTGTCAACACGGCCTCACCGAGTGGGGAATGACCGAAGACTGGAAGGTCGCAGGGTTCCCAAGCCACTGCTGCCTGGGGAGGTCAATGGGAAAGATAGAAAAAGGAGTCCAAAAGCACAACATTAAACAACGTGGCGTGTCGGTGGATTGCCGCGATCCTGGAAAGAGCGCAGCCTTGGGAGTCGGGAGGACCTGGGTTCGAATCCCGCCTCTGACGTTTTCCACCGATGCATTCAGTTGTATTCGTTGAGCGCTTAATCGTGCACAAAGCGCGATTACGAGTAGTGAGGTGAGGTAATAATTATAATAATAATAATATATAGATGCTGTAAAGCGGCGACATCCTCTGGCGTGCATTTTGCTTCCTCGTTATTATTGTTATCATTAGAGCAACGAGGTTGGTAAGAATACAACCAATTCAATAGAATAGTGAATAGGTACAAGTCAAATAAATAGAGTAATAAATCTGTACAAACATATATACAGGTGCACATCATGAACAAAATAAATAGAATAGTAAATACGGACAAGTCAAATAAATAGAGTAAGAAATCTGTACAAACATATATACAGGTGCACATCTTGAACAAAATAAATAGAGTAGTAAATATGTACAAGTCAAATAAATACAGTAATAAATCTGTACAAACATATATATAGATACACATCATGAACAAAATAAATAGCTGCCCCAGATAGCTCCCCAGGAACGCACACTTCCTTCGGCCTCTTCAATTTCTCCTGAAATGTGTCTCCCTACGGACACGCTGGATACTTTTCTTGGCACACTGTGTTTTCGTGCTCAGATACAAGGAGCCGAAGAGTTCACTTTAGAGCAGGGCCCGACTGACAAAGAGTTTTCCAAAAGGACTTCATTCATTCAATCGTATTTATTGAGCGCTTAAGGTGTGCAGATCACTGTACTAAGCGCTTATTAGACTCCATTGGGGCAGGAAGTCCTTCCTATCGGGATTCATTCATTCAATCGTATTTATTGAGCGCTTACTGTGTGCAGAGCACTGTACTAAGCGCTTGGGAAGTCCAAGTTGGCAACATCTAGAGATGGTCCCTACCCAACGGTGGGCTCACAGTCTAGAAGGGGGAGACAGAGAACAAAACAAAACATATTAACAAAATAAAATAGAATAAACATGTACAAGGGAAATAAATAGAGTAATAAATTCATTCATTCAATCGTATTGAGCGCTTACTGTGTGCAGAGCACTGTACTAAGCGCTTATTAGACTTCATTAGGGCAGGAAGTGCTTCCTATCGGGATTCATTCATTCATTCAATCAATCGTATTTATTGAGTGCTTACTGTGTGCAGAGCACTGTACTAAGCGCTTGGGAAGTCCAAGTTGGCAACATCTAGAGACGGTCCCTACCCAACGGCGGGCTCACAGTCTAGAAGGGGGAGACGGACAACAAAACCAAACAGATTAACAAAATAAAATAAATAGAATAAACATGTACAAGTAAAATAAATAGAATAATAAATTCATTCATTCAATCGTATTTATTGAGCGCTTACTGTGTGCAGAGCACCATACTAAGCGCTTGGGAAGTCCAAGTTGGCAACATATAGAGATGGTCCCTACCCAACGGCGGGCTCACAGTCTAGAAGGGGGAGACGGACAACAAAACAAAACAGATTAACAAAATAAAATCAATAGAATAAACATGTACAAGTAAAATAAATAGAGTAATAAATTCATTCATTCAATCGTATTTATTGAGCGCTTACTGTGTGCAGAGCACTGTACTAAGCACTTGGGAAGTCCAAGTTGGCAACATCTAGAGATGGTCCCTACCCAACGGCGGGCTCACAGTCTAGAAGGGGGAGACGGACAACAAAACAAAACAGATTAACAAATAAAATCAATAGAATAAACATGTACAAGTAAAATAAATAGAGTAATAAATTCATTCATTCAATCGTATTTATTGAGCGCTTACTGTGTGCAGAGCACTGTACTAAGCGCTTGGGAAGTCCAAGTTGCCAACATCTAGAGACGGTCCCTACCCAACAGCGGGCTCACAGTCTAGAAGGGGGAGACGGACAACAAAACCAAACAGATTAACAAAATAAAATCAATAGAATAAACATGTACAAGTGAAATAAATAAATAGAGTAATAAATTCATTCATTCAATCGTATTTATTGGGAGCGTTTCAGTTCTTTCTTGTAAGTGGTGAAGACAACTGGGGAGCCCACCCCAGTGCCAACACTTAGGACCAGAACAGATTGAGGCTCCGTGAGAGGATCCCAAATTTACCTATCATGAATCCGGACAGAGTTGAGCTTGGATGGGATTCTCCCGCTGATCACTTGGAAGTCTCTTTCCCTTAGTGAGCCCTTCCTGGGATGGGCACAGCCCCTCTTCTGGTTGTATCGAATCTCTCCCAGCACTTGAGAAGCAGCGCGGCTCAGTGGAAAGAGCCCGGGCTTTGGAGTCACAGGTCATGGGTTCAAATCCCGACTCCGCCAGTCGTCAGCTGTGTGACTTTGGGCAAGTCACTTCACTTCTCTGGGCCTCCGTGACCTCATCTGCAAAATGGGGATGAAGACTGTGAGCCCCCCGGGGGACAACCTGATCACCTTGTAACCTCCCCAGCGCTGAGAACAGTGCTTTGCACAGAGTAAGCGCTTAATAAATGCCATCGTTATTATTATTGTTATAACTTAGTACAGTGCTGGGCCCATAGTAAGTGCTCAATACCACAACAGATCACTGCAGATAAGATTGAATAGGGTCAAATGGCGCGCAGCTCTTCCTCCCCACCCCACAGGCCTAAGCACTGGGGTAGATACAATACAATTCATTCATTCAATCTATAATAATAATAATAATAATAATAATAATGGCATTTATTAAGCGCTTACTATGTGCAAAGCACTGTACTAAGCGCTGGGGAGATTACAAGGAGATCAGGTTGCCCCACGGGGGGGCTCACAGTCTTAATCCCCATTTTACTGATGAGGGAACTGAGGCCCAGAGAAGTTAAGTGACTTGCCCAAAGTCACAAAGCTGACAATTGGCAGAGCCGGCATTCGAACCCATGCCCCCTGACTCCAAAGCCCGGGCTCTTTCCACTGAGCCACGCTGCTTCTCTAGACCGTGAGCCCACTGTTGGGTAGGGACCATCTCTATATGTTGCCAACTTGTCCTTCCCAAGCGCTTAGTCCAGTGCTCTGCACACAGTAAGCGCTCAATAAATACGATTGATTGAATGAATGAATTCAATCATATTTATTGAGCACTTACTGTAAGCGCTCAATACGATTGAATGAATGAATGAATTCAATCATATTTATTGAGCGCTTACTGTGTGCAGAGCACTGTACTAAGTGCTTGGAAAGTACAGTTCGGCAACAGATAGAGACAATCCCTAACCCACGGGCTCCCAGTCTAGAAGGGGGGGAGACAGACAGCAGAACAAAACAAGTGGACTGGCATCAACAGCATCAATTTAAATAAATAGAATTATAGCTATATACACATCATTAATAGAGTAATAAATATGTACAAATATACACAGGTGCTGCGGGGAGGGGAAGGGCAGGGGGAGGGAGGGATGGGAAGGGGAGGAGGAGTGGAAAAAGGGGGCTCAGTGTGGGAAGGCCTACTGGAGGAGGTGAGCGCTCAGTAAGGCTCTGAAGAGAAAGTGCTCAATAAATACGCTCAATAAATACGATTGAAAAAAAAAAAAAAGAGAGGAAAAGAGCCAGTTTGGCGGATGTGAGGATGGAGGGCATTCCGGGCCGGGGGTCGACGACGGGACGGGCGAGAATGAGGCCCAGCGAGGAAGTGAGCGGCAGAGGAGCGGAGGGTGCGGCCTGGGCTGGAGAAGGAGAGAAGGGAGGTGAGGTAGGAGGGGGCGAAGGGATGGAGAGCTCTGAAGCCAACAGTGAGGAGCTTTTGCTTGATAAGGAGGTTGATCAATCAATCAATCAATCGTATTTATTGAGTGCTTACTGTGTGCAGAGCACTGTACTACGCGCTTGGGAAGTCCAAGTTGGCAAGATCTAGAGACGGTCCCTACCCAACAGCGGGCTCACAGTCCAGAGGGGGAGACAGACAACAAAACAAAACATGTTAACAAAATAAAGAGAATAGATATGTACAAGTAAAATAAATAGAGTAATAAATACGAACAAACATATATACGTATATAATGGGCAACCACTGGAGATTTTTGAGGAGGGGGATGACATGCCCGGGGCGCTTCTGTAGAAAGATAATCCGGGCGCAGAGTGAAGCACAGACCGAAACGGGGAGAGACGGGAGGATGGGAGATCGGAAAGGAGGTCGATGCCGTAATCCGGTCGAGATACGATGAGTGGATACAATCGACAGATGCAGTCCCCACCCTACCCGGGATTCGGAAAGGGAAAGACACTGCAAAGTGATTGGAGCATAAGCTCGTGGGCAAGGAATAAGTCTGTTTATTGTGGTATCGTACTATCCAAAGCGCTTAGTGCAGCACTAGGCACACAGTAGGCACTCAATAAATACGACCGGATGAACGAATGAGGGGGAAGCTGGTCAAAGCCCAGCTTTGCCTGGATTCCGGATCCTAGGCACTCAATAAATATGACCGGATGAACGAATGAGGGGGAAGCCGGTCAAAGCCCAGCTTTGCCTGGATTCCGGATCCACTCACAGAGCTTGGAATTCTTCCAGGCACTGGGCTCCCTAGGTGACTTCACCTCTTCTAAGAACGAACTGAAATGCTCCCACCCATCCCAGTAGAAAGGGCTTCCCGCTTTTAGGGATGCATCCTGGAAAATTCCACGTTCAGGATTCCGTGTTCAGCAGCCTCTGAAAAGGAAACTCTGACGAGGCACATGATTAGCGCTCTGGCAAGTTATAGCACATTACAACTATTATAATAATAATAACAATGATGGCATTTATTAAGCGCTTACTATGCGCAAAGCACTGTTCTAAGCACTGGGGAGGTTCCAAGGTGATCAGGTTGTCCCTCGGGGGTCTCAATCCCCATTTTACAGATAAGGTGACTGAGACACAGAGAAGTTAAGAGACTTGCCCAAAGTCACACAGCTGACAATTGGCGGAGCCGGGATTTGAACGCATGACCTCTGACTCCAAAGCCCGTGCTCTTTCCACTGAGCCATGCTTAATAATAATAATAATAATGATGGCATTTATTAAGCACTTATTATGTGCAAAGCACTGTTCCAAGCACTGGGGAGGTTACAAAGTGATCAGGTTGCCCTACGGGGGGCTCACAGTCTTAATCCCCATTTTACAGATAAGGTAGCTGAGGCCCAGAGAAGTGAAGCGTACTTCCCAAGCGCTTAGTACAGTGCTCTGCACACAGCTCGATAAATACGATTGAATGAATGAATGAATGAAGTGACTTGCCCAAAGTCACACAGCTGACAATTGGCAGGGCCGAGATTTGAACCCATGACCTCTGACTCCAAAGCCCGGGCTCTTTCCACTGAGCCACACTGCCTCTCTAAGACTATTATCTGCATCATCCTTAAATTCGCCTCTCGGTGTTCCCTCCTGGGCCACCAGCTCCGTAATTCCCCCCGGGATTACTGAATTATGTTGCCAACTTGTACTTCCCAAGCTCTCAGTACAGTGCTCTGCACACAGTAAGCACTCAATAAATACGATTGATTGATTGATTGATTGAAGCGTGAGTGTGGAAAATCAGAGCGCCCACATTCAAAGGAGATCTGCTCCTACTGAGATGCGAGAGTCACCCACGGGCTCGTTTTTGCTCCGTTTTTGCACCCGTTATGGGGTGCCCCGAAGCATAATTTCCTGCCGATCTCTTGACGTCACCCGGGAAGTCCAGGAGCAGCGGCCACGACTTTCACCCTCGACGGGCTCGTGCGCAGTGCTCTCCAAGGGAAAATTCCACGCCGTGTTCCACGGAATTGAGAGAGCGCCTCTTTCCTTCCAAATCCTTCCAAGGCAGCGTCCTCCCCTTCAGGTCCGGCAGTGGTCCGCTCACAGTAAGTTTAGCTCAAGGACTAGCGTTCGTCGACGAGCGGAGCTGGAGGGAATATCGTGGCATGGAATTATTTCGAAGCAGTTGATGTTAGAGCCATGCAGGAAATACGGTGTTGTCACGTTAACGGAACCAAAAAAAATACACATCGTTCTCACCCCGGGATTTTCCACGGATATAACACCAGTAATGGCGTTTGTCAACGTGGGGTGAAAAGTCCTCAGGCCCGGTTGTATTATACGACACCAGAAGGCTGTCAATCAATCAATCAATCAATCAATCATATTTATTGAGCGCTTACTATGTGCAGAGCACTGTACTAAGCGCTTGGGAAGTACAAATTAGCAACACATAGAGACAGTCCCTACCCAACAGTGGGCTCACAGTCTAAAAGGGGGAGACAGAGAACAGAACCAAACATACCAACAGAATAAAATAAATAGGATAGAAATGTACAAGTAAAATAAATAAATAAATAAATAAATAAATAGAGTAATAAATATGTACAACCATATATACATATATGCAGGTGCTGTGGGGAAGGGAAGGAGGTAAGATGGGGGGACGGAGAGGGGGACGAGGGGGAGAGGAAGGAAGGGGCTCAGTCTGGGAAGGCCTCCTGGAGGAGGTGAGCTCTCAGCAGGGCCTTGAAGGGAGGAAGAGAGCTAGCTTGGCGGAGGGGCAGAGGGAGGGCATTCCAGGCCCGGGGGATGACATGGGCCGGGGGTCGACGGCGGGACAGGCGAGAACAAGGTACAGTGAGGAGATTAGTGGTGGAGGAGCGGAGGGTGCGGGCTGGGCAGTAGAAGGAGAGAAGGGAGGTGAGGTAGGAGGGGGCGAGGTGATGGAGAGCCTTGAAGCCCAGGGTGAGGAGTTTCTGCCTGATGTGCAGATTGATTGGTAGCCACTGGAGATATTTGAGGAGGGGAGTAACATGCCCAGAGCGTTTCTGGACAAAGACAATCCGGGCAGCAGCATGAAGTATGGATTGAAGTTGAGAGAGACACGAGGATGGGAGATCAGAGAGAAGGCTGATGCAGTAGTCCAGACAGGATAGGATGAGAGCTTGAACGAGCAGGGTAGCAGTTTGGATGGAGAGGAAAGGGTGGATCTTGGCAATGTTGCGGAGCTGAGACCGGCAGGTTTTGGTGACGGCTTGGATGTGAGGGGTGAATGAGAGAGCGGAGTCGAGGATGACACCAAGGTTGTGGGCTTGTGACACGGGAAGGATAGTAGTGCCGTCAACAGAGATGGGAAAGTCAGGGAGAGGGCAGGGTTTGGGAGGGAAGACGAGGAGTCCAGTCTTGGACATGTTGAGTTTGAGGTGGCGGGCAGACATCCAGACGGAGATGTCCTGAAGGCAGGAGGACTGGCGAGCCTGGAGAGAGGGGGAGAGAGCAGGGGCAGAGGTGTAGATCTGGGAGTCATCAGCGTAGAGGTGATAGTTGAAGCCGTGGGAGCGAATGAGGTCACCAAGGGAGTGCGTGTAGATCGAGAACAGAAGGGGACCAAGCACTGAACCTTGGGGAACCCCCACAGTAAGGGGATGGGAGGGGGAGGAGGAGCCTGCAAAAGAGACTGAGAATGAACGACCGGAGAGATAAGAGGAGAACCAGGAGAGGATGGAGTCTGTGAAGCCAAGGTCAGATAACGTGTTGAGGAGAAGGGGGTGGTCCACAGTGTCGAAGGCAGCTGAGAGGTCGAGGAGGATTAGGACAGAGTATGAGCCGTTGGATTTTGCAAGCAGGAGGTCATTGGTGACCTTTGAGAGGGCAGTTTCCGTGGAATGAAGGGGACGGAAGCCAGACTGGAGGGGGTCGAGGAGAGAGTCCCCGGTTGCCGTGCTTCACCCACTGTTGGGTAGGGACTGTCTCTATATGTTGCCAATTTGTACTTCCCAAGCGTTTCGTACAGTGCTCTGCACATAGTAAGCGCTCAATAAATACGATTGTTCGTGGCGCCCGGCCCTGTTTTCTCGCCCGCTCCTTCGTCTCCTGTGGCTTGCGAGCCGCTTCTTCCTTGGACAGCAGCGTGCTGTGCCGGTTTAACCTCGGAGAATCAATCAATCAATCGTATTTACTGAGCGCTTACTGTGTGCAGAGCACTGTACTAAGCGCTTGGGAAGTACCTGGTTTTCGGCAGGGATGCAGCGTCCGTCTGAGGCTTTGTTGAATCGTGTCCTTAAATAACATCCTCTGCCATCTTTTGCTTTCAGTTTCTCATTTTCAGGTCTCCGTGCACCAACTGTCTGGGTAACTAAAGCGGAGGCGAGCCAGCGGGGGAAGATCACTTGCCTCTGCCACGCGTCCTCCGTGGAGCCTTGGGAAAGTCACCTAACCTCTCTGTTCCTCAGTTTCCTTATCTGTAGCCCGGGAGCCCCACCGTGGGACAGGTGGACTGTGTCCAACCCGAGGTGGAAGGAGGCGATCGTAAACCATTTCCGTATTTTTACGAAGACAACTCTGGATGACTCCCTCTTTGAAAGGTGACACGGTGGTTATATCTTGGTTGATATCGATAGTTCATTATCGATATAGATCCCGTTTTATGACTATGAATGGTTACTCCTCCATTCCCTCTCCTTTTTGGTTCTGAAAAGTGTCACGTGACATGATACATGACAAGACTACAAAGTCTTCGGGAAAGGAAAATTCATTTTGTTCTGACGACCTGACGCCTGTCCACGCGTTTTGTTGCCTGTCTCCCCCTTCTAGACTGTGAGCCCGTTGTTGGGTAGGGACCGTCTCTATATGTTGCCAATTTGGACTTCCCAAGTGCTTAGTACAGTGCTCTGCACACAGTAAGCACTCAATAAATACAATTGAATGAATGAATGAATGAATGAATGAATGAATGAAAAGACTGTGAGCCCCATGAGGGACAACCTGATTACCTTGTATCTACTCCAGTGCTTAGAACAGTGCTTGGCACATAGTGAGCGCTTAATAAATACCAACATTATTATTATTTCTTATTCTCTGGGCCTCAGTTACCTCAGCTGTAAAATGGGGATGAAAAGTGTGGGCCCCGTGAGGGACAACCTAATCACCCTGTAACCTCCCCAGTGCTTAGAATAGTGCTTGGCACATAGTAAGCGCTTAATAAATACCAACATTATTATTATTGCTTATTCTCTGGGCCTCAGTTACCTCAGCTGTAAAATGGGGATGAAAAGCGTGGGCCCCATGAGGGACAACCTGATCACCTTGTAACCTCCCCAGTGCTTAGAACGGTGCTTGGCATATAGTAAGTGCTTAACAAATATCAACAGTATTATTATTTATTATTCTCTGGGCCTCAGTTACCTCATCTGTAAAATGGGGATGAAGACCGTGAGCCCCATGAGGGACAACCTGATTACCTTGTATCTACCTCAGCGCTTAGAACCGTGCTTGGCACATAGTAAGTGCTTAACAAATACCAACAGTATTATTATTTATTATTCTCTGGGCCTCAGCTGTAAAATGGGGATTAAGACCGTCTCTATATGTTGGGAACTTGTATTTCCCAAGCACTTAGTACAGTGCTCTGCACACAGTAAGCACTCAATAAATACAATTGAATGAATGAATGAAAAGACTGTGAGCCCCATGAGGGACAACCTGATTACCTTGTATCTGCTCGAGCGCTTAGAACAGTGCTTGGCACATAGTAAGCGCTTAACAAATACCAACAGTATTATCATTTATTATTCTCTGGGCCTCAGTTACCTCAGCTGTAAAATGGGGATGAAGACTGTGAGCCCCATGAGGGACAACACGATTACCTTGTATCTACCCCAGTGCTTAGAACCGTGCTTGGCATTATCATCATCATCATCAATCGTATTTATTGAGCACTTACTGTGTGCAGAGCACTGTACTAAGCACTTGGGAAGTACAAGTTGGCAACATATAGAGACAGTCCCTACCCAATAGTGGGCTCACAGTCTAAAAGGGGGAGACAGAGAACAAAACCAAACATACTAACAAAATAAAATAAATAGAATAGATATGTACAAGTAAAATAAATAAATAAATAAATTGAGTAATAAATATGTACAAACATATATATACATATATACAGGTGCTGTGGGGAAGGGAAGGAGGCAAGATGGGGGGGATGGAGAGGGGGAAGAGGGGGAGAGGAAAGAAGGGGCTCAGTCTGGGAAGGCCTCCTGGAGGAGGTGAGCTCTCAGCAGGGCCTTGAAGGGAGGAAGAGAGCTAGCTTGGCGGAGGGGCAGAGGGAGGGCATTCCAGGCCCGGGGGATGACGTGGGCCGGGGGTCGACGGCGGGACAGGCGAGAGCGAGGGACGGTGAGGAGATTAGTGGTGGAGGAGCGGAGGGTGCGGGCTGGGCAGTAGAAGGAGAGAAGGGAGGTGAGGTAGGAGGGGGCGAGGTGATGGAGAGCTTTGAAGCCGAGGGTGAGGAATTTCTGCCTGATGCGCGGATTGATTGGTAGCCACTGGAGATTTTTGAGGAGGGGAGTAACATGCCCAGAGCGTTTCTGGACAAAGACAATCCGGGCAGCAGCATGAAGTATGGATTGAAGTGGGGAGAGACACGAGGATGGGAGATCAGAGAGAAGGCTGATGCAGTAGTCCAGACGGGATAGGATGAGAGCTTGAACGAGCAGGGTAGCAGTTTGGATGGAGAGGAAAGGGTGGATCTTGGCAATGTTGCGGAGCTGAGACCGGCAGGTTTTGGTGACGGCTTGGATGTGAGGGGTGAATGAGAGAGCGGAGTCGAGGATGACACCAAGGTTGTGGGCTTGTGACACGGGAAGGATGGTAGTGCCGTCAACAGAGATGGGAAAGTCAGGGAGAGGGCAGGGTTTGGGAGGGAAGACGAGGAGTCCAGTCTTGGACATCTTGAGTTTGAGGTGGCGGGCAGACATCCAGACGGAGATGTCCTGAAGGCAGGAGGACTGGCGAGCCTGGAGAGAGGGGGAGAGAGCAGGGGCAGAGGTGTAGATCTGGGAGTCATCAGCGTAGAGGTGATAGTTGAAGCCGTGGGAGCGAATGAGGTCACCAAGGGAGTGCGTGTAGATCGAGAACAGAAGGGGACCAAGCACTGAACCTTGGGGAACCCCCACAGTAAGGGGATGGGAGGGGGAGGAGGAGCCTGCAAAAGAGACTGAGAAAGAACGACCGGAGAGATAAGAGGAGAACCAGGAGAGGAAGGAGTCTGTGAAGCCAAGGTCAGATAGCGTGTTGAGGAGAAGGGGGTGGTCCACAGTGTCGAAGGCAGCTGAGAGGTCGAGGAGGATTAGGACTGAGTAGGAGCCGTTGGATTTTGCAAGCAGGAGGTCATTGGTGACCTCTGAGAGGGCAGTTTCCGTGGAATGAAGGGGACGGAAGCCAGACTGGAGGCGGTCGAGGAGAGAGTTGGTGCTGAGGAATTCGAGGCAACGCGTGTAGACAACTCGTTCAAGGAGTTTGGAGAGGAATGGTAGGAGGGATATGGGGCGATAACTAGAAGGTGAGGTGGGGTCAAGAGAGAGTTTTTTTAGGATGGGAGAGACTTGGGCATGTTTGAAGGTAGAGGGGAAGGAACCAGTGGAGAGTGAGCGGTTGAAGATGGAAGTTAAGGAGGGGAGAAGAGATGGAGAGAGAGATTTCATGAGATGAGAGGGAATGGGGTCAGAAGCCCATTATTCTCTGGGCCTCAGCTGTAAAATAGGGATTAATACTGTCTCTATATGTTGCCAACTTGTACTTACCAAGCACTCAGTACAGTGCTCTGCACACAGTAAGTGCTCAATAAATACAACTGAATGAATGAATGAATGAAAAGACCGTGAGCCCCATAAGGGACAACTTGATTACCTTGTATCTACCCCACAGCTTAGAACAGTGCTTGGCACATAGTAAGTGCTTAAGAGATACCAACATTATTATTATTTATTATTCCCTGGGCCTCAGTTACCTCAGCTGTAAAATGGGGATGAAGACTGTGAACCCCATGAGGAACAACCTGATCAGCTTGTAACCTCGCCAGCGCTTGGAACAGTGATTGGAACATAGTAAGTGCTTAACAAATACCAACACTATTACTATTTATTATTCCCTGGGCCTCAGTTACCTCAGCTATAAAATGGGGATGAAGACTGTAAGCCTCATGAGGGACAACCTGATTACCTTGTATCTACCCCAGTGCTTAGAACAGTGATTGGCACACAGTAAGTTCTTCACAAATACCAACATTATTATTATTTATTATTCCCTGGGCCTCAGTTACCTCAACTGTAAAATGGGGATGAAGATAGTGAGCCCCATGAGGGACAACCTGATCACCTTATAACCTCCCCAGCGCTTAGAACAGTACTTGGCACATAGTAAGCGCTTAATAAATACCAACATTATTATCATTTATTATTCTCTGGGCCTCAGTTACCTCAGCTGTAAAATGGGGGTGAAGACTGTGAGCCTCCTGAGGGACCTGATCACCTTATATCTCCCCCAGTGCTCAGAACAGTGCTTGGCCCATAGTAAGCGCTTAACAAATACCAACATTATTATTATTTATTATTATTCTCTGGGCCTCAGTTACCTCAGCTGTACAATGGGGCTGAAAAGCGTGGGACAACCTGCTCACGCTGAATCCCCCCCCAGCGCTTGGCACATAGTAAGAGCTTCACACATACCATTATTATTATTATTATTTTTATTATAATTGTGATCATCCCCAGCCCTCGCCAGGGCCTCCCTACAGCAATGGCGCTCGGCGGCCATCTTTAGTGCGGGCGGGGGCGGCCATCTTTAGTGCGGGCGGGGGCCGCCCCCTCCCAGCGGCCGGCCGGTCCTCCTCCATCCTCCATGGCCACGGCCGTGCCCCCAACGCGAGGGAGCGACCTCCTCGGGGGCCGCCTCGCCCCCCGCCCCCCGTCCCGCCCGAGGCGGGGAGCCATCACGGCCGCCAAGATGGCGGACGGGCCGTCTTCCCCCCCTCAGGCCGGCGGCCAGTCTCGCGATAGGTCGGGGCGGGCCGGGCCCGGCGCGCGCGCGTCCGTCCGTGCGTGCGCGTGCGCGGCGCGGGGGGCGGGGGGAGGGGATGTCGCTCAGTGCGCGGGCCGCGGCCGCCGACGACGGGAGCTCGAACGGCGGCGCCATGGGTGAGTCTCTGCCCCGGATCGGACCGGATCGGACCGGGACCGGGCGGGCGCGGCCCTGACAGTTCGGACGGAGGCGAGGAGGGGGAAGGCGGCGGCATTTCCTGTGCTGGGGGCGCCGGCCCGGAGCAGCCTCCGCCCGTCCTGCCGCCGACCCCCCCCCCTTCCAGCCATCCCCGCTCCTCCTTTTCCCTCCATTGCCGCGGCCCGTGCCCCGCTTTTCCCATCCTCTTTCCCCCCCTCTCCCTCTCTCTCCAGCCCCTCTTTTTATCCCACATCCCTCTTTTTTGCCCCCCACCCCTTCTCTTTTGCCCCCGCCCCTTTTTATCATCGTCAATCGTATTTATCGAGCGCTTACTGTGTGCAGAGCGCTGGACTAAGCGCTTGGGACGTACAAATTGGCAGCATATAGAGACAGGCCCTACCCAGCATTGGGCTCACAGTCTAAAAGGGGGAGGCAGAGAACAAAACCAAACGTACTAACAAAATAAAATAAATAGAATAGATAGGTACAAGTAAAATAAATAAATAAATAGAGTAATAAATATGCACAAACATATATACATTTATACAGGTGCTGTGGGGAAGGGAAGGAGGTAAGATGGGGGGGATGGAGAGGAAGGAAGGGGCTCAGTATGCCCCCCTCCCCCTCTTTTTTATGCCCCCGCCCCTCCTTTTAATGCCCCGGCTCCTCCTTTTAATCAGTCAATCAATCAATCGTATTTATTGAGCGCTTACTATGTGCAGAGCACTGTACTAATGTTCCCCGCCCCTTCTTTTCTAGGCCCCCCCCCCGCCCCTTCTTTTTTAGGCCCCCACCCCTTCTTCTGTTTTGCCCCCTCCCTTTCTTCTGTTTTGCCCCCCGACCCTTCTTCTGTTTTGCCCCCTTCTTTTTTATGCCCCTGCCCCTCTTTTTGCCCCCCTGCCCCTCTTTTTTTTTTTTTTTTTTTTTTTTTACCCTTGCCCCTCTTTTCACCCCCCGACCCCTCTTTTCTCCCCTCTCCCCACCTGGGCCTCGCCTGCCGGGCCGGGGGCCGGGGGCTTCCCGCCCAAAGGACCGGGCCCCAAAGCCCTCGATTGGCACCGCCCCAAACAGGCCTTTCGAGAAGAAATCTTGGAAGGAGGTTTCCAAATCTGGGGTCCCGTTCAACCTCCCTCCCCGGGCAGTCAAGGCAGAAGCGACAGACGGGTGTCACCGGCAATTTCTACCGCAGCCTGGTTTCCTTTCGAAGCCCCGAAATGCACCGGTCAACTCAGCCTCGGCTACTGAACCTAGGGAAAATGCTGTAATATTGGAAGGAAAAACACCGGACATGCCACCCGCTTTTTTCCTCCTACCCCCTTGCTTCGCTTTGATGATGTAGGGGGTGTCAATCGTTTTCTTTGGATGGCTGAGGTAGAGGGAAAGTTTGGCCGTTGTTTTCCCTGTTGATAGCTACGAGAAACATGGAGTAATCCAGATATAATGGTGGGAATCTCCCTAATCTCCAATGAATCAAAATGTATTGAGCTCTTACAGTGTGTAGAACATCGTACTAGACACTTGGGAGAGCACGCGGTAACAGACTCGTTAGGTGTCGTCTCTGCCCACGATGAGGTTAGCTTAAAGTGTTTAATAATAATAATAATAACAACGATGGCATTTATTAAGCGCTTACTATGTGCAGAGCACTGTCCTAAGCGCCGGGGAGGTGACAAGCAGCGTGGCCCAGTGGAAAGACTGTGGGCTTTGGAGTCAGAGGTCGTGGGTTCAAACCCCAGCTCCGCCAATTGGCAGCTGTGTGACTTTGGGCAAGTCTTTTCACTTCTCTGGGCCTCAGTTACCTCATCTGGAAAACGGGGATGAAGACCGTGAGCCCCCGGTGGGACATCACGATCACCTTGTAACCTCCCCAGCGCTTAGAACAGTGCTTTGCACGTAGTAAGCGCTTAATAAATGCTATCATTATTATTATTACAAGGCAATCAGGTTGTCCCCCGGGGGGCTCACTGTCTTCATCCCCATTTTCCAGATGAGGGAACTGAGGCCCAGAGAAGTGAAGTGACTCACCTAAAGTCACACAGCTGACAGTTGGCAGAGCCAGAATTTGAACCCACGACCTCTGACTCCAAAGCCCGGGCTCTTTCCACCGAGCCACGCTGCTTCTCTGCTTCTTCTAGACTGTGAGCCTGTTGTTGGGTAGGGACCGCCTCTATACGTTGCCAACTTGGACTTCCCAAGCGCTTAGTACAGTGCTCTGCACACAGTAAGCGCTCAATAAATACGATGGAATGAATGAATGAATGAATTCACTCTTATGTATTCCACTTGATGCCAAATATTCTCATTCATTTTATGGAAAGTCATACACGAGTTAGATGTAGATTGGTTTTTTTTTGAGGGGGGGGGGCATTTCATGTAGCCCTGGCCTATAAGAGCATAGCCTAGGTCCCCCCACAATCTGATATTGGTCCCCCCTTCTAGACTGTGAGCCCACTGTTGGGTAGGGACTGTCTCTATATGTTGCCAGCTTGCACTTCCCAAGCGCTTAGTACAGTGCTCTGCACACAGTAAGCGCTCAATAAATACAACTGAATAAATGAATGAATGAATGAATGATGTCATGTCTTACAAAGCAGGCTCAGCTGCCGGAATCATCCCTCCTTATTCCTCCAAATAGCGAGGAAGGGGGAGGGAAATAGTATTTCGACCCACCCAGCTGTTGAATAGCTCGGGGAGTGAGGAGATAGGGTTGGGTGGGAAGGATGTTTTGCATGTTAGCATAGCCGAAGCTCACGGGAGCGCTCTGTAAGTAGCAAAATGCTTGCCGTGCTAGCAGGAATTGTGTTTTTCCATCTGCCCAAATGACGTTAGTCCTGCACAGTATTTTAGCATAAAACTTGCGACCCTCACTTACCTAGATTATGGACCTTGGAATTTGTAACAGGCAGAGCAGTCAACCAATATTGCCACTGTCAATCAATCGTATTTATTGAGCGCTTACTGTGTGCAGAGCACTGTACTAAGCGCTTGGGAAGTACAAGTTGGCAACGTATAGAGACGGTCCCTACCCAGCAGTGGGCTCACAGTCTAGATGTGGATGTGGAAACTCTTTTAGGTACAGTCTCACAACTTGAAAAGTAGCAGGGAGATGTATAAATCTCTTCCTAACTCATCCAGGGCTAAATACGGGTTATCTGACCCATGTTTAGATTTTTTTTTGAGGGCCAATCTCTCCCTCTAGTTGTTAAAACTTACGTTCTCTGACTTCTGGAAGGCCGTTCTTGATAACGAACTTGTTAGCCACCCTCACCAATGCTGAAATCCCTCTCTCTGACCTCAAACTTCTCATTTGCCTCCTCTCTCACACTCCTCCTCCCCATAAATCTGTGTCACTCTCCCACAGGGACCTCCACACTCTTACCCCATCCATCTCTCTCAGCTCATCACACCCCCCTTAGCCTCCCTACCCACTTTACCCACTCTGGATGACCAAAGAGATGCTCTCAACTCCACCCTCTGTACCCAACTCACTCGCTTCCCTATCCCCTCGTCGCTCTCGCGCCACTAACCCACAGCCCTGGATCACCTCCGCTGTCCACCTCCTTGGCTCTTTCACCCGGGCCGCTGAGCGTTGCTGGCAGAAAGCTAAACACCAGGCCAACCTTGGCCACTTTATCCTTTCCTGCCTTCTGCCCTCTCCCTCTGCTCGGCAAAACTATTTCTCTTCCCTTATGGACACCCGTGCCCATCACCCTCGCCAGCTGTTCCGGACATTTAACTCCCTCCTTAGGGCCCCTGTCTCCCCCCCGACCCCATCTCTCACCCCCTGATGATCTGGCTACCTCCTTGATTAGGAAAATTGACACCATCGAATCTGAGCTCCCCAAATTCACCGTTCCCCCTCCTCTGTTCCCCTTCCTCTCGACCCCCCGTTCCACTTTCCCATCCTTCCCAGCAGTATCTTCAGAGATCTCATCTCAAGTGCGACCCCATCCATGTGCGCTTCGGACCCCGTTCCCACTTGATAAAAACTCCTGACCCTTCCCTCCTCCCCTCCTTAACATCCATCTTCAACCGCTCACTCTCTCCAATGGCTACTTCCCCTCTGCTTTCAAACATGCCCGCCTCTCTCCCATCCTAAAAAAAAACCCTCCAATGACCCCACAACCCCCTCCAGTTATCACCCCATGTCCCTCTTACCCTTCCTTGCCAAACTCCCGGAGTGAGGTGTCTATGCTTGCTGCCTCGAATTCCTGTCCCCCAGCTCTCTCCTGGCCCCCTCCAATCTGGCTTCCGTCCTCTGTTCTCCACCGAAACCACCCTCTCAAAGGTCCCAGTGTCCTCCTCCTTGCCAAATCCACCGGCTCCTACTCCATCCTAATCCTCTTCGACCTCTCAACTGCCTTTGACGCCGTTGGCCATCCTCTTCTCAACGCATTATCCGACCTTGGCTTCACCGACTCCATCCTCTCCTGGTTCTCTTATCTCTCTGGCCGTTCGTTCTCAGGCTCCTTTGCGGGCTCCTCCTCTCCCTCCCATCCCCTAACTGTAGGGGTTTCTCAAGGGTCGATTCTTGGTCGCCTCCTGTTCTCCATCTATACTCATTCCCTTGGTGAACTCATTCGCTCCCACGGCTTCAACTGTCATCTCTACGCGGATGGTACCCAAATCTACATCTCCGCCCCTGTGCTCTCTCCCTCCCTCCAGGTTCGTATCTCCTCCTGCCCTCAGGACATCTCCATCTGGATGTCTGCCCGCCATCTAAAACTCAATATGTCTAAGACTGAACTCCTTATCTTCCCTCCGAAACCCTGCCCTCTCCCTGACTTTCCCATCACCGTAGACGGCACTACCGTCCTTCCCGTCTCACAAGCCCGCAACCTTGGCGTCGTCCTCGACTCCGCTCCCTCATTCACCCCTCCCATCCGGTCCATCACCAAAACCCGCCGGTCTCACCTCTGCAACATCACCGAGCTCCGCCCTTTCCTCTCCATCCAAACCGCTACCCTGCCGGTTCAGTCTCTCATCCTATCCCGACTGGATTACTGCATCGGCCTCCTCTCTGACCTCCCAACCTCCCGTCTCTCCCCACTTCAGTCTATACTTCGCTCTGCTGCCCGGATTATCTTTCTACAGAAACGCTCTGGGCATGTCACTCCCCTCCTCAAAAATCTCCAGTGGCTGCCTGTGAACCTACGCATCAAGCAAAAACTCCTTCCTGTCGGCTTCAAGGCTGTCCATCCCCTCGCCCCCTCCTACCTCACCTTCCTTCTCTCCTTCTCCAGCCCAGTCCGCACCCTCCGCTCCTCTGCCGCTAACCTCCTCACCGTACCTCATTGTCGCCCGTCCCACCGTCGACCCCCGGCCCACGTCCTACTTCTGGCCTGGAATGCCCTCCCTCCGCACATCTGCATCCACATTCCCCCCTTCAGAGCCCTACTGAAGGCTCATCTCCTCCAGGAGGCCTTCCCAGACTAAGCCCCGCTTTTCCTCAGCTCCCTCTCCACCGGCCCCAACTCACTCCCCCCCTCCACGGCACTTGAGTGTATATGTACGTATCTATAATTATATTTATTTCTACAAATGCCTGTTTACTTGTTTTGATGTGTAGGTATCTACAATTCTGTTTATATTGATATTATTGAGCCCGTTGGGTTGCTTTGATTTTTGTCTCCCCCCTTCTAGACTGTGAGCCCTTTGTGGGCAGGGATTATCTCTCTCTGCTGCTCAGTTGTCCTCTCCAATTGCTTAGTACAGTGCGCTGCACGCGGTAAGCGCTCAATAAATATAGTTGAATGAATGAGTGATGTTACGTGGTTGATGGCATCACTCTGGTAGATAGCCACAACAGTGTTAATGCCTGTTGTGGTAAATGTGGATAAAGAGAAAGTATTTGAAAGTAATCTGCAGGTCATATTCCTCACTTTCCTGACGGCGCTCTCACAAGGTAATTGTGGGATACGTGTTACCCTTTCCTGTAGGTTCATATTTTAGAAAAGCGTATTCATTTACTTAGGTAGTTCTGCAGTTACTCTCATTTTTTTGCGGCTGAGTGGAAAGAAGTCAGAAGGACCTAGGTTCTGATATTGGCTCCACCACATTTCTGCTGTTTGACCTTGGGCTTTAACTAGTCTGTTCCTCAGTTTCCTCATCTGTAAAATGGGGGTTGAGGGCGGGCCCATGTGGGGCAGGGATTGTGTCCAATTCGTTTATCTTGTATCTATCCCAGTGCTTAGAACGGTGCTTGGCACATAGTAAGCACTGAAGTACCATAATTATTATGATTTTTTTGTTTTACATCTTTAAATAATCAGTCGAACAGTGGTATGTACTGAGCACTTTCTTTATGCAGAGCACCTGCTTGGGAAAGTACTATACAACGATTGGGACCCGTTCCTTGCCCACAGGGAGCTTATAGTCTACAGGGGAAGGTAGATATTAAAATAAATTAAAGGACGTGGAAATTGTGTGTAAGGATATGTAGAATGGTGCTTTGCACATAGTAAGCGCTTAATAAATGCCATCATTATTGTTACAGAAGTGCCCTGGAGCTGTGTCTTGGTAAAATAATAATAATGATGGCATTTATTAAGCGCTTACTATGTGCAAAGCACCGTTCTAAGCGCCGGAAAACCCAACATCGTTTCCTGACAAGACCAATTTCTTTTTTTTTGTGTGTTTTCTTTTTACTATGAATGCCATACTATGCTCTAGGTATGATCTTTAAATAAAACTTTAATAATGTGATTATCTTTAATGACTAATTTACAGAAAAATTATAGGGCCTTCCCCCCATGTTAAAAGTATGTACTTGTACCTATTAAGACTAGTTTTTTATGATTGGGGCAGCTAATTTCTTTAGAAGGGTATTCCAAAATAAATAACCGCACCTCGTTTCATACGCTGAGATGTGGTCTGTTTTTCCTTTAAGAATATTTGTCTTTGACCGTATTCATGATTTTGACAGAAATGTTGACCGTCACGTGGGGATGAAAGGAAGCCCAGGGAAATGATTTGGTGTATAAGCTTTTATTAAAACTCTGAATGCTCTTAATGTTTTAAAACCACCAACCTGCCAACGGCAACTTTAGGAATGAAGAAGCAGGACTGGAGGGAGACAGGTCAGGGTTTGGTTTTTCGGGGTGTCCTTCCCTTCCTAACTCTCCTGCCCCCGTTGCCGCCGTTTTGTTCCAGGGGAAATCTGCCAGTCTCAACCTCGGGAACTTCCAGCGGTTACCAGTTGCTCTTGGTCCCCCTGGATAATTAGTTTAGTACAGTGCTCTGCATATAGTAAGTGCTCAATAAATACGGTTGAATGAATGAATGAATAATTGGCTTTAAGGTTCTCGATCAACTCGTAGTCATTGGCATCTATCGATTCCTTAACTATGTGCGGGACACTGTACTAAGCATTTAGGGGTGTATAATGCAGTAGAGTTTGTGGTTGTGGACGAGCTGACCGTCCGGGAGGGAGAGACAGACTCTACAACTGAATTACGTGTTCCGTGAGTGGTTTGGCGTTACAAGCGCAAAGTGTGCAGGTTGGATGTGATAGGAGATGGGGGAAGTAAGTTAGGCGGGGGAAAGATGATCAGAGGGCTTTAAAGCCAGTGGCAAGGAGCCGCTTTGATTTAATGTGGAGCGGGGTGGGCATCGGTGGAGGTTTTTGAAGAGCGAAGAGAAGTGGATTGAACAGTTTTTGTTTTTTCAATTCCTTCAGATGTATTTATTGAGCGCCGACTGTGTGCAGAGCACTGGACTGGGTGCTGGGGAAGTCCAGTGATCTGGACAGCAAAATGAAATATGGACTGGGAGGCAGGGAGGCCAGCAGGGAGGCCGAAGGAGTCATCAAGATGGGATGTAAGCGCTCGGATCCGCTTGACGGGAATTTGGATGGTGAGGAGGGGGCGGAGTCGAGAGATGCTGCGAAGGTTGAACCGGCGGGATTTAGTGACGGAATGAATATGTGGGTCGAATGAGAGAGATATTGAGTAATGTGGCCTAGTGTGTAAAGCCCAGGCTGGAGGACCTGGGTTCTAATCCCCGCTTTGCCTGCTGTGACCTTGGGCAAGTCACTTCTCTGTGCCTCAGTTTCTTCAACTGTAAAATGGGAATTCAGTGCCTGGTCTTCCCTCCTACTGGACCGTGAGCCCCGCCGTGGGACAGGGACTGCATCTGGTCTGATTCATTTAATAATAATAATAATGAGCCCGCTGTTGGGTAGGGAACATCTCTATGTGTTGCCGACTTGTACTTCCCAAGCGCTTAGTACGGTGCCCTGCACACAGTAAGCGCTCAATAAATATGATTGAATGAATGAATGAATAATGATAGCATTTATTAAGCGCTCACTATGTGCAAAGCGCTGTTCTAAGCTCTAGGGAGGTGACAGGGTGATCAGGTTGTCCCACGGGGGGCTCCCGGTCTTCATCCCCATTTTCCAGGTGAGGGAACTGAGGCCCAGAGGAGTGAAGTGACTCGCCCCAGGTCACACAGCTGACAAGTGGCGGAGCCGGGATTTGAACCCGTGACCTCTGACTCCAGAGGTAATCTGTATCTACACCAGAGCTTAGCACAGTGCCTGACACACGGTAAGCACTTAGCTACCTTAAAAAAGCGTAATTCCAAGGTTGGGAGACCAAGAGGATGGTGCTGTTTTCTACAGTGCTGGGAAAGACTGCCGCGGTGTGGCCTAGTCGGTAAAACCTGGGCCAGGGAATCAGAAGACTGGGGTCATAATCCAGGCTCCACCACTTATCTGCTGGGTGGCCTTGGTCAAGTCACTTCATTTTTCTTTGCCTCAGTTAACTCATCTGTAAAATGGGGATTAAGACCATGAACCCTACGTGGGACAAGGGACTATGTCCAACCCGATTATCTTGTCTCTAGCTCGTTGCCTAGTACAGTCATAATAATAATGATGATAATAATAATAATAATAATGATGATGATGATGTCATTTTAAACTCCTGAAATTCTGCCTCTTCCTCCAACTAGCCCGTATTGACTTCCCTGCTCCTTCGTGCTCAGAAACTGCTCAGTATTCAGAAAGTTAGTTTCCTTTCTCCTCTCCTCTTAATAATAATAATAATAATAATAATAAGTAATAACAATAATAATAACAATAATAATAATGATGGCATTTATTAAGCGCTTACTATGTGCAAAGCACTGTTCTAAGCGCTGGGGAGGTTACAAGGTGATCATGTTGTCCCACGTGAGGCTCACAATCTCAATCAGCGTGGCTCAGTGGAAAGAGCCCAGGCTTTGGAGTCAGAGGTCATGGGTTCGAATCCCGGCTCCGCCGCATGTCTGCTGTGTGACCTTGGGCAAGTCACTTAACTTCTTAATGCCCATAGTATTAACAAATACCATTATTATTATTAATCCCTGTTTTCCAGATGAGGGAACTGAGGCCCAGAGAAGTGAAGTGACTTGCCCAAAGTCACACAGCTGACAATCGGCGGAGCCAGGATTCGAACCCATGACCTCTGACTCCAAAGCCCGGGCTCTTTCCACTGAGCCACGCTGCTTCTCTGCAATACTTGGTACATAGCGCTTACTAAATACCACCCCAAAAAATGGGGAATTTTGTTTTGGACATGTTGTTTAAGGTGGTAGCAGGACGTCCATGTGGAGATTACGTGAAGGCAGGAGAAAATGCCGGACTGCAGAGGAGGAGAAAGATCTGGGCTATGGAGGAATGTCTGGGAATAATCCGTGTAGGATGTTAGTTGAAATTGTGGGAATTGATGATACTAATGATAATAATAATGATGGCATTTATTAAGCGCTTACTATGTGCAAAGCACTGTTCTAAGCGCTGGGGAGGTTACAAGGTGATCCGGTTGTCCCATGTGGGGCTCGCAGTCTTCATCCCCATTTTCCAGATGAGGTAACTGAAGCCCAGAGAAGTGAAGTGACTTGCCCAGAGTCACCCAGCTGACAATTGGTGGAGCCGGGATTTAATAATAGTGATAATTGTGCTAACGGTCCCGCGTGAGGCTCACGTTCTAAGGAGAAGTGGCCTCTGACCCCCATTCATTCATTCAGTCGTATTTATTGAACACTTACTGTGTGCAGAGCACTGTACTAAGCGCTTGGGAAGTTCAAGTCGGCGATATATAGAGACGGTCCCTACCCAGCAGCGGGCTCACGGTCTAGAAGGGGGAGACGGACAACAAAACATGTGGACGGGTGTCCAGTCAGAATAAATAGAATTAAAGCTAAATGCACATCATTGACCGAATGTAAATATGTACAAGTAAAATAAATAGAATAATAAATTTGTATGTACATATATACAGGTGCTGAGGGGAGGGGAAGGAGGTAGGGCGGAGGGGATGGGGAGGAGGAGAGGAAAAAGGGGGTTCAGGCTGGGAAGGCCTCTTAGAGGAGGTGGGAGGAGACTCAGAGCGACCTGGGAGAAGGAATGTTAGCTTTCCCAGCCCAGAGTCCGGGGACCGATGGACTTGCAGGCGATTCCCGGCAGTTGGCTCATCCCTCCACCCAGTAATAATAATAAAAATAATAATAATGATGGTATTTGTTAAGCGCTTACTATGTGCAAAGCCTTGTTCTAAGCACCGTGGAGATTCCAAGGTGATCGATCCCCATTTTCCAGATGAGGGAACCGAGGCCCAGAGATGTGCCCAAAGTCACCCAGCTGCCAGATTGGCAGAGCCAGGATTTGAAACCACGACCTCTGACTCCAAAGCCCGGGCCCAACAGTACTCACTGTTGGGAAAGTGGGAAAGTTGGGAAAATGCAGGCGGAGGGAGCCGGAAGGATCGGTGAGGAGGGAGTGTCCTCGGCTGGCTGCCAGAGAGGGGCAGTGGGGATCTGAGTTGTCTTTATTATTTTTTTGATGGTATTTATTATTATTATTATTATTATTAATAATAATAATAATAATAATGGCATTTATTAAGCGCTTACTATGTGCAAAGCACTGTTCTATTTAAGCACTTACCACGTTTTAGGCACTGTCCTAAGCGCCAGGGTAATAATAATAATAATAATGATAGCATTTATTAAGCGCTTACTATGTGCAAAGTTCCACGCTTAGAACAGTGCTTTGCACATGGTAAGCGCTTAACAAATGCCATCATCACTATTATTGTTCTGAGCGCTGGGGAGGTTACAAGTTGATCAGGTTGTCCCACGGGGCCGGGGCTCACAGTCTTCATCCCCATTTTCCAGATGAGGTAACCGAGGCCCAGTGAAGTGACTTGCCCAAAGTCACACAGCTGACAATTGGCGGGGGCGGGATTTGAACCCCCGACCCCAAAGCCTGGGCTCTTTCCACTGAGCCACGCTGCTTCAGCATGGACACAATCCATCTCCCACACGGGCCTCACAGTCTTCTACTGTGAGGAGCAGCATGGGTCAGTGGAAAGAGCCCGGGCTTTGGAGTCAGAGGTCATGGGTTCAAATCCTGGCTCCGCCAATTGTCAGCTGTGTGACTTTGGGCAAGTCACTTCACTTCTCTGGGCCTCAGTTACCTCATCTGGAAAATGGGGATGAAGCCTGTGAGCCCTCCATGGGACAACCTGATCACCTTGTACCCCTCCCAGCGCTTAGAACAGTGCTTTGCACATAGTAAGCAGCATGGCTCAGTGGGAAAGAGCCCAGGCTTTGGAGCCAGAGGTCATGGGTTCGAATGCTGGCTCCGCCACATGTCTGCTGTGTGACCTTGGGCAAGTCACTTCACTTCTCTGGGCCTCAGTTCCCTCATCTGTAAAATGGGGATTACGACTGTGAGCCCCACGTGGGACAACTTGATCACCTTGTATCTTCCCCCAGCGCTTAGAACAGTGCTGTGCACATAGTAAGCGCTTAACAAATGCCATCATTATTATTATAGTAAGCGCCTAATAAAAGCCATTATTATTACCCATTTTACGGACGAAGTGACTGAGGCCCAGAGAAAGTGAAGTGACTTTCCCGAGGTCACATAATTGTTTTGTCGTCTGTCTCCCCCTTTTAGACCGTGAGCCCACTGTTGGGTAGGGCTCGTCTCTAGATGTTGCCGACTTGGACTTCCCAAGCGCTTAGTACAGTGCTCTGCACACAGTAAGCGCTCAATAAATACGATTAAATGAATGAATGAATGAATAACAGACAAGTGGCCACGACAGGATTAGAATCCATGTCCTCCTGGGACTCCCAACCGTTTTGTATTCACCAGGCGATGTCCTCTGAGGAACCTGGTTCCAGCCTCAGTTTCTCAGGCCCCACTTCCTTAGAGGTGCTTCACAAGACTGCGAGCCCGCTGTTGGGTAGGGACCGTCTCTATACGTTGCCGCCTTGTACTTCCCAAGCGCTTAGTACAGTGCTCTGCACACAGTAAGCGCTCAATAAATACGATTGAATGAATGAATATCAAGCGGAAAAGCAGCGTGGTGTAGTGGATAGACCGCAGGCTTGGGAGCCAGGAAGTCTTGTGTTCTAATCCCGCCTCCGTCACCTGTCTGCTGTGTGACCTTGGGCAAGTCGCTTCACTTCTCTGTGCCTCAGTTACCTCATCTGGAAAGTAGGGCTTGAGACTGCGAGCCCTATGTGGGATAGGGACTGTGTCCAACTCGATTTGCTTGTATCCACTCCAGCGCTTAGTACAGTGCCTGGTTTCTAGACTGTGAGCCGCTGTCAGTTTCCTTCTTGCCCCCCAATGTCGCTTTCGCACTATCCCTCCTCCCCCTTCCCTTTCCTTCCCTTCCTTTGAAGCCCACATTATTCTTTTTTTTTTTAAAGGCATTTGTTAAGAGCTTACTATGTGCAAAGCACTGTTCTAAGCGCTGGGGGGATACAAGGTGATCAGGTTGTCCCACGTGGGGCTCACAGTCTTAATCCCCATTTGACAGATGAGGGAACTGGGGCTCAGAGAAGTTAAGTGACTTGCCCAAGGTCACACAGCTGACATGTGGTGGAGCCAGGATTCGAACCCATGACCTTTGACTCCAAAGCCCGGGCTCTTTCCATTGAGCCACGCTGCTTCTACCACCCCCTCCAGATTCTTGTAGCCGTCATCTAACGCCCTCCCGGCCCCACCTCCAACTTCTTTAACGACTTTGACCCCTTCATCACCTTCCTTGTCTCCTTCTCCATGCCCACTCTGATTCTCGGAGACTTCAATATCCACATGGATATCCCTAACGACTCCTCTGCCGCCCGCCTTCTATCTCTCCTTGACGCTGCCAACCTCTTCCTCCACCCCACCTCGCCCACTCACCAACTTGGTCATACCCTCGACCTCATCATCTCCTATCGCTGCACTGTGTCCACCCTCACCAACTCTGAAATCCCTCTCTCTGATCATAATCTTCTCACCTGCCTCCTCACTCACACTCCTTTCCCCTGTAAATCCATATTACTCCCTCACAGAGATCTCCGCTCTCTTCAACCCATCCATCTTTCGGAGCGCCTCACACCCCACCTCGCCTCCCTCTCCTCTCTACCCAGTCTTGATGATCAGATTACTGCTCTTAACTCTACCCTTTCTACTCAGCTAGACTCACTCGCTCCCCTTTCCCTTCGCCGCTCTCGCACCACTAACCCACAGCCCTGGATCACTGCCACTGTCCGCCTCCTTCGCTCTTATGCTCGAGCTGCTGAACGCTGCTGGCAAAAGTCTAAACACCATGCCAACTTCGTTCACTTCAAGTTTATCCTTTCCTGTCTTAACTCATCCCTCTCCTCTGCCAGACAAAACTATTTCTCCTCCCTCATTGACACCCATGCCCATCACCCCCTTCAGCTCTTCCGTACATTCAACTCCCTTCTCAGACCCCCAGTTCCTCCCCCTCCTCCTTCCCTCACCCCCAGCGATCTGGCCTCCTACTTCATTAACAAAATTAAATCCATCAGGTCCGACCTCCCCAAAGTCACTTCCCCCACTTCTCCAACCCGCCGGCTCTCAACACTCTCTGCTACTCTCCCATCCTTCCCAGCAGTATCCTCAGAGGAGCTCTCCTCCCTCCTCTCAAGTGCTACTCCGGCCACCTGTGCTTCTGACCCCATTCCCTCTCATCTCATGAAATCTCTCTCTCCATCTCTTTTCCCCTCCTTAACTTCCATCTTCAACCGCTCACTCTCCACTCGTTCCTTCCCCTCTACCTTCAAACATGCCCAAGTCTCTCCCATCCTAAAAAAACTCTCTCTTGACCCCACCTCACCTTCTAGTTATCGCCCCATATCCCTCCTACCATTCCTCTCCAAACTCCTTGAACGAGTTGTCTACACGCGTTGCCTCGAATTCCTCAGCACCAACTCTCTCCTCGACCCCCTCCAGTCTGGCTTCCGTCCCCTACATTCCACGGAAACTGCCCTCTCAGAGGTCACCAATGACCTCCTGCTTGCCAAATCCAATGGCTCCTACTCAGTCCTAATCCTCCTCGACCTCTCAGCTGCCTTCGACACTGTGGACCACCCCCTTCTCCTCAACACGCTATCTGACCTTGGCTTCACAGACTCTGTCCTCTCCTGGTTCTCCTCTTATCTCTCCGGTCGTTCTTTCTCAGTCTCTTTTGCAGGCTCCTCCTCCCCCTCCCATCCCCTTACTGTGGGGGTTCCCCAAGGTTCAGTGCTTGGTCCCCTTCTCTTCTTGATCTACACGCATTCCCTTGGTGACCTCATTCGCTCCCACGGCTTCAACCATCATCTCTACGCTGATGACACCCGGATCTACATCTCTGCCCCGCTCTCTCCCCCTCCCTCCAGGCTCGCATCTCCTCCTGCCTTCAGGACATCTCCATCTGGATGTCTGCCCGCCACCTAAAACTCAACATGTCCAAGACTGAACTCCTTGTCTTCCCTCCCAAACCCTGCCCTCTCCCTGACTTTCCCATCTCTATTGACGGCACTACCATCCTTCCCGTCTCACAAGCCCGCGACCTTGGTGTCATCCTCGACTCTGCTCTCTCGTTCACCCCTCACATCCAAGCCGTCCCCAAAACCTGCCGGTTTCAGCTCCGCAACATTGCCAAGATCCACCCTTTCGTCTCCATCCATACCACTACCCTGCTCGTTCAAGCTCTCATCCTATCCCGTCTGTACTACTGCATCAGCCTTCTCTCTGATCTCCCATCCTCGTGTCTCTCCCCTCTTCAATCCATACTTCATGCTGCTGCCCGGATTGTCTTTGTCCAGAAACGCTCTGGGCATGTTACTCCCCTCCTCAAAAATCTCCAGTGGCTACCAGTCAATCTACGCATCAGGCAGAAACTCCTCACCCTGGGCTTCAAGGATCTCCATCACCTCGCCCCCTCCTACCTCGCCTCCCTCCTCTCCTTCTACAGCCCACCCTGCACCCTCCGCTCCTCTGCCGCTAATCTCCTCACCGTGCCTCGTTCTTGCCTGTCCTGTCGTCGACCCCTGGCCCACGTCATCCCCCAGGCCTGGAATGCCCTCCCTCTGCCCATCCGCCAAGCTAGCTCTCTTCCCCCCTTCAAAGCCCTACTGAGTGCTCACCTCCTCCAAGAGGCCTTCCCAGATTGAGCCCCCCTTTTTCCTCTCCTTCCCCTCCCCACAGCACCTGTATATATGCTTGTACAGATTTATTACTCTACTTGTCCCTATTTACTATTCTATTTATTTTGCTAATGATGTGCGTTTAGCTGTAATTCTCTTTATTCTGCCGACTGGATCCCCGTCCACACGTTTTGTTGTCGGTCTCCCCCTTCTAGACTGCGAGCCCGTTGTTGGGTAGGGACCGTCTCTGTACGTCGCCATCTTGTACTTCCCAAGCACTCAGTACAGTGCTCAGCACACGTCAAGCGCTCAATAAATACGATTGAATAACTGAACCACCGGGGGGCACGTATAACTCAGTTGGTGGCGTCCAGAGAGTTTAAGACGGACATTTTGGAGGCCCGTCTAGCAGATTTATAGCTTTGCAGGGCTGGCCCACGGGTCTTCCCGAAGAACCCCAAAGTCACACTTAATAATAATAATAATAATAATAATGGCATTTATTAAGCGCTTACTATGTGCAAAGCACTGTTCTAAGCGCTGGGGAGGTTACAAGATGATCAGGTTGTCCCACGGGGGGCTCACAGTCTTAACCCCCATTTTACAGATGAGGTAACTGAGGCACAAAGAAGTTAAGTGACTTGCCCAAAGTCACACAGCTGAGAATTGGAGGAGTCAGGATTTGAACCCATGACGTCTGACTCCAAAGCCCGGGCTCTTTCCACTGAGCCACGCTGCTTCTGGACTGTGAGCCCACTGTTGGGTAGGGACCGTCCATATGTGTTGCCAACGCTTATTACAGTGCTCTGCACACAGTAAGCGCTCAATAAATACGATTGATTGATATCAGATTGCACCCAGGGAATCACACTTGCTGCATGGGATTTCCGAGGGCTAGCCGGAATTTCCATCGACCCGGAATTCTCTCATTTAGGCGGAAGCCAAATGACAGACAGCTGGATCGAGAAGGGCATCGAGGCCTTAGGGAGGTGGATTGTTTGGGTACCACAGGGCATTCATGGACACGTGGCGATCGCTAAAAGCTGGGAGTTGGAGGCCACCAAGACCGAGCCATTTGGAGGTCACTGACTGAGCCACAATGGTTGCTCTCGCTCCCACGATTGTTCATTTATCTGGTTTTGTCCTTTATCTTGTACTTCTTGTATTTAAAAATGCTTCCACCGCCTGTAATCTATGTATCTTTATCTGTGTGTCCTCCCCAACCTAGATTGCGAGCCCAGTGTGGGACAGAGAGCGGTCTAAAATGTGTATCTTGTGTTTAATGCGAAATTACTCACTGTGCCCTTTTCGTTTTCTTTTATAATATTTAAGCACTCGCTGTATGCCAGGCCCTGCGGTAAGCGATGGGGCAGACACAAGCTCATCACGTTACACAGTCCGCGTCCCACACGGGCCTCACGGTCTTAGCTCCCATTTTACAGTGGAGGGAACTGAGACGCGGAGACGTTTCGGGGGTTCGCCGGAGGTCACGCAGAGGAGAAGTGATGGAGCTGGGACTAGAACTCGGGTCCCACTGAGTCGGGACTGGGCTCTAGCCACTAGACCACACTGTGCCATCTTGTCTCTGGTGCCGCCGAACCCTTGTCCACTTCCTGCCTTCGGCTTGGGAACTCCCTCCCTCTTCGTATCGGACAGACAGTCACTCTCCCTACCCTCGAAGCCTTATTAAAAGTTCATCTCCAAGAGCCTTTCCCCAAATAAACTCTCATTTTCCCATCCTCCACTCCCCTCCGTCTCACCCTCGCACTTGAATTTGCAGCTCCCGTTCACCCCACCGTCATCTCCACGGCACTTACGTACCGATCCGGAATTTCTTTCGATAATTTCTTTTAATATCCGGCTCCCCCTTTAGACCGTACTCTCCGTTGGTGATGGTGCTTACTCATCAATCGTATTTATTGAGCGCTTACTGTGTGCAGAGCACTGTACTAAGCGCTTGAAGTACAAGTTGGCAACACACAGAGACAGTCCCTAACCAACAGTGGGCTTACAGTCTAAAAGACTTAACGTTTATTGTGCGCAGAGCACTGTTGTAAGCGCTTGGAGAGTGCAGTTTTAAAGAAACTGTGACTTTGGGAGCAAACTTTGGAGATGACATTTGGGGAGCGGCGGTCAGAAGAGGAGTTACCGAGGCTCAGATCTCTTCCCCCCGCGCCCTCCATTTTTTAGCCACTTCAGGGCCGGGTGGGGAGGCTGATCCTAATAATAACTATCAGGGTATTGGTTCAGCGCTTTCCAGCATTGTTCTAAGCGCTGGGTTAGCTCCATGTCAGTGATAATAATAATAATATTATTGTGTGCTCTGCTCACAGTAAGCGCTCGATAAATACGATTGAATGAATGAAAAATGGCATTTATTAAGCGCTTACTATGTGCAGAGCGCTGTTCTAAGCGCTGGGGAGGTGACAGGGTGATCAGGTCGTCCCACAGGGCGGGGGCGGCTCACAGTCTTCATCCCCATTTTCCAGATGAGGGAACTGAGGCCCAGAGAAGTGACTTGCCCAAAGTCACACAGCCGCCAATTGGCGGAGCCGGGACCTCCGACTCCAAAGCCCGGGCTCTTTCCACCGAGCCACGCTGCTTCTCCACACTCCCTTGCGGTTTTCCTAATGAGCGGCAATCACCTCAGCGTGCTCCGATCACCACACGTCCCCCCGGATCCCAGACGCTGGGAGGTAACGACGCCCAGTGCCCGCTTGTGCCCGCGGTTGGTTATTTACTGGGGGGTCGTCTGGGGGGGAGGGCTAAAAGCCAGTGGTCCAGGCTAGGAAATCCGGCGTAAACCGTAAATGACTGCGTTTGGAGATCGTCATCGTGTTCAACCGCTGCTCAGCGTCAGGGTGGACCGCAGAGGGCATCAAATTAAATAAAAATAAAAAGGGAAGCCAGACGCACTCACAGGCAAAGGAAGAGATACTGTGACAATGTGGGGTCCGGTGGGAGTGGGGGGGTATAGGTGGAAATCTAAACTAACATCTGTTAAACCCAGATCCAATCAATCAATCGTATTTATTGAGCACTTACTGTGTGCAGAGCACTGTACTAGGCGCTTGGGAAGTACAAGTTGGCAACTTTCAGTCTATCGCATTTGATCACTTTCTGCGTGCAGAGCACTGTCCTAAGCACTTGGGCAGAGTTGGTAGCCACCGTCCCGTTCTGTTTCCAGGAAAAGGCAAATCCCTCGAGTGCAGCCCGCTTTATAAATGAATAATAGGTAGTAAATATCCTTTTGTGGTGGAGCTCTGCTGAGTCAATCCTAGGAGTTATTCACGTATAATATATAGGTGTATTGACTCCGGAAATAGAAATCAGATTTGGGTGAAGCTGTAGCTTTTGTTACTGCTCATTTCAAATATTAAACTATGCACTTTTAAAGAAGTACCGAGGATTCAGTAGCCGATACTTCGGACGTATTCGTCGAGCGAGTGTCACGTTATGCCCTGCCCAAGTGGAGGATTTTTAAAAATATGTGATAACAATAATGGCATTTATTAAGCGCTTACTATGTGCAAAGCACTGTTCTAAGCGGTGGGGAGGTTACAAGGGGGGGATTATCATCATCGTCGTCATCATATATATTTATATATATTTTTATTTATTTTACTTGTACATATCTATTCTATTTATTTTATTTTGTTAGTATGTTTGGTTTTGTTCTCTGTCTCCCCCTTTTAGACTGTGAGCC
Organism: Tachyglossus aculeatus; assembly: GCF_015852505.1. NCBI lineage: Eukaryota > Metazoa > Chordata > Mammalia > Monotremata > Tachyglossidae > Tachyglossus > Tachyglossus aculeatus. The sequence goes on from NC_052067.1 coordinate 48,180,093, forward strand.
CAATGTTGGGTAGGGACTGTCTCTATATGTTGCCAATTTGTACTTCCCAAGCGCTTAGTACAGTGCTCTGCACATAGTAAGCGCTCAATAAATACGATTGATGATGACGATGATATATGGGTGAAAATACACATTAAAAGAGCCAGAGTGGCTGTGTAAGCAGTGAGGACATGAAAATGTTGAAATGGCTCATCTGGAGGGCGAGTGATCTTCTGAGGGTGGGGAATTAATTAAGGAGTGCTTCCTGGAGGAGGAGGAGATGTAATTCCAAGTACCTGATCGCGATAGAATTAACGCGTGCGTTTCTGAAGTACCGAACCTGGGTTTGTTCATTCATTCATTGTCGTATTTATTGAGCGCTTACTGTGTGCAGAGCACTGTACTAAGCACTTGGGAAGTACAAGTCGGCAACATATAGAGATGGGCCCTACCCAACAGTGGGCTCTCAGTCTAGGAGGGGGAGACAGACAACAAAACATATTAACAAAATAAAATAAATATGTTCAAATATAATGATAGAGTAATAAATCCGTACAAACATATATACATATATAAAGGTGCTGTGGGGAGGGGATAATATGTACAAATAAAATCAATCAATAAAGTAATAAATACGTACAGACATATATACATATATACAGGTACAAATAAAGTCAATAAACAAATGGAGTAATAAATCCGTACAAACATATATACAGGTGCTGTGGGGAGGGGAAAATATGTACAAATAAAATAAATAAATAGAGTAATAAATACGTACATATAGACATATATACAGGTACAAATAAACTCAATCAATAAATAGAGTAATAAATCCGTACAAAGATATATGCATATATACAGGTGCTGTAGGGAGGGGAAAATATGTACAAATAAGATAAATAAATAGAGTAATAAGTATGTACAAACATATATACAGGTACAAATAAAATAAATAGAGTAGTATGTACGTACAAACATATATACATATATACAGGTGCCGTGGGGAGGGGAAAATATGTTCAAATAAAATAGAGTAATAAATACATACAAACATATACATATAGACAGGTACAAATAAAATCAATCAATAAATGGAGTAATAAATCTGTACAAACATATACAGGTGCTGTGGGGAGGGGAAAATATGTACAAATAAAATAAATTAATAAATAGAGTAATAGATACATACAAACATATAGATGTATGTACAGGTACAAATAAACTCAATCAATTGAGTAATAAATCCGTACAAACATATATACATATATACAGGTGCTGTGGGGAGGGGATAATATGTACAAATAAGATAAATAAATAGAGTAATAAGTATGTACAAACATATATACAGGTACAAATAAAATAAATAGAGTAATATGTACGTACAAACATACATATATGCAGGTGCTGTGGGGAGGGGAAAATATGTTCAAATAGAATAAATAAATAAATAGAGTAGTAAATATGTACAAACATATATACAGGTACAAATAAAATCAATCAGTAAGTAGAGTAATAAATCCGTACAAACACATATACATATATACAGGTGCTGTGGGGAGGGGAAGAAGGGTTGCCATGACAACTCACCAAAATGGATTGGAAAAAACTTGTCGGATTTCATTCTAAAAGTACAAGCGAACAAAGATAGTTCATGCATTCATTCAGTCGTATTTATTGAGCCTTACTGTGTGCAGAGCACTGTACTAAGCGCTCGGGAAGTCAAAGTCGGCAACGTATAGAGACGGTCCCGACCCAACGACGGGCCCACAAGAGAAAATATTGGTGTGGAGTCTGGGGAGGTTAAGTTGCCGGTCATATCGTCCTTCCAAGTAAAAAATAAATAAATTAGTGAGGAGTAATGTGATCTAGGAGAAAGCAGGGTGGCCTAGGTTCCCCTACAGGCTTGGGAAACCCTGAGTTCAAATCCTTACCGAGCCTCTTGCCTTCTGTGTCCCGTGGAAAATAATAATGATGGTATTTGTTAGGCGCCTACCAGGTGCCAAGCACTGTTCCAAGCGTGGGGGGGGATACCAGATGATCAGGTTGGTTCACGTGGGGCTCGCAGTCTTCATCCCCATTTGACAGATGAGGGAACTGAGGCCCAGAGAAGTTAAGCGACTTGCCCAGAGGCACACGGCTAAGGGGCGGGGCCGGGATTCGAACCCACGACCTCTGACTCCCGAGCCCGGGCTCTTTCCACCGAGCCCCGCTGCCACTCTATTTTTCAAGTTCTCTCTGCTTCAGTTCCTTCATCTGTGAAAGCGAGGATAACTATCCCCCTTCCCCCTTAGGCCGTGAGTCCCATGGGGGATCATCATCATCAATCGTACTTATTGAGTGCTTACTATGTGCAGAGCACTGTACTAAGCACTTGGGAAGTACAAATTGGCAACATATAGAGACAGTCCCTACCCAACAGTGGGCTCACAGTCTAAAAGCTCACATGGGGGATGAAGACTGGATCCGTTCCGTTTATTTTGTATCTGCCCTAGTGTTTAGCGCTTGCGACATCGTAATTAATGATAATAATAACTGTGGTCTTCTTTAAGGGCTATCTATGTGCCAAGCACTGCACTAAGCACCCCCTTCACTCCACAGAAACTGCCCTCTCAGAGGTCACCAGTGATTTACTTCTTGCCAAAGCCACTGGCCTCTACTCCATCCTGATCCTCCTCGACCTCTCAGCTGCCTTTTTTTTTTTATTAATGGTATTTGTTCATTCATTCATTCAATCGTATTTATTGAGCGCCTACTGTGTGCAGAGCACTGTACTAAGGGCTTGGGAAGTACAAGGTGGCGACACATCGAGACGGTCCCTACCCAACAACGGGCTCACAGTCTAGAAGGGGGAGACAGACAACAAAACATCAATTCATTCATCCGGTCGGATTTATTGAGTGCTTACTGTGTGCAGAGCACTGTACTAAGCGCTTGGGAAGTACAAGTTGGCGACACATCAATCAATCAATCGTATTTATTGAGCACTTACTGTGTGCAGAGCACTGTACTAAGCACTAGGGAAGTACAAGTTGGCGACATCAATCAATCAATCGTACTTATTGAGCGCTTACTGTGTGCAGAGCACTGTACTAAGCGCTTGGGAAGTACAAGTTGGCGACACATCGAGACGGGTCTACCCCACAATGGGCTCAAAGTCTAGAAGGGGGCGACAGACAACAAAATGTCAATTCATTCATTCATTCAATCGTATTTATTGAGCGCTTACTGTGTGCAGAGCACTGTACTAAGTGCTTGGGAAGTACAAGTTGGCGACACATCAATCAATCAATCGTATTCATTGAGCGCTTACTGTGTGCAGAGCACTGTACTAAGCGCTTGGGAAGTACAAGTTGGTGACACATCGAGGTGGTCCCTACCCAACAACGGGCTCACAGTCTAGAAGGGGGAGACAGACAACAAACCATCAATTCATTCATTCAATCGGATTTATTGAGCGCTTACTGTGTGCAGAGCACTGTACTAAGCGCTTGGGAAGTACAAGTTGGCGACACATCGAGACGTTAAGCGCTTTCTATGTGCAAAGCCCTGTTCTAAGCGCTGGGAAGGTACAAGGTGATCAGGTTGTCCCCTGGGGGGCTCACAGTCTTCATCCCCATTTTCCAGATGAGGTCACTGAGGCCCAGAGAAGTGAAACAGCTTGCCCAAAGTCACACAGCTGACAAGTGGCAGATCTGGGATTTGAACCCATGACCTCCGACTCCAAAGCCTGGGATCTTTCCACTGAGCCACGCTGCTTCCCCTGTGTGCAGAGCACTGTACTAAGCGCTTGGGAAGTACAAATTGGCAACATATCGAGACCGTAAATGCTCTTTTACATACAAAACCCATTCCTGGCCAAAGTGACTCCAGGGTGGTGGCGATTATGTCAGGGACCATCAGGCTGCTTCTGCATTCATTCATTCATTCAGTTGTACTTATTGAGCACTTACTGTGTGCAGAGCACTGTACTAAGCGCTTGGGAAGTACAAGTTGGCAACAGGGGACTGGGCTCTGTTGCCGTTGTGACTTTGCCAGTTAATGTTCAGGAAACCCCAGGGCGGTTATCTAAGCCCTGCGGTGGATAAGAGATAATTAATTCGGACAGAGTCCCCGTCCTCCTTGGGCCTCACGGTCCAAGAAGGAGGAGGAACTGGTATTTAATCCCCGTTTATAGATTAGGAAACCGAGGCCCAGAGAAATTAAGCGAACAGGTATTTAATCCCCATTTATGGATTAGGAAACCGAGGCCCAGAGAAATTAAGCCAACAGATATTTAATCCCCATTTATGGATTAGGAAACCGAGGCCCAGAGAAGTTAAGTGACTTGCCTAGGTCACCCAGCAAGCGATTAGTAGAGGCGGGATTAGAACCCAGGTCCGCGCCCTTTCCACCGGGTCTGTCACTCCAGTTTTTCCGTCCGATAGCGTGGTGATTAAACCAAACGCGTGATTACACACTTGGGAGAGCACAATACCAAAGAAGAGGAATAGATAATCCTTGCCCACAAGAAGCTTACAGATTAGAGGGAGACAGACGTTAAATTAAATCACATTTTAATTTAAATTAATTAATTTAAATTAATTAATTAATTTAATTTAATTAAATTAAACTGATCTGTTTATCAGTGTTGCAGGAGGGCCAGATATCAACGGGCCTAGGGGGAACCAAGGTTCCTCCATGATTAAAGCGCTTAGTACAGTGCTCTGCACATAGTAAGCGCTCAGTAAATACGATTGATGATTAAGACAAGAGTGTTGATTAAAAGTAAGGTTGAAACTGGGTTTTTTTGCAGATTCAGCGAAGCACATTGAGGAAAACCGCTGTTAGGGTTAATGTCCCTTGTATACTCTCGCTCCTTCGGTTCCCCTTAGATGTCCGTGAGTTTAATTGTATTTTATAAATTGGGGGAATACTTCCCCTTAGATGTCTGTGAGTTTAATTGTATTTTATAAATTCGGGGAATACCAGTGTTAGGGTTAATGTCCCTTGTTTACTCTCACGCCTTCGGTTCCCCTTAGATGTCCATGAGTTTAATTGTATTTATAAATTGGGGGAGTTTGTCGTGGCAATGGAAGTATTCTGGGAGTGGGGTTTTATTTTAAGGGATTTGTTAAGCACTTGCATCTACCCCAACGCTTAGTACATAGTAAGATGAGCAGCACGTGACTTAGTGGAAAGAGCCCGGGCTTGGGAGTCGGAGGTTGTGGGTTCTAATCCCGACTCCGCCACTTGTCAACTGTGTGACTTTGGGCAAGTCACTTAGCTTCTCTGTGCCTCGTGTGTAAAATGGGGATTAAGACCGTGAGCGCCATGTGGGACAACCTGATTACCGTGTATCCACCCCAGCGCCTGGCACATAATAAGCGCTTAACAAATACCATCATCATTCTTATTCTTATTATTGGACACAGTCCCTGTCCCACACAGGGCTCACCGTCTTAATCCCCATTTTGCAGATGAGGTCACTGAGGCCCAGTGAAGTGACTCTCCCAGCAGAAAAGTGGTGGAGTCGGGTTTAGAACCCAGATCCCTTGACTCCCAGGACCGTGTTATGTCCGCCAGGCCGTGCCGCTTTTCAGAAAATTCCACTAGCCCGTGCTGCCTCTCCTAGTGGGTCCCAGAAAATGAGTGCAAACCCCAAAAAAGTGTTTCACCTGAACAGCCTCGCCACTATTTACCTGGTCATTGTTGTTTCATTTTACATGTCACCTTAATGAGTGTAAATTACTGTGAGGCGGGCAGGAATTTTTAAGTACCTTTGAAAAGATGCTGTCAGCTGTGAATGTCTTGCCCCCGAACTATTGGCATTTTCAACACCATAATGGGGTCTCTTTAAAATCCACATTAAAATCCCTTAATTTTTAAGGGACGGGGCGACGGCTCGGTTCTGAACCTTTGACACCCTCCAACCCACGCAGCTACTTTGAAACCCCGTGGCTGTGGTTGATTTTTCTGTCGTCTTCCGCCCCCGAACCCAAGTTGGCCTCGTGAGAGGGGAGAAAAGGGGAAAAAAAAACCACTTTTTGAGTCACAAACAAGAGCCACAGGCCAGAAGGAGCAACCGTCTTTCTCATTTCCCTTTAAAGGAGAGTTTTAAGATGCAGATGGATTGGAGCATTCATTCAGTCGTATTTATTGAGCGCTTACTGTGTGCAGAGCACTGTACTGAGCGCTTGGGAAGTACAAGTTTGCAACAAATAGAGACGGTCCCTACCCAACAGCGGGCTCACAGTCTAGAAGAAGCAGTTTTGTTATGCAGAATTAAGTTTTTGGTGTGTAGCATCAAGGTTTGGGGAGTCCTCAGATTCACAAAATTCACAAAAAATAAATCCCTTAAAATTCTTCTAGACTACGAGCCCACCGTTGGGTAGGGACTGTCTCTATATGTTGCCGACTTGGACTTCCCAAGCGCTTAGTACAGTGCTCTGCACACAGTAAGCGCTCAATAAGTACGATTGAATGACTGAATGGGCATCAAAACAACATGATCCAATTGGAATCGTTTTAGCACCGTTCTCTGACTCCGAGCCGCGACTTGAGGATGATCCCAATTCTCGTTCTACCCTTCTCTGTTTTTGTGATTCTGACCTGATCTTCAGGCCAGTTGGATTTCAAACTCTTATTCAGCTTGTTTCAGTGAAGCCGTTAGTCTTAAGCTCATCTCCGTATGAGACGAACGTATCCCAGACCAACCCGATCGGTCGTGGGTGGCGGATTTCCTTCTCGGACGGCCCTGAATTTAGAATTGTTCGACAAATGAGTCGTCCTTGAAGGGTTGGAAACCACGCAAGCCGAGCAAATGTAGCTTGGCTGCGTGTTCTCAGCCTATTTATTCCTCAGCCTCTAGCTATTTCTTGATCATTCATCAGATAGCTTAAAGGAGCAGAAAGAAGCTTGGGAGAACCAGAGAGGAATAGCACTGCTTTCCCTTCTTTTTGTCTTTGTATTATCTGGAAAAGCATTCTGATTTGGTGCAATGGAGGTAGTAGTAATAATAATAATGATGGCATTTAAGTGCTTACTACATGCAAGGCACTGTTCTAAGCGCTGGGGAGGATACAAGGTGATCAGGTTGTCCCACGGGGGGCTCACAGTCTTCATCCCCATTTTACAGATGAGGGAACTTCTAGAGGAAAATCCCAGGTTTCATTAAATGCCGATATTTTTGGTCGTCGATCTCTTTTGGTATAATGCCCAAGGATGCATCGTACTCTCTCAAGCGCTTAGTACTGTGCATTGATTGAAGGTGGAAGAGGTTGCGTGGCCCGGTGGAAAGAGCCCGGGCTTTGGAGTCAGAGGTCATGGATTCGAATCCCGGCTCTGCCACGTGTCTGCTGTGTGACCTTGGGCAAGTCACTTAACGTCTCTGAGCCTCAGTTACCGCATCTGTAAAATGGGGATTAGGACTGTGAGCCCCACATGGGGCAACTTGATCACCTTGTATCCCCCCCAGCGCTTAGAACAGTGCTCCGCACAGAGAAAGCGCTTAACAAATGCCATTATTATTATTATTATATGTTAGAAGTTTTATTTAGTTTGGCCCAGAAGTGTAGGCCCTGTAAGGGACATTTTTGTTTGACGGTGGAACCTGATTTTCATCATCATCGTCGGCGGTACGGACATACTATTCGCAGAGCACTGTAGTAAGCACTAAGTTTTATTTGGTTTGGCCCAGAAGTGTAGGCCCTGTAAGGGACATTTTTGTTGGACAGAGGAACCTGATTTTCATCATCATCGTCGGCGGTACGGCCATACTATTCGCAGAGCACTGTAGTAAGCACTTTGGAGCATCCGGTCCGAGAGAGTTGGTTCCTAGCCATAATGAGCCGCCGGCCTGGGTCTCCAGTTGTTGGTTAAGAGGATTTTAGGAAGGGAAGAGGAGAAGGAATACGTACCATTTGCAGAAGGCATTTGCCTGCCATAAAATAGGTCACCGCTTCTGGAAAGCAAGTTCATAACGGAACCAGCAGGGCAGCTGCATCAATCAAGAATTCAATGAGCTTCAAAGCAGCTCCACCCCCCCCAAAAAAATTCCATTAAATGCTTGGAAAAGTATTCTGAATCCTGTGAGAGCTTGTGGCCGAGGAAGGAGGAGGGTTTCGAGCCAGCGTTCAAACCTCCGGAAATTGTTGAAGAAAAATAAGACTAAGGGAATGTTGAGCTGTTAGTTTCTTCGACGAAGTCCAGCCAGTTTTCTCGGACGGGGGATCTCGTTTGTGTGACTGTTGTGCCCGCGAACGTCAGTCAAAAGAAACGACCCCCCTAACCAGGGTATTTCAGGCAGCTAGCCAGCGTGAATATCAGGTATCTACCCCGGCGCTTAGTACAGTGACTGGCACATAGTGTTTAGCAAGTACCGTCATCATTTGGCACTGATAGTCTTGTAATAGCAAACTCTTGGGCTTAGTAAGAGATCAGTAATATTCATTGAGTGCCTTCGCGGAGCACTTGGGAGAATACGGAGAATTATGATGCGGACTCTCCCAAGGAGCTTATTATACTGTAGCAGAGTCAGATATGTAATTATTCGTTGTCACTCAGTTGTATTTATTGAGCGCTTACTGTGTGCAGAGCACTGTACTAAGCGCTTGGGCAGTGCGTTCATTCATTCAATCGTATTTATTGAGCGCTTACTGTGTGCAGAGCACTGTACTAAGCCCTTGGGAAGGGCAACATCTAGAGACGGTCCCTACCCAACAGCGGGCCCACGGTCTAGAAAACGGGCTTGTGAATTCATTATTCACAATTAAGATGAAAAAGAATGCAGCCGATTACGAGAACGAAAAGGCGAATAAGTGCTTAAATAGTCCTTGGGGACTTGTGAACGGGGAACGTGTCTACCAATCCTGTTAAGTGCTTAGTACAGTGCTCTGCACATAGTAAGTGCTCAATGAATACCGTTGATTTTGTAAAACCCGCCACTGGGTTTCTTGTAGCATCATCCAGTGTGATTGATATATATATATATATATATATATAAATACTTGCACTTCCCAAGTGCTTAGTACAGTGCTCTGCACACAGTAAGCGCTCAATAAATATGATTGAGTGAATGAATGAATGAATGCTGGGGTTTGGAAGCTACTTTCATTCATTCATTCAATCGCATTTATTAAGCGCTTACTGTGTGCGGAGCACTGTACTAAGCGCTTGGGAAGTGCAAGTTGGCAGCATATAGAGACGGTCCCTACCCAACAATGGGTTCACAGTCTAGAAGGGGGAGACAAGACGACAAAACAAAACACGTGGACAGTGGGAGCTTGGCGTGATCGATGAGTTCATTCATTCATTCAGTTGTATTTATTGAGCGCCTACTGTGTGCAGAGCACTGTACTAAGCGCTTGGGAAGTACAAGTTGGCAACATCTAGAGACGGTCCCTGTGATGTAACCCATATGATGCCGCTCTTTAGGATGTGGATGTGCCCAGGTTTTTTTTCTGGTAATCACTGTGGTACTAGAGAAGCATCGTGGCTCAGTGGAAAGAGCCCGGGCTTTGGAGTCAGAGGTCATGGGTTCAAGTCCCGGCTCCGCCAGCCGTCAGCTGTATGACTTCGGGCAAGTCACTTCTCTGGGCCTTAGTTACCTCATCTAGTACAGTGCTCTGCACACAGTAAGCGCTCAATAAATACCATTGAATGAATGGAAAATGGGGATGAAGACTGTGAGCCCCCCGGGGGACAACCTGATCACCTTGTAACCTCCCAGCGCTTAGAACAGCGCTTTGCACATAGTAAGCGCTTAACAAATTCCATCATCATTATTATTATTATTATTATTATTTAAGCACCTACTGTGTGCCCCACGTGGGGCTCCCATCCCGAGGGTGAGTGGGGACAGCTTAGCCCAGTGCTCTGCCCACAGTGAGCGCTCAATAAATACGACTGAATGAAGGAACGACAGGGGTCGAACCGCCATTTTACAAGCGAGGAAACTCAGGCTCTGAGAAGGTGTGATCTGCCAAAGGTGATCCAGGCGGGTGGCAGAGGAGAGATTAGAACCCAGTTCCTCCGACTCCGAGGTTTCGCTAGTCCGGGCTCCTGCTTTCTTTCGACTGGCAGGATTTTGTCGTGGCGAGATGGTGTTTGGCATATTCACTGGGACATCGCTGCCGAGTTTCCCAAGCCCAGGGTGCCAGTTGACTTCCTTCCGCGTGTGGACATCACTACCAACTCTGGCATTGAATTTGCTCATTTGCTCTACTCTCCACTCATCATTTTTTCCCTTTCTTGCACGCCCCGAGCAAGCCGCTCTTTACTTAAAATTGCCTGTTGAATTTCATCAGTTGCTTCTTATCCTGTAATTGTTTGCCCTCATCACTCGAGCCAAGGGTTCCCTTCCTCTTTAACCGCATTCTTTTAATTTTTTCTTCTCATTTCCCCTTCCCATTTCCATTCCTTCAGGGTGATCTTTGAGTGTTCTTAGTCATCTGGGTTTTTTTTCCCCTTTCACATCTTGTATCGTTATGTGTGTGGCTTTGTGTTTCAAGCCCTGTTCATATAGTGTGAAATAGAGTATCCAGATGTAACTTCTTAATTGCAGTTACATTGGTATGGCATTTAGATCTGATAACTTCTTTGGATAGATTGAGAAGTAAAGACATTATGCAACAAAAACCAGAAATATGTAAAACCTGTAATAGAACCTGCGGCAAAACTAAAGACTTTTCTCCCCCCGGAATAGGTCAGGAATTTATTAAAAATTAAAAAAGCGCCATTACATTTAAATAGGTTCTTAAAAGAAAGGAGACGTCTGATCATTTTAAGGTTTGCATTCAGGGGGTAATCAATCAATCAGTCGTATTTATTGAGCGCTTACTGTGTGCAGAGCACTGTACTAAGCGCTTGGGAAGTACAAGTTGATGGCAGGATCTGAAATAGTGATTTAGGTCAGCCTGGTATGTGGAGAAAGAAAATCCACTTGGAAGCGCGCTCCCCAAAAAATACAGGGATCAGGTAACGCGACTGGTCCTTCCGACAACCGGATGCAGAGTCCCTGTTTACTGAACAGCGGATTTGAAAAATTTAACGTAGATATATGAAATTCATACTCTTTTCCCCTCAGTGTACTACGGTAGAACCTCGTGACTTAACACAGTTTGGTTATACCGCAGATGCTAGTGAAGCACACTTCCTTCCTAATAGTAGAAAAAAAACCAACAACCAGTTATCTACTTCCCCCGAAAGGCATTTGTTTTATCTGGCTCTGCTAGCCTCAAACAAGCTCTGCCGTAGCGTCCTGCAGGTTGCCGGGATCCTGGTCTCGTCTTGATCTCGGTCTCGTCTTCCCCATCAGCGCCGATAACACAACCGTCCCAGCTTCACAGGCCCGGAACTGGGGCGTTATCCTCGACTCCTCTCTCTCACTCAGCCCTCACGTCCCAAGTGTCCCCGGGTCCTGTCGGTTCTACCTTCACAACCTCACTCAAATGTCCATCCGGACCGCTACTGTGCTAATCCACACGTTTATCACCCGCCTCCTGTCTCTCCCTGCTCCGATCCTTACTTCACTCTGCTGCCCCGGTCATTTTCCTAAATTATTCAGTTCACGCCTCCAAAAAACCCCAACGATTGTCCATCCACCTCTGCACCAGGCCGAAACTCCTAACCACTGGCTTTAAAGCGCTTAACCAGCTCTCCCGCTCCTATCTTACCTCACCAACTTCCTTTTACGTTCGGCCCGCACACAACGCCCCTCCAGTGCCATCCTACTCTCTGTACCTTGATCATGTCTATTTTGCCGCCGACCCCTCGTTTTACATCCTGCCTCCCTCCCCCTTCATATATGACAGAGCGTGTCACTCTGCACCGTCAGAGTGTTATTAAAATCACGTCTCCAGGAGAACTTCCCCAACTCCCTCTCCTTCCTCTGCCACCTACACACTTGGAATTGCAGTCTTTGCACTCTTGTTATTCACCTCACCCCCAGTCCCACAGCACTTGTGCATCTATTCTTAACTCTCCCAAGCGCTCGGGACATGGGAAGCGCTCAATAAGCTCCACGGATTGATCTTGGGGTGAGGGCACCAGGTGAGAGAGACGTCACAGAAGAGAAAGGGCCCTTTGGTCTTTAAGATACTGAATTTAGAAGATGAACTCTGAAAAGGCACTTCGTCGGCCCCTTCCTTGAGGTGACTAGAGTGCTCTGCACACCGTAAGCGCTCAATAAATACGATTGATTGATTGATTGATTGACTAGAGGTTTGAGATCGAACAGTTCGTAACAGCCTCAGAGATGAGGCCAAGGGAAGATGGGCCCTGTTTTGAGGACGAAGGCATTCGTTTAAGGGGAAAAAACCGTTCGACACCGAGCCCACCCATCAAGGGCTAAAGTCATCCCTGTGTCCGGGCTTCGGATTCAGGCGCGGGTCAGAGGATTTCCCACTAGATGACCAGAAATCGGCGGGAAAGCAGCAGAGAAGGACTTGCCAAGTGATGGAAGAAGCAGGCGATTTCGCGAGAGCGCAGAATTCCCCTGTCGGGGCTGCTGCGGTCCTCGCCGGGCTGAGAAACCCCGAGCGAAGGGATGCTCGAAGCAGCGGAGCGACGGGATGACCTTGTGGTTCTCAGTGTTCCTCCTGACGAGAAATGAGATAAGCGGGACTTCTGATTCGAGCGGATCAAAACTCAGTCGACGGTGCTCTTTTACCCCCGCGGGTCCGTGGCTGCCAGCTGGCCTCACTTTTCATCGCGAAATCAGCAACGTTGGATTGTTTCCATGACTTGAACCTAATATCTCCGCTGTGCGTCCGCCAGGGCCGAAGCGCAGATGACTTCAGCCGTATTTATTTAGTTAATGGTGTTTGTTAATGGAAGCAGTGTGGCTCAGTGGAACGAGCCCGGGCTTTGGAGTCAGTTGTCAGGGGTTCGAATCCCGACTCCACCAACTGTCAGCCGTGTGACCTTGGGCAAGTCGCTTCACTTCTCTGGGCCTCAGTTACCTCATCTGCAAAACGGGGGTGAAGACTGTGAGCCCCCCGTGGGACCACCCGCTCACCTTGTCGCCTCCCCAGCAGTGCTTTGCACATAGTAAGGGCTTACTAAATGCCGTCATTATTATTTACTCTCAGCCACTCACTGTGCCCGGTGTCGGGGTAGCTAATCACCCCGTGTTTCACCTGGGACTTATTCTTCATCCCCATTTTGTAGATGAGGTAACCGAGGCACAGAGAAGTGAAGCGACTTACCCAGGCTCATGCAGCAGATGAGTGGTGGAGCCAGGATTAGAACCCAGGTTCTCGGATGCCCAGGCCCTGGGCTCTATCCACTAGGCCACACTGCTTCTCCCGCTAACGCGGCGCCTGGGAACTCGCCCAAAACAAGCAATTGGGCAAGGCTTTTCTGCTGCTTAACCATTCCCCTTGTGATGATGATGATGATGATGATGATAGCATTTATTAAGCACTTCCGTAAGTATAGTGAGCATAGTAAGTATAGTAAGCTTACTTAAGCATAAAACGCTTAATAACTACCCCCTTGTGATGATGATAGGGTAATAAAATAGGTTTTATTACCCTATTTATTTATTTATTTATTTATTTTCCTTGTACATATCTGTTTTATTTATTTTATTTTGTTAGTGTGTTTGGTTTTGTTCTCTGTCTCCCCCTTTTAGACTGTGAGCCCACTGTTGGGTAGGGACTGTCTCTGTATGTTGCCAATTTGTACTTCCCAAGCGCTTAGTACAGTGCTCTGCACATAGTAAGCGCCCAATAAATACGATTGATGATGATGATAGCATTTATTAAGCGCTTATGTAAGTATAGTGAGCATAGTAAGTATAGTAAGCTTACTTAAGCGTAGTAAGCGCTTAATAACTACCCCCTTGTGATGATGATGATGATGAGAGCATTTATTAAGCACTTACATAAGTATAGTGAGCATAGTAAGTATAGTAAGCTTACTTAAACATAGTAAGCGCTTAATAATGGCCATTACTATTCTTATTACAAGAACAATTGGCAGAGCTGGGATTTGAACCCGTGACCTTGGACTCCCAAGCCCCAGCTCTTTCCACTGAGCCACCCTGCTTCCCCAGATAATAATAATAATAATAATAATAATAATAATAATAATAATGGTATTTGTTAAGCACTTACTATGTGCAAAGGTATTGCATTCCCACTTTACAGATGAGAAACGGGCAGAATAAGAATAATGATGGCATTTATTAAGAAGCGACTTGCCCAAGGTCATATAGAAAGCACCGGCAACCATGTGCTGGAGAAGCAGCGCAGCTCAATGGAAAGAGCCCGGGCTCTGGAGTCAGAGGTCATGGGTTCGAATCCCGGCTCTGCCCATCGTCAGCTGTGTGACTTTAGGCGAGTCACTTCACTTCCCTGGGCCTCAGTGACCTCACCTGGAAAATGGGGATAAAGACTGCAAAGCCCCCCGTGGGCCAACCTGATCGCCTGGTCACCTCCCCAGCGCTTAGAACAGTGCTTTGCACATAGTAAGCGCTTTCTTTTAGACTGTGAGCCCACTGTTGGGTAGGGACTGTCTCTATATGTTGCCAACTTGTCCTTCCCAAGCACTTAGTACAGTGCTCTGCACACAGTAAGCGCTCAGTAAATACGATTGATGATGATTGTGATGGCGGGGATCGTCTCTGTTGCTGAATTGTACTTTCCAAGCATTTCGTACAGTGCTCTGCACACAGTAAGCGCTCAGTAAATACAGCTGAATGGATGAATGCATCAATAAATGACATTATCTGTATTCGTCGATTCAGTCGATGGTATTTACTGAGCGCTTCCTGTGTGCAGAGCACCCTACTAAGCACTCGGGAAGCACAAGTTGGATGGGCTAGGAGGAGGGAGGGCATTCCAGGCCAGAGGCGGGATGACCTGGCCCCCCCAAGGAGCTTATGGGCCGCTGGGCTGTCGGGTTATCGAGAACAAGTGTTTTGCACATAATAAGCGCTTAACAAATACCATCCTTATTATGATGATGATGTCACAGAGGAGGTTCTTGGGTTCTTAGAGAAGCAGTGTGGCCTTGTGGAAAGAGCCCCGATCTGGGAATCAGAGGATCTGGGTTCTAATCCCAGCTCTGCCACTTAATGATAATAATAATGATGGCACTTATTAAGCGCTTACTGTGCAAAGCACTGTTCTAAGCGCTGGGGAGGTTAGAAGGCGATCAGGTTGTCCCCCCGGGCGGGGCTCACAGTCTTCATCCCCATTTTACAGCTGAGGTCGCTGAGGCACAGAGAAGTGAAGCGACTTGCCCAAAGTCACATAGCTGGCAATTGGCGGAGCCGGGATTTGAACCCATGACCTCTGACTCCAAAGCCCGGGCTCTTTCCATTGAGCCACACTGCTTCCCCTAATAATAATAATGATGGTATCTGTTAAGCGCTTACTATGTGCAAAGCACTGTTCTAAGCGCTGAGGGGGTTCCAAGGTGATCAGGTTGTCCCCTGAGGGGCTCACAGTCTTCATCCCCATTTTACAGATGAGGGAACTGAGGCACAGAGAAGTTAAGCGACTTGCCCGAAGTCACTCAACTGACAGGTGGCGGAGCTGGGATTTGAACCCATGACGCCTGACTCCCAAGCCCGGGCTCTGTCCACTAAGCCACGCTGCTTCCCCTAATAATAATAATAATAATAATAATAATAATAATAATAATAATAATAATGGTATTTGTTAAGCGCTTACTATGTGCAAAGCACTGTTCTAAGCGCTGGGGAGGTTACAAGGCAATCAGGTTGTTCCCCCGAGGGGCTCACAGGCTTCATCCCCATTTTACAGATGAGGGAACTGAGGCACAGAGAAGTTAAGGGACTTGACCAAAGTCACACAGCTGACAACTTAGAACCCTCTAGGCAGCTGGTGGGCAGGAAACCCGGGTGACTTATCTGTCATTTTAGCTTCCATCGAGTGTTGTTTCATTTAAATATCAAAAAGGAAGGTCTAAAATAGCCGACAGCCCGAATTTTTCCGCCTCAGCTTGTCAGTCTTTGTTCCGTTTTTTTTTAATTTTCTGTTGCCTTCTCGGTTTAGGGAACTGAATTTACTCTCAGCTCCGTGGCTTGTCACCGTGGGCCTTTGGGTTGAGGATGAAATCTTTAAAATTCAGATCAAATTGAGCTTACATTTCAAATCCATTCATTCAGTCGCGTTTATTGAGCGCTTACTGTGTGCAGAGCACTGTACTAAGCGCTTGGGAAGGACAAGTCGGCAACATATAGAGACGGCCCCCGCCCAACAGCGGGCTCGCAGTCTAGAAGGGGGAGACAGACAACAAAACGAAACATATTAACAAAATAAAATAAATAGAATAGTCAATACGCACAAGTAAAATAAACAGAAAAATCTGGAACGCAAATCAATCAATCAATCATATTTATTGAGTGCTTACTGTGTGCAGAGCACTGTACTGAGCGCTTGGGAAGTCCAAGTCGGCAACATATAGAGACGGCCCCCACCCAACAGCGGACTCGCAGTCTAGAAGGGGGAGAGAGACAACAAAACAAAACATATTAATAAAATAAATAGAATAGTAAATACGTACAAGTAAAATAAACAGAAAAATCTGGAACGCAAATGAGGAAGCGGTGTGAGTCAGAAGGAACCGTGTGCTAATTCTGGCTGCGTGACATGTCTGCTGTGTGACCGAGGGCCAGTCACTTCACTTCTCTGTGCTTCTTACCTCATCTGTAAAATGGGAACTAAGATGGTGAGCCCCCTGTGTGGTTCTAATCCCGGCTCCGCCGCCCATCAGCTGTGTGACTTTGGCCAAGTCACTTAAATGCCATGATTATTATTATTATTATTATTATTGTTATTATTATTATTAAGCAGCATGGCTCAGTGGAAAGAGCCCGGGCTTTGGAGTCAGAAGTCGTTGGTTCAAATCCCGGCTCCGCCACTTGTCAGCTGTGTGACTTGGGGCAAGTCACTTCACTTCTCTGGGCCTCAGTTCCCTCATCTGGAAAATGGGGGTGAAGACCGTGAGCTCCCCCGTGGGCCAACCTGATGACCTTGTAACCTCCCCAGCGCTTAGAACAGTGCTTTGCACATAGTAAGCGCTTAATAAATGCTATCATTATTAGTATTATCTCCTGAAATGCTCATCTGAGCATATCACTCCTCTCCTCCAAAATCTCCTCTAGATCTCCATTGCATCTTCTCCAGAAAAAAGAAAACTCCTTATTGTTGGTTTCCTCTTGAGAAGCAGCGTGGCTCAGTGGAAAGAGCCCGGGCTTTGGAGTCAGAGGTCGTGGGTTCAAATCCCGGCTCCGCCACTTGTCAGCTGTGTGACTTGGGGCAAGGCACTTCACTTCTCTGGGCCTCAGTTCCCTCATCTGGAAAATGGGGATTAAGTCTGTGAGCCCCCCGTGGGACAACTTGATTACTTTGTATCTACCCCAGTGCTTAGAATAGTGCTTTGCACATAGTAAATACTTAATAAATTATATTATTATTATTATTATTATTACTACTACTACTACTATTGCTAGCACTCCTACTACTAATAGTAATTGTAGGATTTTTAGTGTTTGCTATGGGCCATATATTATATATATACTCCACATATACTCCATATGAGAAGCAGCATGGCTCAGTGGAAAGAACCCAGGCTTTGGAGTCAGAGGTCATGGGTTCAAATCCCGGCTCCGCCACCTGTCAGCTGGGTGACTTTGGGCAAGTCACTTCACTTTTCTGGGCCTCAGTTCCCTCATCTGGAAAATGGGGGTTAAGTCGAAAATGGGGGTTAAGTCTGTGAGCCCCCCGTGGGACAACTAGATTACTTTGTATCTACCCCAGCGCTTAGAACAGTGCTTTGTACATAGTAAATGCTTAATAAATGTCATTATTATTATTATTATTACTACTACTGCTAGCACTCCTACTACTAATTGTAATTGTAATATTTTTAGTGCTTACTATGGGCCATATATTATATATATATATACACTCCATGTACACTCCATATGAGAAGCAGCATGGCTCAGTGGAAAGAGCCCGGGCTTTGGAGTCAGAGGTCGTGGGTTCAAATCCCGGCTCCGCCACCTGTTAGCTGGGTGACTTTGGGCAAGTCACTTCACTTTTCTGGGCCTCAGTTCCCTCATCTGGAAAATGGGGGTTGTCTGTGAGCCCCCCGGGGGACAACTTGATTACTTTGTATCTACCCCAGCGCTTAGAACAGTGCTTTGTACATAGTAAATGCTTAATAAATGTCATTATTATTATTGTTATTACTACTACTGCTAGCACTCCTACTACTAATAGTGACTGTAGTATTTTTAGTGCTTACTATGGGCCATATACTATATATATATACTTCATATACACTCCATATGAGAAGCAGTGTGGCTCAGTGGAAAGAGCCCAGGCTTTGGAGTCAGAGGTCATGGGTTCAAATTCCGGCTCCGCCACCTGTCAGCTGGGTGACTTGGGGCAAGTCACTTCACTTCTCTGGGCCTCAGTTCCCTCATCTGGAAAATGGGGGTTAAGCCTGTGAGCCCCCCGTGGGACAACTTGATTACTTTGTATCTGCCCCAGTGCCTAGAACAGTGCTTTGCACATAGTAAACGCTTAGTAAATGCCATTATTATTATTACTACTACTAGCACTCCCTTTATTTATTTATTCATTTATTTATTTATTTATTTATTTATTATTATTTATTTTATTTTGTTAATATGTTTTGTTTTGTTGTCTGTCTCCCCCTTGTAGACTGTGAACCCACTGTTGGGTAGGGACCGTCTCTGTATGTTGCCAACTTGGACTTCCCAAGCGCTTAGTACAGTGCTCTGCACACAGTAAGCGCTCAATAAATGCGATTGAATGAATGAATGAATGAATGAATGAATGAATCCTACTACTAATAGTAATTGTAGTATTTTTAGTGCATACTACGGGCCATATATTAGTGCTGTTATATGTACGAGACGATCGCGTCGAACACAGTCCCTGTCAATCAATCAATCGTATTTATTGAGTGCTTACTGTGTGCAGAGCACTGTACTAAGTGCTTGGGAAGTACAAGTACAAGCCCTGTCCCAAACAGGGCTTCGAGTCTAAGTGGGGGGATGATGAAAAGATATCTACTCCCCCATTTTACAGGTGAGGAAGCCGAGGCACAGAAATCAAGTGACCTTCCTAAGTTCATACAACAGGCAAGTGGCAGAACCGGGATTAGAACCTCGGTCCTCCGGTGCCCAAGCGCTTAGTACAGTGCTCTGCACACAGTAAGCGCTCAATAAATACGATTGATTGATTGATTGATTGATGATCATTTCCCTGCCTTTCAGCATATTTCCAAAAAATCACGAAGCCCCCCAGGCACCCCCGCTTATGTCCAGTATGAACCTATGTGTCAGTTACTGATACGCTTATCACTTATTCATTGTTTCAAACTTCCCCACTCAAACCAGTGTTGGCTTTGACGGTGAGCCCTTTGTTGGGTAGGGACCGTCTCTATATGTTGCCAACTTGTAGTAGTAGTAATAATAATAATAATAATAATAATAATAATAATAATGGCATTTATTAAGCGCTTACTATGTGCCAAGCACTGTTCTAAGCACCGGGGAGGTCACAAGGTGATCAGGTTGCCCCATGGTGGGGCTCACCGTCTTCATCCCCATTTTCCAGATGAGGGAACTGGGGCCCAGAGAAGTGAAGTGGCTTGCCCAAAGTCACACAGCTGCCAGTTGGCGGAGCTGGGATTTGAACCCATGACCTCTGACTCCAAAGCCCAGGCTCTTTCCACTGAGCCACGCTGCTTTTCCCAAGCGCTTAGTACGGTGCTCTGCACACCGTAAGCGCTCAATAAATGCGATTGAATCAATCAATCAATCGTATTTATTGAGCGCTTATGGTGTGCAGAGCACCATACTAAGCGCTTGGGAAGTACAAATTGGCAACATATAGAGACGGTCCCTACCCAACAGTGGGCTCACAGTGGAGACAGAGAACAAAACAAAGCATATTAACAAAATAAAATAAATAGAATAGATATGCACGAGCAAAATAAATAAATAATTAATATTTAAGTGCTTACTATGTGCCAAACACTCCTCTAAGCACTGGGGGGGGGGGGGGTAGATAGAAGTTCATTAGGTCATTTACTGTCTCTGTGCTACGTGGGGCCCACAGTCTAATTAGGAGGGAGAACAGGTATTGAACCCCCATTTGACAGTTGAGATGCCACTTGCCCCCTCTGTGACCCTGGGCGAGTCACTTCCCTCCCCTGGGCCTCAGTTACCTCATCTGTCAAATGGGGATTCAGACTGTGAGCCCCGTGGGGGACAGGGACTGTGTCCAACTTGATTAAAGCCCGCACTTAATAGAGTGTCTTTTAGTGCTTAACAGAAACCCTAAAGAAGCGGAGGAAACTGAGGCACAAGAAAGTGAAGTGGATTGCCCAAGGTCACACAGCAGACAATTGGCATTAGAACCCAGATCCTCTGATTCCCAGGCCCACACTCCTTCCATGCTGCTTCTCTTCATTCATTCATTCATTCATTCATTCAGTCGTATTTATTGAGCGCTTACTGGGTGCAGAACACTGTACTAAGCGCTTGGGAAGTCCAAGTCGGCAACATATAGAGACGGTCCCAACCCAACAGCGGGCTCACGGTCTAGAAGGGGGAGACAGACAACAAAACAAAACAAACCTTCGGTTGTTAACCAGGGCCGGGATTGCAACAGTGCTCGGCACATAGTAAGCGCTTAACAAATACCATCATTATTATCATTATTATTTTGTGCACCTCTTAAGGATTATGATGATGAGGAAATACTTGCGGCCTTTTCTAGTAAGTTGGAGGAATTGAAAACTCGCACTATCGAAGAGTTGCTTTTCTGTTTTTAGTGGTAAAGAGTAGGGGTGAGGAAAAAGAGAAGTTCCGTCAAGGGAAAACTACCTTTGACTTGTACGGAGTGGACAAGTGTACAAATTAAAGCTGGAGTCGCTTTCTTTCCATCCTTACCATCAAATAACAAAACAAACCTTCGGTTGTTAACCAGGGCAGGGATTACAACAGTGCTCGGCACATAGAAAGCGCTTAACAAATACCATCATCATCATTATTATTATTATTTTGTGCACTTTCTGTGCACCTTTTGAAGATTATAATGATGAAGAAATACTTGCAGCCTTATCTGGTAAGTTGGAGGAGTTGAAAACTCACACTATCGAAGAGTTGCTTTTCTTTTTTTAGTGGTAAAGAGTAGGGGCGAGGAAAAAGAGAAGTTCCGTCAAGGAAGAACTACCTTTGACTTGTACGGAGTGTACAAGTGTACGAATTAAGGCTGGAGTCACTTTCTTTCCATCCTTACCATCCAATACCAAATGCCGTCATTATTTTGATGCTAAAATTGCAGTGCTTCAGCAATCCCAAATCTGAGTCTTTCTTAGACATTTCCACTGAGTGTATTTGGGAAAATGCGTTCAACGGTAAGACCGTTCCATTTTTGGGTCAAATGAAATCTCTCGAGACCAACAGATCTCTCGGGCTCATCATCATCATCATCAATCGTATTTATTGAGCGCTTACCATGTGCAGAGCACTAAGGGCTCATAGGTGCTGTTGGCTGGGTTAGTGGGAAAACATATTTGTGTCCGAATCATTTCCTCTCCATTGAAACTGCGGACCCAAGCCCATAACGTATCTTACCTTCACTCGGCCTCCTCTTTGATCTCCCTGCTTACGATCCCTATCTCCACTCCAGTTCTTATTTCGCTTGGCTGCCTGGATCATTTTTCTAAAAACGTTTCAGACCATTTTTCCCCCGCTCCTCAAAAACCTCCACGCATCAAACGGAAACTCCTTACCATCAGCTTTATGAAAAGCGCTCAATCAGCTCCGCCCCTCTGACCCGTTCCTCACTGATTTCCCGCTGCGGCCCATCCAAAATATCTAGGCTCTCTGTGGGCAGGGAAGGTGTCTCCCAACTCTGTTGGGGTGCTTAGTACAGTCCTCTGCGTGCAGTAAGCGCTTCATAAATATCAATCAGTCGGTGGTATTTATTGAGCAGTTGCCATCACTAATTGATCGGTGGAGAGAAATCATTAAGACTGTGAGCCCCCTGAGGGACAAGCTGATCACGTTGTAACCTCCCCAGTGCTTAGAACAGTGCTTGGCACATAGTAAGTGCTTAATAAATACCAACACTATTATTATTATTATTATTATTATTATTATTATTATTATTATTATTATTTGCCGTCAAAGCGAGGAAATTCAGCGTGATGATAAAATTTCGTCCTGTGAACAGTTAACAGTTTCTGAACATTTTACCGTTTAGTAGGTTTCCGTCGGGTAAAGACATTTGGCCGTTTATATTATCCAGAAAGCACTATTATATATCAAAGATAGGAAGCAGTGCTTTTCATTTCATTTTGGTAACCTGCCTGCCATTTTCCGATTTGTACTTAATGTTGATTACATGTAAGTAACTTTCATTTTTTCCTCTCTTTTCTTTGTTCCCTTGGATGACTGCCATCCCCCGTCTGGACCGGATATTGCCATGGCGATGTTTAATTCTTGGAATTCCTCTGCCTCCGTGGATATATTGCTTTGATACATGGAACACTGGAATGATGGGAATATATTCTTTTCAAAGTAGCTGTGAGTATTGCCTTCTAGATGTATGCGTTTTAAAAAATTGGAGTAATCGCCTGTTCACTCACGTTTTAAAAAAGACTTGTATTGAAATGGAACTAAGACTGAGTTTTGATCGCAAACTAGTTAATTAGGAACGTGATTAGAAAATATTTTACTTGGCTTAGAGAAGCAGCGTGGCTCAGGGGAAGGAGCCCGGGCTTTGGAGTCAGAGGTCATGGGTTCAAATCCCGGCTCCGCCACTTGTCAGCTGTGTGACGTGGGGCAAGTCACTTCACTTCTCTGGGCCTCAGTTCCCTCATCTGTACAATGGGGATGAAGACCGTGAGCCCCCCGTGGGACAACCTGACCACCTTGTAACCTCCCCAGCGCTTAGAACAGTGCTTTGCACATAGTAAGCGCTTAATAAATGCTATCATTATTAGTATTATCTCCCAAAATGCTCATCTGAGCATATCACTCCTCTCCTCCAAAATCTCCTTTAAATCTCCATTGCGTCCTCTCCAGAAAAAAGAAAACTCCTTATTGTTGGTTCCCTCTTGAGAAGCAGCGTGGCTCAGTGGAAAGAGCCCGGGCTTTGGAGTCAGAGGTCGTGGGTTCAAATCCCGGCTCTGCCACCTGTCAGCTGTGTGACTTTGGGCAAGTCACTTCACTTCTCTGGGCCTCATTTCCCTCATCTGGAAAATGGGGATTAAGTCTGTGAGCCCCCCGTGGGACAACTTGATTACTTTGTATCTACCCCAGTGCTTAGAACAGTGCTTTGCAGATAGTAAACGCTTAATAAATGCCATTATTATTATTATTATTACTACTACTAGCACTCCTACTACTAATAGTAATTGTAGTATTTTTAGTGCTTACATTGCTTATATTACAGTGCTGTTATATGTACAAGATGATTAATAAATGCTATCATTATTATTATTATTATTAGAGAGGACACAATAAAAGAAACAAATGCATTTGTGAAAATCTTCCTTATTCATTCATTCATCCAATCGTATTTATTGAGCACTTACTGTGGGCAGAGCACTGTACTAAGCGCTTGGGAAGTCCAAGTTGGCAACATATAGAGACGGTCCCTACCCAGCAGCGGGCTCACAGTCTAGAAGGGGGAGACAGACAACAAAACAAAACATATTAACAAAATAAAATAAATAGAATAAATATGTACAAATAAATAGAGTAACAAATGGGAAGGCATTATTGTTTTATTCCCAGGGTTTCTTTTTGGATGTAGGATGTAGACGGAATACTTTCAAGAGATGCCGGTTTAAGCATCCTCTGTAGGGAAGCAGCATGGCCTAGTCGGAAGAGCGAGGGACTGGGACAGTCCTTCTAGACCGTGAGCCCACTGTTGGGTAGGGACCGTCTCTATATGTTGCCAACTTGTCCTTCCCAAGCGCTTAGTACAGTGCTCTGCACACAGTAAGCGCTCAATAAATACGATTGATTGATTGACTGGGAGTCAGAGAATCTGGGTTTTAATCCTGGCTCCTCTGGTCTGCTCTGTGACCTTGGCCAAGCATCTTTCCTTTCGGGTCTCCATTTCCTCAGTTGTAAAATGGGAATTAAGACTGTGAGACGTCTTAATTAATTAATTAGTTAGTTAATTAATTAATTAAGACGTAGGCCGTGTCCCCCCTTGCCCCAGCATTCAGAGCAGTGCCTGGTATAGCGTAGTGGATGTCATGGGTTCTCGTCCCAGCTCTGCCACTTGTCTGCCGCGGGACCGTAGGCAAGACGCTTCACTTCTCCGTGCCTCAGTTCCCTCCTCTGTAAAACGGGGGTTAAGACGATGAACCCTCTGTGGGACAGGGACTGTGTCCAACCCGATTACCTTTTATCCACCCCAGCGCTTAGAACGGTGCCTGGCACATAGTGAACGCCTATCGAATACCATAATTATGAATTATTACACAGGAAGCAAGTTCAAAATTAACAAATCCCCATTTTACAGATCATAAGCAGGGAGATCGGAGAGGAGGTTGAGTGAAGGTAAGATACGTTAGGTGTTTGGGTCAGCAGTTTCAGTGGAGCAAATTCATTAACAAAATACCATTAAAAACTTTGCACGTAGCACTTAACAAATGCCATCATTATTATTATTAAAAACAGCTCCTCTAATTAACTACTGTATGAAAGACTTCTTTGTAGATAATAATAATAATGATGGCATTTATTAAGCGCTTACTGTGTGCAAAGCACTGTTTCTAAGCGCTGGGGAGGTTGTCCCACAGGAGGCTCACAGTCTTAATCCCCATTTTCCAGATGAGGGAACTGAGGCACAGAGAAGTGAAGTGACTTGCCCAAAGTCACACAGCTGACAATTGGCGGAGCCGGGATTTGAACCCATGACCTCTGACTCCAAAGCCCGGGCTCTTTCCACTGAGCCACGCTGCTTCTCTGTGTCTTTCACATTAGAGATAAAACTGTTGAGAGAATCGTAAACTAGTAAAAATTGTTCACTAATACCAAAGAGAACATGATTTCTAAAGAGTTGACAACAGGAATAGTCCCGTTTGTTGACTTCATGCAGAAAACAGAAAGTGTACCTCCCTATTGGCTAGGAAAAAAGTGGGTAGCGATTTTTAAAATCCCCGTTTTCGAACTTGCTGAAATGTCGATTAAAAAATTAATTTGAAATCTGAAATAAAGCGCATTACAACCTGGAAGAATCTGGTGCGCTAACAATAAAGCAGCCGGCTCTCCTGTTGAAGTCCGAAAAAATTGGACCCAGCCTATCAGATTGTTTCAATATTGCCAAATTCACTCTCCAGAAAAACCTTCAAGTTGTTTGTAGTGGGAGCAAAACAAATAATAAGCTCAACTCTATGGTGTAGCTTCCCGCGGGAGAAAACACGCTTCAAGAATACGTGCCCTTTTTGATCTTTTCTTTTAATGATTTGTGTTTAAGCGCTTACTACGTGCCACACAAAATACGCTTCAAGAATACGTGCCTTTTTTGATCTTTTCTTTTAATGATTTGTGTTTAAGCGCTTGCTATGTGCCACACAAAATACGCTTCAAGAATACGTGCCTTTTTTGATCTTTTCTTTTAATGATTTGTGTTTAAGCGCTTACTACGTGCCACACAAAATACGCTTCAAGAATACGTGCCTTTTTTGATCTTTTCTTTTAATGATTTGTGTTTAAGCGCTTACTATGTGCCACACACTGTACTAACCGCTGGGGTAGATACAAGCTAATCCGATTTGGACACAGTCCATGCCCAACATGGGGCTCTCCATCTTAATCCCCAGTTTACAGATGAGGTAACTGAGGCACGGAGAAGTTAAGTGACTTGCCCGAGGTCACACAGCAGCCAAGTGACGGAGCCAGGATTAAAACCCAGGTCCTTCTGACTCGAGGACCCGTGCTGGACAAGCTGCTTCTCCTTTTGGGAATTAGAGGCGATACAATCTTAGTAACTGAGGGGTTGGAAAGGTCGTTGTAAGTCGTTTCGAACCGTTGTCGTAAATAGACTATTTGCTTCTGTTGTTTGGTCAAAATCTTACCACCACCAGTGGCAGTTGACTTCTGAGGAGAAATGAATGGTCCGTGTCAGGTTAATATTCATTTTGATTTCATCTTTTGGTTAGAGAAGCAGCGTGGCTCAGTGGAAAGAGCCCAGGCTTTGGAGTCAGAGGTCATGGGTTCAAATCCCAGCTCGGCAGCTTGTCAGCTGGGTGACTTTGGGCAAGTCACTTCACATCTCTGGGCCTCAGTTCCCTCATCTGGAAAATGGGGATGAAGACTGTGAGCCCCATGTGGGACAACCCAGTCACCTTGTAACCTCCCCAGTGCTTAGAACAGTGCTTTGCGCATAGTAAGCGCTTAATAAATCCCATTATTATTATTATTATTATTAACCCCCAGACTGCCTCTTTGTCACTCAGACCTTTTTTACCTGTTGCTACTCTTTTCCAGCAAATGGTTCCTAAGCAGAGGTTGGTATATAAACTAGGCATGAATTGTGATTTGAGGGGCATTTTTCAAAAACACTGTAGTGGGATGAATTTGAGCTATGTTCTAGAACGATCCCTTTTGATCCGAATTGTTTTCTTTTACTAGCAACAGAAGAACCTTGAAGGTTACGTGGGATTTGCAAATCTCCCAAATCAAGTGTACAGAAAATCAGTGAAGAGAGGGTTTGAATTCACACTCATGGTAGTAGGTAAGAGACGATTTCTATTTTGCACATACTAAGGTGAAGTGGGGCCGCACGATGTTAATTTCTCAGTTGCTCGGCAGCTGGACCGGACTTAAGTCTTTATTCATTCAATCGTATTTATTGAGCGCTTACTGTGTGCAGAGCACTGTACTAAGCGCTTGATTGGAACGGGTTCTCTAGGTACCAAAAGTTAAAGTTTTGAATATGGAGCGCCATATACTCATTGGAAAAAAAACCAGTTGTATTTTTTGAGTGCTCACGGCGTGCAGAGCACAGTACTAAGCACTCGGGAGGGTACAGTATAACGATAAACAGACATGGTCCCGGCCCACAGCGAGTTTACTGTCGAGAGGAACCACTGGGATACCATTCCTCGCCGGGGCGGGCAAGCCCTTCGGCCCGGAGGCCACCACATCTGTGGCCCGTGGTGACTCTTCGCCACAGATTCCCGAAAGCTCCCCACTCTCTAGTCCCGAGTCCTGTGTGGAGGAGACTCCCTGTCCCGGAAACGGCCAGTAGTTCCGGGCTTCGGGGGACTCCGGCTCTGGGAGAGCCACCCTCTCGTTGCTCTGTAGACTGGGAGCTCATTGTGGGCAGGGAGCGCGTCTGCCGACTCGCTCGCGCTCTCCCAAGTGCTTCGCCCAGGAAGCACTCGTTGAACCCCAGTGATGGTGAGGCTGGTGACTGATGAGTTTTGATGGGCTAGATGCCGCGTCCCCAGCGAGAGCGCTTTGCCACGCGTCCGTCGTGCCAGGGGGACCTGTAGTCTCTGGGAAAGTTGGGCTGGTGACGCGCACGTTTTAGATGTCTCAGTGTACCTTTTTATCTTCTGGGAACTCCCTGAGCGGTTGCACTGTACCACAGTAGCTTGTTTCCAAAATGGAAATGCTAGAATGTGAAGTTTTAGCTTGCTCTTCCCGTCCTTCAGTTTCCTCCCCCCTGCCTTTTTGCAAGGCGGTCGCACACGGAGAACAAACAAGCCTGAAGATGAGACAGAACGTCTCTGGAAAGGGAAAGCGTTCCGTTTTGGTGAATGTGGGAAGTGGGATAAAGCAAACACACTGAAAAGCGAAAAAAAGGAAACAGCAGGCCGGGCGTTATTTCCTTCTTGATAAAGGGGCGTTTTTCCTCTGGCAGAACTTTGCTACAGTTAATTGTGTGAAGATGATAGGAAGGCTTGGGGAGAGGAAGCTATTGCTGAGGAAAACGGGATTTTTCCATTTCAGCTGGGTGGAAGACAGAAATCTTACCCTTCAGGTACGATGGCATTAGTAGTAGTAGCGCTCTTACGTATTCGTTTTGAAGAGCTGGAATTTCGTTCTGCATTTGGGTAGATGTGTTAGCTGATGGCCTGAGAGGCCTTCCCTGACCGAGCCCTCCTGTCCTCGTCTCCCACCGCCGTCTGCGTCACCTTGACTTCAGTCATTCAGTCGTATTTATTGAGCGCTTACTGTGTGCGGAGCACTGTACTAAGCGCTTGGGAAGTCCAAGTTGGCAACATATAGTGACAGTGGGCTCGCAGTCTGGAAGTGGGAGACAGACAACAAAACCAAACATAGAAACCAAATAAAATAAATAGAATAGAGACGGTCCCTACCCAACAGCGGGCTCGCAGTCTGGAAGGGGGAGACAGACAACAAAACAAAACATATAAACCAAATAAAAAAAATAGAATAAATCTGTACAAGTAAGATAAACAGAGTAATAAATATGTACAAACATCATCAATCGTATTTATTGAGCGCTTACTGTGTGCAGAGCACTGTACTAAGCGCTTGGGAAGTACAAGTTGGCAACATATAGAGACGGTCCCTACCCAACAGTGGGCTCACAGTCTAAAAGGGGGAGACAGAGAACAAAACCAAACATACTAACAAAATAAAATAAATAGAATAGATATGTACAAGTAAAATAAATAAATAGAGTAATAAATATGTACAAACATATATACAGGTGCTGTGGGGAAGGGAAGGAGGTAAGATGGGGGATGGAGAGGGGGACGGGGGAGAGGAAGGAAGGGACTCAGTCTGGGAAGGCCTCCTGGAGGAGGTGAGCTCTCAGTAGGGTCTTGAAGGGAGGAAGAGAGCTAGCTTGGCGGATGGGCAGAGGGAGGGCATTCCAGGCCCGGGGGAAGACATGGGCTGGGGGTCGATGGCGGGACAGGCGAGAACGAGGTACGGTGAGGAGATTAGCGGCAGAGGAGCGGAGGGTGCAGGCTGGGCTGGAGAAGGAGAGAAGGGAGGTGAGGTAGGAGGGGGCGAGGTGATGGACAGCCTTGAAGCCCAGGGTGAGGAGTTTCTGCCTGATGCGCAGATTGATTGGTAGCCACTGGAGATTTTTGAGGAGGGGAGTAACATGCCCAGAGCGTTTCTGGACAAAGACAATCCGGGCAGCGGCATGAAGTATGGATTGAAGTGGGGAGAGACAAGAGGATGGGAGATCAGAGAGAAGGCTGATGCAGTAGTCCAGAGGGGATAGGATGAGAGCTTGAACGAGCAGGGTAGCGGTTGGGATGGAGAGGAAAGGGCGGATCTTGGCAATGTTGCGGAGCTGAGACCGGCAGGTTTTGGTGACGGCTTGGATGTGAGGGGTGAATGAGAGAGCGGAGCCGAGGATGACACCAAGGTTGCGGGCTTGTGAGACGGGAAGGATGGTAGTGTCGTCAACAGAGATGGGAAAGTCAGGGAGAGGGCAGTGTTTGGGAGGGAAGACAAGGAGTTCAGTCTTCGACATGTTGAGCTTTAGGTGGCGGGCAGACATCCAGATGGAGATGTCCTGAAGGCAGGAGGAGATGCGAGCCTGGAGGGAGTGGGAGAGAGCGGGGCAGAGATGTAGATCCGGGTGTCATCAGCGTAGAGATGATGGTTGAAGCCGTGGGAGCGAATGAGGTCACCAAGGGAATGCGTGTAGATCAAGAAGAGAAGGGGACCAAGCACTGAACCTTGGGGAACCCCCACAGTAAGGGGATGGGAGGGGGAGGAGGAGCCTGCAAAAGAGACTAAGAAAGAACGACCGGAAAGATAAGAGGAGAACCAGGAGAGGACGGAGTCTGTGAAGCCAAGGTCGGATAGCGTGTTGAGGAGAAGGGGGTGGTCCACAGTGTCGAAGGCAGCTGAGAGGTCGAGGAGGATTAGGACTGAGTAGGAGCCATTGGATTTGGCAAGCAGGAGGTCATTGGTGACCTTTGAGAGGGCAGTTTCCGTGGAATGTAAGGGACGAAAGCCAGACTGGAGGGGGTCGAGGAGAGAGTTGTTGTTGAGGAATTCTAGGCAGCGCGTGTAGACAACTCGTTCAAGGAGTTTGGAAAGGAACGGTAGGAGGGAGATGGGGCGATAACTCGAAGGTGAGGTGGGGTCAAGAGAGGGTTTTTTTAGGATGGGAGAGACTTGGGCATGTTTGAAGGCAGAGGGGAAGGAACCAGTGGAGAGTGAGCGGTTGAAGATGGAAGTTAAGGAGGGGAGAAGGGATGGAGCGAGAGATTTCATGAGATGAGAGGGAATGGGGTCAGAAGCACAGGTACAGGTGCTGTGGGAAGGGGAAGGAGGTTGCTCCCTTTATTTGAAAAGCAGCTCGGCGTAGTGAATACAGCGTGGGCTTCGGAGTCAGAAGGTCATGGGTTCCAATCCCAGCTCTGCCGCTTGCCTGCCGTGTGACCTCAGAGAAGTCACTTCACTTCTCCCTGCCTCAGTTGCCTCATCTGTATAATGGGGATCGCGAACGCGAGCCCTCTGTGGGACAAGGACTGTGTCCAACCTGATTTGCTTGTATCTACCCCAGTCCTTAGTATACAGTCTGGCACATAGAGCTTAATAAATGCGACAATTACCGGTATTATTGTTGTCCGGCCCCCCTCCTAGCATTTATGTGCATATATGTCATTTTATTTATGTTACTGTCTGTCTCCCCTTCTAGACTGTAAGCTCGTTGTGGGCAGGGAATGTTTTCTCGTACTCTCCCAAGCCCTTAGCCCAGTAAGTGCTCAGTAAGTATGACTAAAGGGGAACTTTCAGCTGGAGTCGCAGAAAACGGTACTCGAAAACTAGTTGCGTTTCTGTGTGGCTGAAATAGAAATTAGGAAGCCGATCGCCAGTGGCTTTCCACAATTTTCTCTGTGTTTCGTCTAATTGACCGGCATTGTGAGGATCTAGTCCTTTTTATTTCCGGGGGTGTATTTCTCGGTATCTTGTGATAGCCGCAATAGCCTGCTGAATATTTTAGAAGTTAAGATTAATAGCAGAACATCTTCCGTGATAGGTAGGGGTGGTTTTGAATTAGTCTCTTGCCAATTATCCAATGACTGAATTTTATTTATTTTTTTTTTTTTTTACGGCATTTGCTAAGCGCTTACTATGTGCCAGCCACTAAACTGAGCGCCGCGGTTCATACAGGTTGGACAAAGTCCCCGTCCCACATGAGGCTCACCGTCTCAATCCCCAGAAGCAGCGTGGCTCAGTGGAAAGAGCCTGGGCTTTGGAGTCAGAGGACATGGGTTCAAATTCTGACTCTGTGACTTTGGGCAAGTTTACTTCTCTGTGCCCCAGTTCCCTCATCTGTAAAATGGGGATTAAGGTTGTGAGCCCCACGTGGGGCAAGCTGATCACCTTGTAACCTCCCCAGCGCTTAGAACAGTGCTTTGCGCATAGTAAGCGCTTAACAAATACCATCATCGTCATTATTGTTATTAGTATTATTATTAATACAGGCTGATCAGGTTGGACAAAGTCCCTGTCCCACATGAGGCTCACCGCCTCAATCCCCAGAAGCAGGGTGGCTCAGTGGAAAGAGCCGGGGCTTTGGAGTCAGAGGTCATGGGTTCAAATCCCGACTGCCAACTGTCAGCTGTGTGACCTTGGGCAAGTCACTTCGCTTCTCTGGGCCTCAGTGACCTCATCTGTCAAATGGGGATGAAGACTGTGAACCCCCCCACGGGCCAACCTGATCACCTTGTAACCTCCCCAGCACTTAGAACAGTGCTTTGCACATAGTAAGCACTTAACAAATGCCATCATCATCATTAATATTATTATTATTATTAATACAGGCTAATCAGGTTGGACAAAGTCCCTGTCCCACATGAGGCTCACCATCTCAATCCCCAGAAGCAGTGTGGCTCAGTGGAAAGAGCCCGGGCTTTGGAGTCAGAGGTCATGGGTTCAAATCCCGACTCCACCAATCGTCAACCATGTGACTTTGGGCAAGTCACTTCCCTTCTCTGGGCCTCAGTGACCTCTTCTGGAAAATGGGGATGAAGACTGGGAGCCCCACATGCGACAACCTGATAATAATGTTGGTATTTGTTAAGCGCTTACTATGTGCAAAGCACTGTTCTAAGCACTGGAGGGAACACAAGGAGATGAGGTTGTCCCATGTGGGGCTCACAGTCTTAATCCCCATTTTACAGATGAGGGAACTGAGGCACAGAGAAGTGAAGTGACTTGCCCGAGGTCACACAGCAGACATGTGGGGGAGGCGGGATTCAAACCCATGACCTCTGACTCCCAAGCCCGCGCTCTTTCCACTTAGCCACGCTGCTTCTCTGATCACCTGATCACCTTGTAACCTCCCCAGTGCTTAGAGCAGTGCTTTGCACATAGTAAACGCTTAATAAATGCCATCATCATTATTATTATTATTATTATTTATTTTATAGACAAAGGAACATAGGCCCAGAGAAGTGAAATGACTTGCCTAAGGTCACACAGCAGGCTAGTAGGGGAGCTGGGATTAGAACCCAGATACTTCTAACTCCCAAGCCTGTGCTCCATCCACCGGGCCACACTGCTTCTCGGCGTGTTTCAAGGAGCACGCTGCCAGTTTTTGTTTTGTTTTGGAAACCTAGAGTTGTATGGCTAAAAGGTAGAAATCTAGTGCTTTCCTTTTCTATCCACTTAAAATCCTCGGTGCCTTCCTATTCCAGCAGTGAGTGAAGGCACCTTTTTTCACTCCCAGGATGGTAGTTCAGCGCTTAGAACAGTGCTTTGCACAAAGTAAGCGCTTAATAAATGCCATTATTATTATTATTATTGTTATTATTACTAGTTCCTTTGGCTTACTGGGGCCCGCAGGCAGTTCCGCTTTTCCAAGTTTCCCCATGCAAATCCTCGTCTCCCTTTTCCACTTTCCTGTTTTCCTTCCTTGCTTTCCCAGGGAGGGAGTTGGATTGGGTGTGCCGGACTATGCCTTAAAATTCAAAGAAAGAAAAACAAAGGAAAAACTGACCTTCCTTCCCTCTTTTCCCTTCAGCTCAAGCTCCCTCATTCTTCCTCAGTTTTTCCTTTGCAAACGAAGTCCCTTCTGTAGTACTCGCACAGTTGCCGTTAGAATAAAACGGTGTCGTCCGAAGAGCCATTTGGAGAGGGCTCAAACGTTTCCATCATACAGAGAAGCAGTGCGGGTCAGTGGAAAGAGCCTGGGCTTTGGAGTCAGAAGTCAGGGGTTCGAATCCTGACTCTGCCGCTTGTCAGCTGTGTGACTTTGGGCAAGTCGCTTAACTTCTCTGGGCCTCAGTGACCTCCTCTGTAAAATGGGGATTAAGACCGTGAGCCCCACGTGAGACACGTGAGGCCCTTGTCCTCCCCCTGACTTTCCCATATTTTAGTTAGCGCCACCAACCTCCCTGTCTCCCGAGCCTGTAACCTTGGCTTTATCCTCGAATCGTCTCTCATTCAACCCACATAGTCCTTCTGTCACCAGGTCTTGTCAGTTCAGCCTTCACAACATAGCTAAAATCCTTGGTTTGCTGCTCTCCATCCTGACTTTCCCATATTTTAGTCAAAGCCACCAACCTCCGTGTCTCCCAAGCCTATAACCTTGGCTTTATCCTCAAATCGTCTCTCATTCAACCCACATATTCCATCTGTCAACAGATCTCATCAGTTCAGCCTTCATAACATAGCTAAAATCCTTGGTTTGCTGCTCTCCATCCTGACTTTCCCATACTTCAGTCAACGCCACCAACCTCCATGTCTCCCAAGCCTATAACCTTGGCTTTATCCTCGAATCGTCTCTCAACCCACATAGTCCGTCTGTCACCAGATCTTGTCAGTTCAGCCTTCACAACATAGCTAAAATCCTTGGTTTGCTGCTCTCCATTTACTGTGAACCCGCTGTTGGGTAGGGACCGTCTCTATATGTTGCCGACTTGCACTTCCCAAGCGCCTCGTACAGTGCTCTGCACACAGTAAGTGCTCAGTAAATCCGATTGAATGAATGAATGTTGATCCTCTAGTCTCTAAGCTCACATAGGAAACATGTCTATCAATTCTGTTGTATTTTCCAAAGCTCTTAGTATAGCGCTCTGCACAGGGAAAGCACTCAATAAATACCTTTTTTTAAAAAAAAAAAATCCAAGCACTTATCCTATCTTGCCTCGATGAGTCCATCAACTGCACTGATGACCTCCCCGCTTCCTTTCTCTCCCCCCCTGCCTGGATCATTTTTCTAAAATGGCCTTCAGTCCGCGTTGGCCCCACTCCTCAAGAATCTCCAGTGATGGCCCACCCAGCTCCGCGGCAGACAGAAACTCTGGCTTTAAATTGGCTACCCTGCTCATTCAAGCTCTCATCCTATCCCGTCTGGACTACTGCACCAGCCTTCTCTCTGATCTCCCATCCTCGTGTCTCTCTCCACTTCAATCCATACTTCATACTGCTGCCCGGATTATCTTTGTCCAGAAACGCTCTGGGCATATTACTCCCCTCCTCAAAAACCTCCAATGGCTACCGATCAATCTGCGCATCAGGCAGAAACTCCTCACCCTGGGCTTCAAGGCTGTCCATCACCTCGCCCCCTCCTACCTCACCTCCCTTCTCTCCTTCTACTGCCCAGCCCGCACCCTCCGCTCCTCCACCACTAATCTCCTCACCGTCCCTCGCTCTCGCCTGTCCCGCCATCGACCCCCGGCCCACGTCATCCCCCGGGCCTGGAATGCCCTCCCTCTGCCCATCCGCCAATCCGCCCATCCCTCTCTTCCTCCCTTCAAGGCCCTACTGAGAGCTCACCTCCTCCAGGAGGCCTTCCCAGACTGAGCCCCTTCTTTCCTCTCCCCCTCGTCCCCCTCTCCATCCCCCCGTCTTACCTCCTTCCCTTCCCCACAGCACCTGTATATATGTATATATGGTTGTACATATTTATTACTCTATTTATTTATTTATTTATTTATTTTACTTGTACATTTCTATCCTACTTATTTTATTTTGTTGGTATGTTTGGTTCTGTTCTCTGTCTCCCCCTTTTAGACTGTGAGCCCACTGTTGGGTAGGGACTGTCTCTATGTGATGCCAATTTGTACTTCCCAAGCGCTTAGTACAGTGCTCTGCACATAGTAAGCGCTCAATAAATACGATTGATTGATTGATTGATTGAAAGCGTTCAATCGCCTTGCCTCCCTCCTAGGTTACCTTGATGATTTCCTTATACAACTCGGCATGTTCAGTGTGCTTTTTTAACGCCAATCTGCTCGATGGACTATGATCTCATCTATCTTGCCACCGCCCCCCGGTCCCCATCCTGCCTCTGACCCGGAATTCCCTCCCCTCTTCATATCCGACAGACCTTCATCCTCCTCACCTTTGAAGCTTTATTAAAATCCCATCTCCAAGAGGCGTTCCCGAACTAAGCCATCATTTCCCCTACCCCCTCTACCTTCTGTGCTGCCTGTTCTCCTGGATCTGTGCCCTTTAAGCGCTTGATATTTACTCCAATTCCAGCCACAGAGCACTTCCGTACGGATGCAACATTTATTTTAATGTTGGTGTCCCCTTCTGGGCCGTAAACTCCCAGTGGGCAGGGAGCATATCTACTGTACTCTCCCAAATGCTCAATACAGTGCTTTGCGCACCGTAAGAGCTCAATAATAATAATAATAAGGGCAATAATTAAGTGCTTACCATGTGCAAAGCACTGTTCTAAGCGCCGGGGAGGTTACAAGGTGATCAGGCTGGCCCACGGGATCAGAGTCTTAATCCCCATTTTACAGATGAGAAAACTGAGGCCCAGAGAAGTGAAGTGACTTGCCCAAAGTCACACAGCTGACAGTTGGCAGAGCCGGCATTTGAACCCATGACCTCTGACTCCAAAACCCAGGCTCTTTCCACTGAACCACACTGCTTCTCTAAAAATAAATTCCACTGATGTGATTGTGTTTCTCCTCCTATCACCACGACCCCTAAATTCATTCATTCATTCAATCATATTTATTGAGCGCTTACTGTGTGCAGAGTACTGTACTGAGCACTTGGGAAGTCCCAAGTCGGCAACATATAGAGACGGTCCCTACCCAGCAGCGGGCTCACAGTCTAGAAGGGGGAGGCAGACAACAAAACAAAACATATTAACAAAATAAAATGAATAGAATAAATATGGACAAGTAAAATAGAGTAATAAATATGTACAAACATATATACATTACAGTCATTGCCCTTACATTCATTCAATCGTATTTATTGAGCGCTTACTGTGTGCAGAGCACTGTACTAAGCGCTTGGGAAGTACAATTTGGCAACATGGACGGTCCCTACCCAACAGTGGGCTTACAGTCTAGAAGGGGGAGACAGAGAACAAAACAAAACATATTAACAGAATAAAATAGAATAAACATGGACAAGTAAAATAAATAGAGCAATAAATATGTACAAACATATATACATTACAGTCATTGCCCTTTCATTCATTCAGTCGTATTTGTTGAGCACTTACTGTGTGCAGAGCACTGTACTAAGCGCTTAGGAAGTACAAGTTGGCAACATAAAGACGGTCCCTACCCAACAGTGGGCTCACAGTCTAGAAGGGGGAGACAGAGAACAAAATAAAATATATTAACAGAATAAAAGAAATAGAATAAATATGTGCAAGCAAAATAAATAAATATTATGTTCATATTTTTCATTCATTCAATCGTATTTATTGAGTGCTTACTGTGTACAGAGCACTGTACTAAGCGCTTGGGAAGTACAATATTCTTTTTTCCCCAAGTACCGACTTCAGTGCAGTGCACTGAGTGGGCGTTCAACCAGTACTAATAGTAATGATGAGTCAATGTTGCTCATTAAATAGAATATTGACTTAGAAGCTTAAATTGTGAAATCCAGGAGGGACGGCCCCACTGCTCTGTCTCAGTGCTTAGAACAGTGCTTTGCACATAGTAAGTGCTTAACAAATACCATTATTATTATTATTATTATTCTCTGGGCCTCAGTTCCCTCATCTGGAAAATGGGGATGAAAACTGCAAACCCCCCGTGGGACAACCTGATCGCCTTGTAACCTCCCCAGCACTTAGAACAGTGCTTTGCACATAGTAAGCACTTAACAAATGCCATTATTGTTATTATTAATATTATTATTATTCTCTGGGCCTCAGTTACCTCATCTGGAAAATGGGGCTGAAAACTGTGAGCCCCCCGTGGGACAAACTGATCACCTTGTAACCTCCCCAGTGTGTAGAACAGTGCTTTGCACATAGTAAGCGCTTAATAAATGCCATCATTATTATTATTATTATCCCCTTGTAACCGCCCCAGCGCTTAGAACAGTGCTTTGCACATAGTAAGTGCTTAATAAATGTCATCATCATTATTATTATTATCCCCTTGTAACTGCCCCAGTGCTTTGCACATAGTAAGCACTTAATAAATGCCATTATTATTATTATTATTATCCCCTTGTAACCACCTCAGTGCTTATAACAGTGCTTTGCACATAGTGAGTGCTTAATAAATGCCATTATTATTATTATTATGCCCTTGTAACTGCCCCAGTGCTTATAACGGTGCTTTGCACATAGTAAGCGATTAATACATGCCATCATTATTATTATTATTATCCCCTTGTAACCGCCCCGGTGCTTAGAACAGTGCTTTGCACCTAGTAAGCGCTTAATAAATGCCATTATTATTATTATTATTATTATCCCCTTGTATCTGCCCCGGCGCTTAGAACAGTGCTTTGCACATAGTAAGTGCTTAATAAATGCCATTATTATTATTATTATCCCCTTGTAACCTCCGCAGCGCCTAGAACAGTGCTTTGCACATAGTAAGCGCTTAATAAATGCCATCATTATTATTATTATTATCCCCTTGTAACCGCCCTGGCACTTAGAACAGTGCTTTGCACATAGTAAGCGCCTAATAAATGCCATCATTATTATTATTATTATTATTATTATCCCCTTGTAACCACCCCGGCGCTTAGAACAGTGCTTTGCACCTAGCAAGCGCTTAATAAATGCCATCATTATCATTATTATTATCCCCTTGTAACCGTCCCGGTGCTTAGAACAGTGCTTTGCACCTAGTAAGTGCTTAATAAATACCATTATTATTATTATCCCCTTGTAACTGCCCTGGTGCTTAGAACAGTGCTGTGCACATAGTAAGCGCTTAATAACTGCCATTATTATTATTATTATCCCCTTGTAACCTCCGCAGCGCCTAGAACAGTGCTTTGCACCTAGTAAGCGCTTAATAAATGCCATCATTATTATTATTTTTTTTTTTTTTGCACCTAGTAA
The DNA here is from genome assembly GCF_015852505.1 of Tachyglossus aculeatus. Taxonomy (NCBI): domain Eukaryota; kingdom Metazoa; phylum Chordata; class Mammalia; order Monotremata; family Tachyglossidae; genus Tachyglossus; species Tachyglossus aculeatus. The sequence continues at coordinate 48,218,339 of NC_052067.1, forward strand.
GCGCTTAACAAATGCCATCGTTGTTATTATAAGTGCTTTGGGGCGGCAGCAGAAGAGGAAGCGAGGACTCAATCCGGGAAGGCCACTTGGAGGAGATGTGCCGTCAATGAGGCTTTGTAGATGGGGAGAGATCGTCTTTGGGTTATGAAGAGGCGGAAAGTGGACAAGGGGTCTGTGGCGAGATAGACGAAATTGAGGTTTAGTGAGTATTAACAGGACCGAAGTCTGTGGGGTGGGTGGTATTAGGAGAAAAGTGGGGTAAGCCGATGGTAACGGGCTCCCGTTTGATGCGGAGATGGATGGATAGCCACTGGAGAGTCCGGAGGAGCGGGAAAACGTGGGCCGAACCTTTCTTTCCCATTTTAATCAAACGATCCGGGCAACGGGGTGACGTGTGGGCCGGAGAGTGGAGGAGGTCAGCAAGGAGACCGAGGAGAAGTCAAGGCAGGAGAGGATGAGGGATTGAACTCACGCGGTCGCGGTTCGGATGGAGAGGGGCGCGGGCGGATTTTAGCCGTGGTTGAATCGACAAGATTTGGTGACAGGTCGAATGCGAGGGTTGAGTGAGGGAGAAGTGTCTTCTTCTAGGGACCGCCTCAATAGGTTGCCAACTTGGACTTCCCAAGTGCTTAGTACCGTGCTCTGCACACAGTCAGCGCTCAATAAATACGATCAAATGAACGATAAAGCCAAGGTTGCGATGGGCTGTTGAGACAGGGAGGTTGGCGGTTCTGTCTCCAGTAAATTGCAGTACATCGTAGCACCAGATTGTCCCGTGATTTCCATGACTGAAAACGTCTAATCGAAGAGTCACAACAACCGCCTATTGTGGATTTATTTTAATGGTGTCGGTTTGCCCTCTTATTTACAGTTCCGTCGACCAGCCGGATCCCTCGTGGGCACAAGGTTCACGTTCAGTATAGTCGACTCCGCCAAATTTTCCAATTGTCAGTTCGGGGTTTGGGGGGAAAAGAACTAGATCGAAGTGTTTGAAATATGAAATCTTGTCTGAAGCCTTTTTGGGCTACATCAGTATGCCATCAGTTATTTTAAATTTTTCCACTGCCTCATAAAGTTATGTTTTTAGAACTGATAAATTTCAAAATTAAACTGCTGTATGCTAAATTCAGCACGTACCGTCCTTACCATATGGCTGCGTCCTGGACCCACCAACCAGCGAAAAGAGTAGAATTTCTGCAATTCTTACGAACGGGGTTTTCAAGCTTGACCAGGAACAACTACTGTAGCTGTATCTCATTTGCGCAGGATCAATCAATCGTATTTATTGAGCGCTTACTGTGTGCAGAGCACTGTACTAAGCGCTTGGGAAGTACAGGTTGGGAAAGTACAGGTTGGCAGGATGGAAAAATAACTTGTTCTTCACTCTGTTTCTTTGCCAAGATTGAGATGAGGCTGGTTGGGTCACCCCCTAAAATCTTAACCGTTTTCTGTCAGCTGGAAGTGATAATCTGTGAGCCCACTGTTAGGTAGGGACTGTCTCTGTTGCCGACTTGTACTTCCCAAGCGCTTAGTACAGTGCTCTGCACACAGTAAGCGCTCAATAAATGCAATCGAATGAATTGAATGAATGATCGATAGAAAACAAAAGTGAAATTCTCCCGTCCGTTTAATGAAGCGCCCGGGACAGGAGTGAGCGACCCCGCCAGAAGCTGGCACGTTCACTTGGGAAGTCAGGTCGTCGTCCGCTCCTCGGAAGGGAGGGCGGCATCCTCCACAGTGGGACAGAATGACACCAATATCAAGCGCTTAGTACAGTGCTCTGCACATAGTAAGTGCTCAATAAATACGATTGATGATTGAGCGCCTACTGGGTTCAGAGCGCTGGGCTGGGGAGGGTACAGCTTGAAGGCTGATTTCCAGGCCGCAGTGAGCTCAGCAGCAGCAGAGACCCTAGCCTTTCCCCAGACCAGAATCAAGATAATAATTATGATGGCATTTATTAAGCGCTTACTACGTGCAAAGCACTGTTCTAAGCGCTGGGGAGCTTACAAGGCAATCAGGTTGTCCCACAGGGGACTCTGACAGTCAAAGCGGTGTTTGAGCTTGTAGGAAGAGATTCATTTTCCATCTGGTTAACTATTAAGTAGATCCTAGCGGAGACTGCCTGATATCTTCAAGGTAGTCCGATGGACTGTGTGTTTCCATTGTTTTCGATTTGGTCGTTTTCCGAGTTAATGGCTTTAACTAAATCGCTATGCGGGATGTGGTTTTCAAGCGACACTTGGACACGTTTTTAATTCTCATTATAAAATGGTCCGTGTATTCCCTTATCTTACCGTTCCACGCTATCGTTTCTCAATGGGGAGACTTGGAATAAGGAATAACTTTAGGTGAGGGGGAGAGGGTACCGCATGCTCCTGACCTACAATTTGGAATGATTTCCCTTCCAAAAAGAGGATTCCCATCTGTGAACCAAAGATGCTGGCCATTATTGTTTAAAAAAAGTTTGAATGTATTTAGCAACTATAGGCACCTGAGCTATTTATATCGGAACGCATAAATGGAGCAAGTTTAAAGAATAGGTTGGCATGCTCAACTGCTAGTTTCAAAGGATTTTGCTTTCCAGGCTAGACAGCATGAAGAATTCAGTGAGTGTAGTGATGTATTAACTAGTGATTTTGCACTGGGCTTGTATGAAGCCACAAAACTATCTAGCACCTTTCCTCTCACCACAATACTATATGTCAGCATGAGGAAATGCCTTAATGGTACTTTAAAGAGTAGGTTTCAAAATTTCTTTCTCATTGAGAATACATGGCTCATTTTATAAATTGATGAATGGTCCGATCTGGATTCTTCTATTCTCCTTTTGTCTGTGGAGCTTTAAATAGGCAGAATTTTGGCTGTAGAGGGTTGTTTTTTTTTTAGCATCCATTCATTTGGATTTCCATGGCAGTTATTCACATTTTCTAGTACTCGTCCGTGTCCTCTGGACAAGCACAAATTGCAGAAACATTCCCCTTGTAATTTAAAATTTAAATGACTCAAACCACGCAAGAGAGCCCAGGGATTCATCTTTAGTTGATCAGTCCAAACACTTCAATGAAGTAGTACATTTTAAATTATTCTAAGATTGCAGAGGCTGCAAGGTGTTAAATTAGGAGACTAGTCCCTGGGTTAAAGAACTTTCAAGTTAAAGGGTTTGATCAGAAGTGAAGTGTTTGTGAACAGGAGGCATAGCTACAATTAAACAAGGTGAAGATTTCCCTTGAGGGATTTTCCCGTTTAATTACAAACAAGCATCCTTAGAGTTCAAAACATGTCTCTCTGTTGTATGTGGCTGGAGTGATGACTTAATATGCATTTTTTTTTCTTTTAGGTGAATCTGGATTGGGAAAGTCAACGTTGATCAACTCCTTGTTCCTGACAGACTTGTATTCCCCAGAATATCCAGGTCCTTCACATAGAATTAAAAAGACTGTCCAAGTATGTATATCACAAACCAACCTACAGAGTTAGTTTTGACTGGCTTTGATAATTGTCTTGTCTTCTCCCTGGCGCTAAGTACAGCACACAGTTAGCACTCGACAAATACCATAGATTGCCTGATTTCATATCGTTAGGTGATGGTGACAAGCATGTAAACTTTATTTTTTAAAGAAATTGATGCATGAATTAAGGGAACTGTGGATTAATAATGAATGCGTACAAGAACTATAGAACCCGTAGTAGCGGTATTTTTTTTTGATGGCATATATTAAGCGCTTACTATGTGCAAAGCACTGTTCTGAGTGCGTGTTAAGCACCTACTGTTCCAAGTGCTGGGGGTAAAAATACACAGTCCCCGACCCCAAAGGGATTCGTTCAGTCGTATGTATTGAGCGCTTACTGTGTGCAGAGCACTGTACTGAGCGCTTGGGAAGTACGGGTCGGCAACATATAGAGACGGTTCCTACCCAACAGCGGGCTTACAGTCTAGAAGGACGTGCAGTCTGAGGATAACTTGTACTTCCCAAGTGCTTAGTCCAGTGCTGTGCACACAGTAAGCGCTCAATAAATGCGATTGAATGAATGAATGAATGAGGGTGAGTGACGGGTATCTATGGAAAGATCAGTCAGTATTCGAGTGCCTGCTGCGTTCAGAGCCCGGCACCGAGCGCTTGGATGGAAATAGAAACGAGGGAAGGGTGAAGGTAACCAGGGTAGGAGCCGCTGGGCGTTGTGGCTGGAGGAGCAGCGTTTCAGGCTCTTCGTGGCTCAGCCCAGCAGTCACCAAAGTCACAGCCACCGCCTGGGGTTCCTCAACTTTCTAGAAAGTGGGGATGGAGGCCTGGGCTGGAGGAAGGGCCGACGAGAGGTCCGGGGGGGCAGCAAGAAGGGAGGCAGCTCGGCTTCTGCCCAGAGAATGGTTGTGGGCCCGCCCTGATGCTCACCGCTCAAGGCCCGCCTGGGACGGAGTAGGGGCCGACGCGGGGAAGGGGGAGGACAGGAAGGGAGGCTATTTGCCTCCCACGCAGTAGGCCCCGGCCGTCTAAAGACCGTTATGACTCAGCTTGCTGTCTGTCGGTGTCCTGCTGGGTTTGGAGGAGGGCCTGAAGGGAGGACTGCTGGCGAGCGATGGCGGGAAGGAAGGGAGCGTCTCTCCCACGCCGCGGGTCCCGACTGTCCAAAGACTGATTGCGAGCCTGCCCCAGCAGGCTCTTCCCGGACTGGAGACTCACAGTCTTCTAGACTGTGAGCCCACTGTTGGGTAGGGACCGTCTCTGTATGTTGCCAACTTGGACTTCCCAAGCGCTTAGTACAGTGCTCTGCACACAGTAAGTGCTCAATAAATACGATTGATTGGTTGAGCGGGCCGCTCTGCCGTCCGTGATCCCCTGCCTCCCACCGAGTTGTGCTCGTGGGGATTCGGGTAGTTCCGTTCTGTTTTCCCCCCCTGGTCCCAGAGCTGCTTTTGTTACCTTTAGAATTGCCATTCATTCAATCGCATTTAGTGAGCGCTTACTGTGTGCAGAGCACTGTACTAAGCGCTTGGGAAATACAGGTTGGCAACATATAGAGACGGTCCCTGCCCAACAGCGGGCTCACAGTCTAGAATTACCAGGACAGCACTCTTCCTTCTGGGAGAAAGGAATTTTCCTTCAGTTCCTAGAGAAGCAGCGTGGCTAGTGGAAAGAGCCCAGGCTTCGGAGTCAGGTGTCATGGGTTCAAATCCCGGCTCCGCCGCTTGGCAGCTCTGTGACTCTGGGCAAGTCGCTTCACTTCTCTGGGCCTCAGTTCCCTCATCTGTAAAATGGGGATGAAGACTGTGAGCCCCCGTGGGACAACCTGATTCATTCATTCATTCAATCGTGTTTATTGAGCGCTTACTGTGTGCAGAGCACTGGACTAAGCGCTTGGGATGTACGAGTTGGCAACATATAGAGACGGTCCCTACCCAACAGTGGGATCACCTGAGCAGAGTGGTTCTCTGGGAAAGAGCATGGGCTTTGGAGTCAGAGGTCATGGGTTCATATCCCAGCTCCGCCTATTAGCTGTGTGACTTTGGGCAAGTCATTTAACTTCTCTGTGCCTCAGTTACCTCATCTGGAAAATGGGGGTGAAGACTGTGAGCCCCCCGTGGGACAACCTGATCACCTCGTAACCTCTCCAGCGCTTAGAACAGTGCTTTGCACATAGTAAGCGCTTAATAAATGCCATTATTATTATTATTATAACCTCCCCAGCGCTTAGAACAGTGCTTTGCACATAGTAAGCGCTTAATAAATGCCATTATTATTATTATTATAACCTCCCCAGCGCTTAGAACAGTGCTTTGAGCATTGTAAGCGCTTTATAAATACTATCATTATTATTATTATTATCATTCTGTATGTCCTCTCTATATTTAGATACTGCTGTGATCATCCCCTAACTGGAGTGGCTAAAGCATCTTAGAACAGTTGTCCCAGCCGTGGTAACGATGGCTCCTGCCACCTGGATTCTAGTTACTCGGTCAGGCGGGGCCAAGCCCCGCTCCCTCGACGACAGCCCCCCAATGCAGCCCCAGGTCATGCCGGGTGACCGCGATCTCTCTCTGGGCCTGGGGGCTCCTCCGTTTCCCCCCTGCACCCCTCAAAGTGCGGATTTTTAGGATAGGAGTGTGGAAGAAAAGCCCCCGAAAAGGGAACTCCGTTTTGCAGACGGGAGTCCGGATAGGCCTAAAGCTAAAAACAGGCTTGTTGTAGTTCAGCGGGATTCCCCAACCCACCGTAAAACCCCAAATCTTCTCTTTGGGGGGGAACAGGTGAGCAAAGAAGCGGCGAGCTAGATAGGGGATGGAGTCAGGCCAGCCGGGGAGTGGAAAGCGAGGGACGCGGAGGGAGCGCCGAGGTCCGAGGTAGACTAGGGAAGAGGAGACCAAGGAGACCAGGATGTGAAATGGGAGAGCTTTTTGGGGAATAAAGAAAACCGTCTTGAGTCAGACAGAGCTAGAGTAGATCGGTGCGGGTCGGAGCCCTGAGAGGAAATGGAGGGCCCGGCAGCCAGGCTGAGGCTAGCCGGACCCTAACTAGAATATTCATCCCCATCTGATGGTTTCTAAAAATAGAAGACCCCCGTCTTACGCCGCGAGATGCAGTGTTTATTCAGGGAGTTCAGTTTTGAGACGGGCAAATTCTTCTCTCCCAAGGAGAGCTTGGGATGAGATCTTGAGGCCTTTCTTCTCTCCAATAGAAAATGTCACCCCAGCTTTGTCCCCTACGGTTAATATTTCTTGAATTGACGAGTCCCACTTTGAATCATTGCTCTTTGGAAGCGGCTAACAGGGGAGCATCCCTACAGTGTTGTTCGGCGACAGAGCACTGTAGGAAATGTCCGGGCAGTAGAAAACACAGGCCTGGGCCCTCGAGGAACCTGAGCCAGGTTATTCGTAAATGCCTGGTATTGCTGTTCCACGGGCCCGATTTGGCTTTTTTCGTAATGTATTTCTGTCGGTTGTCTAGCTACCGACGATCCCAGCTGAAAAATCAGCGGCCTTCAGGTTGTCCGTTCGTGATTTCTTTTCCCTTGGTTTCAACCTGTTTTTTTCGTGCGTCTGTCCTTCCCCGTCAGAGATTGCGAGCCCCCGGTGGGCCAGAGACCCTCTCTGAATTGATGTCTGCAGAGTCTCCCCAGCTCTTAATATGGTGCTTCACCTGTGAGCGTTTATTTTATAGTTATTATTATCACTGGCATTAGTTGCCAGTTACTTCAAAATGGAGAAGAAGCAGCGTTATTGCCTAGTGGATAGAGCCCTGGCCTGGGAATCAGAAGGACCTGGGTTCTACTCCCGACGCCGCAACTTGTCTGCTGGGTGACCTTGGGCAAGTCACGTAACTTCTCCGTGCCTCAGTTTCCTCCTCTGTCAAATGGGGGTTCAGACTGTGAGCCCCACGTGGGACGTGGACTGTGTCCAACCCGATTAGGTTGTGTACCCCCCACTTAGTCACGTAATAAGGGCTTAACAACAACAACAACAAAAATCTGACCCGAGTTCCCAACGCTAAACTTCAGAGCAAGCTCCAGCGGACTTCCCCTTTCCTGATGGACCTAATTTCCCGCTAACCACCTACTCGTGTTCTCTGCTTCCTCCAAATAAGCTCTTCTGTCCTTTACAGTGGCCCTCTTATGAGGAGACTATCGATCTTTAGGCTCTCACTCGCCTGAATCCAGTTTCCTCCAGCTGAAAAGATTTTCAATTTATCTGGCAACCATTATCAAATTTTTGCTTATCGTTTGTGGGCAGGGAACGTGTCTGCCAACTCGTGTTGTCCTCTCCCAAATGCTTAGTACAGTGCTCTGCACCTAGTAAGTGCTCAATAAATAATAATAATAATGATGGCATTTATTAAGCGCTTACTATGTGCAAAGCAATGCCATTGATGATGATAACAGGTTCCTACTCTAACAGAAGGCTCTCACCTCAATTTAAGTTGTGGATTGACCCCGGAGTCCAATGCCCTAAGTTCAAAAATGTTTTTTAATATTGCACTGTAGGCCAGGAGATAACTTTGAGACTGTAACTTAGCCATTTGTCTCTTTTTAGGATATGCTGGGTAAGAATGGTGCGAAGAAACTAGGCGTGAATGTACGTTAACCATAAAAATCTGAAACAAAACTTTAAATTTTTGACTTTAACCAAAATTAAAAGAAAAATTAAGAAAAACCCACACCCAACACAATAATTTCCCCCCAGAGTGTGTATTGTTAGAGCAAGGGACTCGGAGTCAGAGGGTCATGGGTTCTAATTCCGGCTCTGCCACTTATCTTCCGTGCGGCCTTAGAAAAGACACTTCTCTATGCCTGAGTTCACTCATCTGTAAAAAGGGAATTAAGACTGTGAGCCCCACGCGGGACAGGGACTGCGTCCCACCCGATTTGCTTGTATCCACCCCGGCGCTTAGTACGGTGCCTGGCACATAGTATGCGCTTAACAAATACCACAGTTATTATTATTTTAGGCCCACAAAAACCACACCCCTTCAATCAGCCATTGAATATATATCATTTCCACCAAGTAGAATGTCTCTCCCCTCTTGGCTATGCTGCATCCCTTTAATTCAAAACCTGACTAAAATCCATTTCTCTCCAACCGCCCCAGATTAATCCCACCTAATTCTGGTCCTCTTATTCGTCTATAAATTACGGTCACACACTTCTTTATATTAGGATTTTTTTTAATGGTGTTTGTTAAGCGGTTACTGTGTGCCAGCCACTGGACTGAAGGCTGGGGTAGATACATGACGATCGGGTTGAAAACAGTCCACGTCCCACGTGGGATTCACAGTCTTAATCCCCATTTTTACAGCTGAGGTAATTTAGGTCTGGAGGAGTGAAGTGACTTGCCCAAGGTCACCCAACAGACAAAGTGGCAGAGCCGAGATTAGAACGAAGGTCCCTATGACTCCCAAGCCCGTTCTCCATCCACTAGGCCAAGCTGCCTCTCTCTAAAGAATAATAATAATAAGCCCATTGTTGGGTAGGGACCGTCTCTATATGTTGCCAACTTGTACTTCCCAAGCGCTTAGTACAGTGCTCTGCACACAGTAAGCTCTCAATACATACGATTGAATGAATGAATGAATAATAATAATGGCATTTATTAAGCGCTTACCATGTGCAAAGCACTATTCTGAGTGCTGGGGAGGTTCCAAGGTGATCAGGTTGTCCCATGGGGGGCTCACTGTCTTAATCCCCATTTTCCAGATGAGGCCCAGAGAAGTGAAGTGACTTGCCCAAAGTCACACAGCTGCCAATTGGCGGAGCTGGGATTTGAACCCATGACCTCTGACTCCGAAGCCCGGGCTCTTTCCACTGAGCCACGCTTTTGTGATACTTTATGTTCTGCTTCGCTAATCACACGTACTTTTATTTTCTAGACTCTGGGTTTATTTGTGCTTGTGGCCTTCACGCATTTAGGGTTTAAGCTCCTTGACAACAGTCTTGGTCTCCTATTTGTAACATCCCAGAGTCTCTAGAACGGTTATCTGCCCGCAGGAGGCAATCTGTATATAAAGTTGACTAGGAATGGAAAATATCACTGATCTACATAGATAAAAATTGGCCTTGCAAACCCAGGTCTGAATCCCCAGGCCCCCCAACCCTTACAGTTGAGAAGCAGCGTGGCTCAGTGGAAAGAGTGCGGGCTTGGGAGCCAGAGGTCATGGGTTCGAATCCCACCTCCCCCACATGTCTGCTGTGTGACCTTGGGCAAGTCACTTCACTTCTCTGTGCCTCAGTTCCCTCATCTGTAAAATGGGGATTAAGACTGTGAGCCCCACATGGGACAACCTCATCTCCTTGTGTTTCCCCCAGCGCTTAGAACAGTGCTTTGCACATAGTAAGCGCTTAACAAATACCAACATTATTATTATTATTATTATTACAGTGAAGACTTTGAAGCTTCACCTAGCTGTCAGAGGAAGGAGAGGGGGGGAGATAACGCAGGGCTTCAGACAACTCCTGACACACAGGCATGTACTGGACCTCATCTGTAAAATGGGGATGAAGACTGTGAGCCCCCCGTGGGCCAACCTGATCACCTTGGAACCCCCCAAAGCGCTTAGAACAGTGCTTTGCACATAGTAAGCGCTTAATAAATGCCATTATTATTACTATTATTATTACTACTAACTTGCACACATTGCGGAGTATGGACACAAACTTGCCTTCAGAGCTGGGAATGGGCAGATAATTTGGTCTGCAATCTGAAACCCTCATATACTTGCAACATATGCACACAGTTACAAGTGAACACAGTAATAATAATAATAATAATAATAATGACATTTATTACGCACTTACTATGTGCCAAGCACTGTTCTTAGCTCTGGGGAGGTTCCAGGGTGATCAGGTTGTCCCACGGTGGGCTCACAGTCTTAATCCCCATTTTACAGATGAGGCCCAGAGAAGTGAAGTGACTTGCCCCAAGTCACACAGCTAAGGGGCGGAGCTGGGATTTGAACCCATGACCTCTGACTCCGAAGCCCGGGCTGTTTTCCACTGAGCACAGTTCTTGGGTGAATACTTGTGGCCCCCACCCTGATTTCCGCACACCTAAGTGGGCGGACTCACGTGGCCGAGACTTCTCGCCAGGGGCCAGACGGAGATAGAGAGCACGACTGAGAGAGAACAACCTGAAAAAAGCAGAGGAAGAATGAATGAATCGGTCAAGCTGTGGGATTTAGAGAAGCAGCGTGGCTCAGCGGGAAGAGCCCGGGCTTTGCAGTCAGAGGTCGTGGGTTCAAATCCCGGCTCCGCCAATTGCCAGATGGGTGACTTTGGGCAAGTCACTTCACTTCTCCGGGCCTCAGTCACCTCATCTGGAAAATGGGATGAAGACCGTGAGCCCCCCCCGTGGGACGACCCGATCACCCTGTAACCCCCCCAGCGCTTAGAACAGTGCTTTGCATACATTAAGTGCTTAAATGCTATCATTATTATTATTATTATTTATTGAGCTCTTACTAACCGCTTGGGAGAGTACAGTACAATAAAGTTGGTAGACACGTTCCCTGCCCCCTGTGAGCTTAAAGGCTAGAGAGGGAGGCAGACGATATAAAAAAAGCAAAAAGGGAGGAGAGAATCTTAGAAATACACTTGTCTCTCTAAGGCAAAGAACATATGTTGCCAGCCTGTACTTCCCAAGCGCTTAGTCCAGTGCTCTGCACACAGTAAGCGCTCAATAAATACGATTGAATGAGTGAATGAATGAACTGGTATTACCGCCACTATTTTTAAAGGCAAGAGCAGTTATGGAATGCTTCTTAAATCCCAAATCTCATTAAATATGGAGAGAAGGGCCGCAAAACGGATTAACTGACTACTGATGTTTCCGCTTCCACGGAAACGCTTCCGCTTGCTGACTAGACGGCCTTCTCTGAGACTCCCAGTTACATTTGGCGAAACAATCTGCACAGTTGTATTTTCCTGTCCTACTTAGGGTTCGAATTCTCCAGCCCCAATAACACCGTGTTCTCCCTAATATTGCGTTTTTGGGTACAGATCCTTTCCGCAGTAGTTGATTTAGGTTGACCGTAAAACCGCCACCAACCCTCTGGTCCACCCAATGACAAAAGCAACCGTGAGGTGTTGGCCCTCTGAAACTTTCATCCTCTTGGAGAGCGGTGGACCCTAATTCCACCCCCCCGGCCTTCATTCCTAATTTATATTCTTGGGAACGTAAGAAACGCCCTTTCCTGTAATGTCTCTGACTTAATTGCCCTTCCAAAGGACCGTCTTGGGTTAACTCGTCAGCCAACTGTATCGAATCCAAGTTCTTCTTGTTCACTTCAAATGTTTGGACTTCTACATCTGGACTGAAAAATGCTGTTTAGGTCCCAAGCCTTCTGGGTTTTGTCATTTGCTCACCCCATCATTTTGGGATGGGGGGTTTAGCTTCGTCCTCTCATCCCTTCTTTGCTCATTCCCTCCCTCTCACACAAATAATTGCTGGGGAAGGACGTGCAGTGTCTAAATTGATGTCTCCGTCCTCGGCAACAGTAATAACGGTCAGCTCCGCTTCACATTCCCTGAAAGAATGCCATATGATTGTTTAAAATTTTTTTCTAGGAAGCGTTCATTGGGTTAGAGACGTTTAGATTTTTGTTTGTCAGTCCTTCAGACAGTTTTGCTTAGGACACAGTTTTGAAAGTCCCTGGCCCGTTTAATAATAATGATGGCATTAGTTAAGCGCTTACTGCGTGCAAAGCACTGTTCTAAGCGCCGTAGCGCCGTTAATGGCTTTGGCAACTGTAAAATTATCAAGAACAACTGTAAATGTTATCATTAAAATTGACACTTTTTGGGGACAGAGAATTCTGGGGCAGGAATAGTTGCCTTAATTGAATAAGTGAATGTACCCTAATATTTTCAGTAAAAGATATTTCATTTGCTTGACTTCATTTGCTTTACCCAGCAAAATGTTTTTTATCATATGCTTTACCCAGCAAAATGTTTTTAAAATTAAAAAAAAAAAGAAAAACCACTTTTTATTAATTGCTACAATGTCCCAGCTGATTGTTGTTTTTACTCCACCATTTAGCACCTAATAAGTGATTGATACATACCTTAACTATGTATTCAGTTATGTGTTTAAACTTGGAGAATCCAGGGAGAGGCCATAAAAATATAATAGTGTGACCTGCTTCAGAAAAGTGCATGGGAAAAAGGCCATTTGGAATGGATTTTTTTTAAAGAAAAGTTTGACATTCCTGGGCTTGAGCTAATTTGTTTTCCATGAATCCCATGGGAGTACCCTTAAAACCAGATGATAAGATACAGTTGGACTCTGTGAACGACTGTAGTTTACTGTTAGGCTTTCTGGATCTCTTCCAGATGTCGCTCCCTGCTTTGTGTTTGACCATGTTTGGACACACACAATCCCATAGGCCATGAAAGAAAAATAACTTTAGAATACTCAAAGAATTGTAAATATTGCCCTTGGGTTTTCATGGTTGATAGAGGAAGATCATATTAAGTGGACAGTCAGCATTCTCTGAGGCTCTAACTTTTTAACTTGTAACTGTCGAGTGTGATAAGACATAAAGCTCTGGTGGTATTAATTATTGCCACAGTGAACCACAAAACTCCCAAACAGGAATTGACTTTTATAATCATATGTTCCTTGGCAGCCATTGCTAATATTCACAGGACCCTTTAGGGAAAAAAAATGATGGGAGGAACAGCGTCGTTCAGTGGATAGAACGGGGACCCCCGGGATTCAGAAGGACCTGGGTTCTAGTGCCGGCTTCGCCACTTCTCCACCGTGTGACCTTGGGCAAATCACTTAACTTATTTGTGCCTCAGTTCCCTCATCTGTAAAATGGGGATTTAGACTGTGAGCCCCATGGGGACACAATCGGGATTGTGTCCATCCCGAATAGCTTGTGTCTTTCCAGTGCTGAACGGTGCCTGGAAAATGGTGTTTAACAAATACCATTAAGAAAAAAAAAGACTGCCCCTGAACGTGGAAGCCATGCATCCCTCCCTAAAAGCTCTTCCGTTGTACATTGTAGCAAATAATTGAAAATGTTTGAGTCAAGATATGTGATGTTAAAAATTGAACGTTAAGAAGGTGTATTCGGTCCTGAAATTAGAGGCCCTTTTATCCCTCTCCCTCTGCCTTTTCCAAGTCCATACGATGTTCCAGACATGCCTCCTGAGTAGGAACTCTTCCTTAAGAGCTCCTGCTATTTTTTAGCTGCTTTGTAACTTTGTGTATGTGTGTCTGTGTGTGTGTTTATGTGTGCTCATGCGCTTGCATACACACACGTGCACTTTCAGAGCACATTCATAACAATAATGATGGCATTTATAAAGCTCTCATTATGCACAAAGCACTGTCCTAAGCGCTGGGAAGGTTACAAGGTGATCAGGTTGTCCCACGGGGGGCTCATTCATTCATTCATTCAATCGTATTTATTGAGCGCTTACTGTGTGGAGAGCACTGTACTAAGCGCTTGGGAAGTACAAGTAGAGACCCAACCTACCCAACCGTGGGCTCACAGTCTAGAAGGGGGAGACAGAGAACAAAACAAAACATGTTAACAGAATAAAATAAATAGAACTCTGGTACAAGTGATTGGCGGACTCTTGACAATGAACTCAGCCCACTGAGCCGACAGTTTCCCAGAAGACCGGAATTGCATTCCGACACGCGCTTCCGGAGTGCTCTGTCGAGCCCGGCTGGGTAGATTGGATTGAACAGGAATGGGTTTAAATCTGTAGCCCCGCTGTTCTCCGTTGTTGGAGGAGATGATCAGCCAAGATGTCCATCAGAAGCGGCGTGGCTCAGTAGAAAGAGCCCAGGCTTTGGAGTCAGAGGTCATCGGTCCAAATCCCGGCTCCCCCAATTGTCAGCTGTGTGACTTTGGGCAAGTCACTTCACTTCTCTGGGCCTCAGTTCCCTCATCTGGAAAATGGGGGTGAAGACTGTGAGCCCCCCGCGGGACAACCTGATCACCTTGTAACCTCCCCAGCGCTTAGAACAGTGCTTTGCACATAGTGAGAGCTTAATAAATGCCAACGTTATTATCTGTTCTCTCCCTCTCGCTCCTCCTCCACTCCCATTTTGACATTCATTCATTCACTCAATCATATTTATTGAGCGCTTACTGTGTGCAGAGCACTGTACTAAGCGCTTGGGAAGTACAAGTTGGAAACATATAGAGATGGTCCTGACCCAACAGCGGGCTCACAGTCTAGAAGGGGGAGACAGAGAACAAAACCAAACATATTAACAAAATAAAAGAAATAGAATAGATATGTACAAGTAAAATAGATCCGTACAAACATATATACATATATACATATATACAGGTGCTGTGGGGAAGGGAAGGAGGTAAGGCAGGGGGGATGGAGACAGGGAGGAGGGGGAGAGTCCAAAGCCCATAGTCACACAGCTGACAATTGGTAGAGCGGGGATTTGAACCCGTGACCTCTGACCCCAAAGCCCCTGCGTCCTCCCCCCGGCCCGGAATGCCCTCCCTCCATACATAATAATAATAATAATAATAATAATAATAACAATTGGCATTTGTTAAGCGCTTACTATGTGCAAAGCACTGTTCTAAGCGCTGGGGAGGATACAGGGTGATCAGGTTGTCCCACGTGGGGCTCACAGTCTTAATCCCCATTTTACAGATGAGGGAACTGAGGCCCAGAGAAGTTAAGTGACTTGCCCAAAATCACACAGCAGACATGTGGTGGAGTCGGGATTCGAACCCATGACCCCTGACTCCAAAGCCCGGGCTCTTTCCACCGAGCCACGCTGCTTCTCTGGATGCTTCGCATCCATCAAGCTCGCTCTCTTCCTCCCTTCGAAGCCCGAATGAATGATTAGGGAAAGGAATGCGTGTGTTGTCTTTCCGTTTTCCCCTCCCGCGTCCTCATCACGGAGCCTTCCACGCGGGCCTCCGGGAAGATACCACTTCCGGATCGATTAGCCGCAGCGTGTAGCTTCCGACTCTGGAAGCGGCCGGAGGCCTCGGCTACTGCTGCTGCCGCTGGGCCTTGGGAGGGCGAGTCCCGGCCGGAGCCGCGGGGCCGGAGAGGGGCGGCGGGGCGGGAAACCGGGCTCTTCCCGCTATACGGTCGGGAAGGGGGAGATGAGGCTGACGCACGGCACGCGGGACCGACTCGGAGTGAAGTAGCGCCGTTCGGATTTTGGCGAGAAGTGACCGCACGGATACATCGACTCCCAGGGTATTTGTTTTCATTATGAACTCCGGAGAAAGGGAAAGGCCGTGGAACTGGGAGACAGTAGGCCTGGTTACCAATCCCACCTCTGCTACTGTTACGCTGTGTGAGTTGGAGCAAGTCAGTTAACCTCTCTGTACCCCAGTTTCTTCCTCTGTGAAATGGGGAGAAAATACGTTACCTCTTCGTTTGCGTGCCAACGTGGGGGACGGGGACTGATTATGAGCGTTTTTGGTCTTCCCTAGCACTCATCGCGGTGCTTGGCGCTCAAAATATTTCGGGACTACAAAAATTGATCTACTCTTTATGTACGTTAAATGGCCGTCGTGCATGTTTTATAACAATAATAATAATGGCATTTAGTAAGCGCTTTGTACGTTAAATGGCCGTCATGCATGTTTTATAATAATAATAATAATAATAATGGCATTTATTAAGCACTTACTACGTGCAAAGCACTGTTCAATCAATCAATCGTATTTATTGAGCACTTACTGTGTGCAGAGCACTGTACTAAGCGCTTGGGAAGTACAAGTTGGCAACATATAGAGACAGTCCCTACCCCACAGTGGGCTCACAGTCTAGAAGGGGGGAGACAGAGAACAAAACCAAACATATTCACAAAATGAAATGAATAGAATAGATATTTACAAGTAAAATAAATAAATAAATAGAGTAATAAATATGTACAAACATATGTACAGCACTGGGGAGCTTACAGGGTGATCAGATTGTCCCACGTGGGGCTCACAGTCTTGATCCCCATTTTCCAGACGAGGGAACTGAGGCCCAGAGAAGTGAAGCGACTTGCCCCAAGTCACACAGCTAAGGGGCAGCGCCGGGATTTGAACCCATGACCTCTGACCCCAGAGCCCGGGCTCGTTCCACTGAGCCACTGCTGCTTTTATGAGAAGCGGGATGGCTTGGCGGACAGAGCACAGGCTTGGGAAGTCAGAGGATGTGGGTTCTAATCCCACCTCCACTACTTGTCTGCTGTGTGACCTTGGGTGTGCTTCTCTGGGCCTCAGTTGCCGCATCTGTAAAATGGGGATTGAGACTGTGAGCCCCATGTGGGGACAACCTGATTACCTTGTATCTACCCCAGCGTTTAGAACAGTAAGCACATAGTAAGCGCTTAACAAATGCCATCATCATTATTAGTAGTAGTAGTAAGGAATTCTTCCTGGATAACCAGATAGGAGGCTCAATAAAAATGTATAATGTTGATATTTTCATTTAGAATGTATAATAATAACAATAATGGCATTTATTAAGCGCTTACTACGTGCAAAGCCCTGTTCTAAGCACCGGGGCGGTTACAAGGTGATCAGGTTGTCCCACAGGAGGCTCACAGTCTTAATCCCCATTTTCCAGAGGAGGGGAACTGAGGCACAGAGAAGTGCAGTGACTTGCCCCAAGTCACACATGTGACAAGTGGTGGTGCCGGGATTTGAACCCATCACCTCTGACTCCAGAGCCCGGGCTCTTTCCCCTGAGCCACGCATTTTACAAGCACTTATTACAGTGCAGTAAGTGCTTACTATGTGCATTGATCGAATGTTTTTGCTTTGAAATAGGTTGGGTACTTAACACGTGCAAGGTTATTGGTATTGACTTCTGAACTCTTGAATCTTCTAGGTGGAGCAGTCCAAAGTTTTAATCAAAGAAGGCGGTGTTCAGTTGTTACTCACAATCGTTGATACTCCGGGATTTGGAGATGCCGTGGACAACAGTAACTGGTAAGAAAATCAGTTTGGTCGCAAATAATAATAATAATAATAATAATAGTGGCATTTGTTAAGCGCTTACTACGTGCAAAGCACTGTTCTAAGCGCTGGATAGCCTTCTGTGATGTCATTATATTGATATATTTTACTCTCCCACGTGCTTAGTACAGTGCACTGCACACACAAAGTGCTCAGTATGTACACTTGGTTGTTGTTTTAGGGATTTAGATAATTTCATTCTACACTACTATTCTTCCATTGGTTGTATACTTTGGGCTAATTCTCCCACACTCCCTTTTTACGTTTTCGATCAGAACCTTTGGGGTCTTATTGTTTTCATCTTTTGACTCCTATTAAAGCATTATTTTTTTAATGGTATTTGTTAAGCACTTATTATGTGCACTCCACACTGGGGACAGATAAAAGTTCGTCAGGTTGGACACAGTCCCTGTCCCTCTTGGGGCTCCCAGCCTTAATCCCCATTTTACAGATGAGGTAACTGAGACACAGTGACGTGACGTACCCCAAATCACACACCAGCGGCGGAACCGGGATTAGAACCCAGATCTTCGGACCCCCGGGACCCTGCCCTGTTCCACCACGACGTGCTGCTTCTCATGAGTTGCTCTCAAATAGTTGGGCTGGAGCATCGTCATCCGAACTTTAGGATAAGCACTGTTCCCACCGGCTGCTCAGGGAACAAGCCATTCCTGAAGGGACCAGGATCTTTCGGCTGCTGAGAAACAGTGTGGGTCAGTGGAAAGAGCCCGGGCTTGGGAGTCCGAGGTCATGGGTTCGAATCCTGTGTCTGTATCCTCCCTCTAGACTGGAAGCTTGTTGTGGACAGGGAATTTACGTACCAACCCTTAATAATAATAATAATAATAATAATAACGGTACCTAAGTGCTTACTATGTGCAAAGCACTGTTCTGAGCGCCCAGGGGGATACAAGGTGATCAGGTTGTCCTACGGGGGGCTCACGGTCTTAATCCCCATTTGACAGATGAGGGAACTGAGGCACAGAGAAGTGAAGTGACTTGCCCAAAGTCACACATCTGACAATTGAGCGTGGCTCAGTGGAAAGAGCCCGGGTTTTGGAGTCATTCATTCATTCATTCATTCAGTCGTATTTATTGAGCGCTTACTGTGTGCAGAGCACTGGACTAAGCGCTTGGGAAGTACAAGTTGGCCACATATAGAGACGGTCCCTACCCAACAGCGGGCTCACAGTCTGGAAGACAGAGGTCATGGCCCCGCCACTTAGCTGTGTGATTTGGGGCAAGTCACTTCACTTCTCTGGGCCTCAGTTACCTCATCTGGAAAATGGGAATTAAGACGGTGAGCCCCATGTGGGACAACCTGATCACCTTGTATCTCCCCCAGCGCTTAGAGCAGTACTTGGCACATAGGAAGCGCTTAACAAATGCCAAAATTATCATTATTGTTATTATTATTAAATAATAATCTAGTCTTCTAGACTGTGAGCCCACTTTTGGGTAGGGGCCGTCTGTGTATGTTGCCAAATTGTACTTCCCAAGCGCTTAGTACAGTGCTCTGCACACAGTAAGCACTCAATAAATACGATTGAATGAATGAATGAATGAATTAAAGCACCCCTCATGTCAGAATCATGGCAGATTATTCTCCCAGCATAATCTGGTAGGCCTATCCCTTTCAATCAGTCATCAGTGGCATTATTGAGCACTTACTGTGTGTAGAACACTCTACTAAGCTCTTGGGAATATAGTAATAATAATAATAATGGCATTTATTAAGCGCTTAAGATGTGCAAAGCACTGTTCTAAGCACTGGGGTGGCTACAAGGTGATCAAGCTGTCCCAGAGGGGCTCACAGTCTTAAACCCCATTTTACAGATGAGGTAACTGAGGCCCGGAGAAGTGAAGTGACTTGCCCAAAGTCACACAAGCTGTGACCTATGACCTCTGACTCCAAAGCACAACCGAGCTCACTGTCGACAAGGAACTTTCAGCCTTTGCAGGATAAGACTGGGGCCTTTTATATCTTAAGAGATCCAAACTCCCAAATGCTTCCCAGAGCCCTCCCCATGCTTCCCAGTCCACCAGAGAGCATCAGATTCCCCCTCCCTTTTGCCAGGAAAGTCCTCTTCTGGTGATGTAAACGGTCCTGATTCCGTATTTATTGAGCGCTTACTGTGTGCAGAGCACTGTACGATGATGGTGTGCGGGAAGCATTTTCCAGAATTCCCTTTCTGGTGGTGTGAACAGTCCTGATTCTTCCTCGCCACTCTGCGGGAACTCTTTTGTTGAGAGATCAATCAATCAATAGTATTCATTGAGCGCTTACTGTGTGCAGAGCACTGTACTAACCGCTTGGGAAGTACAAGTTGGCGACATATAGAGATCCTTGCGTCTCTGACGGTCCTCCTTCTTCTTATGCTACTCTGCGGGAACTCTTTTGTTGAGAGATCCTTGTGATCTCTTGGAGCAATTCCCACGATGGAGCAAATTGCCTGCCTTGGATTCATCGATCAGTGAAGGGGATTTATTACGGATGCAGGCTCGGTGCAGTTATCCCGCCGCCCTTTTTGTTTTTATGGTATCAAGTGCTTACTTTGTGCCGGCCACCGTGCTCAGCCCGGACACGAGGTGGACACAGTCAGTCCCCGTCCCACACAGAGCTTACGCTCTTAATCCCCATTTTACAGGTCAGAGAACTGAGGCACAGAGAAGTGAAGTGTCCAAGTGAGTGTGAGTCCAAGAAGTGTTATGTCCCAGCTGACACACAGCCCGCAGATGGCGGAGCCGGAATTAGAACCCGGGTCCTTGGACTCTTAGGTCTGTGCCGTTTCCACCAGGCCACACCTTGTGCCCAGGGGCCCGCTGGACCACTGTTAACAAGCATCGCTCACAAATTATAAACAGTTGTCGTTCTATAAATATATTATTCTGATAAATTTTACCTCCGATAGTAGTGGTAGGGAAGCGACTGCCTTGAAAGATGCTCCGTTTACTTATCATCCTTGAAAATGCCTAAGGATTCATTCATTAGAGAAGCAGCGTGGCTCAGTGGAAAGAGCATGGGCTTTGGAGTCAGAGGTCATGGGTTCAAATCCTGGCTCCGCCACATGTCTGCTGTGTGACCCTGGGCAAGTCACTTAACTTCTCTGAGCCTCAGTTCCCACATCTGTAAAATGAGGATTAAGAC
This sequence comes from Tachyglossus aculeatus, assembly GCF_015852505.1. Lineage (NCBI taxonomy): Eukaryota > Metazoa > Chordata > Mammalia > Monotremata > Tachyglossidae > Tachyglossus > Tachyglossus aculeatus. The sequence continues at coordinate 48,238,931 of NC_052067.1, forward strand.
TGCGAGCCCCCCATGGGACAACTTGATCACCTTGTATCCCCCCAGCGATTAGAACAGTGCTTGCACATAGTAAGCGCTTAACAAATGCCATCATCATTATTATTATTCATTCATTCAATCATATTGAGCGCTTACTGTGTGCGGAGCACTGTACTGAGCGCTTGGGAAGTACATGTTGGCCACATATAGAGACGGTCCCTACCCAACAACGGGCTCACGGTCTAGAAGATAACTTCAGTAGCGCTTAGAACGGTGCTTTGCACATAGTAAGCGCTTAACAAATACCATTATGATTATTCAGTACAGCTCTTGCCCTTGGATCGGTGACCTCTGGGCATTTGATATTCGCCCCACAGCACTGGTGTACATATCTATTTAATTATGCCCAGACATTTATGTGCAAATCTGCAAGTTATATATTATGTTTTACTCGTATTAATGTCTGTATCCCCCCTCTAGACTGTAAGCTTGTTGTGGACAGGGAATTTATGTACCAACCCTTAATAATAATAATAATAACAATAATAATAATGGTACTTGTTAAGTGCTTACTATGTGCAGAGCACTGTTCTAAGCGCCGGGGGGATACAAGGTGATCAGGTTGTCCCACGTGGGGCTCATGGTCTTTATCCCCATTTGACAGATGAGGGAACTGAGGCACAGAGAAGTGAAGTGACTTGCCCAAAGTCACACAGCTGACAATTGAGCATGGCTCAGTGGAAAGAGCTCGGGCTTTGGAGTCAGAGGTCATGGGTTCAGATCCCGGCACCGCCACTCGTCAGCTGTGTGACTTGGGGCAGGTCACTTCACTTCTCCGGGCCTCAGTTCCTTCATCTGTCAAATGGGGATTAAGACTGTGATCCCTCCGTGGGACAACCTGATCACCTTGTATCCCCCCAGTGCCTTGCACATAGTAAGCGCTTAAATACCATCACTGTTATTATTATAATTGGTGGAGCCGGGATTTGAGCCCATGACCTCCGACTCCAAAGCCCGTGCTCTTTCCACTGAGCCATGCTGCTTCTCTATTCCTTGTAATATACTGTCTCAAGCACTTAGTACAGTGCTCTTCATATACTAAGTGCTCAATAAATGTCATTGTTGAGGCTGATGACAGAGGTTTTGGGGGTTTTTTTGTAAGATAAACAGCTTGCATTTCTACTCTTAGTCCCTGATTTTCTTTCTGTACCAACTTGGGAATCATATATGTTGTCAACTTGTATTTCCCAAACGCTTAGTACAGTGCTCTGCACACAGTAAGCGCTCAATAAATACGATTGAATGAATGAATAATTACAAAACTAGAGGTAAGGTTCATTTTTTTGATTAGCTACTATTGCTTTAGTAAAGAATTGTTAAGACTGCCCTTAAGGATCAGTCCCAGAGAACTCAAGCTCTGCTTCTTTTTGAAATTGAAAGTATTTCCTAAAGTGAATCATTATATTTTCCACATAGCTGTTTATTCCGATTTAGAAGGCGTGTTTGTTGATTAGCTTTCAACCCTCTCAACTGTCCTGTACCCTATATAGTAATACAGCTTATTTTAAGGGTTTGTTTTGCATCTTTCGGTCCTTCCCAAGCACTTTGCCCTCAGAAGTTGATCAGTACATATTTGGTTCATTGTTTTCTTCTGTTCGTTAGTTGGCAGCCCGTTATTGACTACATTGACAGTAAATTTGAGGACTACCTGAACGCGGAATCTCGGGTCAACAGACGTCAGATGCCCGACAACAGAGTGCAGTGCTGTTTGTACTTCATCGCTCCTTCGGGACACGGGTCAGTACCTAGCTGCTCTCTTCTTTTTCATTTTCTATTCTAAAACGTGTGTGTGTTTGTGTGTGTACTTTGGCAATCTTTGATAAGTGGAACAGATTAATGCCACATTAACCTCCCGTTTTATCCTGTACTTTAACCAGATCATTTGCATCAGTCAATCAATCAATCGTATTTACTGAGCGCTAACTGTGTGCAGAGCGCTGTACTAAGCGCTTGGGAAGTACAAGTTGGCAGCATAAAATATTCCCGTTTTGGCCCCGTCGGATTGATATTTATTATAATAGCCTTGGCAGTGCTCCCCAGTCAGTTCCATTCTACAACAAACTTTTTCCGTGTCCGAAAGCAAACGACACAATACGTATTTACTATTCTATTTATTTTGTTAATGATGTGCGTCCAGCTTTACTTCTGTTTATTCTGATGACTCAACACCCGTCCACATGGTTTGTTTTGTTGTCTGTCTCCCCCTTCTAGACTGTGAGCCAGTTGTTGGGTAGAGACCATCTCTATATGTTGTCGACTTGGACTTCCCAAGCGCTTAGTCCGGTGCTCTGCACACAGTAAACGCTCAATAAATACGATCGAATGAGTGGCACAACAGCTCTTCAGTAGTCTGCCTTTCTCCGGCCAAATCTGTGGGATGAGGGGCGTAGTTATTGGAACATGAAAAGGAGGTGCTGCAAAATTGTAGGTCTCGCCCTCGGGCTCCTCTCCTGTGTTTACCTGGTGTACAGTTAAGTAAATGAGTACGGTGCTCAGAAATACAGGATGCACTCATCTAGAGGACCAACGAATAATAATACTTTTGGTATTTGTTAAGCGCTTACTATGTGCAAAGCGCAAGGAATTGATAAATGACTCATTTTTACCATCTTCCCCGTAACCTAAATCATAGGATGGGTGAAAAGGTCAAAAGGCATTCATTCAATCGTATTTATTGAGCGCTTACTATGTGCAGAGCACTGTACTAAGCGCTTGGGAAGTACAAATCGGCATCACTGCTCCAGTTTCTCTGTGCTCCCTCTCCCCTTCATTCCATTATTTTTTGCTTGATTTTATGCCCCCTACTTCCAGATACTCTTAGACTTCTGCGTGGATTTTTTTTCCTCATCATATGAAAGAATGATGAGGTGCCAGTGGACTCTGGGATTTTGTCTCCAAAATCCTCATCCTAAAGAAGAAAGTAAGATGACAAACTGGAAATTACAAGGCTATTCCAGCTCTTCTCCATTGCTGACAGGAGCCCGAGTTGTCCTGGAAAGGCTTACTCGGGAATATCCGTAACGACACCCTTCCCAAAACACAGCGTGGGTTCAGATATGTTCCCTGCGACAAGACAGATAATATAGTAATAATGATGGCTTTTATGAAGCACTTACTACGTGCAAAGCACTGTTCTAAGCGCTGGGGAGGTTACAAGGCGATCAGGTTGTCCCTTGGGGGTGGGGGGGTGTCCCGGTCTTCGTCCCCATTTTCCAGATGAGGTAACTGAGGCGCAGAGAAGTGAAGTGACTTGCCCAAAGTCACACAGCTGACAATTGGCAGAGCCATGACCTCTGACTCCAAAGCCCGGGCTCTTTCTACTGAGCCATGCTGCTTCTCTGTGGAAATGACAAATGAGTAGGAGAAGGGCAGAGAGTAATACCAACACTTCTGTTTTATTCACAAAGATCTATCAAAAGAATCAGGTTGCTGGCAGGTACTAATCAATCAATCAATCGTATTTATTGAGCGCTTACTGTGTGCGGAGCACTGTACTAAGCGCTTGGGAAGTACAAGTTGGAGTTCTCCCGAGAAGCCTCCTAAACTTTTAAACATATGGGATGACTGGTCCCTGCAGAGTTACCAACCGATCCTTTCCCCTTCACTATCGTAGGAAAACAGACCGTTTGCTGAATGTCCCGTTCGCTTTTGGGACAAGGGTGTGACAGGAAATCGGGAGTCTGCTGGCAGAAGGCATTTCCGGGAATACTGGGAAGTTCACCCAGACGTGGCTCGTTCGGTTGGAAAACTCCAGCTGTCCGGGGGGCAAGTCATGCACACTCAGGAGACAAAATCCATCCCAGAGAAAGTGAAGAAAGAGGGAGTCCAGCACCGAGGACTGGCAAAACCCGAATATCGCCGATATTGGGGAAGCCCTGCTTACAAAATAGAGATTTTCAGGGCCGACCCAGAGATGAATGCAGTCGCCGAGTTCTGTTACGTAAACAACTATACAGGGACGTATAAAGAAGGAAGTAGAAAACCAAAACAGGATCAACATGTCCTTTGGAAAAATGGCTGAAAGATTATGGTGACTTAGGGACTTGATTTGAACATTAGGGACGTAATTTCCCTGGGTTTTTTTTTTACCAGTTGATTTCAGATGCATTTGGAGAATTCAGGGGGCCATTGATTTCATTTTTGAAGCAGATAGATGGAAGTCACGGCGAGCGATTCACACCTGCTGCTGTGACGGTGTTAGTACTTAAAAGCATTTTTATCCGTGTCTTTCCTCAGTGGGGTCAAATTATTGCCAGTATCCTCGGGGCTTGTTGTCGCCCTGATGGTTTCAGTTTAATTTGGCTCCGTGCGTGTTGTCGCCGTGATGGTTTCAGTTTAATTTGGCGAGATTACTCTCTACTGGGGGAAAAAAAGAACTGCATTCTTGAAAGATCTAATCTGAATCGTGACGCACCCAAAGAGAAGTTGCCGTGCAGTTAAATTAAGATACATCTAGCACGTTAAATCCCGTTTTCTGAAGGTGACCTATTTTTTCTTTGGAACCCTTTCTAAATCGCAGCATTTCTCAGATCTTTCGTAAATGAAGCCCTAATTCCTTGTCTGAAAGAAAATAAAGATCTGTAATTTTCCTCACGTTTCAAGAAGCTTTGGGAGGCGTAACTGGCAGCAGCGACTGGCAAGTGTTCTTATTTGATGTAACTAGGAGAAGCAGCGTGGCTCAGTGGAAAGAGCCTGGGCTTGGGAGTCACAGGTCATGGGTTCAAATCCCGGCTCTGCCAGTCGTCAGCTGTGTGACTTTGGGCAAGTCACTTTGCTTCTCTGGGCCTCAGTTCCCTCATCTGTAAAAAATGGGGATTAAGACTGTGAGCCCCCCGGGGGACCACCTGATCACCTTGTAACCTCCCCAGCGCTTACAACAGTGCTTTGCACGTAGTAAGTGCTTAATAAATGCCATCAGTATTATTATTATAACTACCACGGTGAAGTGAATTTTAGCCTCTCTGTGGAGGTGGCGTGCATAAAATAGTCTTACAAATGATCGTGTATCAAATAACCAGTGGTGTCACCAGGCTGTAGACTCTGAGCTCTTGACAAATGTTTTGCCTGACCTTGTTAAGGAGTTTTTAATAAGATATTTTATGGAGATCACATAATTAGTCACTAGAGAGTTTTATCTGAGATACTAGAAGTATGAAAAAGGAAAATGCAATCAGTTCTGTTTTCCGAGTCATGGGAATGTTTCAAAAACCCACTTTCGTTACCACCCGAGCCATTAACAAAATGCAAAATTAACTTTTTGGTGTGTCATGTGCTTTTTGATTTTTCTGCCCACTCTCTGAGAGAGATGCTAATAGGCCTTGAAATAGCCAAAGGGAGGAGAGGAGGAGAGGTTTGGTTTTGTTGTCTGTCTCCTCCTTCTAGACTGTGAGCCCGTTGTCGGGTAGGGACCATCTCTGTAAGTTGCCGACTTGTACTTTCCAAGCGCTTAGTACAGCGCTGTGCACACAGTAAGCGCTCAGTAAATACGATTGAATGAATGAATAGTTAATAACCCTCATACTAGATAATTAGCCTTTGAGTAATCCAGAGTTGATGAATTATAAATAGCTCTGTTAATTGGAGCCCTGTTGAGTTGAAAGAAAAATTGTGTTCCTTTACAGTAAAATGAAGTGACAAGACAAAAAAAAAAATCACATGCTTATTGCGAGATGTCCGTTTTATTCCCTGGAACAATTTTGACAAAAAGTGATAATAATAATAATAATGATGGCATTTATTAAGCACTTACTATGTACAAAACACTGTTCTAAGCGCTGGGGACATTACAAGGTGATCAGGTTGTCCCACAGGGAGCTCACAGCCTTCATCCCCATTTTTCAGATGAGGGAACTGAGGCCCAGAGAAGTGAAGTGACTTGCCCAAAGTCACACAGCCGACAATCGGCAGGGCCGGGATTTGAACCCACGACCTCCGACTCCAAAGCCCAGGCTCCTTCCACTGAGCCACGCTGCTTCTCAGTAGCGTGCTGAGTATCTGCTCCCAGAGAGTCGGTTAACGATCAGAAATCTAGGAGAGACGGCGAGGAGAGGGACGGGACCTTGAAACCAAGTTAAACAAAGGTGACCCAAAGTTGTTAATGATGTTAAAATTGATCAATGGTATGGATTGAGTTTTCACTCTGTACATTGCGCTGTACTAAGCGCTTGAGGGAGTGCGATATGATGAGTTGATAGACTCAGTTCTTGCCCACAAGGAGCTTCCAGGCTACAGGGGAAGACAGGCACTAAAGCAGATTAAGGATAGGGAAAGTAGAGAACGAGCTGGCAAAATGTGTAATGGGTACACGTCAAGTGCACAGTTGACACAGAGGGAAGGGCAGAGAGGGAAAATACAGGGCATGTTCATCACAAAGTAAGCTCTCTCTAGGCATGGAACGGTTCACGCGATTTTTCCGTACAACCCAAGCTCCTGGCTGAGGGCATCATACCAAGAGTGTGACTTTGTGTGACTTGGGGCAAGTCACTTCACTTCTCTGTGCCTCAGTTAGTAAAATGGATTAAGATTGTGAGCCCCACATGGGACGACCTGATCACCTTGTATTCCCCTAGCGCTTAGAACAGTGCTTTGCACATAGTAAGCGCTTAAATACTATTATTATTATTATTATTATTATTATGAGGGCACTCAAATGCTGCTTCTACTACTCTTACCATTGTTGATACCGAGCTACTCCATTTATTAAACATTGGTAACAATTGCTTTTCCTACCCCTTTTTTTCCCCCAAGATTTATCGCGTAACGTTTTCCAAACAAAATCAGAGTACACGAGATTGCTGTCTATTTGTGCACCCGAAAGATTTAGATTTTTCCATTTGTCTCTCTGCCCTTATTTGAAGCATATTTGAAATAATTTTGGTATTTCTGCTTGGTGAACTAGTGAAGTTCTTGCCCACGTGCTCTCAGGGTCTTCTCTCCCAGCAGATATTCCTGCAGGAAGGCATCAACTGGGTAATCTGATTCTCAACCTTCTCTGATTTGTTTTGTCAGTTAATTTGGGATTTGACTCCAGGTTTTTGAAGTAAATATTCCTTTCACAGGTGGTCTTAAAATTGGAGGCCAGTTAGACTTTTCTTATTAAAGGGTAACTGGTTTGAACTGTGTTTACACAGTACCCTCTAGGCATGGTTCCTAGTAGCTAAATATTTAAGGTGAATGACTTTTTGTAAGAGGATAATAATAATAATGGTGTTTATTAAGCGCTTACTATGTGCAAAGCACTTTTCTAGGTGCTGGGGAGGTTACAAGGTGATCAGGTTGTCCCTTGGGGGGCTCACGCGCTGAGAAGCAGCGTGGCTCAGTGGAAAGAGCCCGGGCTTTAGAGTCTGAGGTCATGGGTTCAAATCCTGGCTCCGCCACTTGTCAGCTGTGTGACTTTGGGCGTGTCACTTCACTTCTCTGGGCCTCAGTTATCTCATCTGTAAAATGGGGATGAAGGCTGTGAGCCCCCGTGGGACAACCTGATCACTCAGTGACCTCCCCAGCGCTTACAACAGTGCTTTGCACATAGTAAGCGCTTAACAGATACCGTCATTATTGTTATTATCATTATTATTATTATTAATCCCCATTTTACAGTTGAGGTAACTGAGACCCAGAGAAGTGAAGTGACTGGCCCATAGTCACCCAGCTGACAAGTGGCGGAGCCGGGATTTGAACCCGTGACCTCTGACTCCAAAGCGCGGGCTCTTTCCACTGAGCCCCGCTGCTTCTCGAGGTTAAGAATAAACTCTTGATAATCCTGCATAAATAATGTAGAGTAAACTGTTGGTAATACCGTAAAAGGATGGTGTTTGGGACCTATTATTAAGGAAGCTGGTCCTCATAAGGGTAATTGAGGGGGCCAGAAACCATTTTGGTCCAAACCAGTCTACCGACCGTTTAAATCTCGACAGGGTCACGTCAGTCGGGGCAGGTCGAAACCAGGTCATGGATTGGCAGCTCTTGACTGGGCTCCCAGTTCCCAGTGGCTCCCAGTCAGCCCCGCTCCTTTGACACCATTATGCATGTGCAGAAACCAGTCGCGTCCACGCGGATGTCCCTGGGAACCAGCTGAGACTTCCAGTCGTAGCAGCCCTTGGGGATCGCCGACCCCCGCAGGGCTTCGGGACCGCCAGGTCTGCAAGTGAAGCTTTCATTTTCGCTAGCTGGCGATGCCTTGAAAAGCTGACGTTTTTTTTCTCTAAGTAGCCAGGTCACTTTGTTCCCATTAATTACTGTGTATTTCAGACTTAAACCATTGGATATTGAATTTATGAAGCGCTTGCATGAAAAAGTGAACATCATCCCGCTCATTGCCAAAGCAGACACACTCACGCCTGAGGAATGCCAGCAATTTAAAAAGCAGGTGAGTACAGACTGTCACCAGTTCTTAATAAATACCATCCAGCGGTATTTATTCCGCAATTCAAAATGTATTTTTACAATGCTTTGAGCTGATCAGTTTAAGCTTTGAAAATAGGCAGCGTTTGAGCTTGGAACGCGCTTGTAAACTTTAAATATGCTTCTTGGTGACCCCTCCTGCTTAGCCAGAGTGACATTAATCGTTTGACTCCCAGTTCCCTGACCTCGGACAAAGCCAAGCAGTACAGTTAAGAGCTCGTGATGGAATAAACTGCTGGTTAAATCAATCAATCGTATTTATTGAGCGCTTACTGTGTGCAGAGCACTGTACTAAGCGCTTGGGAAGTACAAGTTGGCAACATATAGAGACAGTCCCTACCCAACAGTGGGCTCACAGTCTAGAAGGGGGAGACAGAGAACAAAACCAAGCATATTAACAAAATAAAATAAATAGAATAGATATGTACAAGCAAAATAAATAAATAAATAGAGTAATAAATATGTACAAACATATATACAGGTTAAAACTGCCCCCAGGGGTTTTTACAACTTGTTCCCCTCTTCTTCTGCTGTATCACAGCCCAGAGCAGCTCCTTATTCTGCAATCCCACCTTAGACCTCTCCACAGACATCCTGTGCATAGCAGCACTTGAGTTTTTTTGGCGTTGTCCGTTTTTTGTTTCGTATAATAATAATGGCAATAATTGTGGTATTGGGTAAGCACTTACTGTGTGCCAGGCACTGTACTAAACGCTGAGGTGTATATAAGCAAATTGCCTTGGAAATAGACCCTGTCCCACACGGGGCTCCCCATTTTACAGATGAGGTAACTGAAGCACAGAGGTCCCACAGCAGACATGTGACAGGAACAGGATTAGAACCCATGACCTTCCGACTCCCAAGCTCTATCCTCTACGCCGTTCTGCTTTTGTGGTACTGGATAAGCGCTTACTATGTGCCGAACACTGTACTACGCGCCGGGTTAGGTACAGAATAATCAGTTTGGACACAGTCCCTGTCCCGCGTGGAGCTCACAGTCTCCAGTTGAAGGAAGTAGGATTTAATCCCCATTTTTCAGATGAGGTAACTGAGTGTCATCCGTCGCTCAGGGATGAGTTTGAAGATTGGCGAGGCGAGAGGGAGAGACTGAGTTCAGAAAGGCTCAGCCGTCCAAGACTTATTCCGCGTGGAGAATTGAACTTACCGAGCCATTATGCGTGCAGCATGGTCTTCTCTTCCCGTTCCCTGCTTTCCGTGGACTGCCAGCCCCCGGGTGGTGAACTCTTCCGCCCAGCCCGCCGAGCCGCTCCAGTCAGTCGGCCCAGTTGGCGTCCCACCCCTTGGTTCTTCAGGAAAAGCGTCAGGGGATCCATTCCAGCCGCCTCCGATGCCACTTCCGACACCAAATTTAGGTCGCCGGACAGAACCGGCCACGGGGTAGCTCGTGAGTTGGCTTTTTGGAGGGTCGGAAATGGACTCACGGACTAGAGGGTTAATGAATAACAGATGCAGGTTTATTGAGATGATAGCACAAAGAGTCCATGATAGGTTATCCTCAGGAACAAAGCTTTTCCTAAGCTACTAAATATTCCGGTCAGCAGGATACCAAACTTCTAGCAGCTAGTAAAACTGGGAAGGAGATACCTCTGGAGGTTACCTTTCCAGTCACTCCAACACAGGCTACCTTTCAAATCACCCCAAACGCGTTGCCTTTCAGGTCATCCCAAGGCTGTCAAATCACCCCCAAATGTGCTACCTTTCGAATCACCCCAAACCTGTTACGTTTCTTAATAATAATAATAACAATGGCATTTATTAAGCGCTTACTATGTGCAAAGCACTGTTCTGATCACCCCAACACGGGCTGCCTTTCAAATCGCCCCGAAGTGGGCTACCTTTCGAAGCACCCCAAATGAGTTATCTTTCAAATCATCCAGGAATCACAGTCCCAAGGGGGAATACTCACTTCTCTAGGTCCGATTGGTCATTTTGCACCACACAGTGTCCCACTGCAGGGAGAGGCGACTTGCCACGTCGCTGTGTCAGAGTTCTAAACTACTACCAAGAGTTCATGGAGACCCCTTCCCAGATATACCTTGGTATTTCCCATCCTTTTCCTTTGGCCATATTTATTTATATTTATACGTATATATTTTATATTTATAATAATATTTATTATATTTATTTATACCATATCTATTTATGGTATTTCCCATCCCTCTGGCCATATTTTGGGGGTGGGGAAGGACCATGTGGCAAGACCCATCGCAATGTATTTATTGCGGGTCTAATCGTTTGGCCTTATTACTCACCCAGCCCCTCCGGGGTTGGAGCGCTGGGAGCTCTGAGGTTTGGTATCGCTTTCTGTCGCTCGCTGCCAATCAATCAATCAATCAATCGTATTTATTGAGAGCTTACTGTGTGCAGAGCACTGTACTAAGCGCAAACTGCCAGCCCCTTAGCTAGTGAGCTAAGCTTGTTAGCCTGGCCTGAGTGTGACCGGTCACACTAAGGCATGGAGAAGTGATTTGCCCAAAGTCACACAGCAGACAAGTGGCAGATTAGAACCCAGGGCCTCTGTATCCTAGGCCCGTGCTCTTTCCGCTAGAACATACTCCTCCCCAACTTGTGAAGGCCTTTTTGCCAGGACCCTGCCAGATTGTTCTGTCTCTCAAGTGCAGCCGTATTGGGGCAGAGGGGTGTATTTAATAAATAAATCAATGCACCAGTGAAGCGATTTCGTTATCTCATTTTCCGTTGTAGATAATGAAAGAAATCCAAGAACACAAAATTAAGATATATGAATTCCCAGAAACAGATGATGAAGAAGAAAATAAACTGGTTAAAAAGATAAAGGTAGGTAATGAATACAGAAAAGCTGCTTGGGGATTGGCCTCAGTGCTTTAATCTTCAATAATTTCACCCTCCTTACTGGGGAAGGTGGTGGCAGAGGGGATTTATAGTCATACTTTATATCGTTAACCTGATGAACTAGTTTTTCACACTTTTCCCTCTAAACTTTAAGGTGCTCTACTTTTTCATAGTTCCAGACTCTGACAGTGAACATTTCGGAGCCTCCCATCACTGACCTTTATTAGGGAGAATGCAGCAATAATCAATCAGTGGTATTTATTGAGCTCTTACTGGGTGCGAAGCACTCTGCTAAGCACTTGGGAGAAGACCGTACCACAAACGTGATAGATACGGTCACCTTGTAACCTCCCCAGCGCTTAGAACAGTGCTTTGCACATAGTAAGCGCTTAATAAATACTATCATTATTATTATTATATGGTCCCTGCCCATACAATAAGCTTACAGTCTCGCGGGGATAATAAAGAGGATGAGATAGAAAATAGGAAGATTTATATGAAGTGAAATTTTGCTTTGCCTTTGGATGAAAAATTATTGTTTTCTGAAGTTCTTTGGAATGTTTTACTTATTTGAGCTCCTACGTCATAAACCCTTTGAGGACACAAGTTGTTGGCTAATTCTGTTATAATAGTAATAATTGTATCGTTTGTTAAGAGCTCTCTGTGTGTCGAGCGCTGTACTAAGGGCTGGGATATTTAGAAAATAGTCAGGTCCTACATGGGGCTCCCAATCTAAGTAGGAAGGAGCACAGGTGTCGGATCCCCATTTTGCAGATGAAGGGACTGAGGCCCAGAGAAGTTACGTGAGTTGCCCCGGGTCACACAGCAAACAAGTGTACTCTCCCAAGAACCGAGCAGAGTGGTCTGCCTGCAGATGCTCGGTAAATACTGTTGATTGATGGAAGAAGCAGAATATGTAGCTGTTTGTCTCGGGGACCTTATATTTGGAGGGTGGCCGGGTGAGCTTTTGGACGGGTAAGCAGCGATCCCAGAGGTTTGGGTGATTATAAATGGATAACAGCTCTGATTGAGCTTTCCGGCATTTGCTCACCGGCCTCATTTGTCCCTTTTAACGGCCAAGATGGGTGTTAAATTGTACTAGGCGTATAACTTTTGGCCGAATGCTGCAGTCCAGGAACGCTGAGCCTGTCTTAGCTGGGAGAAAGATTTACACTGTCCAGTAACGCTTTCTGTTCTGTAGGATCGTTTACCTCTCGCAGTGGTCGGGAGCAATACCATCATCGAAGTCAACGGCAAAAGGGTCCGAGGACGGCAGTATCCTTGGGGCGTGGCTGAAGGTGAGTTCTGTTTTCCGACTGCCCAGGTGACTCGAAGGGTTTCGGGATTCGTTACGGTGGTTAGTCTTGCAACGAGGCACAGAGGAGCGGAGGGTGTGGGAGCGAGGAGGAGCGAACTGTTAAAATAGGTGGAACAGAGGAGACTGAGAAATGGCAGGTGAGCTTCAGTGAGAGTAAATGGCAGATTACCAGCCTGGGAGAATCACCTAATAATAGTAAGGAGAAGGATGGTATTTGTTAAGTGCCTACTTAACGAATAAGTAAATAACACATAAATAAAAATTAAGTACTGAACTTGTTCAGTGCTTAGAACAGTGCTTGGCACATAGTAAGCGCTTAATAAATGCCGTCATTATCATTGATATTGTTACTATGCCCATAGCTTTAATTCTATTTGTTCTGACGATTTTGACACCTGTCTCCGTGTTTTGCTTTGTTGTCTGTCTCCCCCTTCTAGACTGTGAGCCCGTTGTTGGGTAGGGACCGTCTCTATATATTGCCAGCTTGTACTTCCGTAGCGCTTAGTACAGTGCTCTGCACACAGTAAGCGCTCAATAAATACGGGTGAATGAGTGAACTGTTAAAATAGGCGGAACAAAGGAGACCGAGAAATGGCAGGTGAGCTTCAGTGAGAGTAAATGGCAGATTACCAGCCTGGGAGATTCACCTAGTAATAGTAAGAAGAAGGATGGTATTTGTTAAATGCCTACTTAACAAATAAGTAAATAACAAATAAGTAGGCCTACTGCCTACTGAACTTGTTCAGCGCTTAGAACAGTGCTTGGCACATAGTAAGCGCTTAATAAATGCCGTCATTATCATTAATATTGTTACTCTGCCCATAGCTTTAATTCTGTTTGTTCTGACGATTTTGACACCTGTCTCCATGTTTCGTTTTGTTGTCTGTCTCCCCCTTCTAGATTGTGAGCCCGTTGTTGGGTAGGGACCGTCTCTAGATGTTGCCAACTTGGACTTCCCAAGCGCTCAGTACAGTGCTCTGCACACAGTAAGCGCTCACTAAATATAAAATAAATATATATTATTTTATATATTAATATATATTTAATATATAAATATAATGTATATTATATTATAATAAATAAATAACTAATTAAATAAACAAATAATAAGATTGAATGAATGAAAGCACTATTCTAGCCGCTGGGTAGGTACAAGGTGATCAGGTCGTCCCACGGGAGGCTCACAGCCTTAATCCCCATTTTACAAACGAGGTGACCGAGGCTCAGAGAGGTGAAGTGACTCGCCCAAAGTCACACAGCTGACAAGTGGCGGAGGCGGGATTGGAATCCGCGACCTCCAACTCCCAAGCCCGGGCTCTTTCCGTTAAGCCATACTGCTTCTCACCTAATGACAACCTCGTGATTGTGGGGGCTCAGAGCGTTCAATCTTGACTTAGGAAAGACGTCTTGAAGAAGCCGCATCCCTTCATTCATTCAGTCGCATTTATTGAGCGCTTACTGTGTGCAGAGCACTGTACTAAGCGCTTGGGAAGTACAATTTGGCTACATGTAGAGAGGATCCCTACCCAACAATGGGCTCACAGTCTTGAAGACGGGCCCATGTAATAATGGTGGTATTTGTTAAGCGCTTACTATGTGCCAGGCACTGTTCTAAGCGCTGGGATTGATGCCTGATAACCAGGTTGTCCCACGTGGGGCTCCCAGTCTTAACCCCCGTTTTCCAGATGAGGGAACTGAGGCACAGAGAAGTGAAGTGACCTGACCAAAGTTCACACAGCTGACAAGTGGCGGAGCCGGAATTAGAATCCACGACTGGAGTGGAGGATTTAGGTTCTAATCCCGGCCCTGCCTCTTATCTGCTCTGGGGCCTTGGATTTAAACTGTAAAATGGGGATTTAATTTCTGTTCTCCCACCTTCTTAGGCTGTGATCCCCCTGTGGGACAGGGACTGTGTCTGACCTGATTACCTTATATCTTAGATTATTCTAAGAAATATATTATTATATCGTATAATAATATATTTTATTATAAGAAATATATTATATCTTATAATATACTATTATATCATATAATATATTATATATTATTATTACTATCAATATATAATATAACAATATATAATATATTCATTCAGTCAGTCATATTTATTGAGCACCTACTGTGTGCAGAGCACTGTACTAAGCGCTTGGGAAGTACAAGTTGGCAACATATAGAGACAGTCCCTACCCAACAGTGGGCTCACAGTCTAGAATATTATTATAGAAAATTATGATAATATTATAGCATATTATTAATTATTATGTATTATTATAATAAATGCCATCATTATTATATCTACCTGGAGACGATTACCTTGAGAAGCAGCGGGGCTCAGTGGAAAGAGCCCGAGCTTTGGAGTCAGAGGTCATGGGTCCAAATCCCGGCTCCGCGGGCGCTTAGAACAGTGCTTTGCACATAGTAAGCACTTAATAAATGCCATCTTTATTATTATTATTATTATTATTATTATTATTGTCAGCTGTGTGACTTTGGGCAAGGCACTTCACTTCTCCGAGCCTCAGTTCCCTCATCTGGAAAATGGGGATGAAGACCGTGAGCCCCCCGGGGGACAACCTGCTCACCTTGTCACCTCCCCAGCGCTTAGAACGGTGCTTTGCACAGATTAAGCGCTTAATAAATGTCATCATTATTGCTCCAACACTTAGTACAGTCCTTGGCACATAATAAGCGTTTAACAAATGCAACAACAATAATAATAGACTGGTCATGAGGGAGGAGGTGCAGCTTGGTGAAATAAAAATAACGATAGACTGTTCCTGGGGAAGGAAGTGTGATTTGATGAAAAATCAAAGGACCTGAGTTCTAACCCCGGCCCTGCCGTAAGCCTCCTGGCTGCCCTCCGCCACCCACTCCACCGAGCCACACTGCTTCTCTAATTGGGGTATTCGTTGAGTGCTTACTATGTGCCCGGCACTGTGCTTTCCTTCAGAAGAAACACTCCCGCACATCGCTGGAAACAGGGCAAGATGTTCTCAGGTTCACTTTTGTGACTGTCCCATTATATAGTTAGATGTGCGTATAGCACGGTTTTGACACCTGTCTACGTGCTTTGTTGTCCGTTCCCCCTTCTAGACTGTGAGCCCGTCTCTTTGCCTAGGGACCGTCTCTTTGCGTTGCCACCGTGGACTTCCCAAGCGCTTAGTACGGTGCTCTGCACACAGTGAGCGCTCAGTAAATACGATTGAATGAATGAATGAACTTGGCTTGAGTTTCCCTCTCTGGAATGGGGAAATACTTGCGTCTCTTTCTCCAGGACATCTTGTGAAGATAAATAGTAATAATAATAATAATAATGATGGTATTTGTTAAGTGCTTACTATTCTAACTATAGAATATATATTAGAACTATACTGTTCTAAGTGCTGAGCACTGTTCTAAGCGCTGGAGACTGCAATAGGTAATAAGAAAGCGCTAAGGGAGCGTGTCTACCAGCTCCGTTATGTTGTACTCTCCCAAGTGCTTAGTACAGTGCTCCGCACACAGTACATGCCCTATAAACACCCTTCACTGCTCGAAAATCAAAAGGTGCTATTCCAATTCACCGTGGCATTATCAGTCCAATGCCCACACCAGCCTCAAAGGAAAACGGGGCATCGTTGGGAAGGAGATTGAAAACCAAAGTCAGATTTTGGTTCTGGAGAGAGGAGCAGCGTGGCTCAGTGGAAAGAGCCCGGGCTTTGGAGTCCGAGGTCATGGGTTCAAATTCCGCTCCGCCAACTGTCAGCTGTGTGACTTTGGGCCAGTCACTTCACTTCTGTGGGCCTCAGCTACCTCATCTGGAAAATGGGGAATGAAGCTGTGAGCCCCCCGTGGGACAACCTGATAATAATAATAATAATAATAGCATTTGTTAAGCGCTTACTATGTGCAAAGCACTGTTCTAAGCGCCGGGGCAGATACAAGGTAATCCGGTTGACCCCGTGGGGCTCACAGTCTTAATCCCCATTTTCCAGATGAGGTAACTGAGGCCCAGAGAAGTGAAGTGACTTGCCAAAGTCACACAGCTATCACCTGGTAACCTCCCCAGTGCTTAGAACAGTGCTTTGCACACAGTAAGCGCTTAACAGATACCATCATCATCATTATTATTATTATTATTACTGGGTAAAATCGTGGTGCATCCAGGTCTGAATGGCGGCCGGATTTCCGGCTGCTGCACCTTGGGAATCCCGGAACAGAGTTAGAGACGATGAGGAAGAAGAAGTGACAGAAAAGGTGTGGAGACGTGAAAGATGCGCATAGTCTGGGAAGGCGCGGGCTTGAGTGGGAACATGTGGGAATTTCACAGCAGCACAGAGAGAGTGGGCAGGGAATGTCTGTTATAGTGTACTCTCCCAAGTGCTTAGTACAGTGCTCTACACACAGTAAGTGCTCAGTAAATAGCATGCACTGACTGGCAGAGTGAAGAGCCCATGCTTGTTCAGCAGATATCTCTTAGTCCATGAGCCTGACCTGATGAGCTTTGTACCTGTCTCAGTGCCTAGCACAGAGGAGGTGCTGTAATAAATACCACCTGGCCTAGGAGACCTTTGATAGCCGCCTCGCCCTCAACCCCACAGCACTTGTGGACATATTGGTAAATCATAAGAGAAGCAGCGCGGCTCAGTGGAAAGAGCCCGGGCTTTGGAGTCCGAGGTCATGGGTTCAAATCCCAACTCTGCCAGTTGCCAGCCGTGTGACTTTGGGCAAGTCACTTCACTTCTCTGGGCCTCAGTTCCCTCATCTGGAAAATGGGGATGAAGACTGTGAGCCCCCCGTGGGACTACCCGATCACCTTGTATCCTCCCCAGCGCTTAGAACAGTGCATTGCACACAGTAAGTGCTTAATAAACGCTATCATTATTATTATAATGATAATATATCATCATAATACTATAACGATAATATGATAATGTAATATATCTATGGATGATGTATTATAAATTATTTGTATTAATATCTGTCTCCCCCTTGTTCTGAGCAGGGACTGTTTCTACCACCTCTGTGGTACTCTACTCTCCCAAGCACTTAGTACAGTGCTCTGCACATAGTAAACACTCAGAAAATACCATTAATAATGATGATGATGACGACGGTGATTATCCATAGGGAAGCTTGAGAGTGGGAGGCATAAAACTGACAAAAGGGAACATTTCCCCCCAGGGATGAATGAGCATAATAATAATAATGATGATGGCATTTGTTAAGCACTTACTCTGTGCAAAGAATCAGTTCCCACAAAGTTGTTGATGGAAAATAACTATTATTTGAGCACCCGCTATGTACATGCCATTGTTTTAAGCACTTGGAGGAAGAGTTATGGTTTTAAGTGCATATTGTGTGCCAGCCACTCTACTAAGCACTGGGTAATCAAGGCAGACCCAGTCCCTGTCCCACATAGGGCTCACTGGCTAAGATGTGGGGAGAGGGCAGGTATTGAATCCCCATTTCACAGCTGAGGAAACTGAGGCATAGAGAAGTTAAATGACTTGTCCATAGACACGTGGAAGGCGGGTGGCACACCCCAAGTTAGATCCCAGGTTTTCTGGCTCTCAGGCCAGTGCTCTTTCCCCCGAGATGTACTGCTTCTCAGGAGGATTAGTAGAAATGATCACTGCCTTCGGAGTTCAAAATGCGTCGGGGGCACACTCACTCAAGGAAATTTGTGTAATAAGGGCTGCAGTAAGTGCTCTGAGTAGCGGAGGGTACACAAAGCGGGGCCGAAGTTGTGAGGAGGCAGTTTCCGGGATTATAATCTGGGGAGATTCTAACTGAATCAGGGAAGATCATCTTGAGGAGTGATTTCCAAAGGGCCTAAAGCAGATGGGGAGAACCAAGGGTGGGTGAGCTGACCCCCGGAAAGCACTGTGGGGCCGGAGGGATTTGGAGAAACCCGCGGACAAGCAATTCACAATGGATAGAAAGACAGGGAGGGGATGAATTCGGAAGGCTAAAAAAGCACACTCCTAAGCAGTAGGATGACTGTCCCAAGAGAGCATTCATTCATTCATTCAACCATATTTATTGAGCGCTTACTGTGTGCAGAGCACAAGTCCAAGTTGGCAACATATAGAGACGGTCCCTACCCAACAGCGGGCTCGCAGTCTAGAAGGGGGAGACAGAGAACAAAACAAAACGTATTCACAAATTAACAAAATGAAGTAAATAGAATGAATATGTACAAATAAAATAAATAGAGTAATAAATCTGTACAAACATATATACATATATGCAGGTGTATATATGTATACATATATATGTATATATAATCAATCGTATTTATTGAGCGCTTACTATGTGCAGAGCACTGTACTAAGTGCTTGGGAAGTCCAAGTTGGCAACATATAGAGACGGTCCCTACCCAACAGTGGGCTCCCAGTCTAGAAGGGGGAGACAGAGAACAAAACAAAACGTATTCACAAATTAACAAAATACAATAAATAGAATGAATATGTACAAATAAAATAAATAGAGTAATAAATCCGTACAAACATATATATGTACATATAATCAATCAATCAGTCGTATTTATTGAGCACTTACTGTGTGCAGAGCACTGTACTAAGCACTTGGGAAGTACAAGTCAGCAACATATAGAGACGGTCCCTACCCAACAGCGGGCTCACAGTCTAGAAGGGGGAGACAGAGAACAAAACCAGACATATTAACAAAATAAAATAAATAGAATAGATATGTACAAGTAAAATAAATAGAGTAATAAATAGGTACAAACATATATACATATATACAGGTGTGTATATATATATATATATATACATAGATATATGCATATATATATATGTATACATATATCTATGTATATATACATATATGTGTGTGTGTGTGTGTGTGTGTGTGTGTGTGTGTATATATATATATATATATGTATATATGTGTATGTATACATATATACAGAGCAGCAATAACACAGGTTTTCCAAGCAGAGTTACTCAGTTTAAGCCCTTACAGAGGCAGAGCATCGAAGGGTCACGGGAATGAGGGGGCATCCTTGGCTGTTCACCTTCCCTGGGCAGAAATCGGTGGTTGTCCCCCATTGTGCTACCAGGAGGCTGGCGACTCTGGCTTCAAGCGTCAGGTAGTTCTGGCCCGAGACAGAAGACCGGACTGGACTGACCGTTGTTCCAACCCAGAAATGGAATTTCTTGTGTTCTTTTAGTTTCTTTTCAACTGAAAAGCGGTCATCACTGGGTTCAGACCACGTCTTTCAAAGCAGCGTGGCTCAGTGGGGAGAGCGTGGGCTTTGGAGTCGGGGGTCATGGGTTCGAATCCCGGCTCCGCCACCTGTCTGCTGTGTGACCTCGGGCAAGTCACTTCATTTCTCTGTGCCTCAGTGACCTCATCTGTAAAATGGGGGTTAAAACTGTGAGCCCCACGTGGGACAACCTGATCACCTTGTATCCCCCTTGCAGCGCTTAGAACAGTGCTTGGCACATAGTAAGCGCTTAACAAACACCATCATTATTATTATTTACCCGAAACTGTATTTGCAAGTATTCTTTGGTTTTCCCTTGGAAAACCCGACAGATTTTCTATTCAAGTAAATGTTTCCTGGATCCTACTGTTTGTATTCTAGGTAAATTTTCACTTCGAATACAAATCCAAAATTATGTTTCCTTTTTTTTTCCTTGTTTTTTGTTTTTTTTTTTTTAATGGTATTTATTAAGCAGGCTGGGGTAAGATATAAGCTCATTCATTTGGTCGGATTTATTGAGCTGTTACTGTGTGCAGAGCACTGTACTAAGCGCTTGAAAAGTACAATTCAGCAACAGAGACGATCCCTGCCCACAACGGGCTTACGGTCTGAAAGAGGGGGAGACAGACATCAGAACAAATAAAGAGGCGTTAATATAAAGAAATAGAATTATAGATATGTGCATTTATACACAAGTGCTGTGTGATGGGGAGGCGGGTAGAGCAGAGGGAGGGAGTCAAGGCGATGGGGAGGGGAGGAGAAGCAGAGGAAAAGGGGGGCTCAGGCTGGGAAGGCCTCTTGGAGGAGATGAGCCTTCAGTAGGGCTTTGAAGGGGGGAAGTGTGATTGTTTGGCAGATTTTAGGATTTTAGGCCATTTGAGGAAGGAGGAAGCTAATCAGGTTGGACACAGTCCGTGTCCCACAAGGGTTCGCGGTCTTAATTCCCATTTTAATTAACTCCCCCTTCTAGACTGTGAGCCCATCGTTGGGTAGGGACCGCCTCTATATGTCGCCGACTTGTACTTCCCGAGCGCTTAGTACAGTGCCCTGCGCCCAGTAAGTGCTCAATACGATTGAGTAAATTTTACAGATGAGGTAACCGAGGCACAGAGAAGTTAATTGGCTTGTTTAAGATTGGCTTTGGAAAGCCATTTAATGCTCCTACCAAGCCTGGCGTGATCAATGCACAATAGCGGAAGCCCAGACTGAGCCCCCTCCTTCCTCTCCCCCCACCTTACCTCCTTCCCCTCCCCATAGCACCTGTATATATGTATATGTGTTTGTACGGATTTATTACTCTATTTATTTATTTTATTTGTCCATATTTGTTCTATTTATTTTATTTTGTTAATCTGTTTTGTTGTCTGTCTCCCCCTTCTAGACTGTGAGCCCGCTGTTGGGTAGGGACCATCTCTTTATGTTGCCAACTTGGACTTCCCGAGCACTTAGTACAGTGCTCTGCACACAGTAAGCATGCAATAAATACGATTGAATGAATGAATGAAAGATTGCACAGCGGACCAGTGACAGAGCCAGAATTAGAACCCGTGTCCTTCTGACTCCTGGGCCTGTGTATCCAGTAGGCCCTCAATGTATTAATCAATCGACAGTATTTTTGCATTGTTTTAGATTTAGGTTCTCTCTGAGCCTCTGAATAATTACGGTGTGAAAGCCAAGTAGAAATAGCAGTTGACTTTGCCTTCATTCATTCATTCATTCGTATTTATTGAGCGCTTACTGTGTGCAGACCACTGTAATATCGTATTCATTGAGTGCTTACTGTGTGCAGAGCACTGTACTAAGCGCTTGGGAAGTACAAGTCGGCCACATATTCACTCATTCTTTCATTCAGTCGTATTTATTGAGCCATTACTGTGTGCAGAGCACTGTACTAAGCGCTTGGGAAGTACAAGTCGGTGACATATAGAGACGGTCCCTACCCAACAGTGGGCTCACAGTCTAGAAGGGGGAGGCAGACAACAAAGCAAAGCACGTGGAAGGGTGTCAGGTCATCAGAATAAATAGAAGTAAAGCTACATGCCCATCATTAACAAAATAAATAAAATAGTAAATATGTCCAAGTAAAATAAATAGAGTAATAAATCTGTAGAAACATATATACAGGTGCTGTGGGGAGGGGAAGGAAGTAGGATGGGGGTGGTGGGGAGGAGGAGAGGAAACAGGGGGTCTTGTCTACCTTATAAGCATTTCCATCTACATGCCAGGAGAAAGGTTAGCCCAGTTTCCGAGGAGGTCTTTTAACAATTCTTAGATTGGTGACATGAGCTTTTTTTTTTTTTAACATTCTTACTCATTTCCTTCATTCTTTCATTCCATCATATTTATTGAGCACTTACTGTGTGCAGAGCACCGTACTAAGCGCTTGGAAAGTCCAAGTTGGCAACATATAGAGACGGTCCCCACCCAACAGCGGGCTCACAGTCTAGAAGGGGGGAGACAGACGGGCATAAAAGCCCAAACCGAACGTCATCACCGAACTTTTTACCTCTAAGACGACTGGGAATGGGCCAAATGAAAGCACACCCCTGCTTTAGTTATAATAATTGTGGGATTTGTGAAGCGTTTTCTCTGGCCCTGTCCCACATGGGGCTCCTGGTCTAAGTAGGAGAGAGATCAGGTACTGAGTCCCCATCGTACAGATGAGGAAAGTGACTCACAAGGAAGGTAAGTGACTCGCTGAGGACATGGAGCAGGCAAGTGGCAGAGCCAGGATTAGAACCCAGTTCCTCTGACCCTCGGGCCCTGGCTCTTTAGCCGCCTTCCGGCTCCATCCCAGTAGGAGAGCAGCGAGGAACAGTAGGAAGGAAGATTTTCCAGCGTCCCCAGCCCCGCCACCACCAGATGACGGCCTCTGACACCACCACTGAGGCTTCTCTTTTCAGCGACCTGTATTCCGACATTTCTTTTCCTCCCTTTCTCCCCTCTCCCCATACACCCACACTGGGCGTGGATTGAAAAAGCAGCACCCTCCAGATCACTTATCTGTAGAACAAAGTATTGGTCATGACGGATGCGGGCCAGGAAATGCTGTAACTTTCTCACAGTCATTGCCTGGCAGGAAATGAGGCTTAACTTAGATAATGTTCCTGAAAGAGACGGCTTTGACTCTGCGGCGCTTTTTTTTCTCCCACTTTAAAGGCATTCGTTTTAACGACATAAAACGTTTCCAATAATGTTGATTTTTTTGTTGTTTGAAAAGTCTTCCTGAAGTTAACATCCCCAAGTGAACGTGTAAAGGGACTAGAGAGAAAATCCTCTTATTCCTTGGAACTGGGTCTGAATTGTGCAAGTAACCACAGTCAATGCAGGGAAATAATAATAATAATGATGGTATTTGTTAAGTAAGCGCTTACTATGTGCAAAGCACTGGGCTAAGCGCTGGGTAGGTTACAAGGTGATCAAGTTGTCCCACGGAGCGGGGGCTCACGGTTTTAATCCCCATTTTACCGATGAGGTAACTGAGGCCCAGAGAAGTGAAGTGAGTTGCCCAAAGTCTCACAGCTGACAGTTGCCGGAGCTGGGATTTGAACCCACGACCTCTGACTCCGAAGCCCGGGCTCTTTCCAGTGAGCCACGCTGCTTCTCCATGCTAAAAGGAAATGCTAAAGATACACCGAAAATAAGCGTGTTTTGTGGATCAGGTAGAACGGGCAGGCCCCAACCGGCCTTGTATCCTCCTTTTTGCCGCTAGAAATCGTCCCGAGGTGGGGAAGAGGAGTGTCGGGGAGACGTAGAGGTCTCGTTAGCACTGGTGAAATTGTTGGGGCTGCGGGGGCATCGGAAACAGACCGGAAGGCAGCCGTGGAGGTGTCCGGGGGGAGGAGATGCCGAAGAGAGCTATGGCCTTTAGGTTTTTAGCCACATCTGGTTATTCTTAAATCCAGGAGCTGCAGCGGTCGGCAGATCGGATGTAGACGTGACTGCTGGGAGATACTTAGAAGCCGGAGAGCCTATCGGCCAGAATCAGGGGCATAGTTTTTATATAAAGACAGGTCCGGAGGATGCTCTTTAATGGTAGCTCCAAACACCCATCCCCAGTCCAGCCTCAGCTGTGCCCATTGACCAGAGTAAAATGACATTAAGAAAGAAGCACCTGATTGCTAGAGAAGCGTGTAAAACCAGAACGTACCGTTGTTAACCTGTATCCTGGGAGCGTCTTCAAGAGGATTTTGGCAGTGTTTTATATGATTGAATTAATGGTCACGGTCATTATCATTTGAAATGAATTCATCTTGTGTGTTTTCTCTGCAGTGGAAAATGGTGAACATTGCGATTTCACAATTCTAAGGAACATGTTAATAAGGTAAGTGACATCAAAGGTACGAATAAGGGGGTGTGAAAGGATGGAATTGAAGTGAATGGAAGATAGGAAGAGAAACACTATCAAGATTCATTCATTCATTCATTCAATCGTGTTTATTGAGCGCTTACTGTGTGCAGAGCACTGTACTAAGCGCTTGGAAAGTACAAGTTGGCAACATCTAGAGACGGTCCCTACCCAACAGCGGGCTCACAGTCTAGAAGGGATGGCTGAGGGCCTGTCGTTGGGTAGGGATTGTCTCTATCTGTTGCCGAATTGTACTTTCCAAGCGCTCAGTACAGTGCTCTGCACACAGTAAGCACTCAATAGATACGGTTGAATGAGCGAACGAGGGAGTAGCTGATGCAGTAAGTCAGTTGGCTAAAGAGGAACAAAAAAACGAGAGATGAGGGGCTTAAATTGGATGGGTTGAATTAGCACAGCTGCACTGTTCTGAGCGCTGGGGAGGTTACAAGGTGATCAGGTTGTCCCCCGGGGGGGCTCACAGTTTTAGTCCCCATTTTACAGATGAGGGAACTGAGGCACAGAGAAGTCAAGTGACTTGCCCAGAGTCTCACAGCTGACAGTTGTACAAACAAAGCAGAGTTGCCAAAGCTGATTGGAAGGGAGAAAGGCCAAAAGAGAAAATGACCTTTTTCGTCGTCGCGTTGGGACAAAGAGAGAGGGGACAGGAGAAGATTTGTTGTCACCAGGCATGATAAGAGATTGTCGCCAGGAGGTGGGAAATAGTGGTGGATTCAGAGATTGATTGGGCAACTCAAGAAATAGAGGCATCGGGGTGTAGCATCCTCTTGGACGTGAGGGCCGGGGCGCAGAAGGGATTCCCAAATCGCCCCGACTTTAATCAGAGGGAACAGAGTGCATTTGTTGTGTCTTGATGGAAGGAGCAGACAGGCTGGGAAGGATAGATGAGTCCGATTAATCCAAGTCAATTTTGGACTGGAGATGGCCATGGATGCAGGACTCGTCCAGGGAGATGTGATAGTAGTTGAACCCCTGTCAGCGGGTGAGCGTCCAAAGGATGCAAGCAAATCAACAGAACTCCGGATCAGAGGCTTGCTATTTTTGCTGAGGAGCTGCAGAAGAAGTCCCTAAGAGGTGAGGTGAATTAACGCCTCGAAAATCAAGGTCAGAAAGCATTTGGAAGAGAGGAGACGAAATTGCAAAATGCAGTAAAGGTTTTCAGGAGAGGCGCTCGCCTAGATTGTAAACTCGGTGTGGGCAGGGAACAGGTCTGCTACTCCCAAGTGCTTAATACAGTGCTCTGCACCAAGTTAAGCGCTCAATAAATACCTTTGATGATGACGAGAAACATCACGCCCTGATTGCTGATGTAGCCCAGCCCTCTGCCCAATGCCAATTTCCTCCTTAATCTCTCTTCCCCATCACCTGACAGATGCAGTGCCATTTCCCGGGCAGTGACTTCTTATAATATTAATAATAATAATGGTATTTATTAATAATAGCGCTTACTATGTGCAAAGCACTCTTCTAAGCGCTGGGGAGGATACAGGGTGATCAGGTTGTCCCACGTGGGGCTCACAGTCTTATTCCCCATTTTCCAGATGAGGTCACTGAGGCCCAGAGAAGTGAAGTGACTTGCCCAAAGTCACACAGCTGACAAGTGGCGGAGCCAGGATTTGAACCCAGGACCTCTGACTCCAAAGCCCGGGCTCTTTTCACTGAGCCACACTGCTTCTCTAAAACTTATAGTTTGGGTTCTCTGATTTGGTCAGGACTCAGGAGGGAAGGCAGCTCGGATAGGGTGGGACTGAAAGGGCGGAAGAATCGGAGATCTCGGATGGATTTAGAGAAGCAGCATAGCCTAGTGGATAGAGCACGGGCCCCAGCCAAGTGACGGAGCTGGGATTTGAACCCAGGACCTCGGACTCCAAAGCCCGGGCTCTTTCCACTGATCCACGAGTGTGAGCCCCATGGGGGACAGGGACCGTGTCCAACCCGATTAACCTGTATGTACGCCAGCACTTAGAACAGAGCTTGGCACATAGTAAGCGCTTAACAAGTACCATAATTATTATTATTATTATTATTTAAGCTCCCATTTCTCTTCCACGCAGATTCCGTGCTGCCTTGGGCCAAAATGGATGCAAACTCTTATCAGTATCCCTGACCCCTGGCTTCCTATTGATAATGGCATTTATTAATAGTAATAGCAATAATGATAGCATTTATTGAGTGCTTACTATGTGCAAAGCACTGTTCTAAGTGCTGGGGAGGTTACAAGGTGATCAGGTTGCTATTGATAATGGCATTTATTAATAATAATAATGATAGCATTTATTAAGCGCTTACTATGTGCAAAGCACTGTTCTAAGCGCTGGGGAGGTTGCAAGGTGATCGGGTTGCTATTGATGATGGCATTTATTAATAATAATAATAATAATGATAGCATTTATTAAGCTCTCACTATGTGCAAAGTACTGTTCTAAGCGCTGGGGAGGTTACAAGGTGATCAGGTTGCTATTGATAATGGCATTTATTATTAATAATAATGATTGCATTTATTAAGCACTTACTATGTGCAAAGCACTGTTCTAAGCGCTGGGGAGGTTACAAGGTGATCAGGTTGCTATTGATAATGGCATTTATTAATAATAATAATAGTGATAGCATTTATTAAGCGCTTACTATGTGCAAATCACTGCTCTAAGCGCTGGGGAGGTTACAAGGTGATCAGGTTGCTATTGATAATGGCATTTCTTAATAATAATAATAATGATAGCATTTATTAAGCGCTTACTATGTGCAAAAGCACTGTTCTAAGCGCTGGGGGGGTTACAAGGTGATCAGGTTGTCCCCCGGGGGGGCCCACAGGCTTAATCCCCATTTTCCAGATGAGGGAACTGAGGCCCAGAGAAGTGAAGCGACTTGCCCAAAGTCACACAGCTGGCAGTTGGCGGAGGCGGGATCAGCGCTTACTCTGTGCAAAGCGCTGTTCTGTTGAAGGCTGCCTCATCTCTTCTGCCTTCCTTGGACCAGGGGAGGAGGGAATGGTGGCTTGCCAGTCCCTTCTCACAGCTTCCTCTCAGCCCCGCCTCTGTAGTGGATGCCTCCGGGTTATCCGGTCCCTCTGTGGCGACCAGAGGGGACGGGCAGCTAGAAAGGGAGCAGGAGCTCACGGAGGAGCAAGAGGGGACACATCCACGCTTTGGACAAGAAGCTGGGCCCCGGGCTCACAGGTGCCTGGGACCCCGAAACATTTTCCTCCCTTCCCTCTGGCGGGTGGCGGCCCCCGTGGCTTGAGTCGGGGCGACGAAGCCCCCCAGTTAATCAGAAAAGAATTAAATACTCTGGAGGTGGGCTGCGAGGATGGCGGACGGACGCCAGGAAGCCGGCAAGAAAGCCCCTAGGAATAGTGGATGGGAAAGGAAATAGGGAGGGGACGGCGGAGAGGGGTCTACAATTTTGCATTCTGATAGGGTCCGGTCAGCGTGTCAGGGCAGGTTTCGGAATGGAACTTAATTACATTTCAGCTTTTATACGACCACTCACGGTTCGCCCTCATTTCCGAGAAACACCGTGGCGGCCGACCCTGGGATACTTTTGAATTGGCTCGGAGACCAGTCGCTCACCCCTGGCCTTGCAGAGATCATCGGGCGTCTCTGAGACTGGTTTGGCTACCGTGGGGCGGAGGGGGGAAACGGAGGCAGGGGAAACAGGCTAAGCGCCGAGGGCATTTGGCAGTGGGCCCGAGATCGGGGGCCCAATCGAGACCTTTAAACCTTTCAGAGACAACTAAGGAAGAGAATCAAGAACGGAGTAAAATGCTGTTGGTTGGTGGCAAAATTGAGCCAGATTGAGGGGAGAGAGAATTGGAAGCTGGGGGGATTCCTTTCTGAATCCAGGGAACTAGTAATAATAATCATCATCATCATCATGGCATTTATTAAGTGCTTACCTTGTGCCAAGCACTGTTCTAAGCGCTGGGGAGGTTACAAGGTGATCAGGTTGTCCCATGGGGGGCTCACAGTCAGTTCCCATTTTCCAGATGAAGTAACTGAGGCCCAGAGAAGTTAAGTGACTCGCCCAAAGTCACACAGCTGACAAGTGGCAGAGCCGGAATTTGAACCCATGACCACTGACTCCAAAGCCCGGCCTCTTTCCACTGAGCCGCACTGCTTCTCCCAACCCTGAAGCACAAACCGGGCAGAAGCCGAAAGCCAAAGCTTATTCATTCGTTCATTCAATCGTATCTATTGAGCGCTTACTCTGTGCAGAGCGCTGTACTAAGCGCTTGGGAAGTACAAGTCGGCAACATATAGAGACGGTCCCTACCCAACAGCGGGCTCACGGTCTAGAAGGGGGAGACAGGCAACAAAACAAAACATGTGGACGGGTGTCAAGTCGTCAGAACAAATAGATTGAAAGCTAAATGCACATCATTAACAAAATAATGGCAATGGTTTAGTGGCAATGAGCAGAATTAGAGGCTCTCAATTAGCAGGAGGACATGAACTCCAAAAGGACTGTGGAAAGGAATGAGCCCTGAAGTGGATAATAATAATGATGGTATTTTTTAAGCGCTTACTATGTGCCGAGCACTGTTCTAAGCGCTGGGGGGATACAAGGTAATCAGGTTGTCCCACGTGGGGCTCACAGTCTTCATCCCCATTTTACAGATGAGGGAACCGAAGCACAGAGAAGTGAAATGACTTGCCCAAAGTCACACAGCTGACAAGCAGCGTGGCTCTGGGGAAAGAGCCCGGGCTTTGGAGTCCGAGGTCGTGGGTTCAAATGCCAGCTCTGCGAATTGTCAGCCGTGCGACTTTGGGCAAGTCACTTCACTTCTCTGGGCCTCAGTTCCCTCATCTGTAAAATGGGGATGAAGGCTGTGAGCCCCCCGTGGGACAAGCCGATCACCTTGTAACCTCCCCAGCGCTTAGAGCAGTGCTTTGCACATAGTAAGCGTTGAATAAATGCCATTATTATTGTTAAGTGGCGGAGCCGGGATTAGAACCCAAGCCTGTGCTCTTTCCACTGAGCCACGCTGCTTCTCAGTGGATGAGTGCGTTTGACATCAGAAACAAGTGAAGAGGAGATGGGGAAATGCGCTCGACTTGCCCTCTGAAAAATGCCCCAAGGTCTTCCACTGGAAGGACAGTAGAGAAGTGCGAGAGCAACTTGGAGAGTTAAACCTTTCAAAGACAAGAGCTCTAAAGGAAAAGACTCAAGAAAGGAGGAAAATGCTGTTGGTCGGTGGCAGAATTGATCCAGATTGAGGGGAGAGAGAATTGGAAGTCATTGGGGTCCTCACCAAGCTTGATCCTCTCCCCAAGCCACAAGGATGTGGAGGTGGTAGATTTTTTTGAGGCTGCGGTAGGGAAGAAACTTGTAGCAGGTGGGTATTTGATGTACGAGAGAATGCCGCTTCTGAATTCCATCCAGGTACTGGGAATTGCTGCTTTTCCCGGCCTCTGCCTAGTGGGAAGAGCTGGATCATATCATGTGTTTGGTAGTTCTTTGGAGTCCCCTGTGCTGTGCGTACACTCAATATTGAATAACTACTGTTCCAGGGTCACAATTGAACTGCTCCCGGGCTTAGGAATCCAGGAGAGGAAGCATCTCTGAACGACGCCTCATGGCCCCTTTCGTGAAACATTTCTCTACTACCAATCCACCAATTGATAATAATAATAATAATGGCATTTGTTAGGTGCTTACTATGTGCAAAGCACTGTTCTAAGTGCCAGGGAGGTTACAAGGTGATCAGGTTGTCCCACGTCTTCATCCCCATTTTACAGAAAAGGGAACTGAGGCCCAGAGAAGTTAAGTGACTTGCCCGAAGTCACACAGCTGACAGCTGGCGTTATTTATTGAGTGCCTGCTATATGCAGAGTACTGTACTAAGCACTTGGGAGGGTGCAGTATAACAGAGTTGGTAGAAGGTTGTCCCACGTGGGGAATCACAGTCTTCATCCCCATTTTACAGATGAGGTAACTGAGGCCCAGAGAAGTTAAGTGACTTGCATGAAGTCACACAGCTGACAGCTGGCATTATTTATTGAGTGCCTGCTAGATGCAGAGTACTGTACTAAGCACTTGGGAGGGTGCAATATAACAGAGTTGGTAGATATGTTCTCTGCTCAGAAGGGGCTAATAGTCTGTAAGGGGAGACAGGAATGAAAATAAATGACAGATATATACATAAATATATATCTGTAAAACCCTGCCTTCAAGGCACAGAGAAGTTGTGACTTGCCCGAAGTCACACAGCTGACAGCTGGCATTATTTATTGAGTGCCTGCTAGATGCAGAGTACTGTACTAAGCACTTGGGAGGGTGCAGTATAACAGAGTTGGTAGATATGTTCTCTTCTCAGAAAGGGCTAACAGTCTGGAAGGGGAGACAGGAATGAAAATAAATGACAGATATGTGCATAAATATATATCTGTAAAACCCTGCCTTCACCCCACGGCTGCCCCCCCAGTTATCACCCCATCTCCTGCCTTTCCTCTCCAAACTCCTTGAGCGAGTTGTCTACCTCCACTGCCACAAATTCCTCCAATTCTCTCCTTGACCCCCTCCAATCTGCCTTCCATCCCCTTCACTCCACAGCGACCGCCCTCTCAAAGGTCACCAGTGGTCTCCTTCTTGCCAAATCCAGTGGCCTCTACTCTATCCTCATCCTCCTCAATCTCTCAGCTGCCTTCGAGCCCACTGTTGGGTAGGGACCGTACTTCCCAAACGCTTAGTACAGTTCTCTGCACTCAGTAAGCGCTCAATAAATACCATTGATTGATTGATTGACATTGTCAACCCCCCTCTTCTCCTGGAAACGTTATCTGACGTTGGCTTCACTGCCTCTGTCCTCTTCTGGTTCTCCTCTCGTCTCTGTGGCCGTTCATTCTGTCTCCTTTGCGGGCTCCTCCTCAGCTTCCAACCTCCTAACTGTGGGGAATCCCTCAATTTATATTCATTCATTCATTGAATCGTATTTATTGAGCGCTTACTGTGTGCAGAGCACTGTACTAAGCGCTTGGGATGTACAAGCTTGCAACATATGGAGACGGTCCCTACCCAACAGCACTTAGAACAGTGCTTTGCACATAGTAAGCGCTTAATACATGCCACCTAGTAATGATTAATTATTTAATTGATATTAATTAATAATACAGGAGAATAATAAATACAATAATGATAAAATAATGATTTGATTATTTAAATAATGATTCATTAATTATCATCTAATAATGATGATTAAAAACCACCTTTCCCTTTCAATCCAAACTCCTACCGTGTTAATACAGTCACTCCGATCCCGCATCAACCTCCTTGCCGACCTCCCAGCCTCCCCACTCCAGCCCACCCTTCACTTTGCTGCCTGGGTCATTCTTCCATAAAAACATTCAGGGCGTTTCACCCCATGCCTCAAGAAACCTCCAGGGGTTGTTCATCTAGCTCCGCACGAAACGAAAACGCCTCATCACTTGGCTTTAAAGTAGTCCATCACCTTGCCCCCTCCTACCTCACTTGGCTTCTCTCCCACCACAGCGCATCCCGCACACTTAGCTCCTCTAAAGGTAACCTGTTCCTTGATCTCACCCGTCTCACCGCTGACCCCCTCACCCACATCCCATCTCTGACTTGAAACGCCCTCCCTCATATCCAACAGACAGTTATTCCCTCCTCGCCCCCCAAAATCCTTATTGTAGGCCCATCTCCTCCAGGAAGCCTTCCCTAAGCCCCCCCTGCCTCTTGTCCCACTCCCCTCTGCGTTGTTCTGACTTGCTCCCTTTATTCTGACCCCTTCCCAGCCCTACAGCACTTCCATACATATCTGTAATTCATTTATTTGTATTATTGTCTGTTTCCCCCCGCTCTAGACTGTATGCTCATCGAGGGCAGGGAACGGGTCTTATTGTTGTACTCTCCCAAGCCCTTAGTACAGTTCTCTGCACACAGAAGGCGCTCGATAAATACGATTGATGGAAGGAACGAATGAATAAGTGCTGGGGCAGGGGGAATAAAGGGTAAAAATTCAAGTGCAGGAGTGAACCAGAAGGGAGTAGGGGAAAGGAGGATTTAATCAAGGAAGGCCTCTTGGAGGAGATGTGATTTGAATAAGGCTTTGAAGGTGGGGAGAGTAATGTTCTGTATATGTGTTTGTACAGATTTATTAATCATATTTATTGAGCACTTACTGTGTGCAGAGCACTGTACTAGGCGCTTGGGAAGTACAAGTTGGCAACAAATAGAGACAGTCCCTACCCAACAGTGGGCTCACAGTCTGGAAGATTACTCGATTTATTTTACTTGTACATATTTACTATTCTATTTATTTTGTTAATGATGGGCATCTAGCTTTACTTCTCTTTACTCTGATGACTTGACACCCGTCCACGTGTTTTGTTTTGTTGTCTGTCTCCCCCTCCTAGACTGTGAGCCCGTTGTTGGGTAGGGACCGTCTCTATATGTTCATTCATTCATTCATTCATATTTATTGAGCGCTTACTGTGTGCAGAGCACTGTACTAAGCGCTTGGGAAGTACAAGTCGGCGACATACAGAGACGGTCCCTACCCAACGGTGGGCTCACAGTCTAGAAGGGGGAGACAGAGAACAAAACAAAACATATTAACAAAATAAAATACATAGAATAAATATGTACAAATAAAATAAATAGATAGAGAAGTATGTACGAACATATATACATAAATACAGGTGCTTTGGGGAGGGGAAGGAGGTAAGGCAGGGGATGTTGCCGACTTGTACTTCCCAAGCGCTTAGTACAGTGGTCTGCACACAGTGAGCGCTCAATAAATATTCATTCATTCAATCGTATTTATTGAGCACCTACTGTGTGCAGAGCACTGTACTCAGCGCTTGGGAAGTACAAGTTGTGATGGAATGAATGAATGGTCTGTCAGATAAATCACTCAATGGTATTTATTGAGCGCTCACTTGTGGGCAGAGCACTGTCCCAAGTGCTTGGGAGAGTACAATACAACAGACATTCCCTGACCACAGCGAGCTTAGAATCCGGAGGGGAGGGAAAGAACAAAGACCCCGAGAAAAGTACGCTTAGCCAATGTTCGTTAAAGCAAGGAGTTCCAGCATTATAAGGTAAAAATAGCTGAAGCCTCTACCACAGTCTCTTCCGCCAGGCTTCGGGTTTCGTTTTAATGGTTCAAGGCCAATCACTTCCAGAAACTGGCTGGGTAAATTCGGTTCCGACAGCTTCCCCTCCTTCCCCGGAGTTGGCTGAGGCTGCCCCAGCCAGGATTTGGGTTCCTCAGCACATGAACAAATGGAAAGTCCAGCTGCAGTTACCTAATCCTGTGATCTTTGGCCCAAAAGGAAGTGCGGCGGCGGAGACGGCAAAGTTCCTTTCTTTGCTTTGGGCTCGAAAGTGCTGAGGACAAAGTAAAATCTACTCTGTATTGATCCGCTGGCGAAAGGCTATTGTCTGTTCAGCCCCTCAGTTCGATATTCTTATGCATTCTTGTTGAAATGTACAACTCTGAAACTGGCCGTAGGTTTTTAAGACAGTAACGTTAGTGGGTAATCGTCAAATGAAAAAATCTCATGATGATTTTCCTTACCTTCTCCCCACCCCCAAAAGTAGAGTGCTGTAGGATCTGATTCAAAACAAAACTGCTTAAGCTTGTGGGTTTTTGGAATTTTTTTGGCTTGTTATTTTTTGGGGTTTTTTTTTTTTTTTTTTGGAATGACCAAAAAAAGTCAGTAAATTCATTCAAGCCTCCACTTTGGAGAAGCCTCACGTTTTCTGTGATGATTGAATCTCTAATTTGTCAGCTAAATAAAAACATCCCTGCCAACATTGACCGTGAAAGTTATCGGTATTTACCATGTATCTTCACCTCAAATACAGCAGATTTGCTAAAGTGACAACCTCTTTCAGAATACTAAAAAATAAAACCCTTACCTCCCAGGACGGCTTTATCTCCACTCCGAGCAAAGATTGAGGAGCCTCTCTTTCAGTGGGTTGAAAGAGGTAGAGGGGAAAGAGGAGCAGGCGACTCCCAGATGTTTCCCTGTGGAGACTTAATAATAATAGTATTTGTTAAGTGCTTACTATTTGCCAATCACTGTTTTAAGTGCTGGGGTAGATATAAGGTGATCAGGTTGTCCCACATGGGGCTCACTGTCTTTATCCCCATTTTACAGAGGAGGTAACTGAAGCACAGAGAAGTGAAGTGACTTGCCCAAAGTCACACAGCTGATAAGTGGCGGAGCTGGGATTAGAACCCATGACCTCTCACCCCCAAGATCGTGCTCTTTCCACTAAGGCTGCCTCTCCATTGCACAGGGCTTCTCAGCTGCAGTGAAGGAGGGGATAGGGAAGGTGGGCATCAGTGGTATTTATTGCACATATATTGTGTGCAGAGCAGGACTAAGTGATTGGGAGAGCACAATCCAACAGACACGTTTCGTGCCTGCCAAGAGCTCACGATCTAGAGGCGAAGAGGAGGAAAATCTTGGGGAGCTTTTCTCCTAGCTATTCCCTATCCAATCAATCAATCAATCGTATTTATTGAGCGCTTACTATGTGCAGAGCACTGTACTAAGCGCTTGGGAAGTACAAATTGGCATCACATAGAGACAGTCCCTACCCAACAGTGGGCTCACAGTCTAAAAGGGGGAGACAGAGAACAGAACCAAACATACCAACAAAATAAAATAAGTAGGATAGAAGTAGATAATAAATAAGATAAGTAGGAAGATATCCAGTCCACAACACAATGGCTTGCAAGCTACCGCTGGGATAATAGGGTAAGGAGGAGGCTGGAAGATCTTAGCCCTTCTCCGTGGCTGTCAGGCCAGGTCTTTGGAACTGCTTTGCTGCAGAAGGCTGGATGTGTGCAACTGAAAAGAGGATGGGAAAAGAGGGAGAAAAGTAATGTCTATTTAAGAGAACCTGCTATTGTCAAAGGTCCATCTGAATGGTGTCGGGGAGGGCAGAAATTCATGGTAGATCCAAATACCCGCCTAGTGATTGGGGTTTGAAATTCATTCATTCATTCAATCGTATTTATTGAGCACTTACCGTGTGCAGAGTGCTGTACTAAGCGCTTGGGAAGTCCAAGTCGGCAGCATATAGAGACAGTCCCTACCCAACAACGGGCTCCCAGTCTAGAAGGGGGAGATGGACAACAAAACAAAACATGGAGACAGGTCTCAAAATTGTCAGAACAAGTAGAGTTAAAGCTATATGCACATCATTAACGAAATAAATAGAATAGTAAATATGTACACGTAAAATAGAGTAATAAATCCGTACAACTGTATATAATTGCTGTGGGGAGGGGAAGGAGGTAGGGTGGGGGCGTTGGGGAAGTGGAGGGGAGAAAGGGGGCTCAGTCTGGGATTGTCAAAGAGGTTAATGATTTGCCTCTGTAGTACTAAGAAACAACTTTGTATAATGAGAAAAGAAGTTCAAAATTTCCTAGACCAGGCTAGGTAACAACAGAGTACCACCCCAAGCGTCAATCAGTCGATCAGTGGTATTTATTGAGCACTTTCTACATGCAGAACACTGTATTAAGTGCTTGGGAAAGTACAATGCAACAGTTAGGGGACGTGTTCCCTGCCGATAAAGAGCTTACAGTCTAGAAGGGGAGCAGCAGCATAATCATAATAATAATAATAATGTTGGCATTTATTTAGAACTTTCTATTTGCAAAGCACTGAGGAGGTTACAAGGTGAGCAGGTTGTCCCGGGGGGCTCACAATCTTAATCCCCATTTTACAGATGAGGTCACTGAGGCACAGAGAAGTGAAGTGACTTGCCCAAAGTCACACAGCTGCCAATTGGCGGAGCCGGGATTTGAACCCACGACCTCTGACTCCAAAGCCCGGGCTCTTTCCACTGAGCCACGCTGCTTTTCTGCTGCTTATTGCTATTTATGCTACAGTCTATAGAGGGAGACAGATATTAATATAAATTAATATATAATTTATAAATAGGTACAGAACTGCTGTAGGGCTGAGGGTGGAGTGAATATCAAATGCCCAAAGGTCACAGATCCAAGTGAGAGGAGAGCGGAGGAGAAGCCTGTATCAGTCCCCTTTAGCTCCTTATCTTTGATGGGCTCTGTGGTTGATCCTGAGCACCGCGCCGTCAATCGGTGGTATCTGTCGAGCACTTACTGGGTGTCCTAAGTGCTTGGGAGAGTAAGGATGGGCACCTTCCCTGCCCACAAGAAGCTTACAGTCCACGATCGTGCCATCCTATCGCCCTTTAAAAAAAACGGCACTTGAGGGCTGAAAAAGGCTAGGATTTTGCAGGTGGGTACATTTGATTCATTCATTCAGTAATATTTATTGAGCGCTTAGTGTGTGCAGAGCACTGTACTAAGTGCTTGATACAGCAGGACTGCAAGCAGGGAGAGATTTTCAAGTGGCAGTCCATCACTTCCTCTTCAAACGGGAATTGAACCGTCCAAACCAGTCCGTTCCATCACCTGCTCCCAGAAGCAGAGGCTCCACAAACCCTAGCCGACCCATTCCGGCATCTACCGACGCGAATCATCAGGATGTTTTCCCTTGCAGGTAGCCTGGATCCTCTTTACTGTAATTGTAGTCCATTTCCAGCTCCCTTGGCCTCAGTAGGAATGGAGACCACCGGTCACCGGCGTAGGATTTAGCTCCGACCCACAGATCTTGGAAAACGGTTGAGCTGGGCCAAAGCCACGTTCACGTGCGGTCCAGTTTCCTGGTCTTTCCCAGTCTACCTGTGTCCCTATGCTCTCCCGGGCCCCATTTAGGGACTGGTCAAGCTCCCTGAGTGCAGGGATCAGGTCCACCAACTCTGTCATGTTGTACTCTTTCCAAATGCCAGTTGCAGTGTTCTCCACACTGTAATACCACTGATTCATTGTGGTGTTTCAAGCCTGTAGAATTCTCCCCGTCTGTTACTGGAACCAGGGAAGCAGTGGGGCCTAGTGGATCCCGCCGTTGGGTAGGGACCGTCTCTATATGTGGCCAACTTGTCCTTCCCAAGCGCTTAGTACAGTGCTCTGCATGCGGTAAGCGCCCAATAAATACGATCGAATGAATAGAGCACAGGCCCGGGAGTCGGAAGGACCTGGGTTCTAATTCCCGCTCTGCCGCTTGTCTGCTGTGTGACACGTCCCTTCACTTCTCTGGGCCTCAGTTACCTCATCTGTAAAACAGGGATTAATCCAGTGAGCCCCATGTGGGACTTGGGTGCGTACAGCCTGATTCGCTTGTATCTACTCCAGCCTGGCGCAAAAAGGTGCTTAACAAATGCCATCAAAATCAATAGCATCGATTGATTGCGGTGTTTCAAGCCTGAAGTGATTTCTCTGCTTGTTACTGGAACCACAAATTCCAGCTGGCCCGTGGAGCAATCATTCCTGTTTTCCAGCTTATCCCTTACCTCCAAAGATGAGGCTCCCTTTTGGTCCTGACCCAGGCTGAGCTTGGGTGGTCTCAGCACCCAACTCAGGCCGAGTCAGTTTGGAGCAGGTCGGTAATTTTCAGCTTTTGGGTCTTCCGTATTCCTTATTCTTGGCAAGCTTGGAAGTTCATTCTGTTCTCCAACAAAATCAGAGCTATAGCTATAGTCGATGGCTTTGTAAATGCGCTCCTTGGATACAAGCAACTAACTCGACTGATATCTTCATTTCTCATGACAGAACTCACATGCAGGACCTGAAGGATGTGACCAACAATGTGCACTATGAGAATTACAGGAGCCGAAAGCTGGCGGCGGTGACATACAATGGAGTTGACAACAA
This sequence comes from Tachyglossus aculeatus, assembly GCF_015852505.1. Classification (NCBI taxonomy): domain Eukaryota; kingdom Metazoa; phylum Chordata; class Mammalia; order Monotremata; family Tachyglossidae; genus Tachyglossus; species Tachyglossus aculeatus. Next base: position 48,276,819 of record NC_052067.1, read on the forward strand.
CAAAAACAAAGGACAGCTCACAAAGTAAGTGTACTTTGGGGGGTTTTGTGTGTGTGTGTGTGTGTTTTTGAAGGGAGGGTACCACAGGCTCTCCTCCCACCATTGTTATACCTGTCGTTGGTTTCATTTCCTTGGATTTCCTCCCAGTTCCCTAGTAAAATCCTGGGAACCTCCTTGGCAAGGGCAGTTATAGTAGAAAGTTTCTAGAGCTATGTACTAGTGCTCTTCCAGAATAGCCGTGTTGTCTGAGGCTCCAATAAGGGCTACAGATGGAAAAGTATTTCCATGGATTTATGATCTGGAGTTGACTGGAGTTCACCGAAAGGACTTGCATCCTTCATTCCCCCTTTGGATAATGGGAATCTGGGGGTACAAAGGAAATACCAGTGGTATTTATTGAGAGCTTAATGTGTGCTCAACACTGCATTAAGTGCTTTGGAGAGTACAGTATGACAGGGTTGGTAGATACATCCTTCGACCCCAAGGGTCTTACAGTCTAGAGGCGGAGACCGACATGAAAATAAGTTATGGATATATAGCAAAAGGGGGCTGAGGGTGGGATGAAAGAAGGGTACAAATCCAGGTACAAAGGCAACACGAAAGGGAGAGGGAGTAGAGGAAATGAGGGCTTAAGGAAGGCCTCATTTAAACGAGCAGTCATTCAGCACCGTGTGAAATCAGTATTTCTGGAGTTCTTTTTGGAGGGTGTTCTATTATTCCTTTGTAATTGTTCGAGAAAGTGTTCTGTGTATGTTACGGGTCTTTTTTTCCTTCCTTCAATCAAAATATACATCGTCTTCGGTCACTTGTCATTGTCCTCAGAAGCCAGGGAGGAGAGGGGCTTCCACAGTGATTTATAAGGGTTTTTATTTCGCTCTGACCTCCCGTAGATTCAGGGCCAAGCATGCTGCATCTCGTAGTCCACACTAATCTAGGACTAAGCGAATCACCCTTGACTCTCTCTAAATAGGATCCATTTCATTTTGAGTGTAAAATACTACAGATCAGATTCTGACTTCTAACAGCAGAGTGTTTTACAGCTAGCCGTGATTTTCCCTCTGTTTAAGCAGTTCCTTTGGTCCAAGCATGCGTATCTGAGTGTGAAACTTAGATATCTAGCCCCCTCTAAGCATTTATAAAATGTATCGGCTAGAGTATCGGTGAATGAGCCGAGAGCCGAGCCGACGGACATCGTCCGTAATGTGGGGTGTCCGCTCCTGGATGTGGTCGCTCAGCTGGAAGTGATTGGCCAGCGCGCTAATAGACTCCTAAAATGTCATCTTTAACTCCCATCAGCTCTCTTCCATTCGTTCCGTCAGTGTTTTGGGATCTCGGGCCTCAGCCTCTTTCTTTTTAACACACAGCTTTGAAAGATGCCGCTTTTTAAAAAAAGTTACCGTACCTGCCGGACTTGTTCAGGAGGGGAAATTATATCAACCTCTGTTCTGATTCTGTTTGAGGAAACGCTGCACGTTTCAAAAAGCTGGAAGGACGTGAAGCTGACCCGTATTTTGAAGTTTTATTTTTGCAGGAGGAGGCCTCTAGCTTCTCTTAGTAATGAGGTCAAGGGAGCAGGCCGATCTCGGCAGGGAATGTGATCCCTCCACTTCCAATGTAGGTTAGACCCCGCCTGGTTTCAGGATAATGGAACCGGTGTGATTACTCGGGGGTGGTGGGAGGTTTCCTGCCACATCTTCTCCTGGGTACAGTATTCACCATCTCTTCTCAGCCCCAAAGCAGCCCTAATTATGCACCTCTGAGGGTGAGACTACTTTAACCCTGCTGAGAAGAGCACTCGCCCTGGAATGGGTGAAATGGTTAAATGTAAATTGTAGTAGGAGGTAAAGGGGAGAAGGGGTTTCATGGGACAAGTGTTGCCTGAGCTCCTAAGAGTGCGAAGAGGAAGAGCAACTTCACACAGGCATTGAGCTTGACCCCAGGACCAGGAAAGGAAGATTTTCAAGTCCAAGGAGCATTTCACCACACCGAATCATAACGTCTAGGGAATGCTATCGAAATGGGATTCCACAGGAAGCGAGAAACAGAGCCCTCTGTCCTCCGATCTGCTCTTCACCACCTAGGTTATCCTTAATTATATCAATCGATGATGTTTATTGAACGCCTGCTGTGATCAGAGCATAGTACAGTGCTCTGCACACAGTAAGCGCTCAATAAATACGACTGAATGAGTGAATCAGAGCCGGAGCGCTTGGGGGAGAGTCCAGTGGAATTCAAGACTGCTCACTCTAGCAGAAGACACCCAAAAAAAATTCCAGAGTGGAGGCAGCAAGAAAGTCTGAAGATAAAGTGCCGTGAAGCTGGTGTGAGTTTAGGAGTCGCTGAAGGGAATTGATCAGTCCGGCGTATCGATTGACTGCTTACTGCGTGCAGGGCACTGTGCTGCGTGCTTGGGAGAGTAAACGTACCAGACACAGTGAGCTTCCAGTCTAGAGGCGGGGGAAATAAATTGAGATAAATGAATTACAGATAGGCACGTAAGTGTTATGAGGCTGAGGCGGGGGTGAATAAAAAGGTGCAAATCCAAGTACAAAGGTGACACGGAACGGAGTGGGAGAGGAAGAAGTGAGGGCCCAGTTGGGGAAGGCATCTTGGAGGATATGTGCTTTTAATACTAAGCAGAGCGATCATCTGTCAGATATGAAGAGAGAAGGCGTTACAGGCCAGAGGCAGGATGTGGGCAAGAAGTCGGAGACAAGACGGAGGTACGTTGAGTAGGTCAGCATTAGAGGAGTGAAGTGTGTGGGTTGTTTTGTGATAGGAAAGCAGCGAGGTAAGGTCAGAGGGAGCAAGCCGAATGAGTGCTTTAAAGCCGACGGTAAGGAGTTTCTGTCTGATGCAGAGGTGGATGGACAACGACTGGAGGTTCTTGAGGAGTGGGGAAGTGTTGAAATGGCAAGTTGAGGAAGGTGGAAATAATAATAATAATTGTGGTATTTGTTAAGTGCTTATAATAATAATAACAACTATGGTATTTGTTAAGTGCTTACTAAGCCCTGGGGTAAATCCAAGGGAATCAGGTCCCACACGGGGTTCACAGTCTGGGGAGGAGGGAGAACAGCTATATACTAATAATAATGGCATTTATTAAGCACTTACTGTGTGCAAAGCACTGTTCTAAGCACTGGGGTGGTTAATTAATTAACTAATGATAGATTTGTTAAGCGCTTACTATGTGCAAAGCACTGTTCTAAGCACCGGAGGGAGAATACAAAGTGATCAGGTTGTCCCACGGGGGGCTCATAGTCTTAATCCCCATTCTACAGATGAGGGAACTGAGGCACAGAGAAGTGAAGCGATTTGCCCAGAGCCACACAGCTGACAAGCGTCGGAGCCGGGATTGGAACCCATGACCCCTGACTCCAAAGCCCGGGCTCTTTCTACTGAGCCACGCTGCTGCTCTGTTGAATCCTTATTCTGCAGATGAGGGAATTGAGACCCAGAGAAGTAAAGTGACTTGCCCAAGGTCACACAGCAGATACGTAGCGGAGGGATTAGATCCCAGAGCGTCTTACTCCCCGGCCCGAGCTCCGTGTACTAGTCGCACCATTTGTCCGTTGGGAAAGGCCTCCTAGGGGAGATGTGAGTCCAGAAGGGCATAATGATAATAACGGTGGTATTTGTTAAGCGCTTACTATGTGCAAAGCACTGTTCTAAGCGCTGGGGGGGATACAAGGTGAGCAGGTTGTCCCACTTGGGGCTCACAGTCTTAATCCCCATTTGCTAGATGAGGGAACTGAGGCACAGAGAAATGAAGTGGCATGCCCAAGGTCACACAGCTGACAGGTGGCGGAGCTGGGATTCGAACCCGTGACGTAGGAGATAAGGAGAACTCTCATCCGTCAGGTGGAAAGTGGAAAGGCATTTCAGGCCGCAGGGAAGGTGTGAGTGAGATGAGAATGAGGCACGGTGAATACTGTGTGTTCTGCACAACAGTAAGCGCTCAATAAATACAATTGAATGAGTAAATAGGTGTTGGGTAGGGACCGTCTCTATATGTTGCCAACTTGTACTTCCCAAGCGCTTAGTACAGTGCTCTGCACACAGTAAGCGCTCAATAAATACGATTGAATGAATGAATAGGTAACTTGAGGGGAGCCAAGAGTTGTGCTGGGGTGTAGCAGGGGAAGAGACTGAGAAGTAGGAGGGAAGAGAGCTGAAGACGTGCCATAAAACCGATGGTGAGGTGTTTTTCCTGGCTGTGGAGAGAAATGGGCAGCCCTAGGTGGATTTTGAGGAGTGGGGAGATGTGTGCCAAGCAGTATTTTGGGAAAACGATCCAGGCAGCGGAGTGAGACGCGGACCGCCGAGGAGAGAAGCCGGGGACCCAAAACGAATTGAAAGGAGTGGATGCAGGAGACGCTGGGGAGGAGAAACCGACCGGATTTACTGTGCGGATGGGAAAGAAGAGTCAAGGGTAAAGCCAAGATCCCGGCTTTGAGAGATGGGGAGGATCGTGATGCTATCAACCATTTCATTCATTCATTCATTCAATCGTATTTATTGAGTGCTTACTGTGTGCAGAGCACTAGACTGAGCGCTTGGGAAGTCCAAGTTGGCAACTTATAGAGACGGTCCCGACCCGACAGCGGGCCCGCGGTCTAGAAGGGGAACCACTGAGGGAAACCTAGGAGGTGGAGGGGAGAATTCGGTGAGGAGGATGAGCTTTGGACATGTCGAGCTTGAGGTGGCAGTGGGGCGTCCTGGAGGAAAGAGGAAACAGGAGGTGCAGAGGAAAAGGCCTTTCGGAAACAGAAGCCTTTTGCGAACCATGCCTTGGTGTGGCGATCAAGTAAGGGGGCTTGGGCAACCAGAGATTGGTTGCCAAAAGCTGAAGGAACATAAGACAGTTTCATTCATTTAATCATATTTATTGAGTGCTTACTGTGTGCAGAGCACTGTACTAAGCGCTTAGAAAGTTCAGTTCAGCAACAGAGAGAGACAGTCAGGCTCACGGTGTAGAAAGGGCGAGACAGACATCAAAACAAGCCGGCAGGCATCAAGTCAGCCCCATTTATCGAGCAACTTCTGAGTGTAGAGCTCTGTACCTCAGAACGCACCATCGAAATGAAAGATACAGTCCTGTCCCGGAGGAATCTACATCCTAAAGGACACGGAGGGGATTCAGTGGACGGGGCCGCACTTTGATACGCTCTTAAATTCACCTTGGTTTATTGAGCATAGAGCGAACCTACCAACTCGGAAAAACACGGACACTATTTCGTTCATTCAATCGTATTTATTGAGCGCTTCCTGTGTGCGGAGCACTGTACTAAGCGCTTGGGAAGTACAAGTTGGCAACATGTAGAGATGGTCCCTACCCAGCGGCGGGCTCACAGTCTAGAAGAGTCTTTCCACCTGTCGAGGAAGGCACGCTAGTATGAGTCGGGCCAAATGGCGCAGACCCTGTACCCGATGTAGTAACTGCCAAACTCTACAACCGTGGGGAAGGTTACACTGCTTAAACCCTTTCACACATTCATTCAATCGTATTTATTGAGCGCTTCCTGTGTACTAAGCGCTTGGGAAGTACAAGTCGGCAACATACAGAGACGGTCCCTACCCAACAACGGGCTCCATTCACTAGGCTACGCTGCTTCTCATGAAGAAAAGGGAGCGTTCGGCATGTGGCCGCTCTTCTGGGGCAAAAATTCTTAACAGTAATAATAATAATAATAACTGTGGTATTTATTAAGCACTTACTATGTAATGATAATAATAATAATTGTGGTATTTGTTAAGCGCTTACTATGTGCCAAGCACTCTTCTAATCAGTTAGGGAGATACAAGGTAATCAAGTTGGACACAGTCCGTGTCTCACACGGGGCTCACAGTCTTAATCCCCATTTTACAGATGAGATAACAGGCACGGAGTAATTAAGTGACTTGCCCAAGGTCACACAGGAGACATGTGATTAGAACCCGTGTCCTCCGACTCCGGGCTCTTTCCACTGGGTCATGCATCTTCTGGACCGGTCATGGAAGAATAGAATCGACTCCACTTTTCCTGAGTCGTAATGGCGTGTCAGGCTATTTATTTATTTATTTATTTTTTTATTTTTATTTTTATGGTACCTTTAAAGTGCTTACTGTGTGTCAAACACCGTTCTAAGCGCTGAGGGAGGTAGAAGGTAAGTCGGATACCGTCCCTGTCCCGCACGGGGCTAACGGGCTGAGGAGGAGGGAGAACAGGTACTTAATTCCCATTTTATAGTTGAGAAACTGCGGCACAGAGAAGCGAAATCACTTCCCCAAGGTCACCCAGCAAGTAAATGGCAGAGCTGGGATTAGAACCCAAGTCCCCGGATACCCAGGCCCCTGCTCTTCCCATTTGGCCAATGCTGCTTCTCTAGTGGCTACATCATAAGAAGTGGACTTCATTCATTCAATCGTATTTATTGAGCGCTTACTGTGTGCAGAACACTGTACTAAGCGCTTGGGAAGTACAAGTCTACGTAGCATGTCAGATCAATCACTTAACGGTATTTATTGAGCACTTACTGTGAGCGGAGCCGTATATGTTCTCTGCCCACAACAAGTTTAGAGAAGGTGATGGACGTCAATATGAGTAAATAAGTCCTAGGAGCAACACGAAGAACCCTGCTCCGCCAACTGTCAGCTGTGTGACTTTGGACAAGTCACTTCACTTCTCTGTGCCTCAGTTACCTCATCTGTAAAATGGGGATTAAAAGTGTGAGCCCCACATGGGACAACCTGATCACCTTGTAACCTCCCCAGTGCTTAGAATGGTGCTTTGCACTTAGTAAGCGCTTAACAAATATCATCATCAACCCTATTACTAGAGAAGCAGCATGGCTCGGTGGAAAGAGCCCGGGCTTGGGAGTCAGAGGTCATGGGTTCAAATGCCGGCTCCGCCGCTTGTCAGCTGGGTGACTTTGGGCAAGTCACTTCACTTCTCTGTGCCCCAGTTCCCTCATCTGTAAAATGGGGATGAAGACTGTGAGCCCCACGTGGGACAACCTGATCATCTTGTAACCTCCCCAGTGCTTAGAAAAGTGCTTTGCACATAGTAAATGCTTAATAAATTCTATTATTATCATTATTATTATTATTAATCCTGGCTCTGCCACTTGTCAGCTGTGTGACTTTGGGCAAATCACTTAACTTCTCTGTGCCTCAGTTACCTCATCTGTAAAATGGGGATTAGGATTATGAGCCCCACATGGGACAACCTGATCACCTTGTATCCTTCCCAGCGCTTAGAACAGTGCTTTGCACTTAGTAAATGCTTAATAAATGCCATTATTATCATTTATTAATTCAGGCTCCGCCACTTGTCAGCTGTGTGACTTTGGGCAAGTCACTTAACTTCTCTGTGCCTCAGTTACCTCATCTGGAAAATGGGGATTAAGATTGTGAGCCCCACATGGGACAACCATTATTATTATTAGTAGTAGTATTAATAATAATAATGATCCCGGCTACGCCACTTGTCAGCTGTGTGACTTTGGGCAAGTCACCTAACTTCTCTGTGCCTCAGTTATCTCACCTGTAAAATGGGGATTAGGATTGTGAGCCCCACATGGGACAACCTGATCACCTTGTGTCCTCCCCAGCGCTTAGAACAGTGCCTTGCACATAGTAAGCGCTTAACAAATACCAAAATTGTTATTATTACTATCTTGTGGATCTGGTAATATGAACTGCTTCTGGCCTCATTCCCCGCTGCCAAGAATGAGTTGTAGTAATAATGATAGTGGTATTTAAATGCATTCATTCAATCGTATTTATTGAGCGCTTACTGTGTGCAGAGCACTTTACTAAGCGCTTGGGAAGTACAAGTTGGCAACATATAGAGACGGTCCCTACCCAACAGTGGGCTCACAGTCTAGAAGGGGGAGACAGAGAACAAAACCAGACATATTAACAAAATAAAATAAATAGAATAGATATGTACAAGTAAAATAAATAAATAGAGTAATATGTACAAACATATCTATATATACAGGTAAGAGCCCAGGCTTTGGAGTCAGAGGTCATGGGTTCAAATCCCGGCTCCGCCGCTTGTGAACTGTGTGACTTTGGGCAAGTCACTTCGCTTCTCTGGGCCTCAGTGACCTCATCTGGAAAATGGGGATGAAGACTGGGAGCCCCCCATGGGACAACCTGATCACCTTGTAACCTCCCCAGTGCTTAGAACAGTGTTTTGCACATAGTAAGCGCTTAGTAAATACCATTATTATTATAAGGGGACAGCAGTCAGTCCAGCACCATTACTGGGAAGCCCACAAGGGACATATCCTCCTATGGTGGGACAGTAGATCCCTTGCCATCTCCCCCGTGAGATGTATATCCGTTTTCATGATGGATAGTATTTATTGAGCGCTTACTATGTCCAGATCAGTGGCATTGCTATCAAATATAAAGGCCACTATATTTTTGGTTCTTTGTATTTTTAATTTCCCTTGGTTGGTTTTTTCGGTTTTGATGTTTTTGGGTTGGGTTTTTTCCTCTTTTTTAAAAATAATAATAATAATGATGGCATTTGTTAAGCGCTTACTATGTGCAAAGTTCAGGTTGTGTCCCACGTGGGGCTCACAGTCTTCACCCCCATCTTACAGATGAGGTAACTGAGGCTCCGAGAAGTTAAATGACTTGCCCAAGGTCACACAGCAGACGTGTGGCGGAGCCGGGAGTCGAACCCATGACTTCCGACTCCAAAGCCCATGCTCTTTCCACTGAGCCACGCTGCTTCTCTAAGGCAGGAATGGCCTCCCAATCATAATTAAACTCAGTTACCTCGTCTGTAAAATGGGGATTAAGACTGTAAGCCCCACGTGGGATAACCTGATCACCTTGTATCCTCCCCAGCGCGCAGAACAGTGCTTTGCACATAGTAAGCGCTTAACAAATGCCATCATCATCATCATCATCAACTAAAGGCAGCTTGAGGGTTTTTTTTTCAATTTTTTATGGTATTTGTTAGCGCTTACTATGTGTCCATCGTTGAGTTGCTTACCGTGTGCAGAAAACTGTACTGTTTGGGAAAGTCATAATAATAATAGTGATGGCATTTATTAGGCGCTTACTATGTGCCAAGCACTGTTCCAAGCGCTGGGGGGAGATACAAGGTAATCAGGTTGTCCCACGTGGGGCTCACAGTCTTCATCCCCATTTTCCAGATGAGGGAGCTGAGGCCCAGAGAAGTGAAGCGACTTGCCCAAAGTCACACAGCAGCGGTGTCAGGATTAGAACCCATGACCTCTGACTCCCAAGCCTGGCCAGAATACAGTTCAGCAGAGCTGGTGGGCACATCCCCTGCCCGCAGTGAGCTAAGCATTGTAATAAGGGAAAAGCTAACAGGTTGGGCCCGGTTCATCTCGCACATCGAGCTCACCGTCTTAATCTCCACCGTACAGATGAAGTAACAGAGAAGCAAAGTGACTTTCCCAAGGTCACACAGCAGACAAGTGACAGAGCCAGGATTAAGCCCCAGGGCCTTCCGATTCCCAGGCCCGTGCCCTAGCCACTGGACCACGGTGCTTCTAATTCCATTCCAACTTGGAATGGAATTAGAATGGAATTCCATTTCCTTCCTGATGTATGAAGGGAGGGAATGCCCAGCTACTGAGATCTCACAGGAGCGTCCAGTTCCAGGACCCCAGGCTGGGCCGTATTGCAGTGCCACTGGTCACAGAGGGGCCAGGGAAAAGAGGGCGGGTGACTCCGAGATAGCCATTTCGATAACGGCAGGAGGTGTGTCACCATGGCCTGCGTCATTGAGAAATAAGGTGACCGTCGCGGAAGATGGACACACCAAGAAGGAGAAACAAAAAACAATTTCTAGGCATTGGGCGCCAAAAATGGCAGAGGGCCATCATTGTGGGAAAGGAGAAGGCAGGAACGGTCACTAGGGCATCCGTTGGTTTCAGTGCCTCATCCCACCAGTAAAATATCCCTGGCCACCATGCAGATCCATACATGTTCTCCCTCCTACTTAGACCGTGAGCCCCAACTGGGTCAGGGACTGGGCGCGACCTGATGATTTCAGCGTCAGCACTTAACAGATGCCGTTATCATCGTCATCATCGTTAATATTTGCTAAATAGACGGATGTCGAAATGGCGCTCAGTAGTATTTATTTCTGTTCAGGGAGTCAGTGGCTATGTAATTCCAAAAAGTGTCTTGGATTTCTATTACCACCGCAATACTAAGCAAGAGAGCTTTTAAACTGGCAAAAATATTTCACACCACCCTAATCAAATCCGTCACTGATAAGCCAACCAATTTTTGACACCACTTTTTATTAAATAAAGACTCTGTATCCAGGGAAATTGGATTAATCTTCTGACACATGCAGGAAAATGTTAACTTCATGAAACTGTATTTGAGCTTGTTAGGCACACTGTCCTCGCCCTCCCTTGTTTCGAATTAGCAGGTCAGTTTTAATACACTGAATTTTCTGGGGGGTGTTCAAAAAGAATTGTAAGAACTGAAGACTTCTGATGGAGATATAATTGCATCTCTAAAATAAAATGCATTTTCTGTCAGTCTAGTGAGAGGGATATGCACAGCTTCAAAAGCCAAAAACAGTTTCCTTCCTGATCACAGGGCCTTTCACATTTTCCGTTTGCAGGCCTTTATATTCACTATGTCCTCTCTTACTTAGAAAAACTAATGTGAAAGAATCACTAGTTCTCAGGATTTAGGATTGTATGTAAGAATGCGGGGTGTGATGCTCAAATTACTCCTAAATGGAGAAGACAATTGAGGGATAATTGTTCTAGAGTTTCCAGTTCTGGAAAGAGCTTAATTATATTTTCAAGGTCAGTTAGTCCTTTGTCAAGCAGTCGCGGGTGGAGAGAAGTTTACCACTTGCAAGCATAAATCTGTTGTCAACTTTGTCAAATTCAAATGCTTTCCACTTTTTAAATGCCAAATTATAGTTGGATGTTTTCGTGGGTTTTTTTTTTAATGTCTTTTCATTTGGCTGGATTCCTCTTAGCTCAATATTGAAATTAGTTTGGGGTATGCTCAGGGAACTTGAAAGACAGGAACTGAAGGAAATACTGCAGGTGTGGCTTCCTGCAATTCCATTTCTGTTAGATTAAGACATCTCCCACTGGCAAACCCAAAATGAGCCTGCTCTGCAGTTTTATAACTCTAACCCTGATAAAAATGGGGCCAGAAGTCTGGGATTAATACATTGCGGCAGGGAAGGTGTTTGAACATTTCCTTGTTCAAGGAGCAGTTTTACTCCTTTATGGCAGAACTTTTGGAAATCAAAATACCCCAGAAGTTTTCTTCAGATATTTCGGGTGTGTAGAAACACTTGAAATGTCACTCTTAAAAGTAATCCGTCCACACTGTTATGGTAATGTAGAGCAGAAGACTTGTACACACCCATCCTGCTTTAACAGTGATCCACCTATTCATTAACTCTCTCTGAACTTTGGAAATCATTAACCAACTTTAACCACCTGTGATTTTACCATGGCCATTTAATTTGGGGAACGCCCTTTAGCTTTAGCTGTCTGTCTTGAATTTGCCTTTAATTGTTGCTTTTAGTATCTGTGATTTACTTGAAGCGTGCTAAGTCTCTGTATTTTTTGTTTTTTTAGATTTGACACAGTTGAAGGCATGTAAGTGGTTGTTTAAATTTTTCCAAAGACTTAAGCAGTTGATTTCCATAAATGAGGATTTTTAATGTTCAGGATTTCAAATTTAAATTCCTAAAATTCCTAGCACACACGTTTTCCCAGAGCAGTCTTGTTTCCAAAAAATTCTGCCTAGCATATTAAAGTAGTATCACATTTTGAATGAAAGATAGGAATGAACGGAAGTTTAAAATGTTCACTTCTACTGCCTCTGCAGCCTCTCTTCTGGTTAAGTGCTCCCTAGGGTTTTTACTTAGAGTGCTTCCTTCCTCACCAAAAAAAGTTTCAAAAACAAGATTAGTGTGAAAAGAAATAAATTCAGCAGCCTCTTTTGATGTGACTTTGCATCAGAAGAAACTCCATCTTCTAAATTTGCATTTTTCTTGACAATAGCCCTACCATCCAATTTTCAAAGGCTGCAGGAAGTGTTTAGTGGCCCTGGGATTAAAAAGAAAAATAAAGTAGCCAGTGTGAATAGTTTATAAATTTTTTTTAGGGAGTTTTGGGGGTGGGGGAATACCAATCAGTAGATTTTTTTGGAGCGCTTACTATGTGCGGAGCACTGTATTAAGCACTTGGGAGAGACCAGTACAACACAGTTGGTTCATACAATCCCTGTCCACCAGAAGCGTAGTGTACCTAAAAAATGTGAATATCGTTTGATTTCTTCCTTCAAGCTTGCATCCTAAGCATCTTGAAATGTTAGGTTGTCTCATAATTTGCTGCTGCTTCAATAATAGATTTTTGCAACAAGATGAAGCATATTGGTGAGAATTCTCCAATTAAAAACGAAACTCATAAACTGTTCATCTGATTTTCACATTCTGCTGCACGGCTCGCAACCCTGAGTGTCCAACAGGGTGTCATAGAGACCCTTTTCCCTCCCTCCCCTCCCAAAAAATTCCCACTTCTGTAAAATAGACTTCTGCCAGCTTAAAAACTAAACTCATACATTGTTCATCTGATTAACTTTACATTCTGCTGCACAGCCCGCACCCTGAGTCGAACAGGGTGTCAGAGAGAGGCTTTAATCTCCTTTATTTCCCTTTTCCCTCCCTCCCCTCCCCAAAAATTCCCACTTCCATAAAACAGACTTCTGCCAGCCCCACTTGTTTTCATTCACCAAAGTGGAGGGAGAAGGAAGGACAGACCACCAGTTAGCCTGTGTCAGGGGGGAGAGAATGGGGTAGAGGGGCTTTATATCTGGAGGGTGGAGGGGCGTAGAGTGTTCTTGGGGGCATAGGTAATAATAATAATTGGCATTTGTTAAGTGCTTACTATGTGCAAAGCACTGTTCTGAGCGCTGGGGAGGGGAAACAAGGTAATGAGGTTGTCCCATGTGGGGCTCACAGTCTTAATCCCCACTTTACAGATGAGGTAACTGAGGCTCAGAGAAGTGAAGTGACTTACCCAAGGTCACACAGCAGATACGTGGCAGAGCCGGGATTCGAACCTATGATCTCTGACTCCAAAGCCCGTGCTCTTTCCACCGAGCCACGCGGAGCCCGCTGAACCTACAGAAGTAGTTTAAACGTGGCCTTTTCTGCCCCCGAACTTGCTGCTAACCACAGAGGAGTGAAGCCCGCCAGTTTGGATCCCAGGGGCCAGTTTCCCTTCTGGGGCCCCTGAAATCAGACCCTGATCGTTTGTTTCTTATGGCCCCGATCCCTCGAGACTCCCCAGCTCGCCGAGTCCCCATGTGAGGTGGAAATACATTTTCTAGGGACACTACAGCGACAGGACGAAAATGAGCTGCCTGGGACAGTGACGAAAGTACGGTGTTGGTGTTTTTCACGTTTTGAAAATGAACATGCATCCTGATTGAAAGAGGAAGTGGATTTGCCTGCTGCTCATTGGTTCTGGTACTCTGTGGCCGCAGAGTGAATCTGTAGGGGAGAGAACCAATGTTGCTTCTCAGAAAAAAGACGTTGAGGTCCTTAGCGTAAGTTTGTTGGAGGCGCCCAGTAAAGAATTCAGGTGGAATTTTCATATCAAGCCCGGTCATCCTCTAAACTCCCAATGAACTCTGTATGTTGACTGGCAACTATATTCAATACTACGGATTTTGACCTGCATATAAGGAATACCAGCTTTTAGGTAGTGGTAAGGGTGTAGCGTTGAGGGGGGTGGGTGTCATCTTAAAGTCATGAATAAAAATGACTGGCCTTATAATCCTTTATAAAGAATATATTTTGTCTTGGTATTAATTTCATCCATAAATTAAGTGCAGATTCCTGTTCTGTTCAGAACTACAAGTTTGGAAGATGGGAATAAAATCTTTGTTATACTTAGAGATTACTCACCTGAAGGGTGAAGATTAGATAATCCAAGCCCTTTTTGTCTGTTCTGATGTCCCTTTCTAGTTTTCTTTGATTATTTCAGGCATCTTTACATTTGTGTGCACAAAGTCATCTGTAAAATATTATTGGAGGTCTTCTTATTTCTAACTAAAATCATTCTGTAAAGACTATGCTAAATACGAAACAGCATCTTAATATATAATGGAAATTTTTAAGTTAAAAATGCACTTGCAAGCAAGTTTCTGCCATCACTTAGCATTATTTATATTTTTTCAGAAAGGCAAATTCAAAATTAGTATTTCGGGCATCTTTACATTTGTGTGCACAAAGTCATCTGCCAAACATTATTGGAGGTCTTATTTCTAAATAAAATCAGCTGTAAAGAGTATGCTGAATAAGAAGCAGCATCTTAATATATAATGGAAATTTTCAAGTTAAAAACGCACTTGCAAGCAAGTTTCTGTCATTACTTAGCATTGTTCATATTTTTTCAGAAAGGCAACTTCAAAATTAGAAATAGCCGTTCATTTAAACAACGGGAATTGAGGCAACTTGCGTGTAACATCTCATTTGTATTCATCGTCATTCATTCATCGTATTTATTAAACCTTACTGGGTGCAAAGCACTATACTAAGCACTTGGGAGAGTACAATACAACAACAATCCAACACAACAACAAATGGACACATTCCCTGCCCACAACAAGCTCACAGTCTAGAGGGTGAGACAGACATTAATATACAAGTGGGACAACCTGATGGCCTTGTTCCTACCCCAGCGCTTAGAACAGTGCTTGGTACGTAGTAAGCCCTTAACAAATGTCGTTGTTATCATTATACATACATACATAAATATATAAATTTCATATATATATGTATGTGCTGTGGGAATGAGAGGGACGATGAATGAAGGGAGCAAGTCAAGGCAACAGCGAAGTGAGTGGGAGAAGAGGAGAGGAGTGCTTAGGGAAGACTTCTTGGAGGAGATGTGCCCTCAATAAGGCTTTGAAGTGGGGGAGAGCGTTCCAGGCTAGTGTATCCTTTTATTGACATACTGTAATATAGAAAAGAAATTTCCACGTTGGGCCTTAATTTCTGCCTTTGCTCTAATGCAGGAGTCCTCTCGCGCAGATGGAAGAAGAAAGGCGGGAGCATGTGGCAAAAATGAAAAAGATGGAGATGGAGATGGAGCAGGTGTTTGAAATGAAGGTCAAAGAGAAAGTTCAGAAGCTGAAGGACTCTGAAGCTGAGGTACTCATGAGGATGCTAATTTTCGATTATTCTCGGTATTTGGGTGGGGGGGGTATAGATAATGAAGATAATTTTATTTTCAACCTACCTTTTATGGAGCCCATAGTTCAGTTGATTTTTCTGTCTATTTTCCTCTTGTCTCTCCCCTTCTCCCACCTCCCCCTCCACTTTCTCCTCCCTCCCTCCTCCCCGCTAATCTTCTCTTTTTCTTCCCCCCCTTCCCATGTCCTTTCCTCTTCCCACACCCTCTCTCTCTTCACTTCTTTCCCCTTTCTTTCTGATGAACAGCTTGATAAGTAATGATGAGGGCAGAAATCATACTACTGGTGAGCATAGTTCCCAAACTCGTTCTCTACCTGGATAGCTGAGAGTTGACGGTATTGTTTCTCCTATCCAGTAGCTCCATTTCCTCACCCCTGCATTAACTTTTATAATAATAATAATAATGATGGCATTTCCTAAGCGCTTACTATGTGCAGAGCACTGTTATGTTAAATCCTTTCTCTTATCCAACAAATATCCTTGAAATGCTTACATGTAGTTCGGGATATCCAGATTCTGCAATACACAGGGGAAGGGTTGTGTGGATATATAGAGGTTGTACCTAAATGGATTTTGTTTCTTCCGCTAAGTCTTCTCAGATGCTGCTGAGATTTATCGGTGAGGATTAACATCCAAAGTTAACTGGACCCTAGGATTTTTTTTTTTTTACTACGGTACATGTTGGTCGAATTGCTCATTGGATTGATATTATAATGGTCCCTCTTGAGGCTGAATTTGTGATGTGGCTATTTTTCTTATAATAATAATGATGGCATTTGTTAAGCACTTACTATGTGCAGAGCACTGTTATGTTAAATCCTTTCTCTTATCCAACAAATATCCTTGAAATGCTTACATGTAGTTCGGGATATCCAGATTCTGCAGTACACAGGGGAAGGGTTGTGTGGATATATAGAGGTTGTACCTAAATGTGATTTTGTTTCTTTTGCTAAGTCTCCTCAGATGCTACTGAGATTTATTGGTGAGGTTTAACATTCAAAGTTAACTGGACCCTAGGATTTTTTTTTTTTACTACAGTACATGTTGGCTGGTAGAATTGCTCATTGGATTGATATTATAATGATCCCTCTTGAGGCTGAATTTGTGATGTGGCTATTTTTCTTATAGTAATAATGATGGCATTTATTAAGCACTTACTATGCTGTAAGCACTGGGGAGGCTACAAGGTGATGAGGTTGTCCCACGGGGGGGCTCACAGTCTTAATCCCCATTTTACAGATGAGGTTACTGAGGCACAGAGAAGTTAAGTGACTTGCCCAAAGTCACACAGCTGACAATTGGCGGGGGCGGAGTTTGAACCCATGACTTATAATATGCAGCCATCCAAAGATTATTGAAATTCATCTTTTAATTCACTCTACATACTTAAATTTGTGTGTATCTGTATCCTACACATAAAGGCTGGCCATTATGCTTAATGTTTGTTTCCTCTTGCCTCCTTGTCTCTTGTTCTTTATACAAGAGACTCGACTTGATAGTATTTGCTGAAGACCTAGTGAGGACAGAGCATGATACTTGGGAGGCCACACTAGACCTGCCTTCAAGAAGTTTGCAGTCTATAATAACCTTGACTCCTCTCTCGTATTCAGTCCACAAGCGCTTAGTACAGTGCTCTGCACACAGTAAGCACTCAATACATACGATTGAATGAATGACTATTCAATCCGTCACCAAATCCTGTCCGTCTCACCTTCACAAAATCACTAAAATCCACCCTTTCCTCTCCATCCATATGTTAATATAATAATAATAATGGCATTTATTAAGCGCTTACTATGTGCAAAGCACTGCTCTAAGCGCTGGGGAGGTCACAAGGTGATCAGGTTGTCCCACGGGGGGCTCACAGTCTTAATCTGTGACAGTCTTAGAGAAGCAGTGTGACTCAGCGGAAGGAGCCCGGGCTTTGGAGTCAGAGGTCATGGGTTCAAATCCCAGCTCCGGCAATTGTCAGCTGTGTGACTTTGGGCAAGTCACTTTACTTCTCTGGGCCTCAGTTACCTCATCTGTAAAATGGGGATTAGGATTGTGAGCCCCACGTGGGACAACCTGATCACCTTGTATCCCCCCAGCGCTTAGAACAGTGCTTTGCACATAGTAAGCGCTTAACAAATACCATCATTGTTATTATTAATAATAATAATCTCCATTTTACAGAGGGAGGTAACTGAGGCCCAGAGAAGTGATGTGACTCGCCCAAAGTCACACAGCTGACAGTTGGCGGCACTAGGATTTGAACCCATGACCTCCGACTCCAAAGCCCAGGCTCTTTCCACTAAGCCATGCTGCTTCCGTAATCACTCACCCTGTCCTGCCTGGATTACTGCATCAGCCTCCTTGCTGACCTCTCAGCCTGTCTCTCCCCACTTCAGTCCATACTTCGCTCTGATGCCCTGATCATTTTTCTATGAAAATGTTCTGGACACGTCACCCCCTTCCCCCCCCACACACAAAAAAGTCTCCAGTCGTTGCCCATCCACCTCCTTATAAAACAAAAACTCCTCCCCATTGGTTATAAAGCCCTCCATCACCTTGCCCCCTGCTTCCCTCCTTCTCCATCCCAGCCGCATACTTCACTCCTCTAGCGCTAAAGTTCTCCCTGTGTCTCTCCTGTCTTGCCACGGACCCCGCGCCCACGTCCTGCCTCTGACCTGGAATAATAATAATAATAATATTGGTATTTGTTAAGCGCTTACTATGTGCAAAGCACTGTTCTGGAATGCCCTCCCTCCTCTAATCCGATCGCAACCACTCGCCCCACCTTCAAAGCCGTCTCCTCCAAGAGGCCTTCCCAGACTGAGCCCCTCTTTTCCTCATCTCCCACTCCCTTCTGTGTCACCTGGACTTGCCCCCTTTGCCCCTTGCCCCCCTAAGCTCCCAGCCCCAAAGCACTTGTGTATGTATCTGTAATTTTATTTATTTGTGTTGATGCCTGTCTCCCCGCCCCTAGACCGTGAGCCCGTTGTGGGCAGGGATTGTTGTACTGTATTTTCCCAAACACTTAGTACAGTGCTCTGCACACCGTAAACACTCAATAAGTACGATTGATTGAATGAAAGAATGGATACCTCCAATCTACTCTGTATGCTCGCTTGCATCTCTGACACAATCAACGTCTTGCTCATATTGTCCTTTCCACCTGGCATTCCCTTCCCTTCATATCCCCATCTTCAAAACCCTCCTAAAATCCCATCTTCTCCAGGAGGACTTCCTTGACTAATTTAGCAGCTCCCCATCCTGTTCCCCCCAACTCCTCCGCATCACTTATACACTTGAAACCTCACCCCCTAAGCCCTTAGGTACTTATTTCCACCCACAGTCTCCCTTCTGCCAGCCCTGTCTCCCATCTAGCCTTTAAACTCTGCTGCTTTCTCCTTCCTGTAATCTCTTTTAGTGCCTGTCTCCCCACTAGGTTGTAAACTCCTTGAGGGCAGGCACTGTGTCTCCTAACTCTGTTGGATTTGTTTAAGGGCTCAATATAGTCCTCTGCACAGAGTAAGCACTCAATAAATGCCATCAGTTGATTGGCCTTGGGAGAGACAAATTGCCGACTGGAGGAGAGTGGAAAAGTAGGCATGTACTTGAATCTTCTTCAAATACCGTCGAGTATTTCCAACCCATAGCAACTCCGTCGACACACCGTTTTCAGAGTGACCCATCTTCGGTCATGAAGTCGTTCTGGTGTGTGTATCCAGAGAGGTTTTTTTAGTAAAGATACAGAAGTGCTTTACCATTGCCTTCTTCCACGCAGTAAAAAACTTGAGTCTCCGCCGTTGTCTTTGATCCGCCGTTGACTCTTTTCCATGCCGCTGCTGCCCGGCACAGGTGAATCGACTTTGTTTGATGCTTCGGCCTAAACCTTTCCATTATGTGTAGCTCTATATGGCAGAGCCCTAAGCTTCAGCAGTGTACGCAAACTCTCCTGTCACAAGAAGGCATCGATTTATAGGAGAGCTATTTGAGTTAGTGCTTGATAATAAAATAATAATAATAATAAGGATAATAGTAATAATAATAATGGCGTTTGTTAAGCGCTTACTATGTCTTTGATCCGCGTTTGACTCTTTTCCATGCCGCTGCTGCCCGGCACAGGTGAATCTACTTTGTCCGATGCTTCGGCCTAGACCTTTCCGTTATGTGTAGCTCTATATGGTATAGCCCTAAGCTTCAGCAGTGTACGCAAACTCTCCTGTCACAAGAAGGCATCGATTTATAGGAGAGCTATTTGAGTTAGTGCTTGATAATAAAATAATAATAATAATAAGGATAATAGTAATAATAATAATGGCATTTGTTAAGCACTTACTATGTCTTTGATCCGCCTTTGACTCTTTTCCATGCCACTACTGCCCGGCACAGGTGAATTGACTTTGTTTGTGATGCTTCAGCCTAAACCTTTCCATTATGTGTAGCTCTATATGGCATAGCCCTAAGCTTCAGCAGTGTATGCAAACTCTCCTGTCACAAGAAGGCATTGATTTATAGGAGAGCTATTTGAGTTAGTGCTTAATAATAATAATAATAATGGCATTTGTTAAGCGCTTACTATGTGCCAAGCACTGTTCTAAGCACTGGGAGGGATACACGGTAATCAGGTGGTCCCACATGGTTCTCACCATCTTAATCCCCATTTTACAGATGAGGTTGCTGAGGCAAAGAGAAGTGAAGTGACTTGCCCAGAGTCACACAGCTGACAAGCGGCGGAGCCGGGACTGGAACCCATGACCTCTGACTCCCAAGCCTGGGTTCTTTCCACTGAGCCTCGCTGCTTCTCACGCCGCTTAAATAATAAACGGTGAAAATTCGTATAGTGAGTGTATAAAGGCCTAGGATTGCCGAAGTGATGAAGAAGCATCAGTGGGAGAGAAGCAGGGGGGATTAGAGATATAGTGAGTGTACAAAGGTTTAGGATTGCCGAAATGATGAAGAAGCATTAGTGGGAGAAAAACAGGGGGGGATTAGAGATTAAACGGGGAAGGCCCCCTGGATTAGGTGTGATTTCCAAAGGGGCTTGATGATGGAGGAGGTTTGTAGTGTATTAGTTTAGAATTTGAGAGCGAGGAGACAGCAGGAGGAACGTGGTGGTCCATAGTAGGCTCTGTTACCATGGATGGCAGGGGCCTGCCCCGTCAGGGAGAGTCCCCCCGACGCACCACCAGGACTCCCGGCAGCCCCTTCTCCTCTGGTCAGGAGGATGAGGAGGCAGGCCAAGACTGTGGCTGCCGTCCTCTGCCAATTTGTCAGCCGTGTGACTTTGGGCAAGTCACTTCACTTCACTGGGCCTCAGTTCCCTCATCTGGAAAATGGGGATTAAGACTGCGAGCCCCACATGGGACAACCTGATCTCCTTGTATCCCCCCCAGCGCTTAAAACAGTGCTTTGCACATAGTAAGTGCTTAACAAATACCAAAATTATTATTATCCTGAATGTCACTGCAGCTATAGTTCTCACTGTTCAGTTGGGCAGTAAACACCAGAATTGAAGGAGTGCTCACTGGGGGCAGAGCACTGGACTGAAGGTTTAGGAAAGTACAGTACGGTAGAGTTGGTAGATAAAAGAGAAGTAGCGTGGCTCAGTGGAAAAGAGTGCGGGCTTTGGAGTCAGAGGTCATGGGTTCAAATCCCGGCTCGCCAACTGTCAGCTGTGTGCCTTTGGGCAAGTCACTTCACTTCTCTGTGCTTCAGTTACCTCATCTGTAAAATGGGGATGAAGACTCTCAGCCCCACGTGGAACAACCTGATCACCTTGTAACCTCCCCAGCGCATAGAACGCATATATGTTGCCAACTTGTACTTCCCAAGCGCTAAGTACAGTGCTCTGCACACAGTAAGCGCTCAATAAATACGATTGAATGAATGAATGAATAGAGCAGTGCTTTGCACATAGTAAGCGCTTAATAAATGCCATCATCATCAATATTATAGTTATGAAATCCATGCCCATGAGGAGCATAGTCTACGGGGGAGACAGATGTTGAAATAAATTAAAGCTGGGGGAAGTGGTAGAGTATAAAGACGTACGTACGTCCTGTGGAGGCGGGGTGAGTATCAAAGCGCTCAAGGGCTACCCAGCCAGAGTGGCATTGGACTCTACCAGACTCTGTCCTGTTCCAGCCATGGTGTCCGGACACTTTTGTGATATACATAGCCTTCCTGGTCTAAAGACGGTAGGGACCGTCTCTATATGTTGCCAACTTGTACTCCCCAAGCGCTTAGTACAGTGCCCTGCACACAGTAAGCGCTCAATAAGTGCCATTGAACCATTAGAAAGGTTGCAGATTACGGCAGAAGACGAGACGTTCTGGAGAAAGTAGATCCGTGGAGTTGCTGTGAATCGGAAATGACTCGACGGCACTTGACTTAATGATAATAATAAGGATAATAAGGAGGATGGGGACGGGTATCAACTGTAATGGAAAAGTCAGGAGGAGGAGAGGATTTGGGAGGGAAGTTCAGACTTGCTCATCTTGAGGGGCCGGCAGAGCATCCTTGGACAGTTGGCAACATACAGAGACGGTCCCTACCGTCTTTAGATCAGGGAGTCTATGTTTATCACAAAAGTGATAGGACACTTGCCAACTTGTACTTCCCAAGCGCTTAGTACAGTGCTCTGCACACAGTAAGTGCTCAATAAATGCCATTGAATGAATGAATGGTCTTTTATGTCGTTGGTGCCTCACCCTTTCTTGTGTGTCTGTCTCCTGTCCCCTGGCCTGCTTCTCCGAAATGGCGAATCCCCGAGGGCCAGGAACCTTATCTGATTTTCCCAGCACTTATTACAGTGCTCGGCATACAATAAGCAGGTAATAAATATCCTTAATACTACCACTGCTGGAATGGTGGAGAATGGAAGAGAGGAGAATGCGACCCTAAGCAAGAATTCAGTGGTAGGAGAGGCAAGAAGAAGGCAGTATGAGCTGGAATGTAACAGTTAAAAAAGAAAAGTGGTGGCTAAGTCGTGGCTTAAGACCAGTGGTGAGAAGTTGCCCTAGAATGGAAAATAATTTGTGGTTTTGTGGGAGTTGGCATAGATGAGTGTAAGACAACATTTTAGAATCATAATCCAGGTAGAAGAGAGAACTATGGCCTGTTGAGGGGAAAGACTGGAGTCAGGGGGTAAAGAGGCTGACGCCATAGTGGAGCTGGGATGCGATAAGCACTCGGCCCAGGATAATGGAGCGGCAGCGTGGCTCAGTGGTTCAAATCCCGGCTCCGCCAGCTGTCAGCTGGGTGACTTTGGGCGAGTCACTTCACTTCTCTGGGCCTCAGTTACCTCATCTGGAAAATGGGGATTAAGACTGTGAGACCCCCCGTGGGACAATCTGATCACCTTGTAACCTCCCCAGTGCTTTGCTCATAGCAAGCGCTTAATAAATGCCATCATGTGTGGAGAAGCAGCGTGGCTCGGTGGAAAGAGCCCGGGCTTTGGAGTCAGAGGCCATGGGTTCAAATCCTGCCTCCGCCACTTCTCAGCTGTGTGATTTTGAGCAAGTCATGTAACTTCTCTGGGCTTCAGTTCCCTCATCTGTAAAATGGGGATTAAGACTGTGAGCCCCACAAGGGACAACCTGATTACCTTGTAACCTCCCCAGCGCTTAGAACAGTGCTTTTTCTCCCCCTTCTAGACTGTGAGCCCGTTGTTGGGTAGGGACCGTCCTTATATGTTGCCGACTTGTACTTCCCAAGCGCTTAGTACAGTGCTCTGCGCACAGTAAGCGCTCAGTAAATACCATTGAATGAATGAATGAATGGTTGTTTGGGTTGAGAAGAAGGGGCAGGTCATAATAATAATAATGATGATGATGACATTTATTAAGCGCTTACTATGTGCAAAGCACTGTTCTAAGCGCTGGGGAGATTACAAGGCGATCAGGTTGTCCCGCAGGGGGCTCACAGTCTTCGTCCCCATTTTACAGATGAGGTGACTGAGGCACAGAGGAGTTAAGTGACTTGCCCAAAGTCACACAGTTGACAATTGGCGGAGCCGGGATCTGAACCCATGACCTCTGACTCCAGAGCCCGGGCTCTTTCCATTGAGCCACGCTGCTTCTCTAAGATGATGGGGAGGAAACAGAGTGAACATGAGGTTTATGAGGGAGAAGCGAAGGATAATGACTTCTGCGAATACCGTGGACTGGCCAAAAAGCAAACAGATGGATTTTGGACCAGATTAAACGCAAGTGGTCTTTGGAAGGCCAGATAACTCGACTTTGATTAGCAGATTTTGGACCCATAATCGGGAGGGCTAATTCCCTGGAGAAGACACTACTGCTAGGAAAAGTCCAGGGAAAACGTGAAAGAGGCAGACCAGCAGCTAGAGACCATAACAACCATAACGGAAGAACCCTTAGAAAGGTTGCAGATTATGGCAGAAGACGAGACGTTCTGGAGAAAGTAGATCCACGGAGTTGCTATGAATCGGAAATGACTCGACGGCACTCGTATTAATAATAATAGAAATAATAATAATAAGGATAATAAGGAGGATGGGGGCGGGTATCAACTGTAATGGAAAAGTCAGGAGGAGGATTTGGGAGGGAAGTTCGGACTCGCTCATCTTGAGGGGCCGGCAGAGCATCCTTGGACAGTTGTCCTGGATGCAAGAGGAAATGTGAGATTTCAGAGAAGCAGTGTGGCCTAGTAGATAGGCTGCAGGCCTGGGATTCAGAAGGACCTGGGTTCTAATCCCAGATCCGTCACTTGTTGCCATATTGGAGAAGCAGCGTGGCGCAGTGGACAGAGCCCGGGCTTTGGAGTCAGAGGTCATGGGTTCAAATCCCGGCTCCGCCAGCTGTCAGCTGGGAGACTTTGGGCGAGTCACTTCACTTCTCTGGGCCTCAGTTACCTCATCTGGAAAATGGGGATGAAGACTGTGAGCCGCCCGTGGGACAACCCGATCACCTTGTAACCTCCCCAGCACTTAGAACAGTGCTTTGCACATAGTAAGCGCTTAATAAATGCCATCATTATTATTATTATATTACCTTGGGCAAATCACTTCACTGCTCTGTGCCTCAGTTTCGTCCTCTGGAAAACAAAGATTAAATCCTATTCTCTCTTACTTTTACACAGTGACTTTGTCCAACTTGATTATCTTGTATTAGCTTGATTATAGTATTTATTATCTTGATTATAGTATTAGCTTGATTATAGTATTTATTAGCTTGATTATTATTTATTAGCTGGATTATTGTACCTACCCCAGTGTTTCAGACAGTGCCTGGCATATAGTAAGTGCTTAACGGATGCCATTTAAAAAAAGACAGCCAAGGTGAGAGGACAGAGCCAGCCATGTAGATTTGGGAGACATTTGCCAAGAGATGGTACTTGAAGCCTTGGGAGCAGTTGCACCTCCAAGGAGCGAGTCTACACTGAGGAAAAAATGGGGACTCAGGACTGAACTTTGAGAGACCTCCACAGTGAAGTGGAAAAAAAGGAGCCCCAAAAGTTGACCTTGCAGAGAGTGGCCTCAGTGGAGGGAGGAGGTTGGAAGCCGGATCGTACAAGGTCAGAAGGGGAGTTGGATGAGAGAAAGCCGGAATTTGGGCAGGAAGAGGAGGAGGGGGGATGGGGAGTTAGCTGGATGGTGCCAGTGGGATCCAGAGAAGGTTTTCTTAGGTTAGGGGACATTTAAATGTGTTGAAAGGCCGAGGGGAAAGGGCCATCAGAAGTGAGCGGTTGAAGCGGTGAGCAGGAAGGGAAGAAGAGCAAGCATGGCCCAGGTGTTTTTCAGAGGTGAGAAGAGTCAGGATCAGAGGCTCAGGTGAAAAGCAGGCAGGCCATCTCCCTGTCAAGACCAAGAATGATGAGGGTGAGGCAGGGAAATTGGGAAAGCGAGGAGGAGACTTGGGGAGGGAGCAGTAAAACACAGCAGACTGGGAGCAAAGAAGGTGGATGATAATAATAATGATGATGATGGCATTTATTAAGCGCTTACTATGTGCAAAGCACTGTTCTAAGCACTGGGGAGGTGACAAGGGGATCAGGTTGGCCCACGGGGGGCTCCCAGTCTTCATCCCCATTTTCCAGATGAGGGAACTGAGGCCCGGAGAAGTGAAGCGACTTGCCCAAAGTCACACGGCTGTCAATTGGCGGAGCCGGGATTTGAACCCCTGAACTCCGACTCCAAAGCCCGGGCTCTTTCCACTGAGCCACGTTACTTCTCTAGGGATGGGGCAGCGGTGGAGGAGATGGATTTTAGAAGACAGCCGGAGGGCTCTACAGAGGTGGCCAGATAGTGGTTTCATTTTTTTTTCCAATTACTCTTTGAAATCACGTTCCCCAGTTAACTTTTTCATTTCTGTCTGCTTTGAGAGTAGAGCGTGTAGAGGTGGGGGTGTTGTGGGAGTTCATGTGACTTTCGCTGAAGATGTTCGAGGTCATGGGTTCAAATCCCGGCTCCGCCAACTGTCCGCTGTGTGACTTTGGGCAAGTCACTTTACTTCTCTGGGCCTCAGTGCCCTCATCTGGAAAATGCGGTTTAAAACTGTGAGCCCCCCGTGGGACAACCTGATCACCTTGTAACCTCCCCAGCGCTTAGAGCAGTGCTTTGCACATAGTAAGCGCTTAACAAATATTATTATTATTATTATTATTATCATTATTATTATTATTATTATTATTCTTGCCCTGGCTCCCCAGTTGGCCGAGCCACTTGGGAGGAGCCCATTCAGGCAGCTCCACTGTTACTGCTTGCAGGGAGAAAGGAAACACAATGTGTGAAGGGATGGGGATCATCTCTCTATTCCTCTAGCCTTCTCCCATCCGTCAGCGCTCCGGTGGTGAGAGGAACCGTTCCGGTTAGGAGCCAGGGTGGCTGCCGACTCTGGCTCCCAACTTCATTTCCATTTGCCTCCGCTGCTTCCTTGGCCTGGTGATCGGAGGATTCCAGTGGAAAAGACGGGTCCCCTGATGAAGGAGGGGGGTCCTCACTGCCCAGGGCCCTGGCGGTCCAGGGAATTCGGTCTTGGGAAATGCCACCCCCTCCCTCGCCCTCCGACCAGCTCTTTGTGGTTTCTCCGATTTCAGCTCCAGCGGCGTCATGAGCAAATGAAAAAGAATTTAGAGGCCCAGCACAAGGAACTAGAAGAAAAACGGCGTCAGTTTGAGGATGAAAAAGCAAACTGGGAAGCACAGCAGCGTATTTTGGAACAACAGAATTCTTCCAGGTGATGATTGCAATCAAACACAGATGGCCTTGCATCCTCTTTCTTCTTCTTCTTTTTCTTTTTTTGGGAAATGGGTTCTTTACGGCTAGGCAGCGTGGCCTAGATGAAAGAGCACTGGCCTGGGAACCAGAGGGTCTGGGTTCTAATCCTGCCATTTCCATTTACATGCTGTGGGACTTTGGGAAGCTCACTTAACGTCCTCAACTGTAAAATGGGGATTAAATCCTACTCCTTCCTTAGACCGTAAACCCCAGGTGGGGCAGGGACTGCGTCTAACCTGATCAACCGGTAGCCTCCCCGGCACTTAGAACAGCGCCAGACACATAGTAAGCACTAAACAAATACCGTGCTGATAATAATAAGAAGAATCTAAATAGCTGCTGGAGGCCTGGATTCAGCTTGCTGTTTGCTAGCGTCCCCGTCCTCATTAGTTTGGTGGCTAAAGAGCTCAATAGATCCACTCGGATAAATCAGTTCTTGCGTTTCCTCTCTTTTGTCAACCCCACCTTAAACTGACAGGGCTTTGCATTCCTCTCTGGGAATATTCTGCTCCTCTTCCCCCTCCCGCCCTTCTGTTAAAACCACTTGCAGCCTTCATACCTGAAGAAGCGGCCCTTTGGAATCACTCTTCTCCTAGCTGCTTTGGCCTGCCTTCGCCGGAGCGAAACTTTCAATTGAGCAGATGAGACGTAGCGAGGACATCGGGCCAACCTGTACTTTTAGGGCTTGAATAGGCCAACTAATGTGGCCCCTCAGGACCTGGACTAAAGCTTAGCTGAGGACATAAAGTGCAGTGACATATTTGGGAATGTTTCTCCCGACTTCAATATATTGTAGTCTCCCAGGCGCTTAGTATAGGGCTCTGCATTCATTCATTCATTCATTCATTGAATCGTATACATTGAGCGCTTACTGTAATAGTAATGATGGCATTTATTAAGCGTTTACTATGTGCGAAGCACTGTTCTGAGCGCTGGGGAGGTTACAAGGTGATCAGGTGGTCCTCCGCGGGGCTCACAGTCTTCATCCCCATTTTCCAGATGAGGGAACTGAGGCCCAGAGAAGTTAAGTGACTTGCCCAGAGGCACACAGCTGACAATTGGCTGTGGACATGTGGACAGGCATCAACAGAACAAATAAAATTAACAAATTTTAAATAGTAAATATTCATTCATTCATTCAATCGTATTTATTGAGCGCTTACTGCGTGCAGAGCACTGTACTAAGCACTTGGGAAGTACAAGTCGGCAACATATAGAGACGGTCCCTACCCGACAACGGGCTCACAGTCTAGAAGGGGGAGACGGACGACAAAACAAAGCACGTGGACAGGCATCAAGTTGACAGAACAAATAAAATTAACAAATTTTAAATAGTAAATATTCATTCATTCAGTCAGTCGTATTTATTGAGCACTTACTGTGTGCAGAGCACTGTACTAAGCGCTTGGGAAGTACAAGTTGGCAACATATAGAGACGGTCCCTACCCAACAGTGGGCTCACAGTCTAGAAATATGTACGAGTACACAGAAAGCCCTCAGGTCTTCCCACTGATTGATGTTTGTTTTCTTCCTTTGGCCTCGCCTGAACCTTTACAATAATAATAATAATAATGGTGGCATTTATTAAGCGCTTACTATGTGCAAAGCACTGTTCCAAACGCTGAATGAGCAGTTCTCCTCAGCAGTGGGAACCTGCACCTGGGTAGAAATGAGCCAGATGCTCAGGGGCTACAGACACAGAGAACCGCTTCTCAGTGAAGCTCTTCAGGCGCTTGGAGACCACCATTCATCCTACTTCCTTAGCCCTTTACTGAGTTTTATCACTTCGGTAAACATGCTTCTTTCTCACCGTTGGTTTTCTTTCCCAAGTGCGGTGACCCGAGGTAGCCACAGTACCCCGAACAAGAATAAGAATCGTTCAGGGTGTAGCAGCGGAAAGGTTACCTCCTGATTTTTGCTTGTTGTGTTCCTCTTGACGCACCCTAGAACCGTGTTGGTTGTTTGAAATATATGGCCGACGGGATGTTTTGCGTCTGGTCTTTTCTGCTGCCCTCCCGCCCTCCCCCAGATTGAGGGAGTCTGTTCCTATTCCTGCATCAGCAGCCCCTGTTAAGTTTCATCCCATTTCTCTAGGGCCACGTCTCCAGTTTGGGTCACTTTGAGCTCTCTTTCTCCCTTTCAAAGCGATAACAACCCCGGCCGAATGAGATAGGATTCCTACGACCGGTTCGTTGATAAGAAACCGTAGAAAGTTCCGACAGTTTTAAAAGTCTGAAGGTGTTCCAAAAGCACAGTAGTTGGCTTTGGATTCCCCGGCAGTGGTGAGTGGGCAGAGAGACGGGTTCAATTCTTTTTTCTTTTCTTCTTTCTTCCTCAGCGGCGTTTGTTAAACTCTCACTACCTGCCAGGCACTGTAGGAAGCCATGGGATAGATGCAAGATAATCAGGTTGGACACAGTCCCTGTCCCATATAGGCTCACCCCATTTTACAACCGAGAATTGAGAGGCAGCGTGGTCGGTGGAAAGAGCCCGGGCTTTGGAGTCAGAGGTCACGCCTCCGCCAACTATCAGCTGTGTGGCTTTGGGCAAGTCACTTTGCTTCTCTGGGCCGCAGTTCCCTCATCTGTAAAATGGGGATTAAAAGTGTGAGCCCCCCGTGGGACACCCTGATCACCTTGTAACCTCCCCAGCACTTACAACAGTGCTTTGCACATAGTAAGCGTTTAACAAATACCATTATTATTGTTATTATTATTAAAACTGAGATACAGGGAAGCGACGCGGCTTGCCCAATATTGCAGTCAAGTGGCGGCGATGAGATTAGACCCCTGTTCTTGTGGTTCCCAGGCCTGTGCTCTTTCCACCAAGCCCCCACCCCTCCGCCACCCCGCTTCCCTTCAAAGACGCCTGGCCCGTGATGAGAAACGCCTTCCTCGGCCTCCTGCCCGAAGCTCCAACCCCTGGAGGGTTCCCGCGGGGCTCCCTTAATATTTTGTCGCTCACCGACCCTTTCCTTTCCTCTTCCAGGACCTTGGAAAAGAACAAGAAAAAAGGGAAGATCTTTTAAACCCATTTATTGACCACCAGTTATGTATTAGTTGCCAATATGCCAGCCTGGACGTCAGTGTTTGTTGGATCCGTTTGACCAATTTTGCACCAGTTGTATCCATAATGATGGATATAACAGCATGACTCAACTTTTTTCTTCTTCTTTTTTGTTTTCTTTTCGGTTATTAATGGAGATTAAGATGCCTTGAATCGTCTAGGGTGTTATGTACTTGGTAACAGCTCTAAGTACCTTTCCTATTTTTTCTTTCCTTTCTTATAATTTTTTTTAAAAAAAAACAGATGGTCTTCATTTAGCGCAAGAGAACATTTTACTGTTGTACAATCATGTTCTGGTGGTTTGATTGTTTACAGGATATTCCAAGATAAAAGGACTTTAGAAGGTTTTCATTGAGGATAAATTGCCATAAGATACAAACTATGCTTCTCTATTATAATTATAATAAAAGAATTCCCGTCAGTGCAGCATATACGATAATGTAATTTAGTCTAACACAGTTGACCCTATTTTTGACACTTCCATTGTTTAGAATACATATGGAAAAAGAGAAACCTATAGGCTTACAGCGCACCTAAAGCTTTTTATAACAATCCTTTTTTTTGTTTTGGATTCTTCAAATATATGCTAGTCTTAGTGACTTCCTTAGCCAGAAGACTTTCATTATTGCTTCATTTTTGTAATAACATTTAATTTAGATATTTTCCATATACTGGCCCAGCTAAAATAGAATAGAGCATCTTTCATATGGTAAGAACCAGTGAATAAAACTTTCCTTTACCTCCCTTTTTACATTTTGTGGTAAGTAGCAGGAAAATGCATTTATAGTTCATTTCTAGGCAAAATTGTGGAGTTTAACAACCATCTCGTTTCTACCTGTGTGCAGTCTCTCCTTTATTTGACTAGAAATGGGGATCATGGCCTCTAGAAGAGAAAAAGTCACCATTCTGCATTTAGCTGTATTCATATATTGGATTTCTGTATTTTTTTTTGGTTTGTATTGTAAAAAGTCACATAATAAATAATGTTGTGATGTAACGGTGTGAGTTTTAAACGCGTGCCGTTAGCCGCTGACGTCTCTAATGTTTCGGCATCGTATAGGATCCGTCCTCAAACGAAATGGCCCTTCCCCTCTCCGCCAGGACAACCTCGTATCGAGGTTGGATGTAGCAGCAGGGTATTGAGGTTAGGGGATAAATCTGAACCAAACTGGTGACTTGAAAACGTTTGTTTTTCTTTCGTGACCGGTATGGATTAAAGAGGTTCAGTGATAAACACACAACCAGTAAAGGGCACCAACTCTTTCTTCATTTTCCTATTTCCAAAGGCCAGTTAATAATAATAATAATAATGATGGCATTTACTCCGTGCAGAGCACTGTTCTAAGCGCTGTGGAGGTTACAAGGTGATGAGGTTGCCCCACGGGGGGCTCACAGTCGTAATCCCCATTTTACAGATGAGGAAACTGAGGCACAGAGAAGTGAAGTGACTCGCCCAAAGTCACACAGTTGGCGGAGCTGGGATTTGAACCCGTGACCTCTGACTCCAAAGCCCCGGCTCTGGTGAATTTGCCTCCCCACCAATACGTTCCTTTTTAAATATAGTAAAAAAAAAAAATCACCGTTTACCATTGACTCTGGGGTAAAAATGGCTCTCTTTTTGTCCAAACCCTAGAGTTAGAAGGGAATTGAATGACTTGAGTCGACGGGGAAAGTAAAGATCAAACGTCCTGTGCTGTTTGTTTCACAGAAAATGATGGGCAGGTGGATGTAGATTGTTTTGGTATCATTAAATGAAATATTTGCTCTAAACTCTGGGTTACTACTGAAACACAATGTCCCTTCTATTTGTTATTCACATGAAACTGGATTTATGAATAGGGTGCCAAAATCGCACCTCATTTAAGGAGAGTTTGCATAAGCAGAGAGTTTGAGAAGCAGCGCGGCTCGGTGGAAAGAACCCGGGCTTTGGAGTCAGAGGTCATGGGTTCAAATCCTGGCTCCGCCAACTCTCAGCTGTGTGACTTTGGGCAAGTCACTTCACTTCTCTGTGCCTCAGTTCCCTCATCTGGAAAATGGGGATTAAGACTGTGAGCCCCCCGTGGGACAACCTGATCCCCTTGTAACCTCCCCAGTGCTTAGAACGGTGCTTTGCACATAGTAAGCGCTTAATAAATGCCATTATTATTATTATTATAAATGTGAAATTATTTCGGGGGTTTTCCAAAAGGATGACAAGGGTTCTTGATCATCATTATTATATTATAATAAATGTGAAATTATTTCAGGGTTTTTCCAAAAGGATGACAAGGGTTCTTCACCTTGAGACCTTTAGGGAACTGAATGAAATACGGTATCTAAGACTGAATCCTTTTTAATCCTGATGATTTTTTCTTGGTTCCTTATGGAATCAAATTCAGGGTTAACTGCTAATCCCCAACATTTAAGCAGATCTCCAGTGCACAGTCTCTGGATGGAGGATGGAAGGACCCCCTTGCCGGATCCAGCCCCGGGGCTGAGCCAATAGTGAGTACAGAAAAGGGACAGGAATGCGGGTGGCCCAAATCTTTATTTTTGCAGGACACTGGGTCTGTTACTGGTGTCGTAGCTTCAACTGGACTTTGTCAGGTTTTCCAAGAGTCCCAGAAAACCTGCCCTGTGAAACTCTCCTGAACCATCCTGGCTCTGTGGGCCTCTCCTCCTGGTTTTATGGGCCTTTCCACTCCCCCCTTCCTGGTTGTGTGGGCCTCTACTCTCCTGACTCTGGCCTCTCCTCTCTTTCCTGTCTCTGTGGGCCTCTCCTCTTCCCCTTCCTGTCTCTGTGGGCCTCTCCTCTTCCCCTTCCTGTCTCTGTGGGCCTCTCCTCTTCCCCCTCCTGTCTCTGTGGGCCTCTCCTCTCCCCATTCCTGGCTCTGTGGGCCTCTCCTCTGTCTCTGTGAGCCCCGTCCTGGCTCTGTAGGCCTCTGGTCTTCCCGCCTCCTGGCTCTGCGGGCCTCTCCTGTCTCTCCTCATTCTGTGGGCCTCTCCTCTCCCCCTCCATCCTGACTCAGTGGGCCTCCCCTCTCTCTCCTCCTGGCTCTTTGGGCCTCTCCCCTCTCTCTCCTCGTGGTTCTGTGTGCATTTCCTCACTGCCTCCTGGACGCCTTCACCTGGACGTTCTGCTCTCCAAACTCAGATTGTCCAAAGCTGAGCTCATCTTCCCTCAAATCCTCTGCTATACGTAACCTTTCCCATAATAGCTAACAACCCCATCCTCCTCTGCACGCAGTGACCGTTCAATAATGTCGTTGATCCTCTCTCTGTCTCTCAATCTGGTATCCTTTATTCCTCCCTCCGTCAACCCCCGCTCCCCACCTCATATTCAGTCTGTCACCAAATCTTTCTCTAAATTTCCAGAATCCACCCGTTTCTCTCCATCCAAATGGTGTCTCCCTGATAAAAGCATACCGGTTGTATCTTGTCCTGGCTCTTACGTTAGCCATCCCGCGGATCTCTCTAGCTACAGGCACCCCCTCCCCTCCAGTCCAAACTTCATTCTGCTGCCGAGATCATTCGTTTAAAGCATCATTCTGAACCCATCTCCTCGTTCCTCAGAAGCCTCTATCGATTGCCCATCTATATCTTCATCAAATTCCACACCATTGACTGCAAGGCACTCAATCGGTTCTCTCCCTCCTCCCTTTCATTGCTCCTCTCCCTCTAGTCAGCCCATCATTCATATTTACTGAGTGTTTCCTGGGTGTAGAGGCCACAGAAGAGATTCACATGTAGAAATGCCCACAATCAATCAGTGGTATTTGTTAAGCACTTACTGAGTGCAGACCACGGTTCCAAGCACTTGGGTACACACATTCCCTGCCCATAACGAGCTTACAGTCTAGAGGGGGAGGTACATTAGTATAAATAAATTACAGATTTGTGCGTTGTGTTGTAGGATTGAGAGGTGGGATGAATAAAAGGAGCAAGTTGGTGGCACAGGGGAGTGGGAAAAGAGGGAGGAAGAATAGTCAGGGAAGGCCTCTTGGAGGAGATGTCCCTTCAGTAAGGCTTTGGAGGTGGGGAGAGTGATCGTCTTGTTGGATATGAAGAGGGAGGGTGTGAGGAGGAGGTTGGCAGCAAGATGGATGAGATCATGTCTGGTAATTTTGTTGTGCCCTCAAGTGCTTATTATGGTAATAATAATAATAATGGTATTTATTAAGCGCTTACTATGTGCAAAGCACTGTTCTAAGCCCCGGGGAGGTTACAAGGCGATCAGGTTGTCCCGGCTCACAGTCTTCATCCCCATTTTCCAGATGAGGGAACTGGGGCTCAGAGAAGTGAAGTGACTTGCCCAAAGTCACACAGCTGGCAGTTGGCGGAGCCGGGATTTGAACCCACGACCTCTGACTCCAAAGCCCGGGCTCTTTCCACTGAGCCACGCTGCTTCTCTGTACTAGTCCCATGAGTGCTCAATGAATACTTCTGATTAATGGATCGTCTCGGCACTTTTGAAGTAAGGCATCTGGGTTAATTACAGTGATTAGGGATGGAGGGAAAATCCCCCGAACAGTAACTATGAGGACTTAACGAAACTAACTCAAAACTTTGTGATGAGTTGTCTTTGTGGTCATACGGTCTTTCAATCTGTAGACTGCAAGTTCCTTGCAAGCAGGCATCATGTCTACCAATTCTGTTGTACTCTCCCCAAGCGCTTAGTACCCTGGTCGGCACTCAGTACGTGCTTAACAAATACCACTGATCGATCATGAGCATTTCTACATGTGATTCTCTTCTGTGGCCTTTCCCATCTTCATCAAGTTAGGAGAGCCCAATAGAAACAGCGTGGCTACAGGCTTGGGAGCCTGGGGTCATGGGTTCGAATCCCAGCTCCGCCACTTGTCTGCGGTGTGACTCTGGGCAGGTCACTTCACTTCTCTGGGCCTCAGTTCCCTCATCTGGGAAATGGGGATAAAGGCTGCGAGCCCCACGTGGGACAATCTGATCACCTTGTAACCTCCCCAGCGCTTGGAACAGTGCTTTGCACTTAGTACGCGCTTAATAAATGCCATCGTTATTATTATTATTATTAATCCTGGCTCCACCACTTGTCAGCTGTGTGACTTTGGGCAAGTCACTTAACTTCACTGTGCCTCAGTTCCCTCATCTGGAAAATGGAGATGAAGACTGTGAGCCTCCTGTGGGACAACCCGATCACCTTGTAACCTCCCCAGCGCTTAGAACAGTGCTTTGCACATAGAAAGCACTTAATAAATGCCATTATTATTATTATTATTATTATTATTATTATTATTATTATTATTATTACTATTAATCCCGGCTCCGCCACTTGTCAGCAGTGTGACTTTGGGCAAGTCACTTCACTTCTCTGGGCCTCAGTTCCCGCATCTGGAAAAGGGGATGAAGACTGTGAGCCCCCCATGGGACAACCTGATCACCTTGTAACCTCCCCAGTGCTTAGAACAGTGCTTTGCACATAGTAAGCGCTTAATAAATGCCATTGTTATTATTATTACTGTAACCTCCCCAGCGCTTAGCAAACAGTGCTTTGCACATAGTAAGCGCTTAATAAATGCCATTATTATTATTAATCCCAACTCCGCCACTTGTCAGCTGTGTGACTTTGGGCAAGTCACTTCACTTCTCTGGGCCTCAGTTCCCTCATCTGGAAAAGGGGATGAAGGCAGCGAGCCCCCCATGGGACAACCTGATCACCTTGTAACCTCCCCAGCACTTAGAACAGAGCTTTGCACATAGTAAGCGCTTAATAAATGCCATCATTATTATTATTATTACTATTAATCCCGGCTCCACCGCTTGTCAGCTGTGTGACTTTGGGCAAGTCACTTCACTTCTCTGGGCCTCAGTTCCCTCATCTGGAAAATGGGGATGAAGGCAGCGAGCCCCCCATGGGACAACCTGATCACCTTGTAACCTCCCCAGCACTTAGAACAGAGCTTTGCACATAGTAAGCGCTTAATAAATGCCATCATTATTATTATTATTACTATTAATCCCGGCTCCACCGCTTGTCAGCTGTGTGACTTTGGGCAAGTCACTTCACTTCTCTGGGCCTCAGTTCCCTCATCTGGAAAATGGGGATGAAGGCTGCGAGCCCCAGGTGGGACAATCTGATCACCTTGTAACCTCCCCAGCTCTTAGAACAGTGCTTTGCACATAGTAAGTGCTTAATAAATGCCATTATTATTATTATTATCATTAATCCCGGCTCCGCCACTTGTCAGCAGTGTGACTTTGGGCAAGTCACTTCACTTCTCTGGGCCTCAGTTCCCGCATCTGGAAAAGGGGATGAAGACTGTGAGCCCCCCATGGGACAACCTGATCACCTTGTAACCTCCCCAGTGCTTAGAACAGTGCTTTGCACATAGTAAGCGCTTAATAAATGCCATTGTTATTATTATTACTGTAACCTCCCCAGCGCTTAGCAAACAGTGCTTTGCACATAGTAAGCGCTTAATAAATGTCATTATTATTATTAATCCCAACTCCGCCACTTGTCAGCTGTGTGACTTTGGGCAAGTCACTTCACTTCTCTGGGCCTCAGTTCCCTTATCTGGAAAAGGGGATGAAGGCAGCGAGCCCCCCATGGGACAACCTGATCACCTTGTAACCTCCCCAGCGCTTAGAACGGTGCTTTGCACATAGTAAGCGCTTAATAAATGCCATCATTATTATTATTACTGTAACCTTCCCAGCGCTTAGAACGGTGCTTTGCACATAGTAAGCGCTTAATAAATGCCATCATTATTATTATTACTGTAACCTTCCCAGTGCTTAGAACAGTGCTTTGCACATAGTAAGCGCTTAATAAATGCCATTATTATTATTCTTACTGTAACCTCCCCAGCGTTTAGAGAACAGTGCTTAGAGAACAGTGCTTTGCACATAGTAATCTGGAAAATGGAGATGAAGACTGTGAGCCTCCCATGGGACAACCCGATCACCTTGTAACCTCCCCAGCGCTTAGAAAAGTGCTTTGCACATAGTAAGCGCTTTAATACATGCCATCATTATTATTATTACTGTAACCTCCCCAGTGCTTAGAACAGTGCTTTGCACATAGTAAGCGCTTAATAAATGCCATGATTATTATTATTATTACTGTAACCTCCCCAGCGCTTAGAGAACAGTGCTTTGCACATAGTAATCTGGAAAATGGAGATGAAGACTGTGAGCCGCCCGTGGGACAACCCGATCACCTTGTAACCTCCCCAGCGCTTAGAACAGTGCTTTGCACATAGTAAGCGCTTTAATACATGCCATCATTATTATTATTACTGTAACCTCCCCAGCGCTTAGAACACTGCTTTGCACATACTAAGCGCTTAATAAATGCCATTATTATTATTATTACTGTAACCTCCCCAGCGCTTAGAACAGTGCTTTGCACATAGTAAGCGCTTAATAAATGCCATTATTATTATTATTACTGTAACCTCCCCAGCGCTTAGAGAACAGTGCTTTGCACATAGTAATCTGGAAAATGGAGATGAAGACTGTGAGCCTCCCGTGGGACAACCCGATCACCTTGTAACCTCCCCAGCGCTTAGAGCAGTGCTTTGCACATAGTAAGCGCTTTAATACATGCCATCATTATTATTATTACTGTAACCTCCCCAGCGCTTAGAACAGTGCTTTGCACATAGTAAGCGCTTAATAAATGCCATTATTATTATTATTACTGTAACCTCCCCAGCGCTTAGAACAGTGCTTTGCACATAGTAAGCACTTAACAAATGCCATTATTATTATTATTAGAAACAGTTGCAGATGCCTTCATTCGGATCTCATTTTGATGAGCGGAACAGTGTTGAAAGTTTAAAAAAATAATAGGGGGAATAGCAACAGTCCCCTCAACTCGCCCCACTGTTGGCGAGTGGGCTTTCCAGTGGTGGGGTGACTGGTCGGCCACAGAATCCGGGGCCTGGGGACCGAATAAAATGGCAGAGGAGTCAGGTGTGTGACTACGGCAACCAAATAGTCAGTGGGGCCTCCGTCCAGCCCAACGTCACGGGGACTACCAGGGCTTTTTTCTTATGTTAGAGCCAAGTTTCCCTCGATTCTGGTTTCCTTCCGGCACTTCCGAAGAAGATATTATTTTACCACTTCCTTACTATCCTGGCCCTGCCCATCAGATATTTATGGAGCACTTATTTTATGCAGAGCATTGCACTAAGCACTTACACGGTACAATAGAACATAATAATAATAATGATGGCATTTATTAAGCGCTTACTATGTGCAAAGCACTGTTCTAAGCGCTGGGGAATATACAAGGTGATCAGGTTGCCCCACAGGGGGCTCACAGTCTTCACCCCCATTTTCCAGATGAGGTAACTGTGGCCCAGAGAAGTAACGTGACTTGCCCAAAGTCACGCAGCTGGTAATTGGCAGAGGCAGGATTTGAACCCATGACCTCTGACTCCAAAGCCCGGGTTCTTTCCACTGAGCCACGCTGCTTCTCACATAGTTGGCAGACATGCTCCCTGCTTACAGTGAACTGATTTTTCCAGTCCCAGGAATTGAGACTTCCCAGATCACACAGCCCTAAACGAAAAACTCTAGTAAACAGAAGTCCGTGGCCCGGAAAATGCTGGAGAGCCAGTCTCTAGGGGTTATGTGATTGCATTTAATAATAATAATAATAATGATGATGGTATTTGTTAAGCGCTTACTAGGTGCAAAGCACTGTTCTAAGCGCTGGGGAGTTTACAAGCTGATCAGGTTGTCCCACGGGGGGCTCACAGTCTTTTACAGATGAGGTAACTGAGGCTCAAAGAAGTGAAATGACTTGCCCAAAGTCACAGCTGACAGGTGGTGGAGTTGGGATTTGAACCCATGACCTCGGACTCCAAAGCCCGGGCTCTTTCCACTGAGCCGTTTGTTTTTCAATTTCAATATGCTTTCTTTTTTTTTCGGGCACCGCAGATGTGTCAAAATTTAGGGCTGAGCTACGTGTTTGTACGGCCTTCCGTGTAGCTCTGCATCCAAGGCAAGGTTTTTCTGGCACTGAAAAACCGTCTTAACCCTCGAGTTACGTCAGGAACAAACGCGCCCCGAAAGGCAGATGACGAATCATTGAAAATGATTTACTAGCCGGCAATCATTGACAGATCCATCGTCTAATATTTAGTCCATCTCAATTGTTCGAAAACAGTCGTCGTAACTGAAATCCCATCCCTGACGCTTGTCCTTATAATCCTGGCCCTGTCCATCAGGTGGACGTCTGGTGGTTGATGACTAATTATAATTCTCTGATGATAATTGGATTTTGAGCTTTTAGTTTTAGGTGTTTTTAATCATCTCCCCTCCAAAATTATTTCTGGAACCCGTAAAGGGCCGAGGTATATCCTGTTCTTACCCTCTTGCTCTGAACCAGAAAAGGAGCAGTGTTCACCTCCTGTGGCTAGAGCACTGGCCTGAGAGGAAGAAAGTCATGGATTCTAACCCCAGCTCTGCCATTTGTCTGCTGTATGGCCTTGGGCAAGTCACTTTACTTCTCTGCGCCTCAGTTACCTCATCTGTAAAATGGGGATTAAGACTGTGAGCCAGCACTGTGAGGGACGGGGACTCTGTCCAACCCAATTTGCTTGTATCCACTCCTGCGCTTAGCCTGGCATATAGTCTTTTACAAATACCATTATCATTATTATTATTATTATTATCATTATTACTATTATTAGCAGCAAAGTGGAGATGCCATTATAGTCCAGAAGGCCACAATGTCACATCCTGGAGTGGAGATCTGATGGGGGAGCCCGCTGTTGGGTAGGGACCATCTCTATATGTTGCCAACTTGTACTTTCGAAGTGCTCAGTACAGTGCTCTGCACACAGTAAGCTCTCAATAAATACGATTGAATGAATGAATGAACACTCAGAAAACATCAGTATAGGAGGTAGAGGTTTTTGCCTGCTTTCTGTCATATATTTTCTGTAAACGTTGATATCGTACTAGAGCAAATATTTTGTCTATTCAAGGTAGTAATAAAATAGCCTTTTTTAGACACATAATTTGGTATAATCCGTCTTAGGGCCGGTTGGCTGGCTCTTTTCCTCTCAGCCTTCTGATTTTGCAAAAGCTTTGGAGGGAAATTCTGATTTTGCAACAAAGTGGGCTCTCAGAATTTCGAAGCAATATGGAAGTCACGGTTGGTTCTTTCAGCCGAACTGAGTGGACTGCCTGGTTCAGATGGCTTTCTGAGGTTTATCTAAGGAACGCAAACTATTTTTGATTGAGGCATTTGCCCTGGTCAGACAGTGTTGCACAACCCCCAAGGGCAGGGTGAGAAGAGCCAACACAATGCAACCCTCCCAAAACCAGGGTTGAAGACTTATGGAGGCTAACGGGAGAAGCCTGGACCTGGGCCCTAATTCCAATTTTGCCACTTGCCCGCTGTGTGGCCTTGGACAAGTCATTTCACTTCTCCGTGCCTAAGTTCCCTCGCCTGCAAAATGGGGATTAAAATCGCGATCCCCCGGTGGGACACGGACATGGACTATTCCCCACCTGATTACCTTGTGTCTAGAATTCATTCATTCAATCGTTTTTACTGAGTGCTCACTGTGGGCAGAGCACTGTACTGAGCGCTTAGGAGAGTACAATGTAACAGGGTGGGAGGGCAAGCACATTCCCCTCCCACAATGAGCTCGCAGTCTAGACGGGAAGACTAGTCTAGAT
The DNA here is from genome assembly GCF_015852505.1 of Tachyglossus aculeatus. Lineage (NCBI taxonomy): Eukaryota > Metazoa > Chordata > Mammalia > Monotremata > Tachyglossidae > Tachyglossus > Tachyglossus aculeatus. Next base: position 48,317,000 of record NC_052067.1, read on the forward strand.
TAATATATTTACATTAATATAAGTAAATAGATTGCGGATGTGTAGTACAGCGCTCTGCACACAGTAGTAAGCGCTCAATAAATACGATTGAATGAATCATCATTATCATCAATCGTATTTATTGAGCGCTTACTATGTGCAGAGCACTGTACTAAGCGCTTGGGAAGTACAAATTGGCAACATATAGAGACAGTCCCTACCAAACAGTGGGCTCACAGTCATGTACAGAAGTGCTGTGGGGCTGGGAGCGGAGATGAATTAAGTGAGCAAGTCAGGGCGACACAGAAGGGAGTGGGAGAAGAGGGAAGGAGGGCTTGGGCTGGGAAGACCTCTTGGAATTGCGCCTACACGAATGCTTTGAAGGCGGGGAGGGTAATTTTCTGTGAGATTTGAAGAAGGACGGCATCCCAGGCCAGAGGCGGGATGTGGGCGAGGGGTTGGCGGCGAGATAGATGAGATCATTGTACAGTGGGAAGGTTCGCGTTAGAGGAGCCAAGTGTGGGCTGGGTTGTAAGGTGAGGTGGGAAGGGGCAAGGCGACCGAGTATTTTAAAAGCCAACGGTGAGGGGGTCTTGTCTGTCGCGGTGGTGGACGGGTCACCATTGGAGTTTCTTGAGGAGCGGGGAAACACGTCCTGAACGTTTGTGGAGAAAAACGATCCAGGCAGCGGAGTGAAGTACGGACTGGAGTGGGGAGAGACGGGAGGCTGGGAGTCCCCAGCACATAGTAAGCACTTAACAAGTCCCATTTAAAAATAAAAAAAAATGTCTACCAACTCTGTTAATAATAATGATAATAATAATGGCACCTAAGCGCTTACCATGTACAAAGCACTGTTTTAAGCGCTGGGGAGGATACAAGGTGATCAGGTTGTCCCACATGGGGCTCACAGTCTTCATCCCCATTTTACAGATGAGGGAACCGAGGCACGGAGAAGTGAAGTGACTTGCCCAAAGTCACCCAGCTGACAAGGGGCGGAGCCGGGACTTGAACCTGCGACCTCTGACTCCAGAGCCCGGGCTGTCTCCACTGAGCCATGCTGCTTCTCTGTTGTATTGTGCTCAAGTGCTTAGGACAGTGCTCTGCACACAGCGAGTGCTCAATAAGTACCACTGACTGATTGATTGATTGATCTTTATATAAATGGCCCTAATGGTCATAGTCAATTCATCAGTCTGGAATTAGCCTCAGGTTGCCCTAAGAGAGGACGGCCCAAGGGACGCAGCACTGAAGCTTCCTGGTTTGCTTTCTTCTGCAGCGGGCAGCCGAGTTTGCTTTAAAAAGGAAGTCCGGACAGGTTGAGCCCCAAGTGGATTGTGGGAACGTGATGCCTGCCCATAGGTACCCAACTACAGGGTGAATTCATTCATTTAATCGTATTTATTGAGCGCTTACCATGTGCAGAGCACTGTACTAAGCGCTTGGGAATTACAAGTTGGCAACACGTAGAGACGGTCCCTACCCAACAGCGGGCTAACAGTCTAGAAGGGGGAGAAGAGGAGGAGCTTGGCGCTCATTGGGCGGAGAGAGGGTTTAAATAATAATAATAATAATAATAATAATGGCATTTATTAAGCGCTCACTATGTGCAAAGCACTGTTCTAAGCGCTGGGGAGTTTACAAGGTGATGAGGTTGTCCCACGGGGGGCTCACAGTCTTAATCCTCATTTTACAGATGAGGGAACTGAAGCCCAGAGAAGTGAAGTGACTTGCCCAAAGTCACACAGCTGACAAGTGGCAGAGCCGGGCTTTGAACCCGCAACCTCCGACTCCAAAGCCCGGACTCTTTCCACTGAACCACGCTGCTTCCCTGAATCTGGCCCACTCTCCCCTCGGACTAGCGATGAGAGTACTGAGTGCCCACGGTGGGGAAAATATTGTAGTAAGCGCTGGAAGTACCCAGATAAGAATCCAACATGGCTCCCGGCCTCAAGGAGTCCCCAATCACAGAATAAGAAGAGGAGAGTAGGCGGCAGAGGCATGAAGAAGGGGGAAAGCACAAAAGACAAAAGATAAAAAGGTAAGGTCGCGGATGAAAACCAGAGGAGTTACAGAACCGTATCACGTTTTGTGCTGCTCACCTCCCAAGGCGGAGCTGGTCGGAGGCCAACGGTCGCCCCGGCTGCTGCCGCAACAGCCTCACCTCCGGAGTTCTGAAGGTTCACAAGGCCTCGGGGCGGCCACCTCACCGGAGACTGGTCGGGGGGGCCCAGCATCCAGGGGAGCGGCGGGCATCCAGGTGGCCGGGCCCGTACTGCAATAACCGGGAAGCCTACCGCCGTGGACGGGACAGGAGGGCCCGGCATCCAGGGGAATGGCACCAGGTGGCAGATGGCCACGGGCTAGGAGAGAGATCTACAAGCACCTATCTGGCTCCTTGAATACTTAATCTTCATATCTGCCCAACAGACCACAGGCCCGGAGGGTTGTTTTCTCCCCCGGATGCATCGGTGGCTCAGCGGTCCAATCCTCACCTCCCACACATGAGGCCGGCTTTCAATTCCCAGCAAATTCAGAATTCCTTTACTTGAGCCCCGTGTGGGTTAGGCCCAGTCTTCTATCTATCTTGGTATCCTTCTTGGAACATAGCAAGCAATTAACAAATACCATTTATTAGTATTTTATCAAGATCCCTTTTTTATGGTATTTGTGGGGCACTTAGTGTGTGCCAAGCACCGTTTTAAGCGTTGGGGCAGGTACGAGCTAATCAGCTGGATGCAGTCCATGTCCCACGTGGGGCTCACGGTCTTATGTTACAGATGAGGTAACTGAGATACTGAGAAGTGAAGTGACCTGCCCAAGAACACACAGCAGACAAGTGGCAGAGTCGGGATTAGAACCCAGGTCCCTATGACTGCCGGATCCATGCTGTATTCGTCCGAGCCACGGGTCCCATCTACCTACCGGCCCCTTGTCACACTGCTGGACCTCAGGCTGAGACCTTTCCCTGGAGAATAAGGTCACGGGCAGCGCCTAGCACAGTGCTTTGCGCACGGTAAATACTCAATAAATCCGATTGAATTGAATGAACACTAGGCCACACTGCTTCTCCCGCGAAAGAAATGGTTCCTCTCCTTACTCATCCATTTTCAGGGGAATGTTCTTGGCGTCTGTCAGTCAGTCGGCTGTGAGAGAGTACCGTACACCCAGAATTAGCAGGCGCGTTCCCCGCCCATAATGAGCGCACGTATTTAGGTGAATATTCAATCACTAATTCAGCTAACTCGTCCAGATGTATTTATACTTCTCCCTGTCCTTCTGCTCCCACTAAAGGGTGAGTGAGTGCTAGAGGGGAAGAGCTAAGAGCTCTCTGGGCAGAGCGAGGGTTTCTTTTCTCATCCCCAGCCCCGGAGAGCCAAGGGACCAAGCCACGGACTCCCTGGGGTCACTTAACTCCCGGTCCACTGCAATAATTCCTGCTGGTTTTACTAGCGGAGTCAGTCCCCACTCTGTCCAAATGGCTCTTCACCTATCATCCATTCAATCATATTTATTGAGCACTTACTGTGTGCTTGGGAAGTACAAGTTGGCAACAGAGGCGGTCATTCATTCATTCAATCGTATTTATTGAGCACTTACTGTGTGCAGAGCACTGTACTGAGCACTTGGGAAGTACAAGTTGGCAACAGATGGAGATGGTCCCTGCCCAACAACGGGCTCACAGTCTAGAAGACTATCAATCCATCAATCAATCAGTGCTATGTACTGAGCACCTGGGAGAGAGCAATACAACAGACTTGGTAGCCACATTCCCTGCCCACAGCGAGCTGACAGTTTAGAGGGGGAGACAAACATTAATATAAATAAATAATTTGTAATATATAATTTATAGATACGCACAGAAGGGCTGCTGGGCAAATATCAGTTGCTCAGAGGTCACGGATTCACGCGCAGATGATACAGAAGGGAGAGGGAGCCGGCTTAGTCGGGAAGGCCTCCAGGAGGAGACATGACCTAAGATGTCACCCAGCTTCCCGGGATCACAGCCAGGTTTCCAATCTTCCCGGAACCCCAACGGCGGCTCCTCAGATTTCCAGTGGCCCTGTCCACTTCGCCCCAAGGCCGGGCCAGGTACGCCAGGCTCCCTGAGCCCTTCCCCGATGAGTCGGTCCTTCGCGGGAATGGTGTGTCGGACAAATCCTCCTTCCATTTCGGTCCCCCCGCCTAGGAGCGTTGCCCATCGGCCGGAACCACCGTCTCCTATGAGCTGGGTGCGCTCAGATCGTGCTTTCGTCTTTTCCCAGAAGGTTCGTGCTTTGAAGAACGGAGGTGTTTCTCTGCTGTGCCAAACTCTTGGAAAGGTGGCCAAGTTTTCGGGTTTTCAGTGGGACCTGTTAATCGTCAACCGTGCATTAATCAATCATATTTATTGAGTGCTTTCTGTTTGCAGAGCACTGTACTAAACGCTTGGGAGAAAGACCACTTCGCAACCCTCAACACCACATTCTCAGCTCCCCGAGACCAAGAGGCCTCCCTGAATACTGTTTTGTTTTTAAATAATTTGTTAAATGCTTACTATGCATTAATCGGGGCAGGTAGAGTCTCTATCCCACTTGAAAATCACAGCCTAAGTAGGAGGCGGAAGAGATATTGAATCCCTATTTTTGCAGTTGAGGAAACTCAGGCACAGAGAAGTTAAGAGACTGACCAAGGTCACCCAGCAGACGAGTGGCAGAACTGAGATTAGAACCCAGGTCTTCTGGCTCTCGAGCCCGTGATTGATCAGTCGATGGTATTTATTGGGTGCTTAGCATGAGCAGAGGATTGTAATAAGCACTTGGGAGAGTACCATACAGCAGAATTGCCCGTTGGTGGGTAGGGACCGTCTCTAGATGATGCCAACTTGTACTTCCCAAGCGCTCAGTACAGTGCTCTGCACGCTCAATAAATACAATGGAATGAATGAATTAGCAGACGAGTTCCCTGCCCGTAACGAGTTTACATATTTAGCTGAATATTCACTCACTTATTCAGCTAATTCATCCAGAGAAGCAGCGTGGCTCAGTGAAAAGAGCCCGGGCTTTGGAGTCAGAGGTCAAGGGTTCAAATCCCGGCTCCGCCACATGTCTGCTGTGTGACCTTGGGCAAGTCACTTAACTTCTCAGGGCCTCAGTTACCTCATCTGTAAAATGGGGATTAAGACTGGGAGCCCCCCGTGGGACAACCTGATCTCCTTGTAATCTCCCCAGCGCTTAGAACAGTGCTTTGCACATAGTAAGCACTTAATAAATGCCATCATCATCATCATCCAGGCGTGTTTATGCTACTCCCTGTTCTTCCTTCCACTCCCACGGTTTGTACAAGGTCTCGCTCCCCCTCCCCCATTAGAATGTAAGCTCCTAGTGGGCAGGGAACAACCCTCTTGTTCCATAGAGATTAGTATAGTACTTTTCGCACAGTGGGCACTCAGAAAATACTTCCATTGTTCGGAGATGCATGGATGAAGATTGCGTGATTCACCAAATTCCTGAACTGGGCTTCTCCACACCACCTCCTCCTTGCCCTGTGGTCAGTCTGGAAGCGAGGGGGTGACAGGCTGGGTGCTTCTGCTGATTCATTCATTCAATCGTATTTATTGAGGGCTTACTGTGTGCAGAGCACTGTACTAAGCGCTTGGGAAGTACAAGCCGGCAACATGTAGGGGCGATCCCTACCAAACAGCAGGCTCCCAGTCTAGAAGGGGGAGACAGACAACAAAACAAAACAGGAGGACGGGTGTCACGTCGTCAAAACAAATTGAATTAAAGCCAAATGCACATCATTAACAAAATACATAGAATAGTAAATAAGTACAAGTAAAATAAATAGAGTAATAAATCTGTAGAAACATATATACAGGTGCTGTGGGGAGGGGAAGGAGGTAGGGTGGGGGGGATGGAGGCAGAGACTCAAGTTTCCTCAATGGAAGAAGACAATGGTAAACTGTACTTTTATCAAGAAAACTCTATGGAGACACTACCATGTCTGCATACCAGAAAGATTGGAAAAGCAGCGTGACTCGGTGGAAAGGACACGGGCTTTGGAGTCAGAGGTCGTGGGTTCAAATCCCAGCTCTGCCACTTGTCAGCTGTGTGACTTGGGGCAAGTCACTTCACTTCTCGGGGCCTCAGTTCCCTCATCTGGAAAATGGGGGTGAAGACCGTGAGCCCCCCGTGGGCCAACCTGATCACCTTGTAACCTCCCCAGCGCTTAGAACAGTGCTTTGCATGTAGTAAGTGTTTAATAAATGCCATTATTATTAATCCCAGCTCTGCCACTTGTCAGCTGTGTGACTTTGGGCAAGCCACTTCACTTCTCTGGGCTTCAGTTCCCTCATCTGGAAAATGGGGATGAAGACTGTGAGCCCCCCGGGGGCCAACCTGATCACCTTGTAACCTCCCCAGCGCTTAGAACAGTGCTTTGCATGTAGTAAGTGTTTAATAAATGCCATTATTATTATTATTATTATTATTATTATTATTATTATTATTAATCCCAGCTCTGCCACTTGTCAGCTGTGTGACTTTGGGCAAGTCACTTCACTTCTCTGGGCTTCAGTTCCCTCATCTGGGAAATGGGGATGAAGACCGTGAGCCCCCCGGGGGACAACCTGCTCACCTTGTAACCTCCCCAGCACTTAGAACAGTGCTTTGCATGTAGTAAGTGCTTAATAAATGCTATTATTATTATTATTATTATTATTATTATTAATAATCCCAGCTCTGCCACTTGTCAGCTGTGTGACTTTGGGTAAGTCACTTCACTTCTCTGGGCCTCAGTTCCCTCATCTGGAAAATGGGGATGAAGACTGTGAGCCCCCCGGGGGACAACCTGATCACCTTGTAACCTCCCCAGCGCTTAGAACAGTGCTTTGCACGTAGTAAGTGTTTAATAAATGCCATTATTATTATTATTATTATTAATCCCAGCTCTGCCACTTGTGAGCTGTGTGACTTTGGGCAAGTCACTTCACTTCTCTGGGCCTCAGTTACCTCATCTAGAAAATGGGGATGAAGACCGTGAGCCCTCCGGGGGACAACCTGATCACCTGGTAACCTCTCCAGTGTTTAGAACAGTGCTTGGCACATAGTAAGCAGTTAATAAATGCCATCGTTACCAGAATGATTGCAGGTGGAGGTGGGGGGTTCTGGGAGAGATGTGTCCGTGATTACAGATCAAAAAAAATGTATTGAGCACTCACTGTGTGCAGAGCACCGTAGTAAGCTCTCGGGAGAATACAATATGACTGTAAGCTTGTTGTGGGCAGGGGATGTGTCTGTTTATTGTTATATTGTACTCTCCCAAGCACTTGGGACAGTGCTCTGCACACAGTAAGCGCTCAATAAATCAGAGAAGTGGCGTGGCTCAGTGGAAAGAGCCCGGGCTTGGGAGTCAGAGGTCATGGGTTCGAATCCTGGCTCCACCACTTGTCAGCTGTGTGACCTTGGGCAAGCCACTTAACTTCTCTGGGCCTCCGTTACCTCGTCTGTAAAATGGGGATTAAGACTGTGAGCCCCACGTGGGACAACCTGATTAGCTTGTATCCCCCAAGCCCTTAAAACAGTGCCTTGCACATAATAAGCGCTTAATAGATACCATTAGCCATTATTATTGTTATTAAATGATTGACTAATATAACAGAGTTGGCAGACACCTTTCCTGCCTAAAATGAGCCTTCAATCTCATTCATTCATTCATTCAATCTATCGTATTTATTGAGCGCTTACTGTGTGCAGAGCACTGTAGTAAGCGCTTGGGCAGTACAAGTCGGCAACATATAGAGACGGTCCCTACCCGACAGCGGGCTCACAGTCTAGAAGGGGGAGACCGAGAACAAAACAAAACATACTAACAAAGTAAAATAAATAGAATAAATATGTACAAATAAAATAAATAGAGTAGTCTCGAGGAAACATAAGCTGTTCTCCTGATCAGCTGCCGCCGCAGAGGAACTATCTGAATTGCCAAATTTTGAGAGAACCGAGGCAGGCTCCCCGACGCCGGATCGGCCTTCCACTGTGGTGGGCTGGTTTTCGCGGGATTCGGGGTTGACGAGGAGTTTAGACTGGGAACCTCGACCTCGTATTGTCTCAGCTAACAATTCAGGGTTTTGTTTTGTTGTCTGTCTCCCCCTTCTAGACTGTGAGCCCGCTGTTGGGTAGGGACTGTCTCTAGATGTTGCCGACTTGCACTTCCCAAGCGCTTAGTACAGTGCTCTGCACACAGTAAGTGCTCAATAAATACGATCGAATGAATGAATTCAGGGTTCGACCTCCCCAGGTGACGGCGGGGGGCAGGAGGAGGGGCCCAGCAGAATCGGGAAGCGGGAAGAACGACTGCTCCGAACAGCGCATGGCCGGAGTTAATCGGCGATGCTTCCGGAGACTAGCCAAAGCCCCATCCTAGGTTTTTCTGGCAGAGGGATCGTTACGATCGTTCCGGGCATTAAAGATTAATGTCTATTAGCGTTGTCTGAAACGCCTCCCCCGAGGAACGATAACATGGACGATGCTGGCGCTAAGTGCAACCCGCTTTCGCTGTAGATAAAGCCATCGCATTTAGTCTCCACTTCAATTTCACAGTGCAGAGGAGGCCCGCCGCCAAGCACATTAGAAGAATGAAACTGGACCAGCCGGAGAGAGCGTTCGGGCGGCGGGTTCTCCGGGGGGGAGGAAATGATGAAGTCGCTCTGTTGTGCCAGTCGATTTCTCGAGGATGAATTTTCTGGAAAGGCCCGCCGGGCGGCCCCTGCCTGCGACCGTGAGACTCCCCCCTGGCTATTCCTGTTCCTGCCCCACTCGGATCGACTCGGGACAGGGGGCGAGGGGGGCCGAAGGGGCCCACGCCAGGCTCTGGACGGGCAGGGTTCACAGCAGGATCCGGGGGCCGGCGGGGCAGACCCCCCTGCCTCTGGCAACCTGAGCTGGATGGAAAGCATCTCCAATAGTGACGAGCAACTGTTGTTGCCCGTTTTGGTCTAGGCCCGCCGTTGGCTCCTCTGCCTGTCTCCTTGGCGGAGGCTCGGGATGGTTGGCAGGGCTAGCTCCTTCTCCAGATTTTCACCGACTTGGTGGTTGGCCAAGGGTGAGCTCTCACCCCCAAACTGCAGATTCCGCTCGCAACCCCTTTGCAGGGCTGTACGGTGGGAGGGGAGGGTTGGGAGGACAGGGAGGAGAGGGGCTGATGCTGTTCTTGCCGCCGCAGAGCTCCACGGAGAATCGACCACGTGAATTAGAGCGGCCCGGCATCCCTGCAGGGAAGCGCAGCTGAACTGAGGCTCCGGGGAAGACCCAAGCCTGTTTGGGGACTGTCTCTCAGCCACAGGGTAGCCACGGGTGGCTCTCGAAGCTCCTGGATGCGGAGACGTGTCGGACGCCACGTGAGTCGTGTCAGACACGCAGCGTGACCGGTAACAATAACAATAATAATAATGGCTTTTATTAAGCGCTTACTATGTGCAAAGCACCATTCTAAGCGCTGGGGAGGTTACAACGTGATCCAGTTGCCCCTCACGGTCTTCACCCTCATTTTCCAGATGAGGGAACTGAGGGCCAGAGAAGTGAAGTGACTTGCCCAAGGTCACACAGCTGAAAAGTGGCGGAGCCAGGATTTGAACCCATGACCTCTGACTCCAAAGCCCGGGCTCTTTCCACTGAGCCACACTGCTTAAGTGACTTGGCCAAAGTCACACAGCTGACGGGCGGCGGAGCCGGGATTAGAGCCACACACGGGGCTCACGATCTTAGTTCCCATTTTACAGATGAGGTAACAAGCACAGAGAAGTGACGTGACTGGCCCTCGGTCACACAGCAGACATGTCACGTGGCCAGAATTAGCACACGGTTCCTTCTGACTCACACCGCTTCCTCATTTGCGTTCCAGATTTTTCTGTTTATTTTACTCGTACGTATTTACTATTCTATTTATTTTATTTTGTTAATATGTTTTGTTCTGTTGTCTGTCTCCCCCTCCTAGACTGTGAGCCCGTTGTTGGGTAGGGGCCGTCTCTATATGTTGCCAACTTGTACTTCCCAAGCGCTTAGTACAGTGCTCTGCACACAGTAAGTGCTCAATAACTACGATTGAATGAATGAATGAATTTGAAATGTAAACTCAAGGTACACAGTAAGCGCTCGTTAAATTCCACTGATTGATTGATCGATCGATGACATCCCGGGTATCATTTTGCAGAGGTACGCCTTATCCGCCCAAGTCTCTGGGACCACTCCAACCTGTTCCAAAGCCTTGCATTACCTTCCCCGTTTCCTCCGAACACGGCGCCGCTTCTGAGCCTCGGGATTCAGCAAGGGAGCTGCTCAGCATAGGGAAACTGAGTCCCGAAAATAAAAATGCAGTTACCCACCAAATGCCGCACGCCAACAGGCCCTGCTTGGGACTAGTGGAAAACTGGCTGCCCAGCCACTTGGAGAGTGTTTAATTCCCACCCGTGTTTGGGAAGCAGCGCGGCCTAGCCGAAAGAACCTGGGCCCGGGAGACAGAGGTCCTGGGTTCTAATCCCAGCCTGTCACTGGTCTGCCGTTTGAGCTCGGGCAAGTCGCTTCTCTCCTCCAGGCCTCAGTTCCCTCGTCTGCAAAATGGGGATTCATCGCCTGGCCTCCCTCCTACTTAAACTGTGAGCCCCACGTGGGACCTGATTATCTTGTCTCTACCCTGCCTCAGTACAGAGCTTGACACATAGTAAGCACTTAACAAATACCACAATTGTTACAATTATTGTTTTCCCCCAATGCTTAGTACAGTGCTCTGCACACATTAAGTGCTCAATAAATACTGTTACTGCTACTGGACAGACGTCACTGTCTAGAGAAGCAGCGTGGCTCAGTGGAAAGAGCCCGGGCTTTGGAGTCAGAGGTCATGGGTTCAAATCCCGACTCCACCAATTGTCAGCTGTGTGACTTTGGGCAAGTCACTTGACTTCTCTGTACTTCAGTTCCCTAATCTGGGAAATGGTAATTAAGACTGTGAGCCCCACGTGAGACAATCTGATCACCTTGTATCGCCCCAGCGCTTAGAACAGTGCTTTGCACATAGTAAGGGCTTAGTAAATATCATTATTATTATCACTGACAGAGAGGAACTTGAGAAGGAAACCTGGGCAGAGATTCCCGACAGGGTAAGGTTTTTTTTGTTTTGTTCTGTTTTTTTAATGGCATTTATTAAGCGCTTACTATGCGCAAGTGTTGAGCTTTGAAGGGGAGAGCTATGTGCCTCCCTCCATCACCAAATCCCCCTCCCACCCAGCCCCGGGTCTGCAGGCCCAACTGGCAGGGAAGCGGCCCGAGTGTTGCTTTGTGCGGCCTGGAACTGGTGACCCGCAAGACTTGCTACCCCTTCATGGCCCTGTGGTAATAATAATAACGGTGATAATAGTAGCGGCATTTGTCAGTAGTCGTGCTCGCTCTGGGCTAAGCACTGGGGTAGGTACAAGAAGATCAGATTGGATACGGTCTCTGTCCCGTGCGGCCCCATTTGTACTGTACTTGTACTTCCCAAGCGCTTAGTACAGTGCTCTGCACACAGTAAGTGCTCAATAAATACAATTGATTGACTGATTGATCTGGTCTCATCTGGTCTATGAAGGGTAGAGCAGAGATATGGAAGCCTGCTTGTTTTCTCCCTAAGAGATGGTGGCCTTGTGGCTGTCGTTCTGAATGCCGGGCCCTCTGTGATTTTGCCTGACATCTTTCCCTCAGTGTCTACCTCCGGGCCTCAGTTCCCTCATCTGTAAAATGGAGCCTGTGAGCCCCTTATGGGACAGGGACCTTGTCCAACCCAGTTTGCTTGTTTCCACCCCAGCGCTTAGTACAGTGCCTGGCACAAAGTAAGCACTTAGCAAATACCATTATTATTATTAGTAGTAGTATTATGTGGATGGATAGCTAAAAAGCTCACCATACCCAGCCTCCAGTGTTTTGGGTAATTGAACTAGGAAAATTATTATTGTTAATAAAAATGATAATGACGGTATGTGTTAAGCACGTGGATAATTGAACTAAGAAAATTATTGCTAATAAAAATTATAATAATAATAATAATGTTGGTATTAAGCGCTTACTATGTGCAAAGCACTGTTCTAAGCGCTGGGGTAGATACAAGGTAATCAGGTTGTCCCACGTGGGGCTCACAGTCTTCATCCCCATTTTACAGATGAGGGAACTGAAGCCCAGAGAAGTTAAGTGACTTGCCCAAAGTCACACAGATCACAAGTGGTGGAGCCGGGATTTGAACCCACGACCTCTGACTCCAAAGCCCGGGCAAAAATGATAATGATAGTATGTGTTAAGCATGTGGGTAATTGAACTAGGAAAATTATTATTGCTAATAATAATGATAACGATGGTATGTGTAAAGCGCGTGCTATGTGCCAAGCACTGGGGCACATTTCTAGACTGTGAGCCCGCTGTTTGGTAGGGACCGTCTCTATATGTTGCCAACTTGTGCTTCCCAAGCGCTTAGTACAGTGCTCTGCACACAGTAAGCGCTCAATAAATATGATTGAATGAATGAATGAATGAATGAATGCATGAATGGATGGATGAATGAATGAATGAATGGGGTAGATACAAGGTAATCAGATTGTCCCACGTGGGGCTCACAGTCTTAATCCCCATTTTATGGATGAGGGAACTGAGGCACAGAGAAGTTAAGTGACTTACCCAAGGTCACACAGCAGATGAGTGGTGGAGCCAGGAAGAAGTTAAGTGACTTACCCAAGGTCACACAGCAGACGAGTGGTGGAGCCAGGATTAGAACCCATGACCTCTGACCCTCAAGCCCGGGCTCTTTCCATTGAGCCATGCTGCTTCTCAAAAAAAAAAAAAACAGTGAAGGAAGCCCTATTGAGATTTGAACTCACGACCCCTCACTTTCAAGGCCACTGCTCTAACCCCTGAGCTATAGGGTCACTGTACGCTTTGCTTCTCTTTACTGACATCTTTGAAGTGGTGAGAAGAAAAGCAGCCATCCTAATTGCTGAGGTAATAATGATCGGTGGTATTTACCAAGTGCTTATTGTGTGCAGAACACTGTACTAAACACTTGGGAGAGCACAATACCACCTTGCCCCCAACTATTTCAAGACTCATTCCCTACACCACAGGGCTCTTGATCTAGGTGCAGGAGAAAGGGACAAGGAATAATGAAAAGTAATTCAAACTAGGAGGATTAATTCATTCGATCGTATTTATTGAGCACTTACTGTGTGCAGAGCACTGTACTAAGTGCTCGGGAAGTCCAAGTTGGCAATGTATAGAGACGGTCCCTACCCAACAGCGGGCTCACAGTCTACAAGGGGGAGACAGACAACAAAGCAAAACATATTAGCAAAATGAAATAGAATAGCAGACTAAACTTCTTGAGGGTAGGGATTGTGTCTCTTAACTCCGGGGTAATAATAATAATAATAATAATAATAATAATAATAATAATAATAGCATTTATTAAGCGCTTACTATATACAAAGCACTATTCTAAGCGCTGGGGTATTTTCCCAAGTGCTCAGCATAGATTAAGCTCTAAATAAGTAACATTCATTAGGTGAAAAATGGTAAAATTCAGCAATCTGGGATGTTAACAGAGAGAAGCAGCGTGGCTCAGTGGAAAGAGCCCGGGCTCAGGAGTCAGAGGTCATGGGTTCAAATCTTGGCTCCGCCAACTGTCAGCTGTGTGACTTTGGGCAAGTCACTTTGCTTCTCTGGGCCTCAGTTACCTCGTCTGTGGCTCAGTGGAAAGAGTGCGGGATTGGGAGTCACAGGTCATGGGTTCGAATCCCGCCTCCCCCACATGTGTGCTGTGTGACCTTGGGCAAGTCACTTCACTTCTCTGGGCCTCAGTTCCTTCATCTGTAAAATGGGGATTAAGACTGTGAGCCCCACGTGGGACAACCTCATCCCCCAGCGCTTAGAACAGTGCTCTGCACATAGTAAGCGCTTAACAAATACCAACATTGTTATTATTATTATTATGGGGATTAAGGCCGTGAGCCCACCGTGGGCCAACCCGATCGCCTTGTAACCTCCCCAGTGCTTTCAACATAGTAAGCACTTAATAAATGCCATCATTATTATTATTAACAGTAAACTACCTTAGAAAAGTCCATTACTTTTAGCTCTGGAAATCTGCCAGGTATATGGGGAAAGAAGATTGCTAACTCTCTGTAGTGTTGGGGAAGGAGTGGATTTTAGAGGGAAACGCATAACTTTCCACCCGTCCTTCAAAGCCCGATTTTCCAAGGTGCCCGCACTCAGGAGTTGGAAAGTGTGTCATGTCTGGGCTGATGCTGAGCCAGAGAGTCATGGCTCGCTCCTCAAATAGCCAGGTGGTAAAAAGAAGAAGGGACGGTGGCAATCCAACCCTGGGGAACTCCCTAGCTCCATATCTTGGGGTCCCCTCAGACGGTGAGCACAGTGAAGAGCACATCACAGTCTTGAGCCCACGATTCATTCGATCGTGTTTATTGAGCGCTTATCGTGCGCAGAGCACTGTACTAGGCGCTTGGGAAGTACAAGTCGGCAACAGAGACGGTCCCTACCCAACAGCGGGCTCACAGTCTAGAAGGGGGAGACAGACAACAAAACAAAACATAGTAACAAAATAAAATAAACAGAATGGTAAATATGTACAAATAAAATACCCAACTCACTGATCTTCCACTTCCGAGCCACTTGGCACTCAGCAGCCATTTCAGCACAAATCCATTCAAAGGGTCCCTCCTCGGTCTACAATTCTAGTCTGTTCTCTGGCCAAATTTATAGAAAAAGGGTTTATCGTCTCAAGTCGATGCGAGAAATCGAAAAGCGAAGAGCCGGGGTTTCACCTTTGTTCAACAACTCCACTGTTCAGGTTCTCCAGACCGGGATTTTTGACTGGAGTTCTCCCTTGAAACCTAATCAGGTTAATCTAGAGCCAGCTGTGCAACGTGGGTGTGAAGATGGCATCAGTCACCTTTGGGTGACACGTATCTCTTGTTCCCTGACCCCCTTACCCACCCGCTCCGGTCTGCACAAGTGAACCGCTCAACCTCCTTTGTGTACCACAGTGTCCTCTTAATGTCGTTTCCCCCCCGTCGATAATAATGGTGGTATTTTTGAAGGGCTTACCCTGTGCCATACTATGCTCTGGGGTACCGACAAGATAATCACGTAGGACACGGTCCCTATTTGGGGCTCACAGTCCAAGGTAGAGGGAGAATGGGTATTGAATCCTCATTTTACAGAGGAGGAAACTCACAGTCTATGGAAGAGGGAGAACTGGTATTGAATCCTCATTTTACAGAGGAGGAAACTCACAGTCTATGGAAGAGGGAGAACAGGTATTGAATCCTCATTTTACAGAGGAGGAAACTCACAGTCTAAGGAAGAGGGAGAACAGGTATTGAATTCTCATTTTACAGAGGAGGAAACTGAGGTGTAAGGACGTTCAGTGACTTGTCCAAGGTCTCCTAGCAGGCAACGGCACAGCTGGGATTAAAACCCAGGTTCTCCACTTCCCATGACAGTGGAGACCAAAAGATGCTGCGTTTTGGATAACCCCCAAGCATCTGTTCTTTCTGGGGCATCTCCAACCGCACCCTCGATCTCCTTTAAGCCGCACGGTATTTATGTACGTATCCATCATTTATTTTAACGTCCGTCTCCCTGTCTGGATTGGAAACTCCTTTTTTAAAAAACGGTGTTTTTTTACTATGTGCCAGGCACCGTAGTAAGTGCTGGGGTATATTGTGGATTTTCTGGTCCGGCCAATTCCACCCGTTGGTCCGAGAGTGACAGGTTTCACGTTATCCTGGTGGGGTTAAGTAGGAACAGATTCAAGAGAAATAAGCCAGAAAGGAGTCGGAAAGTGGTTGTCCGCCCGGTCACCCTAACAGGGTACGAGTGACAAATAGCCCCGTCCCACCTCCGCTGCCTGGTTGTTATTGGGTTACACAGCAAATTAGCAACACAGCTGTGTGTGTGTTGGGGGGGTACGCACCCAACAGCAAGCTCCTGATTTTTGTCAATGAGTAGACAGTCACTTTCCACTCGCGAGTCCCTGTTTTCTTGTCATTGGGTAGACGGCCGTTTCCCGCTCGCGTGACGTAGTGCGGGAGAGCAGGTCCCGTGCCCGAGGCGGATGCGTGGCCTTGTGCAAGATGGAGTCGGTCTTGCCTTGCACAAGGTGGAGTCAGTTTTGCCCTGAACAAGATGCAAGATAATCAGTTTGGGCCCAGTCCACGTCCTGATCCTCACTGTGCAGACGGGGTAACTGAGGCACAGGTTAAGTGACTTCTGGGCAGGGAACGTGTCTACTAACTCTACTGTACTGTACTCTCCCGAGCGCTTAGTACAGTGCTCCACACACAGTGAGCACTCTAGTCGTGGCATTGATTGATTGATTGATTGATGTGTGGGAT